>NC_047041.1:65891720-66511990 GCF_011762595.2 Tursiops truncatus | reverse complement strand
AAGAGTTGGCAAAGGTTTCTGTAAAGGGTCAAGTAGTAAATATTTTCAGCTTGTGGGCCATACAATCTTAGTAGCAACTACTCCATTCTGCCATTTGGGGCACAAAATCAGCCATGAACAGTAAGTAAACAAATGGGCATGGCTCTGTCTCAATAAAACTTTATTCACAAAGACAGGAAAACAGTTTGCAGGTCACAGTTTGCCAACCCCTGTTCTAAATAAAGATTCTGAATATTCCACATTCAGAAAAATGAACTACTAAGAAAAGCATCAATGGGAAACCAGCACAGTCTAAATATCCATTGCCTATGATTTCACTATTACTAGAGTTACTATGCATATCACTCTAAAATGGACAGTAAATAATTGATATAATATTTTCAAAACAAAAACAATAAATGAATGACAGGCTTCAGAAACACAGATATGTCAGAGACTAAACACAACACAAAGACATGATCTTTAGCCTTTTTCAAGGTGTACCTAAAAATACGTATTTTTAAAAAGAGAGCCCATTAAGATGAGATGTTCAGGGGTGAAGCTTGGGCGATATTATTTTGGAGAAAAGGGTACAAGTGAAGAAGAGCACAGAATATAATCCTGTCGCAGACTCAGAAACCCTAGACCGCTACCATGTTCAAAAAAATCTTGATATAATAATCAAAAAATAACACAGAATTTAAAGAGGTCAAGAGTTAACCCAACACTGTTGCAGGATACAAAGCTTTGTTTATATACTGTGTACAGGTCTAAAACTACATAGATTATTCTTTTCTACATAAAAGTATAACGTTACTTATAATTTTATGTAGCCAAAGGTTATAATACATGGCTAAGGGAACGGAAATGGAAGCAGAAAAGAGACTACGCACATGGCAAATATCACAGAATTATGAAAATTCCCCAAAAAGCTGCACTGAGCTACAATGACCATGAGGGGATTCCATATACATTACTTCTGCTTCCTCATTATTTTTCCTTTTCGTTTGCTTTTCCACTAAAAGGGAAATAGAAATTAGGTATCTGTAACTGATGGGAATTAATAACTCTCTAATCCAGAAGTTCATGAACAGGCTTGGGGGGTGGCGGGGAAATCCAAGAACGTGTTAAAGTTTCATGCAAAATATTGTTTTGAGTGTGTTTATGTGTGTGTGTACAAGTGTGCACTCCCGTGCATATATCTGTACATTTTTTCTAGAGGAAAAATCCACTGTTCTTATCAGATTCTCAAAAGGGTCAATGAGCGTAAACAGTAAAAAACTACTATCAAATTTTATGTGTAGTATGTATGTATCCTAGAGAGAAAGGGGACCTAAACTGCAGAGAATAGAGCTTCATGGTCACTGACTAAAAACCCCATTCACATCTAATCTGGAGTAAAAATGTTTAAATGGTTAACACATAATTATATCAATCTCCCTTGAAGCCTGTTATGGATTGAACTGTGTTCCCCCTAAAAAGATATGTTGAAATCCTAATCCCTAGGACTTCAGAATGTGACCTTATTTGGAAATGGGGTTGTTGAAGGTGTAATTAGTTAAGGTAAATGATATAACACTGGAGCAGAATGGGTCTCTAATCCAACATCACTGGTGTCCTTATAAGAGGAGAGGCATGTAAAGACATAGATATACACAGGGAGAACTCCACCTGACAACAAAAGCAGAGACTGGAATTACACAGCTACAAGCCAAGGAATATCAAAATTGCTAAGAAAAAACTAGGAAGAGGCAAGGAAGAATTCCCTCACAGGTTTCGGACAGAGCATGGATTTTGGGCTTCTAACCTCCAGAACTGTGAGACAATAAATATCTGTTGTTTTAAGCCACCCAGTTTGTAGTACTTTGTTACAGCAGCCCTAGGAAACTAAGAGAAGGCCAAATACCATAGTAACTAAAATTAAGGTACAGAGCAAAAGGCCTTCTAAAGATGATCATATGCTCTCATGACATAATAAACATATCATGGACACTTTCCAACAAACATGACAGTTTCAATTACCAAAATACATTCTACTAAATAGTTAAGGATGGAATGGCTTTTCCAAATGGGTACAGGAAAGAATGATAGAAAAAAAGCTTTATATATCAAAGGTAAAGACCAAAATAAAGTTAATGTTCAGATCCCAGAACAAATCATTGCGGTATATCACTAACTGTACATCTGTACACTGACAAATCTCAGTATATAGTAGCAGATTCAGGGAAAGTAGTGTTCTGATTATCTATTGCTATGTAACAAAATCACTCTAAAACAACATCTTAAAGCAACAATAATCATTTTTATTCTCTCTCATAGTTTCTGAGAGTTAGGAATTTGGGAATGGCTCAAATAAGCAGTTTTAGCTGAACAGTTCTAGCTCCTATCTTAGAGCCTCTTCACATGGTCTGTCCACATGAGGCAGTCTGGGTTTCCTTATAGCATGGAAATCTCAGGCTATACTGATGAAAAGCTATTGAAGACTTCAAGACCAGTATTTTGGTGAGCTGGATGGAAGCTCACCTTTTCTGACCTCACCTTATTGCTCACAAGTGATTCACAAGAACACCCAAATTCAAGGGAAGGGAACATAACTCCACCTCAGGATGAGAGAATGGTCAAGGTCACAAGAACATGTGAGAAGGGACACATTGTTACAACTACTTTTAGAAAATACAATCTGCCACAAAGAATATGGTAAAGTAACTGCTCATTACTCCTGAGATGGTCAACCATTTGAAACTGTCCCATAGGTTAACAGAAACTGATGACTAAAAGAAATTCTTGAGCTTGTCTTACAGAACAGCAGCTAAGGGAACAGCTTATTAAAAACCCCCCTGATTGTAATATGCTTTCACTGATCAAGCTCATCTTAATTATTTCTTTTGGCTCCTTAACCACCACCTATAGATAACACCTCTGTCGTATGGGTCCCTACAGTATTGGGGGCTTATGCTGTTTTCCAGAAACTTGGAGTCAGCTCTTATCCAGTTCAAGCCAGCTAAGATTTTTGGTTGGGACCACTGACCCTAAAACTGGGCCTGCAAAGGTGTCCAATAAATGACCTTTTGACATCAGAGGACTCAAAACTCCACCCTCAGATCATGCTAAGTGCCTCCATTTTTGAACATGCATCTCAAGAAGAAGCATGTAACTCAGATATGCCTGCAAAGAACACCAATTACCTCACCTTTTCCCTACCTCCAATCACCTTTCCCCATGCCTAATATCACCCTGCTTCTTTATCCCATAAATATTTCAAACCCCTTGCCTTCAGGGAGGCAGATCTGAGATCTGCTCTCCTGTCTCCTGTCTCCTCACTTGGCTGTCTCCTGAATAAACCCTTTCTCTGCTGCAAACCTCGGTGTCTCAGCGTTTGGCTTGCTGCACATCAGGCAAACAAACCTGGTTCGGTAACCCATTTAATCCATGTTCAAGTTACCCAAAATGGCTTAAAAAAAAATGGCCCCATGGGCCTCATACTTCTAAGTACAGATGATCCTTGAACAACACAGGTTTAAACTACATGGGTGTACTTATGCACAGATTTTTTTCAACAAATGCATATTACAGCATTATACAACCTGCAGTTGGTTGAACCTGAGGAGGCAGAACCACAGATACAGAGAGCCAACTGTAAAATTACACACAGATTTTTTTGACTTCTAGGAAGACTGGCACCCATAACTTCCACTGCTGCTTCAGGGTCAACTGATTTTGCCCACCAAATAATCTCATTCACTGAATAAAAATTTCACTTTCCCATATTCACTTAATTGTGAACTTATAACCAGTAGATTTCCACTTGGAGTTGACATACTTGCAGCCAAAAACAAGCCAACTCATTTTAGTTAGACTATTAAGAGGCCTCATATTATAGGTAAGCATATATTTTCTTTTAAAATTTTTGATAGACTCTCATCTGGAGGCATATCGGGAACCACTGGTATAGCGTCTTTTTACTATATTTTAATAACTCTAGAATATTTAGTGTTTTGATTAAGACAACATAAAAGAAAACCTCTGCAAGTGAACTGTAAACAACAAAAGAAGGATTAAAAAATGCAAACTCAAAATGTACAAGTTGATAAGAATAGTGGGTTCCTTTTTCTTTTCAAAAATTAAGGCTTACAAAGCATTTTTCAACAAACAAAAGAATAACTCTAGCATCTTGGTTTTCAATAAAAGATGCTAGTGTCCAACCCTGTTGTAAGCACCCATTGAAGTGAATATAATGGCCACTCTGTTTGCCTACACAGACATTGATATGCCAATATTTAACTCTCTATATCCAATCTTCCCCAATTTCTACGACACATCTTGGTAAGGAATCTCAGTAGGTTCGTTAGTTCTTAGGGCACTACACAACTATTTTGTATACTGATGTTACTCCGTAAGCATGGCACTTTGGCAAGTTAAAATGCCTCTAAAACCTCATTATCCTGGAAAATATTAAACGTTAAGAAAAATCAGACTCAGAATTCCTTTGAGTGATGTAAAAATCAAACACAAAAACATCCTTAAAAGTCAAGTTCTACTTCATCAGAGAGGAAATGTCAATTCTACAGCATTAAAATTATTTGCTGACAAGAAAACTTAAATTTTTTAGCAATACCCATTTTTCTTTGTTTCTGTCCTCGAGGCTTGTATACCAGTAGGGTAACTTCTCTACTGTAAAGCCTACAGAAGAAGGGCTGTGCTCTTGTTAACACAGTTTGGTAATAAACAGTTCCACAGCTTGCAAAAACATGTATCCAATTCCATTCTGGGAGAAAACAATCTTAAAAAAGTAACCTCCAAAAGTCATACATGATTTTCTTTAGATCAACTATTGTGCTACAGATGCCTTACCTTAATAAAAATGTTTTCATGTTAAATATTGTAATTTTTATCCTAACACTTTCAGACTCAAAAAAGTGAAATACAATATACAAAGGCATACTAGTATTTTAAGTGTATTAGCAAAGATAAGGCTTCTTAAACTTCTCCAATACAACACAGAAATCGAAATATCCCATTTTGCTTAAAAACTCATTAAAGTTGTGCATCTGATTCCATAATATACCTAAGAATTAATATAAAAATATTTCACTCTTTTCTTCTCTGGCTGCTTGAAGATCAGCAACCATCATAAATGACACAGTAGCTCTCCAGACCAGGAAGTTCATGACCAACCAACTACTTTAGCAGAAACAATTGGTCGACATCCTTCACCCTGGGAAGGCAAAAGTAGCTTAGAGAGATATTCAGGAAAAACTAGCCAAAATGTACAAGACCACACCAGATGTCATCTTTGGATGTGGATTCAGAATCCATTTTGGCAGTGGCAAGACAACTGGCTTTGGCAGGATTTACGATTCGTTGGACTACAGAAAGAAAAATGAACCCTAACATAGACATGCAAGACATGGCCTGCATTAAGAAAAACACCTCAAGGAAACAGCAAAAGGAACGAAGAACAGAATGAAGAAAGTCAAGAGGACTGCAAAGGCAATGTTGGTGCTGGGAAAAAGTGAGCTGTAGATTGGACAACAGAAGGAGTAAAGACTCTGCAGTGATTGTATCTGTGGTGACTGTGCAGATTTTTCATGAGACGATTAATAAACTAAGAACTTTTACGTGAAAATATATACACATTTCAAATTACTCAGCAAAATTGATTTTAACATGAAAATGTTCCATGTATACCGCGAACATTACATGTAGACGTACACATACAAGTTTACCCAAAAAATTGACTCAGGCAGATTACTAATCATGTATCTTGTGTGGTCTGATTTAAAACTACCAAAGCCTATTCATGAAGATTAGTAACTTTAAGAACAAGTTGTTAGAATCAGGTATTTCACTGGTTACAGAAGTAGACTTTGTTTGAAAGCTGTTTATACTCAGTCTGATTATTATAGCAAATAACCTGCAACTCTTAACTACGGAAAAGTGCTTTGAAGTTCCTGCTGTATGCTGTTATTTCCTCTCCATTTCTCTTGTGTCACTTTCTTATGAAGCCTTCTGAATCTGTTCCCAAGGCTGAACCTAAAAACAGGCTCTAGTCCACCAAGGCAGCATTTTCCAAATTGTGGTAAATGGGGCTGCGATGCTGTACATTTTATCCCCAACCAGGAGAGCTACAAAGTGCATTAGCATATCAAAGACCTACAAAATGTACTGAGGTAAAGAAACTCCTAGACCTCTTTTTTTAATTTAATTTTTTTTTATACAGCAGGTTCTTATTAGTTATCCATGTTATACATATTAGTGTATACATGTCAATCCCAATCGCCCAATTCATCACACACACCCCACCACCCCCCCGCCGCTTTCCCCCCTTGGTGTCCATACGTTTGTTCTCTACATCTATGTCTCAATTTCTGCCCTGCAAACCGGTTCATCTGACCTCTTTTTAAGGCTGGGCTTTCACCAATTTCCCAACACCGCTAGGGAAACAATGCTCCTGAAAAGCTCATTATTGCCACATCAGCCTTCTAAGGTAATGACTATACAAACATGGACCAAACCTCCCATGGTCTACAAATGATTTAGAAAGCATGACCTTCCATTGATCCACAAGGCTACTTATGAATAAACTATAAAGCCAGTTATTAAGAGTTGCAAATATGAGTATGTTATTAGAATGTACCGAAAACTTCAGTTTGTATACAATTAATAACTCTGCTTGCTGCAACTCACAATGCTCCAAATATGCACACTCAAAACTGGAATTCTGTAATTTTCAAGAGGAGCAATCAATCATTGTCAGTGAAACTGGTCATGGTTTTCAATTATCATTATTCTTACTTCTAATTAAGTTGAGCTTAATTATTATCATTTTAGTTGTTTTATTAAACCAGGAGAATGTGTTATATAATTCCATCACTAGAATTTGAGACCTACAGTTTTCTAACTAGTCTAGACTTTAAGATAAGTATATTTTTTGTGATTCAAATAGGAACCATCCATTTCCCTAACTGCTGAAGAAAGTCCCTCTCTCCCCCAAAATGCTTATACCTTGACAATTTAGTTGTTATTACTCCACTAGAAAATGGGAATTACTGAGCTAAAGAATGACCCAGCTAAAGGGCCGGGATTAAAAAAGCTGGAGGGTCACCGTTCTAAAGGTCTTTACCCCAGCTATAGGCGCAGGTCTTCTCCCTGGTCACCAGGTCCACACCAACCAAATGTGGCATTAGGACTTGGAATCAGAGCCCTTCGTGGAAGTAATAGAAACTTCTCTGAACTTGAATGTCAATGATCCCTCCAGTCTCTAGTTTTGAGGAGGAAGCTTCCAGGAATCTCTTTAAACAACTGAATCCCATAACAAAGCCTCTTCTCAAAAATCTTCCTGGTCTAGCTTTAAAACCTTGCCAGGTTCTTATGTAAAGCTTGCAACAAACAAAATGCTGTCAAGCATAGAAAGGTACAGAAAACAGGAGGGAAGTGTTTGATGACTTTGTGGATTCTTAGAATCTCTTTCCAGCTCTGAAACTGACTTAACGCATCTAAGAAGCCCAGCGAATTCTTAGTCAATTTATCAATTGAGAATCAAAGTCACAATGCTAAAAACTCTGTCAAGATATTTCCTTCTCCAGAAACTGAGATCCAGAACAAAAAGACAGCCAAGATAAATAAGAGCAACAGACTACACTGTTGTGACTGCCACTAACCACGTGACCTTGGGCAAGTCAATTAATTGCTCTGATCAGTCATAAAATTCACTGAAGGGGAGGCTAAATCACTGATGGATAAATCCTCTTCTAGCTCTCAAAGTCTATGTATTACTGTATATTAGAATAAGTTTATTTCCTAGTAATACATTAGATACTCAGAAAATTATTAACTCCAATGGGTCACAAGGTTATCACTTTAAAGCCATACACCTAATATTCACTGATCTTCAAACAACCTATGCTCTGCTCTGCAGTCAAATGTCTCATTTAGCAGCTAACTGATCTGTTCCTATCTCCTAAGGATTCTGCTTATGCTAATAACCATTATTACGATTATATTTTAGGTACAATCCACAAATTTTTAAAACCCCATACTTCTCACTTCACACTGGTCAGAATGGCCATCATCAAAAAAAAAATCCTCAAACAATAAATGCTGAAGAGAGTGTGGAGAAAAGGGAACCCTCTTGCACTGTTGGTGGGAATGTAAATTGATACACCCACTATGAAGAACAGTATGGAGGTTCCTTAAAAAACTAAAAATAGAACTACCATACGACCCAGCAATCCTACTACTGGGCATATACCCTGATAAAACCATAATTCAAAGAGTCATGTACCACAATGTTCACTGCAGCACTATTTACAATAGCCAGGACATGGAAGCAACCTAAGTGTCCACTGACAAATGGATAAAGAAGATGTGGCACATATATACAATGGAATATTACTCAGCCATAAAAAGAAACGAAATTGAGTTATTTGTAGTGAGGTAGATGGACCTAGAGTCTGTCATACAGAATGAAGTAAGTCAAAAAGAGAAAAACAAATACCGTATGCTAACACATATATATGGAATCTAAAAAAAAAAAAAAAGGTTCTGATGAACCCAGGGGCAGGACAGGAATAAAGATGCAGATGTAGAGAATGGACTTGAGGACACGAGGAGGGGGAAGGGTAAGCTGGGACAAAGTGAAAGAGTAGCACTGACACATATACACTACCAAATGTAAAATCGATAGCTAGTGGGAAGCAGGCGCATCGCAAGGGGAGATCAGCTCAGTGCTTTGTGACCACCTACAGGGGTGGGATAGGGAGGGTGGGAGGCAGACGCAAGAGGGAGGGGATATGGGGATATATGCATACATATAGCTGATTCATTTTGTTATACAGCA
The DNA here is from genome assembly GCF_011762595.2 of Tursiops truncatus. Taxonomy (NCBI): domain Eukaryota; kingdom Metazoa; phylum Chordata; class Mammalia; order Artiodactyla; family Delphinidae; genus Tursiops; species Tursiops truncatus. The sequence continues at coordinate 66,503,172 of NC_047041.1, read as the reverse complement.
GAAACTAACACACCATTGTAAAGCAATTATACTCCAATAAAGATGTTAAAAAAAAAACCATACTTCTAAGAAATATATTTAGGCCCATCCTTCAAACTAGATGGACAATAAACACTTATGATCTCAGGGCTCTACAGAGAATCAATCCTCTGTCAGACCAATACATGTTTCTAAGCCTCTGTGTATCATATCTAGGAGTTGTTTTAACACAAATGTGAACCTCAAAATACTTTAACAGATCCTTTCCTCCACAGATCTTAACTATTTAAGGGCAAGAGAGGTCAAAGAAGATTTTCCTTTACCTCTGAAAAAGTGGTATTTATGTATTTATTCATTCTTAAATCATATTCTACTTCATCTTAATTCAGGATGGATAGAAGCCATTATATAAAGTTCCATACACTTATTCCAAAATCTTTGGTAAAATCATTCCTACATATTCAAACTGGCTACAGCTTGTTTTCCCCCAAGAATGCAATTAAGAATTGGTCTTTTAAAAAATTAGGCATTGCATAATGAATTTTATAATTTCACTCAATAATGAAAAACACTTGTTTGACTCAAAATTCCTTCAATGACCACTGCTAAGAATGCAGGTGTCGAAGGATCACTGATAGTTGAGAAAATTTTGCAAAGTTCTTCAGAAGTTGGTTATGACGCTATGCTTGGAGATTTTGTGAATATGGTGGAAAAAGGAATCACTGATCCAACTAAGGTTGTAAGAAGTGCCTTACTGGATGCTGCTGGAGTGGCCTCTCTGTTAACTACAGTAGAAGTCGTAGTCACAGAAATTCCTAAAGAAGAGAAGGATCCTGGAATGGGCGGAATGGGTGGGATGGGAGGTGGGATGGGAGGTGGCATGTCCTAATTCCTAGAATAGTGCTTTACCATCATTAATGAGATGTGAAAGGAAGCTCAAGGCAGCGTTCCTCACCAATAACTTTAAGAGAGGTCAGTTGAAGGAGATGACTGAAGAAAAGGCTGGCTGATGTTTAAGAAAATCACTATAACCATCAGTTACTGGTTTCAGTTGACAACACAGAATGGTTTACTGCTGTCATTGTCCATACCTACAGATAATTTATTTTGTATTTTTGAATAAAGACATTTGCACATTCCTGGTAAATGAGTATAAGAGCCATGTACCAATGTACTGCTTTCAACTTAAATCACTGAGGCATTTTTACTACTATTCTATTAAAATCAGGATTTTAGTGATTGCCATCAACAGATGAGAAGCTAAGAAGCAGCCTTTCTGTGGAGAGTAAGAATAATTGTGTACAGAGTAGAGCAATATCCAATTATGTGACAACGTTTGTGTAATAAAAATTGTTTAAAGTTAAAAAAACCAAAAACACTTATATGTAGAAGGTGAAAAGCACAAAGAAATAAATAAAGTTGAATTTTAGCAGTATGCTATCTGCCTATACATTAAAGAATGGATTATTAAACCAGAATCTGTAAACCTTCAAAGATATCTGAATGGGTTTTGAAAGTCTTATTATTAGCCTCCTGAAATTATTAGAAAAACTAAGTGTATATGTATATTTTTTCTGAGGAGAAGAGATAGCACAAAGCTCTGAGATGCTCAAAGAAGTTTATGACCTTTGACTAAGACTCTGCATCATGGGATATATTTTAAGATTTTAATTCTCAGTTAATAGTTCAAAGTTTTTAAGTCAATACTCCAAAATAATAAGATATAGTGGTAAGAATTCCTTACATTCAAGAAGGATTACTCATGTGGCTGCCATGCCAACACTTTTGGCAAAAATTCCATAAAGAACAAGAATGATCTAGACTAGATATCTCAAAGCAATCTTAAAACTGTCAAACAGTTAAAACTTAAACACATGCACACACACACTCCACCAATGTCATTTCCCATTTAGAATCTCTAATACTGGCATATGATCTTACGTTGCTACATTCTGTTTTATACATGTATATTCAGTCTCTCCAACTACTTATCCCTGTCCTACAGTAGATTATTATATCTAATTTCTCTTGCTCAGAACAGTATAATATACAAGTCTCAAATATATTTATATGAAGAAATTTCCACTTCACTTAGATTAGCATGTCTATTGTTGCATTTATCATGCTGTATGGTAATAACAGGTAAAAATGTCTAGGGACTTGTTTCAAAATTAAGAAGGAGGAGGGGAGTGGGTGGAGATACAGAAAAAACAAGATTGACCACAAGTTGAAAAATGTTAAAGCTGGTGATATGCATATTATTATATTTTTATGTTTGCAATTTTCCATAATACAAAGTTTAAAGACATTGGCCTCGCCTATTAGAACAGAGAGCTTCTTAAAGACAGGTGCAGGAGCTTTCCTCTTTGTACATCTGCCCAGTAGAGAGCAGTTACTTTGCTAAACACATTTCATTCTTTATGTGAAAGGCAGCAGTACTATCCTTCAATGAAACTTCAACAACTCTTTGATGGTATTTTATTTAAACAATTCTTTTATTAACCCAGATAAAACATATTCATTCATTCACTACTTACTGGTTACCTACTTTTCTCAGATACCCTGTCTTGATAAATGGAGGATATAAAAAGTAATTCATACTCTCTAATAAATTAAGAATCTGACAATACCCTCAAGGATCCATGGGAAAAAGGGCAGGGAGGGAAGAAAGGGAGATAAAGGGAAAGAAAAAATAGTAAAAAGCAACAAATACAGTATTTTAAGAAAGGGCTCTAAGGCATTCACATTTTTAATTAGAAAGAAGGCATACAGTTTCTTTAAGCTAGACAGGTCTAAAAGTTCCCCTTCCCACTCTATTCTACAGATGAGGAAACTAAAGCTCAGAGAGGGGAAGTGACTTGCCTCAAGTTACACATCAAGTTGCTAACAAAACCAAAAGTAAAATTCAGATCTGCTCATTCACAGTGCAATGTGAATTTTCTACATAAAAAACTTCCTCCTACCCCATAATATTCACTACCTAAAGAGAATGACTATTTTATTATTAATATACACTTCAATTCTGTATTCTACCACACTAAAAAAAAAAAGCAATACACTAAGTAAAGGGAGGAGGCTGGGTAGAAAATGCAAACAAACTGCTAAGACAGTTATACATGAATACTATATGCACATACCACACTTCCTTAATTCTGAGACACATTTGACTTTAAGACATAGTATCCATTTTGTAAACATTTTTTAAAAAATACAGACACCGTAAAATCTTCATTTCAAAAAATATTAAAATGTGAAAACACACACCTCTAAAGCAATAAAATATAACGCACCCTATAAGACACAAAAATCACTATCATTTAAGACCCCATGTCACAGGCACAAACACACAGAGCAAGAGTCCCATCTTCTAAAGTAACGAATAGTTACTAAATACCTAAGGCTATGTGGCATTTTTTTCAGTTGTCTGTATTAATAAACAAGTCCTTTTTGCCATACATCTCATATGCATGAGCTCTGGAGTCAGAGAAAGCAAACTGGAATCTCCAGCTCTGCCACTTAGCTCTCTGGCCTTTGGGAAGTTACTAATTTCTCCAAATCTCATTCTCTTCATAAAACAAGATAACCACCTTAGAGAACTGCCTGAGAATTAAATGTAATAATTTATTTAAGGAACATAGTACAGTGCCTAGATGAAATATTAAGTTTCCTTCCACAATTCCTATGGACCAAATGAAATTAAAACTAAAAACTACGTCCCATTCTTGACTTATAAGATTGGAATAAATCTGTACTAACTACTAGGGCAAATACTACTAATTTCCTTTGGAATAATTATTTGATAAGAAAAGCTTATTTTCTTGAAATTTCTCTTTTCTTCTTCAAACTGGGAACAGAAAACAATGACAAATTTTAAGTGTTTAAGTTAAACTTGTTATATGTAAACTCAGCACTTTCATGCTGCCTTTACTGAACTGAGACTCTAAGCCCAATACAAACCCACTGAAGAGAGGAACTATAAGCCTACGTGTGGGAGGAGAGAAGGGTATAAGGTCAAAAAGACACATTTAAAATGACTCAATGTACGACTGGTTTGGTTTTTTTTAACCTTAAATTCATTTATTAAACAATGTTCAGAAAAGTCAAGACCATATCTCCATGATTCAGGGTGCTTTAGTAACCTGATCCCCCAGATTAAGCAAATGTAGTTTCAGGTTGTTTCCAACAATAACAAGTCATTGCCAAGATGGGACTGTGCCTAGCAAAGTGGCTCATATGCAGTAGACACTGAAATAAGACCATCTTCTCTCCTACCCCAAACATAGTACAGACTAGACCACCCACATATTCTCTCACTATTAGTTCATTTTAGTTGAATGATTTTTCCCCACTAATGATAAAAATAACAATGCTTTTTTTTAAACTTGGAAAAATACAAAAAGTACCAGCATTTTTAAACTACCCATGATCTTACCAGCCAATAACTAAAATATTACAAAAGGACATACCAACATCTTTCCTATGAATTTGACCATAATTATGATCATACCAAACTTTAAATTTGTATAGAGCACTTGCCACTAAACACAATTAACTACCAATCCATATGTTAGTATCCTCATTATGGCTTTCTTAAGACCAAATTCACACTGTTTTTCCTTACTTAACTCAATGGTTTCTTCTCAATCTTTCCTCTTCTGAGTATCTACATATTTTGCTGATGATCACTTCCTCTTTCTTAAAACTCTATCCTAAGTTTCCCTAAACAGTATATTCCTCAGTGTCTACAAAAGTCTCTCCAACTAATCTTTTTCTATTTCTTCACTGGCTCTCTTCTGTTAACTCCTGACAATCTCTAAAACATGGCTCAGTCCTGACTTTGAATTTGCTTGTCAACCTTGAATCCCTAGCACTTAATAACACAATGCCTGGCATGAAGCAGATGCTCAATTTACGTTTACTTACTGACTTTGCCAACCCTGACCTGCCACCTACTAGTTGTGTTACCTTGGTTAAATTAAATCTTTCTGAACCTCAGTTCTCTCATTTATAAAGTAGGGATAATCAAAGGAAGATGATGCTTGGAAAGCTCAAAACAGTTTCTGGCACAAAGTTGCACCCAATAAATTTTGCTATTATTATCAACATAATCTAGTACAGGAATCAAAAATATTTATTATTGGGCTTCCCTGGTGGCACAGTGATTGAGAGTCTGCCTGCCGATACAGGGGACACGGGTTCATGCCCCGGTCCGGGAAGATCCCACATGCCACGGTGGCAGAGGCCACAACAGTGAGAGGCTTGCCTACCGCAAAAAAAAAAAAAAAATTTATTATTATATACGGTTGAACACCAAATCTACTTCTCAATAACCTAATTTATTTTCACCATATTCCTCTTATCATAACTATCAAAAAACATTTTTGTACTCTTCACCACTTATCTCCAATCCATCATCAACTATTCTAATTTTTCTCTCCTAGCCACCATACAAAACCATCATTTATCAACTAAGCTATAACAACAGACTTAGTTGATTTCTACACCTTTATATCTTCATTCATGGGCTTCCCTGGTGGCGCAGTGGTTAAGAATCCACCTGCCAATGCAGGGGACACATGTTCAAAACCTGGTCCAGGAAGATCCCACATGCTGCGGAGCAACTAAGCCCGTGTGCCTCAAGCAACTACTGAGCCTGCGCTCTAGAGCCCGCGTGCCACAACTACTGAAGCCTGCACACCTATAGCCGGTGCTCCACAACAAGAGAAGCCACCGCAATGAGAAGCCCATGCATCACAAAGAAGAGTAGCCCCAGCGCACCACAACTAGAGAAAGCCTGCGCGCAACAACGAAGACCCAACTCAGCCAAAAATAAATAAATAAATAAAATTATTTTTAAAAAGATCTTCATTCGAATCTTCAATCCTCCTTAAAAACCATTTTTAATTTGTCACTCTTGTCCACAGTTGCTTATAACATGTCCATACTACTGGAATGCCATCCTCTTATCTTGCAATAACCCATGTCCCAACTCCTAGTTCAAAAGATGGCTCAACACTCACCTCTTCCAGGAAACTTTCCCTGATTAACTCCACACCACTCAGATTACTTCTCTGCTCCGAGTCGCCTCAGCCCCTCAGCACTTAGGTACTCTGTTATACTAAGAGTAAAATGTGATCAGTGAATAGCATTACCAAGAAATTACTTCCACAAAACTATTTCTACATCCTAAAGAATGGTCCATTACCTATAATGCTTTGTTGATTTGGTTAATTAGGAAACATCCTATATGACAAATGCCCTCTTTGGGTTTTGTCCTTAACACTATACTACTTCATGTTGGTAAAGAAGCACTTAACTCTTCACAATCCTTTTGTCCTATCCTCAGGCAGAAATAATACCTCAGTTGTATCACCTCCTCCTGTTTAAATCCAATGGAAATGTAGTAATGGACCATTTTCTTTTCTACTATCTTTTCCCTGCCCCCAACCTCTGTCCATACCCCGCAAATAAAACTTCCAAAGCTTTAAACAGAAAGGTAGTAGCAGTGATACCACGTTTTTCTTTCCTGTAAGTGAAAAGAACTTTGAACCTATTTAGCTACAAAACTCTTCCCAAGGCTGAAAAATTTCCCAACAAGCATGATGCATAATCAAATTCTACATCAAAATGCTTGATTCTTATAGAGTAAGACAATTGTACTTATGTTCACTCTTACTTGTGTTACTGTAAGAGATCTTACATCATTTTTATGAAACATAACTTTTGAGAAACTCCCCTGTATTGCCGTTTTCGCAAAGTATCCTGTGATGTTGTCTTTAAACTAACACATTCTACTTTTTTTTGATATAAGAATTAAGCGATTCCTCACTGCCATCCAATCAAAAGCAAACAATATTTGTGCCATGGCTTGTGAGAAGATGAGTTCGTGTGCTGCTGAGGCAAAACAATGAGATGAACTGTCACACGGGTGGGAGAAGGGTTGGGGAGGAAGGAGGAGGGTTGGGGAGGGAGGACAATCAACCTCAGCGGTGAGAGTTAACAAGTCTGAGAGTTTGGCCATCGATGAGTAGTGAATGAACCTATGGACCTGGCTGACTGACTCCTACCTGACAAAACCGACAGTTATTCTTGCTGACTTACTCATAAAAGATCCACACCCTTCAGTTACCATACATAAACCTACCTCGTTTGCTCCTCGTATACTTTCTCCTAACTGGCCACCTAACGCTTTCTAGTCTAACAGCCTCCAACCACACCTCACCTAAAACCTCTGCCTCTCAGTCACCTTCCGGCTTTAGTAAGTGCCTCTTACTCCAGATTCACGTGTCCCAAGCCTGTCCTCCCTTCACTCCCAGCTGATTTCCCCCCAGTCTCAATCAATGCCTACTTCCAAGAGGCCAACCACACGCCCCGGTTCCGCACCTTCTCCCCGGGCACCCTTTTCTGAGCATCACCCTATTCCCATCACTTTCTTCGTCCCCAGACCCAGAATCCTGCCATCACAGGCCTCCTTTCACTGCCACCCTCAGGCGCACAAACCTGCTCCTCCGTTAACTACTCCGCCCCACCTTCGCCACCTCTACGCGGTCTCACCGCCCCAGGCGGCGCCCCCAGGCTCCGCGTCTGCAAACCAAGCCCCCCCCTATGGCACCGCTCTCAGTCCCGGCTCTCCAGAGGGAGGTGGCCCCGCCAAGCCTCGCAGAGACCATCCGGGCAGAAGCGGGCACCCCCCGCTCTACGCAGCCGTGGGCGGGGGCGGGGCAGCTGGTGTAGCCCCCGCCTCGGCCAGGCCTGCCTCCCCGGCTCCCAGAGCCGTGGCCCCGGCCAGGCGAGGAGGGACCCGCAGCCCGCCTCTCCCGCCCGGCGTCCCCGCCTCTCACCTAGACGCAGAGGCTCGGGCCTCGCTTTCCTCCTGGCAGTCCAGAGAGGGCTCTGTCGCCGTCGGCGTCGCGCTCCCTTCACTCGCTCTTCCACCGCCCCCGACCGGCCGCTGAAGAGCAAACGGGCGGTGGCACGCCCATTGGCTGCGGCCCGCGCTCGCGTCAGCCGGCCCCGACACGGACCTCGGAATGTGACTGGCTAACGCGGCGCCTCTTTTCCACGTCTTGTCCTGATTGGCTCTCTAGTGCCCCCTTACTAGGAGGACCGCTCACCCTCCGCCTGGCTTCGGCCTCCCACCCCCTCAACCCCGTTTCCATCCGGGCGGGAGGAGACGGGAGCGGGCGCGGGTGGGACACGAACGGCCAATGGGAGGGCGGAGAGAGAGCCGGGAGGTGGGCTCTGCTCCCGGCCAGCTCGCGGGGAAAGTTCATCCAATGGTCGCGCGCCCCACACCCCGAGCTCACGAGCGCCCCCGCCGGCAGCTCGCGTTCTGGCGGGTCGCGTCCAGGGCCACACCCGGGCTGCCCGTCGCTTGGGAGCGGCGCCCACTGGAAAGGTGGGGAAGATGCGGCGAGGCGGCCGCGGGTGACCGCTGGCAGCCATTGTGGCGTGCTCCCGTGCTGTCTTCGTGAGTCCCGACGCGCCTCTTGGCGGGGCTGGTTTGGGTCGGTGAGAGCGGAATCGTGGCTCTGTGGTCCCCTGGAGCCTCCGCGGGGTGCCCTATAGAGAGGGAGCCGAGCGTGCGTCTCGTCCAGCCCCGCGGGACTGTGGGTCAAATATTTCCACTTAACACTGCTTCCAGAGTAATTGCATACAAAATTTATCCGTGATGAGAGAAATTAGAATAATGGTTATCTCGCGGGGGGGAGGAGGGGAAATGGAAAGGGCACAAGGGAACCTCACGGAAGCTCGGAGCGTTCTGCCTCTTGATCTGGGTGGTAGTTACCGAGGTGGTGTCTGCCTAGATAAAACTTCACCGAGTCGTACACTTAAGATTAGTTCACTCAACGCACTTTATGTATAATATCTCAATTTTTTAAATGATAAAAGGATTGTGAGAAAAACTCTAATATTACCATAACCGTAGGCTCCATGGGACACCCATGGTATAAACAATCCCACTAGGATTTAGCTATCGTTCAAAAACTAGAAACCAGAGGAAGAAAAAAAGGACTGTGAGAATTTAAAGTGAGTGAAAGCTCCTGGCACGGTGAATAACACTCACAGGTTGGTGCTTTAAGGATGAGCTAAGATGGTTCAGAATGATTTTTCTCTGAGGATTTAGAGCCTGTTTCAGTGCCTGACACTGTTACCAGAACTAAAGCACCCATGGTGCTGCACCCAGTTGGAAACTACAGAAGTTTACGGAGCTGCGTACTTTACTTTCATTTGAACACCATGGCTTCTGCCTTGGAGGAGCTCACAGTCCAGCACCAAGTACAGTCACCCTCTGTATCCGTGGGGAATTGGTTCCAGGACACACTCTCCCCCCGCCCCCCCCACAAATACCAGAACCACAGATGTTCATGTTCCTTATGTGAGATGGTGAAGAATCTTTGTTTCTGAACTTGACATATAAAGTTAGGTAAGATAGTATTTTCCACAGAGCATAGGATATAATAAGGACACAGACATAAACAGATAATTCCACTATAATGCAGGATGAAGGAATACATATAAACAGGATCTTACCCAGCCTAGGGAATTTAGGGGCATCTTCTTAGAAGATGCAGAATTAAGTTAACCACTGCTAACATAACCACTGTGCACATCCTCCCACATTCTTTAAATCATCTCTAGTTAACTTATAATACCTAATACAATGTAAATGCTATGTAAGTAGTTGTAAATACAATGTAAATGCTGGGTAAACAGTTGCTGACAAATAGCAAATTCAAACTTTTGCTTTTTGGAACTTTTCTAGAATTTTTTTTCTGAATATTTTCAATCCACAGTTATTTGAATTCACAGATGTGGAACCCACGGATACTGAGGCTGTCGATACAGTCATTCCTGGCAGAGGGCACTGAACACAAAACTAATACAGCTGCCTACCCTCAGGGATGAGTCATTTCCCTAGGCTAGGCAAGATGTATGTGTGTCTAAAACCCAGGCCATTAACAAAATTCTGAAATATCCAAGGTCAGATGAAACACTTCTTAGCTATAGGTCAATAATATTCTTCCCAAAATAGCCACAAGAACTATGGGCCAAATGCTAGCCTGTGGAAGGGCATCAGCAGCAAAACAAGTTAAAGATTACAGGATTCGTGTTTATTAACTCAGTCATTAAGTTGTTCATTTCTGATAAATACCTTTGTTTAAAGTACTTGTCCCTGAACTAGGCACATAAAGTTAGGTAAGACAGTATTTCCCACAGAGTATAGGGTGTAATAGGGAGGCAGACATAAACAGATAATTCCATTATAATGAAGGATGAGAGAATATATATAAAAAGGATCTAACCCAGCCTAGGGAATTTAGGGGCATCTTCTTAGAAGATACAGAGCTAAGTTAACCACTGCTAAGGTTTATCACCATACCATAAGCAATTAGGCACTATTTCTGGAGAGTACTTTCATTACAAATTTTTAAATTTTTGTGCAAATACCTTCATTTTTTAAAAATAGTTATATGTAAATATAACAATATAATAGCTATATATAAATATATAAATTAATACTTAGTTCTGAGAAAAACATGTGAAGAAATTAAGTAATTGCTTAATGAATACATTATGACTTTCAAAAATAACTTTAGGGTTGCAAGCTTAAAGGCATTCATTTGATTCAAGTCGATGTGTATGTAACATGTCCCTCCAGCAGAGACCCCCCACAGATGGGCAGCATGCATTCTGGAAGAGGACTTAAAATTAAAACAACGGTTTACTATCCAAGATGGTACAGTCTCATGGGCATGTTGTGTGGCTCATGTCCCTTGCAGTGCACCACCATTTGTACGTGAATTCCAAGTCATATATCTATAAAAAGTGACTAATAGTCTTCACAAAAGGTAATGAAGGATTTTGCCCAGAGTCTAACACTTAAAATATAGTAATACCAAAAAAAAGTAATAATTCATTCAATGCTTTTCCCATCTCTTTTCAGCAAGAGCCTCGAAAATTGGGCTGCCATATATTGGAATCTACTACATTGTAATTTTATTCACGTATGGAACACCTGTATATACTTTTGATTCTTGCTACAGAAACACAGTTCTGTAAATGAAGGTAAATTATACCAAGCCAAAAATGTATTACTATAGTTTACAGCCTAAGGATACCATACATTACTGAGAAAATAAATAGGAATAGACACCAAAAACACATATGTTACTCATAAACTAGTTATAGCTATTTGTGCATTCCCTCAGACTTCCATAACTTCTTTAAAAACAGAAGTCAAGTAAGGTCAAGCATTAACTTTTTTATGCAAACAGTACCTCTTCCTGCTCTGAGGAAATACTTTTCTCATGGCATGTGTCATTTTCTAACTCATATGATATATTGTTCTGTCAATGTCTCATTAAACATAGTTTTGTTGAGGTTCTTCACTCCATCTTTACAACAACCCTATGCAAATGTTCATCTATTCATCTGAATTTTGTAGAAGAGAAAATTGAGGCTCAATGAGACAAGTAATTTGCCCAAAGTCACACATCTGTTAGGTGGCAGAAGTGGGATTGAAATCTAGGTCTATTTGATGGCAAATTCCATAATCTTTTTACTATGCCACATTTGCCTCCTCCAAAACAAGATCTGGTCATTTTGCCTTCTCCTCCATACATCTTTGTGTTCCTCACGATGAGTAGCACAGAATCTTATGTACGTCTCTCATGGAACTCATGGTGTTAATAATTCTTTTCACCATGCTTTATCTTTACAGATTTCATGACAAAGGAGAGTGTGAACTATTTAAAAGTAACTACTTCTTTTGACAAAACTAAAGGGAACACAACTTTGTAGTTGCAGTGAAGAGCCCATTACTGCTATCTAGAATGCATCAGAGATGCTCACTTTCATAGCATAGACTGAGCACAGCATAGAAAGAGTTTCAGGCAGCTTTTCTCAAGAGAGCCAAATTTCTGGTGAGTACAGTTACTCTCTGCAATTCATTTGGTGATCTCTACCTTGTTCTGTATTCAATTATGACATCCAGAATTGGTCTGCTTTAAACATATTGTTAAAGCTTGTTATTAAAAAGCAAACAAAAAAATTCTACCAAGTTTCTAACATTTCTGCTAATACATCAGTTGTCAGTCTGAACGAGTACACACAGGTTTCTGTGGTTTCATTTCCTCATCTGTAAAAGAAGGGTGAAACTTAATGCCCAGTATCTGTTCTGAGTGTTTTAGAGATCTGTGAAATAAGTTTGGTTTTCACCTGGAGGCGAATCATCTGACCCTCAGTTATTCAACAGCTTTAATCTACGTGGAACAAAAATGGAGCTGCTGTGTTCTTGGCTCTTCTAAAATATTCCTTGTGTCCTGACCACTAACTTTCTGGTTCTTGAAGAGTGGCAGAATATGCCACCCCAAAATATGCCACTTTAGCATAAGGATTACTTTGAGCTAAAGTCACCTAAGAAACAGCAGATGCAAGAAGAGCCTTCTAAGCTCCCCTTTTCTTCCTGAAAACAGGAGATAAAAGCTCCCATGTGAAGGATGCTCTTATACCAGAAGAAAAGAAACATTCTTCAGTGGCAAATCAAAGCCGAGTATCCTGTATACATAGACTTTGTTAAAATAATTCGTATCTTCCTTTAGCCTCCCCATATAATTTACTTTTTCACAATTGCCTTTATTTGTTCAACCTAGTATAAAAGCCTGTAGATTTTGCCATTTCTTTGAGTCTTCATTTAACATAAATGTGTATACAGTTCTACTGTTAATCTGTTTTATGCCAATTTAATTCTCAGGCCCAGCCAAAAAACCTTAAGAAGATAGAGGTAAAAATTTGCCTCCCCTACAGTTTCTGGTTATGAGGTTGGGATTTCAATGGTTGGGACACTGAGAGATCCTGGGACAGCTGACAAAAAGCCAGCAGAAGGTAAGAATTCTTACACATCAGTCCCTTAGATCTCTGCCTGCATGGCCCAACCAAAGCAAGAATAATGAAAGTCTCTCCTTATCTTTTTCCCTTTCTAAATGTAGCTTGGCAGGAGAAAAAGTATGTAAAACTTAGTTCTTTGAGTTGTGACCTTTGTATTTGGTTCTGAGTACCCATTCGTTATAATCCACAGCCTCCTAGTCTTTGTTTCTTTGTCTCTGTCTTTAGTGGTGCTTGTCATAAGGAGGAAAATCATAAAATGAGCTGCACCATTCATCTTGTTTCACATCTTCAGAGCTTGGCTTTGTGACCAGGGAAAATATTCTCTCTGGTCTCCACCAGCTGGACTGGACAGTACAAGTATTGGCTTGAGTCAGGTAACGAGCCAGACAGGGTGGAAATCAAGACACAAAATGACAAGCAGCATTCTCTTTGTCCATCCTTGCCACCTCTCAGAGAAGTGTGTCTTAAGAGAGATTCCAGTTTGTCTTGAGAGATTCCAGTCCATAAGAAGCCTTGGTTGTCTGACCTTTGTTGTCTTCATAGTGCTAGGAAGCCCTTATCCTAATGTCACCCACCCGATGCCACAAATGAGCTGGTCTATAGCTGGAGACATTTCAAGTTCCTGTAGGAAACAAGAGACACCAGTTTCACAAACACTATTCTTACTGCCTGTGACAGTAAAGCTCTTTGCATTCTTAGGCTAACTCTGGGAGTGAACTTTCTGGATTTTGGGAGGGCTGCGTCTTTTGTACTGTCTTTGGGGATGCCTCTCATGTCTGTGGCTAAGCCATAAAAGGCTTATTGGTTTTGAGTCATAATTAAAATAGGTATACTCTTGAATATTTGGACTTCTATATCTAAAAGGATTTTTTAGAGAGCTCCCACCCTATACAATTATCCTACTGTTACCTATGGGAAGGTCAAATTGAAAGGAAAAAATTAATAAGATGAAAATAACTCTTGTATAAGTTAGTAAATTTTGTGTTTCTATATTTATACCTAACTCAGGGCTAAGGTTTAAAATGAAAACTGTAAGATCTCTTTTTGTATATGTCTCTATATGTCTATGTATACATGTAATATTTTTCTACCTCTGGATGATACTGCCAAAATTACTCTGTAAAAGAGTTCTATTTAATTGGTTTAAAAAAATAAATGCTTATATAAAGTATTCCTAAAACTCTCAGAAATATAGAAACTAACCCAAATGTTTCTCAGGTTCACAGGATCTGGGATAAAAGCTTGTTTAAGTCATGTCTTCAGAGTTGTCAACAGTAAATATAATGAAAACATAGCACTTATTCTATTTGGGTTTACTAGTCAAATGAATTTATGTTATCTCTACTAGATGTTTAAGATTGTAAAATTTTAAACTCAATTTAAAATCAGGACGTATAGTAAAAATAAATTGCTTGATGCATGTCAAACACAGCAGTACATTAAAAAAGTTGGAGAGGGCTTCCCTGGTGGCGCAGTGGTTGAGAGTCCGCCTGCCGATGCAGGGGACACTGGTTCGTGCCCCGGTCTGGGAAGATCCCACATGCTGCGGAGTGGCTAGGCCCGTGAGCCATGGCCGCTGAGACTGCGTGTCCGTAGCCTGTGCTCTGCAACGGGAGAGGCCACAACAGTGAGAGGCCTGCGTACCACAAAAAAACAAAACAAACAAACAAACAAAACTCTCACTAAATGCCTGATTGTTCACATCATATGGAGATCTAACTTAGATGAGCTACTGCTCTCACCTGCACCACTGCCTCTTTAACTAAGACACAACTGTTCAAATAAACTGACCTATTCTCAAGACTAATTCGAGGAGAAACAGAATAATCTGCAAGCTCAGATTCTGCACTATGAATCTTTGGGGTGAAGTTTCACAGGGGAGGAATAAAAAGTGGCAGAATATACCACCCCAAAATATGCTACTGTGACATAAGGATTATTTTGAACTAAAGGCACTTGAAAGAATAGCAGATGCCAAAACAGCCTTCTAATCTCCCCATTTCTTCCTGAAAACAGGAGATAAAATCTCCCAGGTGAAAGATACCCTTCCTATACCAGAAGAAAGAAACATTCTTCAATGGGGAATCAAAGCTGAAAGAATCCTGTATAAACAGAACTGTTAATTCTTATCTTCCTTTAACCTCCCCATATAATTTAGTTACTTTCCCACAATTTCCTCTCTCTGTTCAACCTAATGTAAAAGCCTGTAGGTTTTGCCATTTCTTTGCGTCTTCATTTTCTTGTCAGAGCCCCCGTGTCACGTAAAACATATAAATTTGTATACATTTCTCCTGTCTTATGTCAGTTTAATTCTCAGGCCCAGCTGAAAACCCCTAAGGAGGTAGAGGTAAAATTTTACCTTCCCTACATTCTCAAGTGTCTCCTCCAGACCCTGTTTATTGCTAACAATGTTCTGGTGTTACCTGACTCACAGGTATTGGGAGGAAGAGGAACAGTATTTGTAACATTTCTTTAAATACCATCTGCTGTCTTTTTTCCAAGTGTCACTGTGGAAAGAAGTAACCATCTTGCTGGCCAGTTTCTTCCCGCAACTGATTTGGTGGTCATTTGCCCTTCTTTTGTGGGTGGCATTGTCATTGTTTGGAGCTCACTTTGGGGGCAGTAGTAACTCAGTAGGACCCTGAGACCTGGAAATTATTCTTTTTTTCTTTTTCTTTCTTTTTTAGGGATTTACTCTCTTTGCACATTAGTCAGAACCGAGCTGCTTCAGATGCCCAGAAGTGGGAATCACTAGTTCATTATCTGTATTAGAACATCACAGCATGTTCAAGGTGTAAACCACAGACTCTGTCTCCCCTATGTCCTGCTCTCTGGGTGGTGCTTTTTGAGAACTGTGCCTAAAGTCTCTGAGATCAGTATCAGCTCACCCTTGAGCTTCTAGGGAAAGCCCTCTTCCCAGAAACAGTTGAAACAAAGGGCCTGAACTGGGAGAACCTCAGACAGCAAACCACATCTATGTGTAAAAAAAATCTGTCACACATGTATGTGACACACGTGTATGACTCTTAAGGAAATAAAACTTATATTTAACTCAGTTCCTAATCACTTATTCTCCAGATCAGAGAACAGTGCGCAGATTAGGTTCTCCATAAAAGAGCCATTTAACCACTCTGTTATGATATTTATTAGAGCAGCCAATTGTAGGTTTTTTCTAATAAATTAGTCAGTGCTTGGCTTGAGAAGAATAGAGCAGTGATTAACAGTCCTGACTCTGAACACCTGGGTGTAGAATCGAAGCACTACGACTTACTATGTGTGTGACCCTGGGCAAGTTACTTACCCTCTGTGCCTCAGTTCCCTGGGGGTACTGACAGTAATAGCACTTACCTCATAGGGGTGCTATCAAGCTGAATGAGTTAATATTTTTAAGCTTTTTATCACAGTTTCCGGCACATGGTAAACCTTATCTAAACTCTTACCTTTACGACTGTTAAAATCCTAAGGGGGAAAAAATAGAATGAAAGACTTCTCAGAACCAATAATAATGTCTTCTGTTTTTTAAAGGTATACTAACATGCCAAAGACTTTATAGGTATTATTTCCGAACCCCGCAACAGGTAGCTATTGTCTCCATTTTACAGGGAAGAAGTGGAAGACTGGGAAATTTAATTTCATTGCCTAAGAGCACATAACTGAGTAGTGGAGCTGGGAATTCTAACCAGGTGTGCCTAATTCCAAAGCCTGTGCCCTTCCACTGTGCAACATTGTCTCTTAAAATTTATCTGATCATTCATTGTTTTCATGACTCAACTCTAAATGCTCTGCATTCATTTATATCCACACTATTTCAGAACTGGTCTAAGTCTCACTTTGCCCATCCCCTCTGTCTTTCACAAGTAGGAAAACTTGAGTTCTTAACAAACAAGTGGCTTTCCCAAGACTAATTACTTAATGACTGTTAAGTAGCCATTGAATACCAACTAAACATTTGCCTGTAGGGAAAGGAATGAAGTTATGTATATTGCTTACCACAGTGCCTTTCACATGCAATCAGCACTAGGTAATTTTTATCATTGTTCATTTATTCATTAATTCATTTAGCAAGCATTTGTTAGGCATTTCTGACAAGTCGAACACCTGGGAATACAAAAATTAACAAGGTATGATTCCTTTTGAACGTCATACTAGTCTTTCAGTACAGGAGCCATTAACCACATGTGGCTATTGAGCACCTGCAACGTGGCTGGTCTGGAGTGGAAAATGTTATAAGTATAAAAAACACGCACAATTTTGAAGACTTAGTACCAAAAAATAAAATACCTCATTAATAAATGTTACATGTTGAAATGATATTTGGGATGTATCAGGTTAAATTAAAATATTTAAATTCTTTTAATCTGTTTCTGTTTACATTTTTTAATGTGGCTGCTAGAAAAGTTACATGTGGCTTGCATTATATTTCTATTGGACAGCATTGGTCAAGACAGCAGAAAAGATGAACCAACAGAATGTAAGTCCAATGAGAAGAGTCACTAGAACATCTGTGGGAGCACAGAGGAGAAACTGCCCAGGAGTCAAGAAAGTTTTCACAGAGGAGGTAATATTTGACTTGAATTCTGAAGGGTAAGTAAGAATATTGTCAGGTGAGTATTTTCTAGGCAGAAGATGAGCATGTAGAATGTCACATAAACATGAGAGAATAACCCACACATTTTCAATTTGGGGATGGAAGAATGAGAAAGGAAGAGAGGAGATTTAGATGTCCATAACTTGGGCAATGGTAGTGGGAATTCATAAGACAGGGCCACAAAAGATATCTCAGAAGTAGAACTGACAGGACCTGGTAATTCATGTCAGGGAAGCAACAAAAAGAGAGGGATCAAGAGAGATGCCCAGTTGTATTTGTACATGGCTATGTAGTGACATCTCCTTCTGTTCATTCACAAAATATTTATTGAAGGCTTACTTACATGCCAAGTAGTAGGTAGTAGTGCTTAATGGGTTCCTGGTACAATGTCTTAACGTTATGTGATTATAGGGATCAGAAAAGAAAGTATTAAATCCACATTTAATTACTGGCCCACTAACGAAACTTTTATTTCTGTGGAATAATCTTATTTTCAGGGACATTAAATGGGCAAAGTTCTTGTGCTAAGGTGAGAGTGGCAGTTCCTCCTCTAATGAGATAGAGCAGGAATCTGATCCCTGAGGGGAGAGATCAATCCACAGACTGGCAGGTATGAAGTCTGATGATATAAAGTTTAAGAAAGGATGTGAAGAAACAGGAGCTCCTTCATAAACTGCTTGCAGATTAGTACATTGCATTTAGAAAAGCAATTTGGCAGTTTGCAGTAAAACTGAAAATGTACATTTTGTAGAACTTGGCCATTGGATTTCTGTATCCCTGAGCACTGTTCTGCAAAGCAAGGCTCTACCACCCCAGGCATGTGTGGGAAGAAAATGTGAGAACTTCTATAGATGTGTTTTTAAAATATGTATATATACAGAAATGAAAAAGAAATTGAGCTTTACTAAAATTTATTATAAGGATTGAAGCTTGCGCGTTTATTCAGTCTGTATGTCAGATATCATATGGATGCTGACAACTCCCAAATTTAAACATCCAGGCTTATCCTGTCCCCTGAACGTTGCCTACTAAGTATCTTCACTTGGAAATATGTGAGTACGTTGAAAAGGTGGAGAGACTAGGCAGTTAATTCATCATTCATTGATAAAATAAATGAATCGAGATAGTGGTATATGCTTATTCTTTAGGTTTATCAAGGTAAGTGACAGAATTCCATCTTGAGGTGCTAGAAGCAAATCTTTCTTCAGTACCATTCCCTGGAGGTGCTGTTCTCTTCCCTCTGACAATGAGAGTGGGCCTTCCGCATTACTGGCACTGGTGCAAGAACAGCGTAACAATGGAGTAAGGGTGTGGGATGGTTGAGGAGCAGGGAGAATAGGGGCTGACCAAAGGCTGAAACATGAGGCAAGAAATTAGTGTACAAAGAACCTAAAGAAAGTTCTATGGAAAAGGGTGAGGCATTATTTCAGGGAGTGGGAGAATTAGGGTCTGAAGCTGTATTGGGATGGAGTTTACCCTTTCTCATTCCTTCTCCTTCTCATAAAATCCCAACTTGGGAAGTTCCCAGTCCAGTCAGCCTTTCTTGACCATGAGGGTAGTGTAAAAGTTAGGAAGGAGGTGATGCAGAAGGACATGGTGTTGACTAATACCGTGGCAACAGCAGGTTGGACCTTTTCCCCCCTTCCTTGCCTGCTTTCGCCTTCACCTCACCTACTGTGAGCACAGTATGGAACGGGGGACCAGAATGAAGAGGAAACTGAGTCAAGGCCCTGGGACTCTGGCAAGGATCAGCTCCCAGAGAGAAGAATGAGGGGGGTTAACTGCTCATCCACAAGGTAAAGGGAAGGAAATTTCCCACTCTTTACCCAATCCTGTGAGAGAAATATACAGAAGTCAGGCATTTCAAGGTCCAGGCTTGTCTGTAGTAATAAGACAAAAATTCTCTCAGTCAAAAATCACCCCATCCATTTCTCAAAGTTAAGTGTGTATTTACTGTAGGAAACACACACACACAAAATTATATGTAATCAAGTTTGAATAATGAAAAGGAAACAAATATTCAGCAACTTTACTTTTCATTGTGGGTTACACAGAAGATGCTCTGCATGCCTCTGCTTGATTCACTAACACATTTCTGTTTTTAGTATAGGGTTTGGTGAACTTTGAGTGGAAAGAAAAGCTCTCAGTTACAATAGTTACTAAAAATTATTGACAACCAGGTTAGAGTCATGTGGGCCAGAAGAACTTGATGTTCAAGGCAAAGTTTTAGAATGGATAAAAAAGCGAGAAAGAGGAATGACTTCATACTTGAAATACAAATGACATGAGTACTTCTCTCTTCATCTCTGTAAAGGAAAGTGGCAATTCAGGTTACATAAGCCTTCAAACATAGAATGATAAGGAAAAGCACAAGTAATGTACACAGAGATTAAAGAAAAATTAGTTATACAGGAGGGAGAGAATCAAGTTCTTTTCTTTCAGCACAGTAAAAACCTGGTAGAGGCTGTATTCTAGAGTCATTGTTTATTGGTGTTGTGCCCTAATTTTTCTAGGATACAGCCACAACACTTACTTAGTAAAAATATCAAGGGAGCTGAGGGAATCTCACTTTTTAAACTGGTATTCATGTTATTCAAGAAAGTAAAAGGGATGCCAAGATATCAGAAATACCTTGTATATAGCTGGTATGGTGTTCCTGGAGGTATCACTGGGAGAGCTGACTATTGGCAGGCCTAATGGGCTGGAACAACAACGTGGATAAAGGGGTGCTGGGAGTGGGGGTGGGGAGGAATTGGAGAGGGAACCCACCAGACTGTAAGGTCTGAATTTGAGGCTTGCTAGTCCAGAAAATAGACTTTGGACCCTAGAATGAACAAGTTCTCAGTGAGAGATTCATAACAGAATCTTCTGAGTTGGTGCAATTAGCTTGAATGCTGGATGATTGATTTATAATAAGGGGATATGTCTTTCTAGTGACATTATGCTCCTGTGCCCTCTTCACTGCATTCCTTTCCCAGGACCACAGTCCCTTGTAGGCTGAATCAACATTCCGAAAGTTGTTGAATAAGCAGGGAATTCCAGTCAAAGCATATAGTTAGACCTGAGGCATATTTCAACCAGCTCAGGCCTGGGGAAGTATTCTTGACCCACAGAAGAACGTTTTTCTTGTACTAGGCACTCTGTCAGAATTTGCTTTTCAGAACCACCTTATACTTTTGGAATAATTTTAGATTTACTAAAAAGTTGCAAAGGTAGTATCAAGTGTTCCCTTGTATCCTTCACCCAGCTTCCCCTACTGTTAACATCTTAACACAAACACGGTACAGTTGTCAAAACTAAGAAATTAACATAGTTATAATACCATTAACCTTGCACTTTATTTTTATTTTACCAGTTTTTCCGCTAATGTCCTTTTCCTATTTGAGGAGCCTACCTGGTATCCCATACTGCATTTAGTCATCACGGTTCCTTAATCCCCTCCAATCTTTGACAGTTTCTCAGTCTCTTTGTTCTTTATGACTTTGACAGTTTTGATGAGAGCTGGTCAGATACTTTGAGAATGTCCTTCAATTTGGGTTTTTCTCCTGATTATATGAGAGTTACGAGTTTTGGGGGAAATTACCACAAAGGTGAAGTGCCTTCTCCGCACATCACGTATCAGGAGGTATTATGATATCAAAATGATTTATTACTGATGATGTTAACCTTATTCAGTTGGTTAAGGTAGTACCTGCCAGTTTTCTCCATTGAAAGTTACTATTTTTCTTTCCCATACTTTCTTTGGAAGCAAGTCACTAAATCCAGCCCACACTCAAGGAGAGGGGAATTATCTCTACTTCCTGGAGGAGGAAGTATCTACAAATATTGTTTTGAATTCTTCTGTAAGAAAAATTTGTTCTTTCTTCAGCACTTACCTATCTACTTATTTATTCAATTGTTTATATCAGTATAGGTTCATGGATATTTTATTCTTTGGGTCATAATAGAGTACTGTCATTATTTTGTTGCTCAAATAGTTCCAGCTTTGGCCAAATTTTTCTAGCTTTGAGAGCTATTTCAGGTTGCCTCCAGTATCCTTTTATTGGAGAATTATACTTAGAAACCAAGGTTTGGGTCCTGGGTGTGCTCATTGCTACTGAGTTGCCACTGTTTCTCAGCCCACTCAGTGAACAAAGCTAGTAAATGTGTGTGTGTGTATGTATGTGTGTACATGTAGATACTAACCCATGTAAACACACATATATATGTTTCTGTATCTGTCTACATATATCTTAAAATAAACATGAGTTCATACATCCCCAACTCTAATACAGCACAATAGGATTAACTCTAGCCTCTTCCTCTGTAATTAATTTTTTAACTATTATCTGACAGTTGGAAATCTGCCTCCTATTATCTACAACTTATTTAATTCTTCTACCCTAGTATATATATAAAGCAGTTTCAGAAATGCTAACTCACGTCACTAGTTTTGTCTTTAGCCTTAAAGTATCCAGTCAAAACATGGTTTTCCAAAGTTACTTGTTAGCTCCTGTTTTCCTCACTTCCTTCAGTCAAGTTATATTATACATTTGTAATACAATTATGTTCATTAGTCATTGTCTGCATTCCATCCTGGGATCCCTGGGCATCCTGGTTGGTATTTTTGAAATTTGCATGCAGAAATTCACTATTTGTGATGCATAATTCTGTGGGTTGTGACAAAGATACAAGTCATCTGTCTAAAACTACAGTATCATATAGAGTATTTCCATCACCCTATAAATTCCCCTGTGCAGCCTATTTGTAGTCTGAACTGCTTTAAAATACTAGTTTTTCCTATTAATTGATTTATTCACTTTAACTATGTAGCCGTTCTCAGGGCCTAGGAGACATTTTGCTGGCTTCTTATATGTGTTGAGTTGATAGGTTTAGGATTCAAAGAGCAGCATTCTTTCTCATTTCTAAAATTTTAGAAGGCTCCTCACTGCTGCTCACTCCACTGCCAGGAATTAACTAAATAGCTCACCCATAAAATTATAATGACCCAAAAATTGCTTCTGAAAGACTAATTTGGGACTGAACTATGAGACCGTTCCATCCCCCCACTTTGCAATATCATATCAGAGTAAGATATAGAAAACTTTGTTGGAAAGCAAAGATTTATATTTAATCTATTATTTGCAGTTGGTGAGGACTTAGTATTTGTGTAATGAGTAACTCCCAGGGCAGTTGGTAAGGGTGCTGCTTTTTCAGACATGAGAACCCAGCCTTCAAATGTCAAAAATGGTCCACTCAGTTTAGATGTCTGTCTATAGTGGCTTCTTGACCTTTCTTGGCCAGTCTCATACCCTTCTAGAGTTTTCTGAGAATATGGTGAAAACTATGGACTCATCACCCAGAAAAATGAACACACATCAACTCAAAATGCTGTATGTAATTAGAATGTTTCATGGACCTCCTTCCCCCACCTGAAGATGGGAGACCCTCTAGAGGTCCATGGATTCCAGATTAAGAATCTTTATCTAAATACTAGTAAGGCAAATTGATGAATACAAGGGATTTGTTGTTAATTAATGAGTGTATTCTACTATAGAGTTAAATGTACATGTGTACATTGTGATGGTTAATTTTATCTGTCAACTTGATTAGATTATATGCGCAGTTGTTTGGTCAAACAACAGACTAGATGATCTGTAAGGGTTGTTTTTTTTAACATGTGATTAACATTTAAATCAGTGCAATTTGAATAATATGATGGGGCCTCATTCAATCAGTTCAAGGCCTTAAGAGCAAAGACTGAGGTTTCCTGAAAAAGGAATTCTCACAACTGCAACATAGAAGCCTTACCTGAGTTCGTAGCCTGCAGCCCTACAGAGTTCTCAATACTGCAACATCAACCTGAATTGCCAGGCTGCTAGCCAGCCCTACAGATTTCAAACTTGCCAGCCCTCCCATACAATTTAAGGAATTGTATGAGACAATTCCTTAAAACACACACACATACACACACACACCACCTCACATATAAAATCTCCTATTGGATCTGTTTCTCTGGAGAACCTTAAATAATACATACATCAAACTGTAACAAATACACAGTGAATTCCCATAGAAATGTCCAGTTTTCTTACTGTGAAAAATGATGAAAACTCTTAATTAGTTTTTAGCTAGGTATTGCCTCTGTTTTGATCCAGTTTTGATTCCTGTTGTCTTTGCATTGTCCAAGTCTTGTAGATGATCTTTGCTTTGTCTCATGCTGTTCTTATTGTACATCAGCCTGTACTTGGATGCTCTAATGCTGCTGTAACAAATTATTCCAAACTTAGTGGCCTAAAACAACTTAAATTTATTATCTTATAGTTCTGGAGATCAAGTCTCAAATGGGTGTCAGCAGGGCTACATTCCTTCTGGAGGCTCCGACGGAGAATCCATTTCCTTTCCTGTTCTAGTTTGGGGAGGCCATCTGCATTCCTTGGCTATGGCCAACTTCAGCTCTGCTTCTGTTGTCACATTTCTTATTCTGACTCTGACCCTCCTGCCTCCCTTTTGTAAGAACTTTTGTGATTACACTGGGCCTCAGAGGATAATCAAAAAATATTTGATTTTTTGATTATTTCATGACAATTTTTTTATTATTTCATGACAATTTATTCATATCTTAACCCCTTTTGCATGTAACATTTACAGATTCCAGGGGTTAGGACATGGGTATCTTTGAGGACTTATTATTCTATCTACCATAGATGTCCTTTTTTCTAATTTATTCTCTGTTTTACTTAACCTTTACTTTTGTTCATAAAGTTATTTACAAAGTTCACATTGAGGACTGTTTTGATTAGTTCATTTTCATAGGTTTATTCTTCTTATACTCTGCAGAAGTATTTTTCACTTGTTAAACCCCAATTACTTTTCTCTTTTTCTGACTGCATGATCTTGAAGCATTTCTCTCTATATATCTAGGACCTCTACATTCTCTCTGAGTTCTATTTTGTCCTTTGTATGGCAAAGGAAGGACAACTTAACAACCCTTTTGGTGAGAAAAATAAATTATTCATTAGTATTCTAACTGAAAATGGGTTTCCTTCCACTAGACAATGGTGTATGGTTAGGTAGTGCAATTACTCCACTACTATTCTCCCCCTATATCCTTGCCAATATTGGTTTTGGTTTGATTTTGGTTTGAAGTTGTAACAACCAAAACTGTTCACAGATATTGCCAAATGTCCCCTGGAGGTCAAAATCACCCTCAGTTGAGAATCACTGTCTTAGACCAATCATGACAATCCAGTTCTCCTTTTTCAGTGACTTATTTATGGAAGAGCATATGATCAAGTTCTGGAAAAAAGAAAGGAGAAGTCCATTTAGGGGTTGGGGTGGAAGGGAGAGAGGTTCTTAGGAAAAGTTTCTTTTCTGAAAAAAAGAGAGACAAAAAATGATAAGGCCCTTTTAGCGCATCCCCTTCCTTGTTGCCTGGGATGCTGGTGTGTATAAACTTGAATCTTGGAGCTGTGGCAGCCATCCTGTGATTTTGAGGTATGGCAGAACAGAAAAATGGGAAGAGATTATATCCTCAAGGACATAGTTAAACTGCAGAAATGACCTTGGAGCTGACTACCTCTAGATACTAGACATGTCAGATAACAGAAAGTATTTATTGTTTAAAACACTGTTAGTTAGAGCTTCTGTTATTTGCAGGCAAAAGCATCCTAACTGATAGGATTAAAACATGACAGAAATAAGGATATGCATTAAACATTCTCTGCCCCTGCAAAATACCCAAATGGTGAAAGTTTAGATGAGTGTGGGATGTTAAGGAAGAAACATCTGGAACTATTTAAATACTTTGCAGAATAAAAATGTTCATAAGTACACCTAAGGAAAATTTAATAAGAATTTCCGTTCAATAAAGCAAGAGCTCAAATACCAGATAAAATGAGACCAGTTAAAAGGAGATGGAAAGGGAAATTGCAGAGTTGCAAAACCAATTCAAGGACCAAAATAACACTAACTTTCTCTAACAAATTAATATGAAATAGGAAGAAATAGAATGGGCACAACTGAAAAGAGATTTCTAACACAAAAGAAAGCCTGGTTGATCACTTATAAGAGAAGAAAACAAAGGTGAAAGCAATTAGAAGTTAGACATTGCAGAGGACAAACATTATCCAACATAAGACTAATTATTATCCCTAGAAGAGTGAGCTTAAAAAATGCAGAGTGGATATATGTATACGTATAACTGATTCACTTTGCTGTATAGCAGAAAGTAACACAACATTGTAAATAAATGATACTCCAATAAAAAATTTTTAAAAAGAGGTCTAAATAGAGGTGACCAAAAAAATGCAGCAAAAAAAAGTATTAAAAGAAACTGAAACTGTAAATTAAAGGGCTGATTTTGATCATTCCAGAATGATCTACCTGAGATGAAACATATCAAATTAAGTTGAATTTCAAGGATTAAAGAATGTTCTTTAAGCATCAACCCAGAAAAAGAAGGTCATCTATAAGAGGGGGCAATGGGATTATCCTTTGACTCTTCCACAACAGTATTTATGCCAGAAAATAATAGAACAATCTCTAATAAGCTAAAATGTGAGACAAGAATACTACACATGTAAGGAAGCATATTAACATCCCTAAGCAGAAAGGAACTCAGGAATCACATTGCCCAGGAGTCCTAGCACAAAACTACTTAAAAAAAAAAAATCCATATATCCATGAGATTTAAGTATACAGAAGGTAAAGTAAGAGGATTGGTGGTAAACAATGAATACATTTAAATATGGAGTTAAATAACTGTGATATAGAGCATGGTCTGAAATGGTGTTCACCGAATATTTCTGATGATTATTTCTGGAGGATAGTATTTTTATTTCTTTTTACTTTCTTACTAATATGTTGCTGTGCTTCTTGAATGCTTTTCAAAGAGTGTGCTTTATTTGCCTTTTCACCAACACAGAAGTCATTGGTTTAAAAATAAATTTGTGATATAGATTAAGTAAATTATCTTTAGGAATTTTAGGAGGGGGTAAACTTAATCTGGGACAAAACTTGTTGTCTTGATTTTTGTCTTTTAAATATTTAGTATCTTGTTCGTAATAGTCTATCTTGATATGTAATATTTTGTATTCTAAGGGTGGAATTATGCAGCACAAAACAGTCTTTCATTTTCTTGGCTTTAATTGCATTACTAAAGTCCTTTCCAAACTTCAAAAAAATGGAGGAGGAGGGAAAACTTCCTGACTAATTCTATGAGGCCAGTGTTACCCTAATGCCAAAACCAGACAAAGGCGTCACAAGGAAAATGAAAAAACCAAACTACAGACCAACATCCCTGTGAATATAGTCACAAAAATCCTCAGCAAAATAATAGCTGCATATTTATTCATTTGCAGACCACGTCTAGCAACGTATAAAAACGTATAAAAAAGGATTATATACCATGACCAATTGGGACTTATCCCAAGAATGCAATGTTGGTTTAACATACAAAAATCAAGCAACATTAATAGAATAAAGTTTAAAAATCATATAATCTCAATATTTCTGATGAAAACATTCAACAAACTAAGAATAGAAGGCAACTTCCTTAATCTGATAAAGGGCATCTGTGAAAAAACCACAGCTAACATCATACTTAATGGTGAAAGTTTTAAGGCTTCCCCCTAAGATCGGGAACAAGACAAGGAAGGATGTTTGCTCTTGCCGCTTCTATTCAACATTGTGCTGGAGAGTCTGGTCAGTGCAATTAGGCAAAAAGAAAAAAAAAGAAAAGAATAGCAAAAAAGAAAAGCCCCATTCAGACTGGAAAGGAAGAAGTAAAACTACTTCTACTTGTAGATGACATAATCTTGTACATAGGAAATCCCAAGACTCCATTAAGAACATTAAAACTAAGAAATAAATTTACTCACTGAAGTTGCAAAATAGAAGCTCAATATACAAATGTCAATTGTACCTAGGTACACCAGCAAACAACAGTAAGAAAATAAGATTGAGAAAACAATTCCATTTTCAATAGCATCAAACAAATAAAATATTTAGAAATAATTTTTTTAATTGTTAAAAATTTTGAAAAAAATTAAAGAAGACCTAAATAAATGTGAAGACATGGTCACAGATTGGAAAAATTAATATTGTTAAGATGGCAATATACCCCAAGTTGATCTACAGATCCAGTGCAATCACTATCAAAATACCAACAGCTTTTCTTTTGATCCTAAAATTCACATGGAATAGCAAGGGATTTGAAATAGTGAAAGTAATCTTGAAAAAGATCAAAGTTGGAGGACACACAATTCTTGATTTCAAAACTTATTACAAAACTACAATCATCAAGGCATTGTGGTACTGGCATAAAGATAGCAATATAGATTAATGGAATCAAGTTGACAGTCCAGAAATAAACCCTTATATTTACAGTCATTTGATTTCAACAAGGATACCAAAACAACTCATTGGGGAAAAGAATAATCTTTTCCACAAATGACACGGGGACAGCAAGATATCCACGTGCAAAATGACACAGGGACAGCAACAAATCCACATGTGTTTGTACCCCCTACCTCACACCATATAAAAAAATTAACTCAAAATGAATCAAATAACTAAATGTAAAACTTTAAACTGTAAAACTCTTAGAAGAAAGCATGAGTATAAGGTTTTGTAACCTTGGATTAACCAATGATTTCTTAACTATGCCACCAAATATGGGAATGCAAATTGATACAACCACTATGGAGAACAGTATGGAGGTTCCTTAAAAAACTAAAAATAGAACTACCATATGATCCAGCAATCCCACTACTGGGCATACACCCTGAGAAAACCATAATTGAAAAAGAGTCTTGTACCACAATGTTCATTGCAGCTCTATTTACAATAGCCAGGACATGGAAGTAACTTAAGTGTCCATCGACAGATGAATGGATAAAGAAGATGTGGCACATATATACAATGGAATATTACTCAGCCATAAAGAGAAACGAAATTGAGTTATTTGTAGTGAGGTGGATGGACCTAGAGTCTGTCATACAGAGTGAAGTAAGTCAGAAAGAGAAAAATAAATACCGTATACTAACACATATATATGGAATCTAAGAAAAAAAAAAAAAGGTCATGAAGAACCTAGGGGTAAGATGGGAATAAAGACAGAGACCTACTAGAGAATGGACTTGAGGATATGGGGAGGGGGAAGGGTAAGCTGTGACAGAGTGAGAGAGTGGCATGGACATATATACACTACCAAACGTAAAATAGATAGCTAATGGGGGGCGGCCACATAGCACAGGGAGATGAGCTCGGTGCTTTGTGACCACCTAGAGGGGTGGGACAGGGAGGGTGGGAGGGAGGGAGATGCAAGAGGGAAGAGATATGGGAACATATATATATGTATAACTGATTCACTTTGTTATAAAGCAGAAAGTAACACACCGTTGTAAAGCAATTATACTTCAATAAAGATGTTAAAAAAAAAAAGATGTGGCACATATATACAATAGAATATTACTCAGCCATAAAAAGAAACGAAATTGAGTTATTTGCAGTGAGGTGGATGGACCTAGACACTGTCAGTGAAGTAAGTCAGAAAGAGGAATACAGATACCGTATGCTAACACACATATATGGAATCTAAAAAAAAAATGGTTCTGAAGAACCTAGGGGCAGGACAGGAATAAAGACGCAGAGGAAGAGAATGGACTTGAGGACACAGGGAGGGGGAAGGGTAAGCTGGGACGAAGTGAGATAGTGGCATGGACATATATACACTACCAAATGTAAAATAGATGTCTAGTGGGAAGCAGCCACATAGCACAGGGAGATCAACTCAGTGCTTTGTGTCCACCTAGAGGGATGGGATAGGGAGGGTGGGAGGGAGACGCAAGAGGGAGGAGATAGGGGGATATATGTTTATGTATAGCTGATTCACTTTGTTATACAGCAGAAGGTGGCACACCTTTGTAAAGCAATTATACTCCAAAAAAGATGTTAAAAAAAATGCCACCAAATAAAAATTATATTGGACTTTATCAAAATTAAAAATGTTTGTGCTTCAATGTGAAGAAAGTGAAATAACTAACCACAGAATGGGAGGAAATATTTGCAAATTATATATCAGATAAGAAACTAGTATCCAGAATACATAAAGGGCACTTTCAACTAAACAGTAAAAAGACAATCCAACTAAAATATGGGCAAAGGATTTGAATAGACATTTCTCCAGGGAAGGTACATAAATAGCCAATAAGCACATGAAAAGATGTTCAGCATCATCAGCCATTAGGGAAATGCAAATGGAAACCACGATGAGATACCATTTCTCACCCCCTAGAAAGGTTAAAATAAAAATGAGGGCCAAGTGTTGCTGAGGATCTGGAATAGAACCTTATAGCTTGCAGATGGTGTTTGTCAGCTACTCGAAATGTTATACATAGAATTAACACGTGACCCAGTAATTACACTCCTAGGTGTATACCCAATAGAATTGAAAACACACATGGACACAAAAAATTGTACATGATGTTCATAACTGCATTATTTACAATAGCTATAAAGTAGAAACAACCCAAATATCTATCATTATGAGTGGATTAATAAATTGTGATGTATCCATACAATGGCATGTTGTTTAGCCATAAAAAGAAATAAAGTACTAATACATGTTACAACATGGATGAGCCTTGAAACATGCTAAATGAAAGAAACCAGACACACAATGCCACATATTATATGATTCTATTTATATGAAATGTCCAGAATAGGCAAATTCATAGAGACAGAAAATAGACTAGTAGGGACTTCCCTGGGGGGCGCAGTGGTTAAGCGTATTCGCCTGCCAATGCAGGGGACATGGGTTTGATCCCTTGTCTGGGAAGATCCCACATGCCGTGGAGCAACTAAGCCCGTGCACCACAGCTACTGAGCCTGCGCTCTAGAGCCCATGAGACACAACTACTGAGCCTGCGTGCCGCAACTACTGAAGCCCACGCACCTAGAGCCTGTGCTCTGCAACAAAGAGAAGCCACCGCAATGAGAATCCTGTGCACTGCAACAAAGAATAGCCTCTGCTCTTGGCAACTAGAGAAAGACCACGCACAGCAACGAAGACCCAACGCTGCCATAAATAAATAAATAAATAAATACATTTATTAAAAGAAAAGAAAATAGACTAGTAGTTGTCAGCGGTTGAGGGAAGGTGAAAATGGGGAGTAACTGATGAAAATGTTCTGGTATTATATAGTAGTGATAGTTGCACAAGTTTGTGAATATACAGCAACCACTGAGTCACATTACTTAAAAGTGTGAATTTTATGGCATGTGAATTATAGCCCAATTAAAAAAAAAGAATGAGGGAGTGTAAGGGCCCATGTATTGCCCATTTGGGCTGATCTCTGAGCCGAACCATGCTAAACATTAACTGAGAAAGGAAATACTATCATGTTATGACCCCTTTCCCTTCCCACATGGAAAATGTCCCAAGAAAAAGCTGACAAGTCAAGAGGATCCAGCAGAGCCAAACAGTCTCTGAAGAAGCAAGTTGGGATCTTTTTTTGAGAGGTTTTTGATAATTTCTGTAGGAGACAGACCAAAAAAAAGCAGAAGAGCGTCCTTTGCCTCACAATCTGCCTCAGCTGTCTCTGTTGCAAGGGACTGAGAATCATCATTCAAGTAACAGTTATGGGATAGCTGGGGTAATGGTACTCACAGGAATCAAAAGACAGGAATCAGAATCATGTGGGAAGGCCTATGGCAACGCAGAAAAGGACAGAAAGCCATGTTTCTGGGCAGTGGACAGTTCTTGGTTTGGCTTCCCTATATTCATCTTTTCCTGTTCTTAGCCCCCCAGTTTCCTTTTCCCCCATTGCCTCTTCCACTTTGATTAATTTGGAGCTATTGTTTGAGATTTGGCTTGTAACCCAAGCTAGGAGGGCAGGCCCATGACTCAAGCTAGGGCATTTTATATTCCCTCCCTGGAATTTGAATCTCTAGCACAGGGACAAAGAGACTGAAGCTATCAATTATCAAATTTCACTCTGTCTGTATAGCAACATCTTGACCAGACCATTCCTGCCACCGAGACAGCTATTGTCTCTAGGGCTGTCTTGCTTCCCACCAGTCCTCAAGTCTGACTCTCCCACCTCCTGTCAATCTGATTATACCCCTAATGCCTCTGTTTTTTTTAAAAAAATTTATGTATCTATTTATTTGGCTGTGCTGGGTCTTAGTTGCAGCACACAGGATCTTTTAGTTGCGGCATGCATGCGGGATCTAGTTCCACGACCAGTGATCGAACTCAGGCCCCTGCATTAGGAGAGCAGGGTCTTAACCACTGGACCACCAGGGAAGTCCCCCCCAATGCCTTTTGAATAAATTCCCTTCTGCTTAAGTTAGTCAGAGCCATTTTCTGCAGCTTGCCACAGAGAGCTTCACTCATGAATGGCTGGAACCATGGTAGAGCTGGGTCCCGTGGGACTGGGTGGTCATGCAGAATCCAAAACAACTCTTGGGTCCTCAGCAGTAAAAACTGAAGTACTGTCTCTCTAGTGCACCATGATCAGCTATTCTTTGTCTGCTATTCTCTGCATCTGTTTCTTTCCCTACTACGAATTCATCCTCACCCTTTATCTTCTCTCCAGCTCACAGTTCCTGTATACTCAAACGTTCAATTAGTCTCTTTAACACATTCATGACCCCTGCAGGGGAGGGAAAACCATTCCTCTATCCTCTTAGGTTCTGTGGCCAGGCCTGAGAATTAAACTGACATAAGAGAGATTAACAGGAGAAATATATACAAATTTTATTGAATATTGTTATGTGCACTTGGAGCCTTTATAGGAAAACTGAAGACCCGAAGAAGCAATTAGGACCAAGAGCTTATATACCTTTTTTTTCTTTTTTTAATCAAAAAGACAATAAATTTGTGGAGAAATGACAAGACAAAGGAAAAGAGTTTAACCTTCTAGGAGTGGTAAATTGTGAGGAAGTGACTAGGAAATATTAGGGGAAAGTAATGAAAGATAAGGGTTGTTTTAGTAGGTTGGTTTGTACAGATCAATTTTGGCATTGACTCCCGATCTCTGGTGATAAGAATGTTCTCTTCCTGATACGTGGAGGACACTTTTCTTATGGGAAATTTTATGATCTGCTTTTAGGTAGAAAGGAGAAGTTCGGAGAGCCCTTCCTGCATCTGCTGTTTCTCAAATGCCTTCCACTCAAATAATCAATGTGTCAAAGCTGTGTATTTCGATTCGCATTTGGCATGTTCTGCTCCCCTCAGGCTTCTGAGCCTCTGCTTTCATCCTTAATTTACTGAAACTTTCAGGATTCAGCAATTAAACTTCTGTGAGTGAGACTCTGCCACAGCTCATTCCCCAATAATCAGAGTGCCACACAGGGCCAGGACTAGGGTGAAGCAAGCAAGGCCCCCAGAGAACAGAATTTCAGAAGGCATGCACTCTGTGATGCCAGCCACGCACTTGTACAACCCTAAGAGGGAATGCCTCCTGACATGCTGCCCCCTGGCGGTCTTGCTGGCCTCACCCTAGTGCTGGCCCTGGACTGCCTCAGCACAGTGTTTGGAGGGCCAGCCTAATGCTTGCTAGAGTGCCCTTGAGTCAATTTCCCCTCCCTAAAGTACATTCCTCAAATCCCCAAGGTTCTGGGAGGGGGCCATGGCTTTTATCTTCCCCACAGAGTCCTCATATTATGCTCCAGAATTCACCTTGTCCCAGGGTGATTGAAGGTGGAAGCACACATTCTCTTCACCTCCCCATTCTCAGAGCTGTCCTCCCTTACCTTAGGTTCTCATCAAAAGATTCCTCTGAAAATAATGAGCCGTCCATTTTCCAAAATGTGAACAACTCAATCTTTTATAATATCACATGTAGGCTTACAACCAAGCAGTCAAGCTCGTTTTGGATATTTGTGGCTTGTCTTCAGTTCTAATTTCCTACTTCTAGTTACTTGGACAAAATCACATCCCTTCCTTCAAAACAGTGATTTTTAGGTGTAGGCTATTCTATTTCCAGATTAAGAAAAAATGTTTTTAATATCATTTTCAGGGATGTGGTTCTGCTAAAAAAAAACAAAAACAATTTACCCCTTTAAATAGGACCCTCGATTTTTCAACATAAACCATCTATATTTGTATATTTTTACAGAATTCCCCAAGGAAAGTTGATAGATACTTGACTCATATTCATGTAACTAAAAAGTCATGCAAAAATAATACTTTCCAGAGTGCGGGGAGGGTCTGCTCCTAAAAGTAATCTGTTTTTCCATCCTGCATGGCAGAAGGTGCTTGCAGCATATAAAATGAAAATGTTCTTCCATCTACACTTTTTGTAAGGTCCAGTCTTTAGTAAGCAAACTCCTTCCTCAGGTAAGGCAAAGAATTTCATGTCATTCCACTGTACAGGATGTGGGCCAGCCTATGTATTGGTGGTTCTTCAGCCAGGTGCCTATGTATTGGTGGCTCTTCAGTCAGGTGCCTACCTGGCCTCAATCAGCTGTGGCCATGTGGTATGGGGTGAGATAGTCACATAATGAAAAACAAGGTTACTTGGTCAGCATGGGCCATAAATGGTCTGGGGTAGAAGCAAGGTATTTACATCATTAACACAGGCCACAAGTGATTCTAAGTTGAGAATCCCTAGGAAATGCATCTTTGAAAACAAAAGGTATGTATCTAGTGATAAATTCCCCATAAAAGAGAAGGAGCAGGGAACATCTGTGATTGGGATTTGATCTCCTCTACTCCCAGACTAACTTGGTGTACATGGGGCTGATCCATATAAATAGGCAAAGTGTCAGAGAACAGGTTGAGAGAATGGAACATTTTGTTTATGACAAAGACTTCCAAAGGGCAGAGTGTATTGGGGAAGTTGCAGAGGAATATGATACTGCGTCAGATCACTAGCTAGAGGATGCTCAGAGCCATATAATTTAGTACGTCCCATCTTTCAAAAAATGCTTCTTGACCACACTTCCCCTTGCAAAAGCTTCTTTATTTCTCAATTCCACCTTACTGCAAAGCTCCTCAAAAGAGTTGTCTATTATCTCTATTTTACTTCCTATCCTCATATTCTCTCTTATATTCACTCCATTCAGGCTTTATAACTTTGGCAAAGTAATCAATCTTCATGTTTCCAGGTCCAATGATTATTTTTCAGTTTCATCTTGTTAACCACCAGCAGTGGTTGACACAGTTGATCATTTCCTCTTTCTTGAAATATTTCTTCACTTGGCTTTAAGGGCATCATATCTCTTTTATTTTCCTTCTACCTCATAGACCATTTGTTCAGAGCCTCCATTGTTGATGTCTCCTCCTCAGCATTTATTGGAGTCTACCAAGGCTTAATGCCCAGCTCTCTTCTTTATCCACCTTCCCTCCCTAGATTATCTCATCCAGTATCATTACTTTAAGTGGCGTCTATATGCTGATGACTCCCCCAAATTCTTATCTCTAGTCCTGACCTTGACCCCACTCCCAAGTCAATAACTTTTACAACCACTTCTTGGTGTCTCCACTTGGAGAGTGTAGAAGTTTACATGTCCAACACTGTCTTTCTTCCCCCAAACCTGCTCTTCATATAGTTTTTCTTATTTTAATAAGTGGCAACCCCATTCTATCCGTTGCTCAGACAAAAAAATGATCCTGGATTCCTCTAACACCTCACATCCAGTCACTCTGGAAATCCTACTTCTTCTACCTTTAAAATATAACTTGAATCTAGCCATTTATCACCACCACTTATGCTACCCTGTTTCAAGTCACCATAGCTCTCATGTGGATTAATAGCCTCCTCACTTATCTTCCTGTGTTTCTATCCCCACCTTCCCACATAGTCTATTGTTAAGACAGCAGCCATAATGATCCTTTTAATACATAATTCAGATCATGTTACTCTTGCACAACCCTTCCATCCCACCCCAACCCCTGCATTTCCAATCAGTGAGAGGATACATTTTTAGTACTTGGCATTGGGTATATTTGGATAGTCCTTTGGCTAAATATTTTTATTGAAGCATAATTGATTTAAAGTATCATATTAGTTTCAGGTGTATCACATAGTGACTCTATTTTTATAGATTAAATCGATTTTATAAATTTAAAGTTATAAAATATTGCTTATATTCTTGTGCTGTACAATATATCTTTGCAGTATACTTATTTTATGCATAGTAGTTTGTACCTCTTAATCCCCTACCCCTATCTTGCTCCTCCCCACTGGTAACCACAGTTTGTTTTCTATATCTGTGAGTCTGTTTCTGTTTTGTTATGTTCATTTGTTTCTTTTATTTTTTAGATACCACGTATGTGGTAACATACAGTATTTGTCTTTCTCCATCTGACTTATTTCACTAAGCAATAATACCCTCCAGGTCCATTCATTTGTTGCAAATGGCAAAATTTCATTCTTTTTATAGGGCTAATTAATACTGTATTGTATATATATCACATCCATTTATCTTTATCCATTCATCTGTTGATGGACACTTAAGTTGCTTCCATATCTTGGCTATTGTAAATAATGCTGCTGTGAACATCAAGGTGCATGGATCTTTTCAAATTAGTGTTTTTGTTATTTTATGGGTATATACCCAGGAGTGGAATTGCTGGATCATATGGTAACTCTATTTTTGTGTTTTGAGGAACTTCCACACTGTTTTCCATAGTGCACACCAACTTACCTTCCCACCAACAATGTACTAGGGTACACGTTTCCCCACATTTGTTATTTGTAGACTTTTTGATGATAGCCATTCTGACAGGTGTGAGGTCATATCTCATTCCTTTGGCTAAAATTTAAAGTAAGAAATCTGTATTAGTTTCCTATTTCTGCGTTAAAAATTACCACAAACTTAGTGGCTTAAAACAACACAAATTTATTCTCTTACAGTTCTGGAGGTCAGAAGACTAAAATCAAGATATCAGCAGGGCTGTATTCATTCTGGAGGCTTCAGGAAAGAATGTATCTTTGCCTTTTTTTAGCCTCTAGATGCTGCCTGCATTCCTTTCCTCATGTCCCATTTCTTGCCTCATGGCTTATTCCTTGCAGCACTCCAACTTTTTGCTTCCCCTTCAGATCTCCTAGTACTACTTACTCTGATTGCCTGCCTCCTCCTTTTAAGGACCCTTGTGATTACTTCAGACCCACTCTGATAATACAGGATAATTTCCCCATTTAAAAATCCTTAATCTCATCTGCAAAGTTCCTTTTGCTATATATGATAATACTCAGTGGTTCTTGGAGGACCAATATTCAGCCTACCACAATCTCTTTCTCACATTGTTCACAAAAATAAATTCTGATGAATTTCAGGCCCATGTGTTTTTTATTTTTATTTTCAAAAATAATTTATTTATTTGGTTGTGCCAGGTCTTAGTTTGGTGCTAAGGATCTTCATTGCCACGTGTGGGATCTTTGTTGCGGCATGCGGGCTTTAGTTGAGGCATGCGGGATCTTTAGTTGCAGTATGAAAACTCTTAGTTGTGGTATGTGGGATCTAGTTCCCTGACCAGGGCTCGAACCCAGGCCCCCTGCATTGGGAGTGCAGAGTCTTAGCCACCGGACCACCAGGGAAGTCTCTCAGATCCATGTGTTTTTTAAAAAACATATCTTTCAAATAATAAAAGAAAATTTAAGGGAATAGATTTATTATCCTAGATGTAGAAAGTCCTTAAATGAGTTTCAGAAACCTAAATCAGAGTGACATCAGTGAAATTTTTAATTTTTTTATTATTTTTAATTTTAAAAATTTTGGCCACCTGCACGGCTTGTGGGATCTCACTCCTCTGACCAGGGATTGAACCTGGGCCACAACAGTGAAAGCACCAAATCCTAACCACTAGACCACCAGGGAACTCCCACATCAGTGAAAATTTTAAAGTAGAGAGGGAAATCCAAAGTTCGTCCCATCCATAAAAGCAGTAAATAAACTGGAAAAAGAAAACTGTCAAAACCAACTTTATCAGAACCTCTAGAAAGTAATAAAAAGTTTGCAACCAGGCAAATGCTTAATCAAGAAAAAAAAAAAAAACCAGGTGAATCTTGGTAAGACAGCTTTGTGGAATTTTGATTTTTCACTCCTTATCCTCCATCCCTCACTCCCTGGTTCATTCAGCAGCAGCTTTCAAGACATCTTGCATTATAGGTTAAGTTCCAAGTGCCAGAGAGAGAAGAACAGACCTTATTCTCAAAGAATTATGGTAGTTTTTTTTTTTTTTTAACTTGTCTGGTGGTTCCCTGAAAGACCAGATCAAAGGACTTGACTTTATTTCACCTAACTTGGATCTCTCCCGATGCTAAGGCAGTTACCTGGAGGTATTTGTCAGAAACATTTAAAGGCAAATGTATTATCTGCTGCTACATGGGGCAAAAAATAACAGTTGGAACAAGCAATAGAAAAGCTTGGGAGGGGAAATCCTGGGAAATGAGATGCTTTGGGGAATAAGGCTTCTGAAAAGTTCCCAAGACTCTGGAAGGGCATTGCATGCCCAGGGCTGGTGTGTGTTCAGAAAAGACCAGAGAAGACCCTGGGCTCTCACCTCTAGCTGGCCTTAAGTCTCTGCTCAAGCAGGAAGTGAAGTCTAAGGCACAGTTGCTAACATCTGGATAAGTGTTGAATGTGTGCCACAACATGCACATGGAGACCCGTAACAAACTGGGAGGTTTTCTGTTGTTGTTTTCCAGACATTAAAGGAAATCTGTCAAATCATTAGCTGATCATTGAGATAATTGAACAGAGACTTCAGTGGCCCACATGACCAAAAAAAAAGTGTTTACAAAATTAATTCAGAAAACTCAATAAAGAAACAAACAACAACTACAACAAGCAGGAACAGCAAACCTTGGGGAGGAAAGAATATAATTTCTGTAGATGCTGCATTATAATATTCAAAAGGTACTTGTACAAAGAAGTAAAGGAAACCAGGAGAACAAAGTCTCATCAAATAGAGAATATCAATAAATAAATAGAGATTATTTAAAAATGAACCAAATAGAAATTCTGGAACTGAAAAATGTATAACTGAAATTAAAAATTCACTTGAGGGTTCAACAGCAGATTTAAATATGCAAAAGAAAGAGTCAGTGAAATTAAAGATAGGTCAATTGAAATTATCTGATCTGAGGAGAACAAAGAAAAATGAATGAAAAAAAATGAAGAATCTCAGAAATTTGTGAGACACCACCAAGCATACCAACGTACACGTAATTGGAGTCCCAGAAGGAGAGAAGAGAAAGGGACAGAAAGAATGTTTGAAGAAATAATGGCTGAAAACCTCCTAGATTTGATAAAAGATGTGAATGGTCATATTCAACAAGCTCAGTGAACTTCAAGTAGGATAAAATCAAGGAGATACACACCAAGATACATTATAATCAAACTGTCAAAAATCAAAGACAAAGAGAATCATGAAATCAGCAAGGGAGCAATGACTTGTCAAGTACAAGTGATCATCAATAAGATTAACAGCTGACTTCTCATCAGAAACCACAGAGGCCAGAGGGTATGAGACAACATATTCAAAATGCTAAAAGAAAAAAAAAAACCCTGTCAACCAAGAATTATATATCCAGCAAAATGATCTTGCAGAAATGAAAGAGGTATACTTATTGCATCATTTTTCACAATACCCAATATGTAGAAGCAACCTAAATTCCCATCAGTGGATTAAAGGATAAAGAAAATATTGAACATACATATAATAGAATATTATTCAGTCTTAAAAAAGGAAATCCTGTCATATACTACAGCAAGTATGAACTTTGAAGACAGTATGCTAAGTAAAATAATCCAATCACAAAAAGACAAACACTCATGATTCCATTTATATGAAATATCTAAAGTAATCAAACTCATAGAAATGAAATAATAGTAGTTTCCAGGGACTGGGGTGAGGAGGAAATGGGAGTTGTTGTTCAATGAATATAGAGTTTCAGTTATGCAAGATGAAAAAGTTCTAGAGAACTGTTGTACAACTATGTGCATATAGTTAACAATACTGTAACATATACTTAAAAATTGTTAAGATGGTAAATTTATGTCATGTGTTGTTGTTGTTTTTTAACCACACACAAGAAAAGCCTAACAAAAAAGGAAGAAACCAAGACTTTCGCAGATAAATAAAAACTGAGAAATTGTTTCTGGTAAACATTCCCCTACAAGAAATGAAAAAAGGAGCCCTTTAATCTGAAATAAAAGAACACTAGATGTAAATTCAAATCCACATGAAGAAATGTCCACTAATAAAGGTAACCACATAGCTAAATATAAAAGTCTTTTTTAAAAAAATTTTATTTATTTATTTTTGGCTTGTTGGGTCTTCGTTTCTGTGCATGGGTTTCCTCTAGTTGCGGCGAGTGGGGGCCACTCTTCATCGCAGTGCACGGGCGTCTCTCTGTCGCAGCCTCTCTTGTTGCAGAGCACAAGCTCCAAACGCACAGGCTCAGCTCAGTAGTTGTGGCACATGGGCCTAGTTGCTCCATGGCATGTGGGATCTTCCCAGACCAGGGCTCAAGCCCGTGTCCCCTGCATTGGCAGGCAGATTCTCAACCACTGCGCCACCAGGGAAGCCCAAAAGTTAGTCTTAATGTATTTTTGGTTATAACTTCTCTTTTTAGTCTACTCAATTTTTAAAAATCTACATAAAACAATAATTATAAATCTGTGTTGGGCACATATTGTGTAAAAATGTAATTTGAGGCAATAACAGCATAGGGAATGGAGGAGCTATATAGGAACAACGTTTTTATATATTATTGAAACTAAGTTGGTATTAACTGAAATTATCTTGTTGTAAATTAAGATGTTAATTGTAATCCCATGGGAAACCATTAAGAAAATAACTAGAAAATATATAGTAAAGGAATTGAAAAGAAAAAAATGGTATACTAGAAAAATATTATTTAATTAATTACTATCCACTTAACACAAAAGAAGGCAGTAATAGGGTAACTACAGAACAAAAAAGATATGAGACATATGTAAAACAAATAGAAAAATCACAAAAGTAAATCCTTTTCTATCAGTTATTACATTAAATATAAATGGGTTAAACTCTCACATTTAAAGCAGAGATTGGCAGAATGGATAAAAATTTGATCAAACTATATGCTGTCTACAAGAGACTCACTTTAGATCCAGGACACAAATAGACTGAGAATTAAAGAATGGAAAAATATATTTCAGTAAACAAAAGAGAGCAAACAGTAAGCAAAAGAGAATTGGAGTGGCTATTCTAATATCAGACAAAATAGACTTTAAGACAAAAATTGTTACACAGATAAAGAGGGGCATTACATAATAATAAAAGAGTCAATTCATCAAGAAGATACAACAATTGCAAACATATATGCAACTAACAACAGAGACCTAAAATATATTAAGCAAAAACTGACAGAGTTGAAGGGAGAAATAGACATTTCAACAACAGTAATTGGAGACTTCAACACCTCACTTTCAATAATCAATAGAACAACTAGACAGAAGATAAACAAGGAAATATAAAACTTGAATGACTATAAATCAACTAGACCTAACAGACATGTGTAGAATACTTCAGCCAAAAACAGCAGGATTCACATTATTTCCAACTGTACGTGGAACATTCTTCAGCACAGAACATGTTGGGTCATGACACAAATCTCAATAAAGTTTAAAATATTAAATGTTATAAAGTATCTTCTCTGACAACAATGGAATGAAGTTAGAAATCAATAAAAGAAGAAAATCTGGAGATTCACAAATATGTGGAAATTAAACTACACAGTCTTAAACAAGCAATGGGTCAAAGAATAAATACAAAAGGAAATTAGAAAATACTTTGAGATGAATGAAAACAGAAACACAACATACCAAAACGTATGAGATGCAGCGAAAGCAGTGCTCAGGGGGAAATTTATAGATGTAAACATCTGCATTTTTAAAAAAGAAGAAGATCTCAAATCCACAACCCAGCATTCCACCTTAAGGAACTAGAAAAAGAAGAGCAAACTAACCACAAAGTAACTAGAAGTAAGGAAACAATAAAGATTAGAGCAGAGATAAACAAAATAGAGAATAGAAAAACAATAGAATCAGTGTAAGTTTGGTCCTTTGAAGAGATCAACAAAATTAAACTTTTAGCTAGACTGACCCAGCAAAACAGAGAGAGGACTCAAATTAATAAAATCAAGAATGAAAATGGAGACATTACTTTCAATCTTGCATAAATAGAAAGTTTATAAGAGAATGCTTTGAAAAATGTACACCAACAAATTGGATAAACTGGATAAAATAGACACATTCCTTGAAACACACAAAAACTAAAACTGACTAAAGAATAAATAGAAAATTTGAATAAACCTGTAACAAGTAAAAGGATTGATTCAGTTACCTGAAAACTTCCAACTAATAAAAGCCCAGGATCAGATGGCTTCACTAGTGAATTTTATCAAACATTTAAAGAAGAATTAACACCAGTCCTCAAGCTCTTCAAAAAAAAATGGAAGAGGAGATAACACTACCTAACTCATTGTGTGAGGCCAGTATTACTTTGATACCAAAGCCAGACAAAGAAATCACAATAATAGAAAATACAGACCAATATCCTTCATGAATAAAGATGTAGGGGCTTCCCTGGTGGCACAGTGGTTGAGAGTCTGCCTGCTGATGCATGGGACACGGGTTAGAGCCCTGATCTGGGAGGATCCCACATGCCGTGGAGCAACTGGGCCCGTGAGCCACAACTACTGAGCCTGCACGTCTGGAACCATGCTCCGTAACGAGAGGCCGCGACAGTGAGAGGCCCATGCACCGCGATGAAGAGTGGCCCCCACTCACTACAACTGGAGAAAGCCCTCGCACAGAAACGAAGACCCAACACGCCAAAAAATTAATTAATTAATTAATTAAAAAATAATAATAAAAGACGTAAAATTCCTCAACAAAATAGTAGCAAATGAAATCCAGCTGCATATTAAAAGGATTATACACCATGACCAAGTAGGATTTATTCCAGGAATGTAAGGGTGCGTCAACATGAAAATCAGTCAGTGTAATACACCATATTATGAAAACGAAGGGGGGAAAGTCACATAATCAACTTGATAGATGGAGAAAAAGCATTTGACAAATTCCAGTACCCTTTCATGGAAAAAAACAAAAAACCTGTATTAAGTCAAGAAGAGACGGAATGCTCCGCAACCTAATAAAGGGCATCAGTGAAAAAACTCACAGCTAACATCATGTTTGAAGCTTTCTCCCTAAAATCAGGAACAAGACAAGGATATCTGCTTTCACACTTCTTTCCACTACCTAGCACTGGAAGTTCTAGTCAGAGCAATTAGGCAAGAAAAAGAAATAAAAGTCATACAAAATGGAAAAGAAGAAGTAAAGCTATTTCTATTCACAGATGACATAATTTTAAATATCGAAAACCATAAAGAATCTATTCAAAAACTATTAGAGCTAATAACTGAATTCAGCATAATTACAGGATACAAGATCACTTACAAAAATCAGTTGTATTTCTATACTCTTCAATGAACGACCTGAAAATGAAATTAAGAACACAGTTCTATTTACAACATCATCAAAAATAATAAAATACTTAATAAATTTAACTGAGGAGGTACAAGACTCATATACTGGAAACTGTAAAACACTGCTGATAGAAATTAAAGAGAACCTGAATAAATAAAAAGACATTCTGTGTTCATTGATTGGAAGACAATATTGTTAAGATGGCAATATTCCCTAAATTTACAGATTCAGTGCAATCCCTATCAAAATTTCAATTGCCTGTTTTCCAGAAATGGATAAGTTGATCCTAAAATCCATATAAAATAGCAAGAGACCCATAATAGTCAAAACAATCTTAAAAAGAACAAAGTTAGGGCTTTCCTGGTGGCGCAGTGGTTGAGAGTCTGCCTGCCGATGTAGGGGACACGGGTTCATGCCCCGGTCCAGGAAGATCCAACATGCTGCGGAGCGGCTAGGCCTGTGAGCCATGGCCACTGAGCCTGTGCTGCACAACGGGAGAGGCCATGGCAGTGAGAGGCCCGCGTACCAAAAAAAAAAAAAAAAAGGAACAAAATTAGAGGTCTCACAATTCTAACCTCCAAAACTTACTACAGGGCTTCCCTGGTGGCACAGTGGTTGAGAATCTGCCTGCTAATGCAGGGGACATGGGTTCGAGCCCGGTCCGGGAGGATCCCACATGCTGCAGAGTGACTAGGCCTGTGAGCCACAACTACTGAGCCTGCGCGTCTGGAGCCTGTGCTCCGCAACAAGAGAGGCAGCAGTAGTGAGAGACCTGCGCACCGCGATGAAGAGTGGCCCCGCTTGCCACAACTAGAGAAAGTCCTCACACAGAAATGAAGACCCAACACAGCAAAAATAAATTAATTAATAAACTCCTACCCCCAACATCTTCTAAAAAAAAAAAAAAAACTACAAAGCCACAGTAATCAAAACAGTGCAGTATTGGTATAAATATAGACATATAGATCAATGAAATAGAATTTTGAGTCCAGAAAGAAGCCCTCACATTTATGGTCAACTGATTTTCAACAAGGGTGCCAACACTATTCAGTGGGACAAGAATAGTCTTTTCAACAAGTGGTACTGGGACAACTGGATATCAGTATGCATAAAAATGAAGTTGGACCCTTACCTCACACCATACACAAAAATTAACTCAAAATGGATCAAGATTTAATGTAAGAGATAATATAAAACTCTTAGAGGAAAACATTGGCGCAAATTTCCATTTCTTGGATTTGGCAGTGAAATCTTAGATAGGATATTAAAAACACAAGCAAAGAATATATAAGAAATAGGAAAAAATTAGTTAGACTTCATTAAAGTAAAAAAATCCTGTGCACTGAAGGACGCTATCAAGAAAGTTAAAAGAGAACCCACAGAATGGGAGAACATATTTGCAACTCAAATATCTGATAAGGATCTAGTACTCAGAATATATTTTTCAAAACCTCTTACAACTCATCAACAAAAAGACAAACAACTCAATTAAAAAATAGGCAAAAAGCAAAAAGAATAAAACACCAAAGAATAAATCGACCTACAGAGACAAAAGACCTGTATGCAGAAAACTATAAGACACTGATGAAAGAAATTAGAGATGATACAACCAGATGAAGAGATATACCATGTTCTTGGATTGGAAGAATCAACATTGTGAAAATGAATATACTACCCAAAGCAATCTACAGATTCAATGCAATCCCTATCAAACTACCAATGGCATTTTTCACAGAACTAGAACAAAAAATTTCACAATGTGTATGGAAACACAAAAGGCCCCAAATAGCCAAAGCAATCG
Organism: Tursiops truncatus; assembly: GCF_011762595.2. NCBI lineage: Eukaryota > Metazoa > Chordata > Mammalia > Artiodactyla > Delphinidae > Tursiops > Tursiops truncatus. The sequence continues at coordinate 66,458,437 of NC_047041.1, read as the reverse complement.
TGAGAAAGAAAAATGGAGCTGGAGGAATCAGGTTCCCTGACTTCAGACTATACTACAAAGCTACAGTAATCAAGACAGTATGGTACTGGCACAAAACCAGAAATATAGATCAATGAAACGGGATAGAAAGCCCAGAGAAAAACCCACGCACATATGGTCACCTTATCTTTGATAAAGTAGGCAAGAATATACAATGGAGAAAAGACAGCCTCTTCAATCAGTGGTGCTGGGAAAACTGGACAGCTACATGAAAAAGAATGAAATTAGGGGCTTCCCTGGTGGCGCAGTGGTTGAGAGTCCGCCTGCTGATGCAGGGGACACGGGTTCATGCCCTGGTCTGGGAAGATCCCACATGCCGCAGAGTGGCTGGGCCCATGGGCCATGGCCGCTGAGCCTGTGCATCTGGAGACTGTGCTCTGCAATGGGAGAGGCCACAATGGTGAGAGGCCCGTGTACCGCAAAAAAAAAAAAAAAAAAAAATGAAATTAGAACACTCCCTAACACCATACACAAAAATAAACTCAAAATGGATTAGAGACCTAAATGTAAGACCAGACACTATAAAACTCTTAGAGGAAAACATAGAACACTCTATAACATAAATCCCAGCAAGATCCTTTTTGACCCACCTCCTAGAGAAAGGGAAATAAAAACAAAAATAAACAAATGAGACCTAATGAAACTTAAAAGCTCTTGCATAACAAAGGAAACCATAAACAAGGTGAAAAGACAACCCTCAGAATGGGAGAAAATATTTGCAAGCAAAGCAACTGACAAAGGATTAATCTCCAAAATATACCAGCAGCTCAAGCGGCTCAATATCAAAAAAACAAACAACCCAATCCAAAAATGGGTGGTCGACCTAAATAAACATTTCTCCAAAGAAGTCATATAGTTTGCCAACAAACACATGAAAGGATGCTCAACACCACTAATCATTAGAGAAGTGCAAATCAAAACTACAGTGAGGTATCACCTCACACCAGTCAGAATGGCCATCATCAAAAAATCTACAGAAAATAAATGCTGGAAAGGGTGTGGAGAAAAGGGAACCCTCTGTTGGTGGGAATGTAAATTGATACAGCCACTATGGAGAACAGTATGGAGGTTCCTTAAAAAACTAAAAATAGAGCTACCATACGACCCAGCAATCCCACTACTGGGCATATACCCTGAGAAAACCATAATTCAAAAAGAGTCATGTACCACAATGTTCACTGCAGCTCTATTTACAATAGCCAGGACATGGAAGCAACCTAAGTGTCCATCAACAGATGAATGGATAAAGAAGAAGTGGCACAAATATACAATGGAATATTACTTGGCCATAAAAATAAACAAAATTGAGTTATTTGTACTGAGGTGGATGGACCTAGAATCTGTCATACAGAGTGAAGTAAGTCAGAAAGAGAAAAGCAAATACTGTATGCTAACACATATATTTGGAATCCAAAAAAAAAAAAAAAAAGGTTCTGATGAACCTAGGGACCGGACAGGAATAAAGACGCAGAGGTAGAGAATGGACTTGAGGACATGGAGAGGGGGAAGGGTAGACTTGGACAAAGTGAAAGAGTAGTATTGAAATATATACAATACCAAATGTAAAATAGATAGCTTAGCTAGTGGGAAACAGCCGCATAGCACAGGGAGATCAGCTCGATGCTTTGTGACCATCTAGAGGGGTGGGAAAGGGAGAATGGGACAGAGGCACTAGAAGGAGGGGTTATGGGGATTTATATATACATATAACTGATTCACTTTGTTATACAATAGAAACGAACCCAACATTGTTAAGCAATTATACTCCAAAAAAGCTGTTAAAAAAAAAAAAGTGGATCCAAATACCTAAATCTAAGCACTAAAAGTATAAAACTCTTAAAAGAAAACAGGTAAATCTTCATAACTTTGGATTAGGCAACAGTTTCTTAGATATGACACCAAAAATGTGTGCAACCATCAAAAAAAATGCATAAAGCAGAATTCATTAAAATTAAAAACTTTTGTGGCTTCCAAATACACTATTGAGAAAGTGAAAAGGCCACCCAGAGAAAGGAAGAAAATATTTGCAAATTATATATCTGATAAGGATCTCTTTTTAAGATATATAGGAACTCTTACAGCTCAACAATAAAAAGACAACTCAATTTTTTAAATGTACGAAAATTTGAGTAGACACTTCTCTAAAGATATGTACATTGTTAATAGGCACATGAAAAGATGCTCAGTGTCATTAGTCATTAAGGAAATGCAGATCAAAGCCAAAATGAGATGCCATTTCATATCTACTGAGATGGCTATGATCAAAAAAGCAGACATTAGTAAGTTTTGGTGAAGATGTGGAGAAATTGGAACACTCATACATTGCTGGTGGGAATACAAAATGGCGCAGCCACTTTGGAAAATAGTTTGGAAGTTCCACAGAGGTTAAACATAGAGTTATTCTGTGATCTAACTAGTACATGAGATTCATAAAAGCATTTTTTAATATTTATTAATTTATTTATTTGTTTTGGCTGAGCTGGGTTTTAGTTGCAGCATGCAGGATCTTTGTTGCAGCATGAGGGATCTTTAGTTGCAGCATGCAAACTCGTAGTTGTGGCAGGCATGCAGGATCTAGTTCCCCAACCAGGGATTGAACCTGGGCACCCTGCATTGGAAGTGCGGAGTCTTACCCACTGGACCACCAGGGAAGTCCCATAAAAGCATTTTAAATTATAGCTAAAAAGTAGAAACAGCTCAAGTGTCCATGCATGGATAAACAAAATGTGGTATATGTGTACAATGGAATGTTATTCAGGCATGAAAAAGGAATGGAGTACTGATACTTGCTACAACATAGGTGAACCTTGAAACTGTTATGCTAAGTGAAAGAAGCCAGTCACAAAAGGCCACATATTGTATGATTTCAGAGTAAGCAAATCTGTACAGACAGAATTAGTAGATAAGTGGTGGTCAAAATATGGAGGAGAGGGAGGAATGGGAAGTGACTGCTAACTGATACAGAGTTTCTTTTAGGAGTGGTGAAAGTGTTCTGGAATAGATAGTGGTGAACACACCTTGTGAATATACTAAAAACCACTGAATTGTATACTTTAATTTAAAACAGTGAATTTTATGTTATGAATTATATCCCAATAAAAATAAATTAAGAGTTATCTGGCCTAAAATGTCAATAGTACTGAGATTAAGAATCACAGTAATCTATATAGATGCTAAATTTAGTCACATGGCCACAGATAGCTACAAGGCAGGCTAGGAAGCACAGCCTTTAGCTAGGCAGTCATACACTCAGTTAAAAATTTTACAATTCTAAATCAAGGTTTGACAAAGTATAGCTGGGGGCCAAATCTTTCCATTGCCTCTTTTTGTAAATAATGATTTATTTGAACATAGTCATGAACATTTATTTATATTATATGGCCCTCAAGGCCAAAATTATTTACTGTCTGGTCCTTAACAGAAAAGGTTTTTTGACCTTGCTGTAGAAGAGAGATGACTATTGGGACCAGGTAAAAATCTCTGCCTTACTGTCCCACAACAGAAAGAGCCTGAGTTCCACATGATACATTTTTTTAGTGGTACAGCTCTTTCAGTTCACACATACAAAACAATTTTTCACATAACAACCCACAGTACCAAGGTGGGAGGGTAGAATCATTACTGCAACTATAGTGTTTTCCTATGGCCTCAGCCATCAATGTAAAAGCTGACCCACTGATCCATACAACCTTTTTCTTCATGAAGAGTATATTTTTAGGGTCAGTGTTCTCCTGTCCTTTATCTAGGTTTTGGCCAGACTCACTCTGATCCATCAGACCTCTTTCAATATCTTTGTTTCTTTATTTAATTGTGGATATAATTAGACATGTGTGGGAAGAGAAGAAGTATCCTAATTCATCTGGCCATACCCTTAAAAATGAATCTGAGGGGTGACATTAGTCACTAACAGAACCTGAACTCCAAAGCTTTCATTTCAATTAATATGTCCTTTTACATTTTTAAAATGTGAACAACTTTGTTTTTATTTTTTTACTAAGTTATTAATCCATTAACAAAGAAATATGTTTTGAGCACCTATGTTCCTGGCACTAGATACAGAAGTGAACAAGTGAAATCTTTTTTTCCCATTGCACTTATGTTCTAGTGTCAGGTAGGTATTGGGGAAGGGAGCAGAAAATTAATGAATAAACAAAAAGACAGAATTGAATGAGGGGTAAGAGAGTCAAGAAGGGTGAGAGGTTATTTAGATAAGGTAGACAGGGAAGGTCATTCTGAGTTGGTGATAATTAAATAAAGACTGGGCTGAAGTGAGGCAGCAGGTCATGTGACTCATCTGGGAACATTTCTATTGGAGAGAACAGCAGGCACAAATGCCCTGAGTTGGAAACTAGCTTCATGTATTTGAAGAACAGCAGGACCAGTGTAGCTGGAGTGTAGTGAGCAGGGAAAGAGCAGGAGGAACCAAGGAGACACAATCAAAACCGATTATGTAAGACCTTGTAGGCCAAGGCAAGGGCTTGATGGAACGTGATTTGAAATTTGATATAAAGACAGTGAAATGATCTGATTTATGTTATAAAATACTTTGGCCACCCCCAAAGCAATGAACAGAATGGCAATAAGTACATACCTATCAATAATTACTTCAAATATAAATGGACTAAATGATCCAATAAAAAGGCATATAGTGACTGAAAGGATATAAAAACAAGACCCATATATATGGTGCCTACAAGAGACTCATTTCAGATTTAAAGACACACACAGACCAAAAGTGTTGGAATGGAAAAAAGTATTCCATGCAAATGGAAATTAAAAGAAAGCCAGGGCAGCAATACTTATATCAGACAAAATAGACTGTAAAACAAAGAGACAAAGAAGGACATTATATAATGATCAAGGGACCAATCCAAAAATAAGATATAACAAATGCACTGAACATAGGAGCACATAAATATATAAAGCAGATACTAACAGACATAAAGGGAGAAATTGATAGTAACGCAATAATAGTAGGAGACTTTAGCACCCCACTTACATCAATAGACAGTTTCTCCAGACATAAAATTAATAAGGAAACACTGGCCTTAAACAACACATTAAATCAAATGGATTTAATAGATACAGATAAAGAACTTCTATGCAAAAACAGCAGAGTACATATTCTTTTTAAGGGCACATGGAACATTCTCCAGGATAGATCACATGCTAAGCCACAAAACAAGCCTCAGTAAATTTAAGAAAATGAAAACCATATCAAGCATCTTTTCTAATCACAACACTATGAGACTAGAAATTAACTACAAGAAAAAAAAACTGCAGTGGAATGAGATAAAGATCACAGAGTAGGGGGATGCAGAACTCACCTCCCCCGCAACCCATGAACACATCAAAAATACATCTACATGTTGAACACTTCTCACTGAAAACTAACTGAAGACTGTCAGAGAGACTCCTGTACAACCAAGGCTGTAAGAAAGATCCACATGGAATCGCGTAGGAAGAGAAGAGAAGCAATCAGGGACATGTGCCCCCGGGAGGGGACTCAGAAGAGAAGAGAGATTACATAGGGGAGATGCTCCCTGGGAAGTTTGAACCACATATTGGGTGCCCCAGCCCTGAGGTCCGGCACTGGGAAGATGAGTTCCCTAGGCTGGTTGAAGGGCCAGCAAGACTAACAGGAGGCTTGTAGGAAGCCTAGACTCCACTCATGAGGAGCATTTGCACACTTGCTCACTCCCAAAACAGCGTGGAGGGGATGAATTGAAACTGCATGTATTGCTGGCTCGTTTCCTGGACCACCCAGGTGTGCACCCCAGCCTGAGCCAAGTCACTACTCAAGCCCCACTTGCTTCATGATGCTCCACACTGAGATGCAGGCTGCTAAGCCAAGGAGAGAACTTGGCTGTGAGGCACAAAGGTGGCTCAGACCCAAAGTGACATCTAAGCAAGGTGGGGGCAGCCATTACTAGTGCTTACACAGGCAGCAAATCAGAAGCAGTCTGGATCTCTGACTGTGGCCAGACTGCCAAAACCTGCACCCTGACTCACTCTGAGCATCCACACAGGCCTCACCTGCTCTGCATTAAAGCTCCACAACAGGGCAAGGCCAGCATCAGCTGAGGGGAGAGCTCAGACCCAAAGTAGCATCTGAGCAGGGCACAGCCTCTGCTCAGACTCACCAAGTGCCCGCACCAGCCCCTCATGCTCCAGCACTCCAATCCTCTGGGGCAATGATACTCTTAAAGGAAATAGAGCCGGCTTGGACTCAACACTCAGGCTTCTACTCCAGCAACTTGTGACCTGCACTGAATAGGGTGGTGATGGCCACTGGGTAAAGGAGAAACCCCAGCTCTCACCTGGCTCTGCCCCTAGCCACACCATCTCCAGCTCTACCTCCTACCAAGGTGTTAGCTTCCAGAACACCCTGGGGAAAGATGTAACTTGTGTTCACATCAGATCCAGCTCTCCCACCAAAGCCACTGGGCACACACAGGCTGTATAGGGGCGTGCTTACCCAAGGACACCGTTCAGGACCACAACAGGTAACTGTTTCAACTAATTTCATAAAGACAAAGTTAAGCAAAATGAGAAGACAGAGGAATTTATTTCAACTGAAGGAGCAAGAAAAAACTCCTGAAAAAACAACAAATGAAACAAATAAACAATTTACCAGATAAAGAATTCCAAGCATTAGTAATAAGAACGCTAACTGAATTAGGAAAAGAATAGATGAACACGGCGAGAATTTTAACAAGGACCTAGAAAATATAAAAAAGAATGAGTCATACCACCTCACACCAGTCAGAAAGGCCATCATTAAAAAGTCTACAAATAACAAATGCTGGAGAAGGTGTGGAGAAAAGGGAACCCTCCTACACTGTTGGTGGGAATGTAAATTGGTGCAACCACTATGGAAAAAAAGTATGGAAGTTCTTTGAAAAACTAAAAGTAGAGTTGCCATATGATCCAGCAATCCCACTCGTGGACATATATCTGGAGAAAACTTGAATTCTAAAAGATACATGCACCCCAGTGTTCATAGCAGCACTATTTACAATAGCCAAGACATGGAAGCAACATAAATGTCCATAACAGATGACAGGATAAAGAAGATGTGGTATATACATATATACACAATAGAATACTACTCAGCCATAAAAACGAATGAAATAATGCCATTTGCAGCAACATGGATGGACCTAGAGACTATCATACTAAATGAAGTAAATCAGAAAGAGAAAGACAAATACCATACAATATCACTTATATGTGGAATCTAAAATATGAAATAGGGACTTCCTTGGTGGCACAGTTGTTAAGAATCCAGCTGCCAGTGAAGGGGACACAGGTTCAAGCCCTGGTCCGGGAAGATCCCACATGCTGCGGAGCAACTAAGCCCGTGCGCCACAACTACTGAGCCTGCGCTCTAGAGCCCATGAGCCACAACTGCTGAGCCTGTGCACCTAGAGCCCGTGCTCCGCAACAAGAGATGCCACCGCTCACTGCAACTCGAGAAAAGCCTGCGTACAGCAACAAAGACCCAATGCAGCCAAAAATAAATAAAATTTTTAAAAATAAATAAATTTAAAATATGGGGCTTCCCTGGTGGCACAGTGGTTGAGAGTCCGCCTGCTGGTGCGGGGGGCGCGGGTTCGTGCCCTGGTCTGGGGGGATCCCACGTGCCGCGGAGCGTCTGGGCCCATGGACCATGGACGCTGAGCCTGCGCTTCTGGAGCCTGTGCTCCGCAGCGGGAGAGGCCACAGCAGTGAGAGGCCCACGTACTGCAAAAACAAACAAACAACAACAAAAAAACATATGATACAAATGAACTTATTTATGAAGCAGAAACAGACTCACAGACATAGAAAACAAACTTATGGTTACCAAAGGGGAAAGAGGGTAAGGGAGGGATAAATTAGGAGTTTAGGATTAGCAGATACAAACTACTATATATAAAACAGATAAACAACAGAGTCCTACTGTATAGCACAAGGAGCTATATTTAATATCCTATAATAATCCATAATGGAAAAGAATATGAAAAAGAACACTTTGCTGTACCCCAGAAAATACTAGAGCATTGTAAATCAACTATACTTCAATTGAAAAAAAGAACCAGTCAGAACTGAATAATACAATAACTGAAGTGAAAAACACACTAGAAGGAATTAACAGCAGAATAGGTGATACAGAAGAACACATAAGTGATCTGGAAGATAGAATAATGGAAATTACCCAAGCAGAATGTCAAAGAGAAAAACAAATTTTAAAAATGAGGACATTTTAATGGATCTCCAGAACAACATCAAACATACCAACATTCTCCCAGAAGGAGAAGAGAGAGAAAAGATGGTTGAAAATGTATTTGATGAAATAATGGCTGAAAACTTTCCAAGCCTGAAGAAGGAAACAGATATTCAGGTACAGGAAGCACAGAGGATCCCAAACAAGATGAACCCAGACACATACCAAGACATATCATGATTAAAATGGCTAAATATAAAGTGAGAATTCTAAAAGCAGCAAGAGAAAAATAAAGAATCATGTACAAAGGAACCCACATAAGTCTATCAGATGATTTTTCTGCAGAAACTTTGCAGGCCGGAAGGGCATGGCATGGTACATTCAAAGTGCTGAAAGGGAAAACCCTGCACCCTAGGATACTCTACCCACCAAGATTATCATTTAGAATTGAAGGAGAGATAAAGATCTTCTAAGACAAGCAAAAACTAAAAGAGTTCATCAAGGGACTTCCCTGGCAGTCCAGTGGTTAAGAGTCTGTGCTCCCAGTGCAGGGGGCATGGCTTTGATCCCTGGTCAGGGAACTAAGATCCCGCACCCTGCACACTGCATGGCGTGGCCAAGTAAATAAATAAATAAATAAATTTAAAAGAGTTCATCAATACTAAACTTACCTTAAAAGAAATGTTACAGGGTCTTTTCTAAGTGGAAAAAAAGGCTATAACAAGAAGTAAGCATCTATGGGAAAGGGAAAATTCCACTAGTAAAAGTATATATATAGTAAGGCCTGGGATCAACCACTTAAATAAGCTAATATGAAGATTAAAAGACAAAAAATTTTAAGATCAACTGTAACTATAATAATCAGTAAAGGAATAACATGAAGATGTAAAATATGACATCTAAAACAGAAAATGTGTGGGAGGAGAGTAAAAAATGTAGATCTTTTAGAATGTGTTTGAACTTAAGTGACTACCAGTTTGAAACAAGTAGATACAGTTATAGGTCAGCATATATGAACCCCATGGTGTCCACAAATAAAAAAACCTAAAATAGATACACAAAAACTAAAGAGAAAGGAATACAAGCATACCACTAAAGAAAATCATCAAACTACAAGGGAAGAAATTAAAAGAAAAAGAAAAGAACAGAGAAGAACTACAAAAACAACCAGAAAACAAGTAATTAAATGGCAATAAGTACATACCTATTAATAATTACTTTAAATATCAATGGATCAAATTCTCCAATCAAATGACATAGAGTGGGTGATTGAATAAAAAAGCAAGAACCATGTATATGCTGTTTACAAGAGACTCACTTCAGAACTAAAGACACACAGACTGAAAGTGAGTGGATGGGAAAAGATATATCATGCAAATGTAAATGACAAGAAAGTGGGGGCAGTAATACTCATATCAGACAAAATCGACTTTAAAACAAAGTCTATAAAGAAAAACAAAGAAGGGCATTATATAATGACAATGCAATCAATACAAGAAGAGGATAGTGCACTCACTAACGCATAATCACCTAATACAGGAGCACCTAAATATGTAAAGCAAATATTAACAGACATAAAGGGAGAAATTGACAATAACACAATAATAGTAGGGGACTTTAACACCCCACTTACATCAACAGACAGTTTATCCAGACAGAAAATCAATAAGGAAACAGTGGTATTAAACAACACATTAGACCAGTTGGACGTAATAGATATCTTTAGGACATTTCATCCAAAAAGAGCAGGGTACATGTTATTTCCAAGTGCATATGGAATGTTCTCCAGGATAGATCATATGCTAGGCCACAAAACAAGTAAATTTAAGAGGATAGAAATTATATCAAGCATCTTTTTTTCCAGCCACAAGGGTAAGATGGTAGAAATTACAGGAAGAAAAATAGAGAAAACTCAAACATATGTTTAACAACGTGCTACTAAAAGACCAATGGGACAATGAATAAATCAAAGAGGAAATCAGAAAATACTTCAAGACAAATGAAAATGGAAGCACAACATTCCAAAATCTATGGATGCAGCAAAAGCAGTTCCAAGAGGGAAGTTTAATGATACAAGCCTATGTCAGGAAACAAGAAAAATCTCAAATAAGCAACCTAACCTTACACCTAAAAAAACTAGAAAAAGAACAAACAAGACCCAAAGTTAGCAAGTTAGTAGAAAGGAAGAAATAAAAAGATCAGAACAGAAATAAATGAAATAGAGACCAAAAACCCCCCAGAAAAACAGAAAAGGTCAATGAAACTAAGAGCTGGTTCTTGGAAAGATAAATAAAATTGATAAATCTTTAGTCAGACTCATCAAGAAAAAAAGAGAGAAGACCTAAACAGTAAAACTGGAAATGAAAAAGGGGAAGTTACAACTGACAACATAGAAATACAAAGGATCATAAGAGATTACTATAATTAATTATATGCCAATAAAATGGACATCCTGGAAGAAACGGGCAAATTCCTAGAAATGTACAATCTCCCAAGACTGAACCAGGGAGAAATAGAAAACATAAACAAATCAATTACCAGTAATGAAATTGAATCAGTAATTTTAAAAACTCCCAAAAATCAAAGTCCAGGACTGAATAGTTTCAGAGATGAATTCTACCAAACATTTAGAGAAGAGTTAACGTCTATGCTTCTCTATTCCAAAAAAACTATTCCAAAAAATTGCAGAAGAAGAAATGCTTCCAAACTCATTCTATAAGACCAGTATCATCCTGATACCAAAACCATGCAAAGATATCACCAAAAAAGGAAAATTACAGGTCAACATCACTGATGAACACAGATGCAGAAATCCTCAACAAAATATTAGCAAACTTATCTCAACAATACATGTACATTAAAAGGATCATACACCATGATCAAGTAGGAACTATCCCAGGATGCAACGGTGGAACAATATTTGCAAATCAATCAATATGATATACCACATTACCAGAAGGAAGGATAAAAATCACATGATCATCTAAATAGATTCAGAAAAAGCATTTCACAAAATTCAACATCCATTCATGATAAAAACTTTCAACATAGTAGGTATAGAGGGAGCATACCTCAATATGATAAAAACCATATATGACAAGCCCACAGCTAACATCATATTCAACAGTGAAGAGCTGAAAGAATTTCCTTTATGGTTAGGAACAATACAAGGATGCCCACTCCCAGTACTTTTATTCAACATAGTATTGGAAGGCCTAGCCACAGTAATCAGACAAAAAAAAAAAAAAAAAGAAAAGAAAAGAAAAAGGAATAAAAGGAATCCAAATTGGAAAGGAAGAAGTAAAACTCACTGTTTGCAAATGTCATTATACCATACAAAGAAAATCCTAAAGATGCCACCAAAAAACTACTAGAAGTTATCAATGAATTTAGTAACATTGCAGGATACAAAATTAATTTACAGAAATCTGTTGCATTTCTGTATGCTAACAATGAACTATCAGAAAGAGAAATTAAGAACACAATCTCATTTACAATCACATCAAAAAGAATACCTAGGGGGCTTCCCTGGTGGTGCAGTGGTTGAGAGTCTGCTTGCTGATGCAGGGGACACAGGTTCATGTCCTGGGCCAGGAAGATCCCACATGCCACGGAGCGGCTGGGCCCGTGAGCCATGGCCGCTGAGCCTGTGCATCCAGAGCCTGTGCTCCGCAACGAGAGGCCACAACAGTGAGAGCCCGCACAACCGCAGGAAAAAAAAAAAAAAGAATACCTAGGAATAAATCTAAGGAAGTAAAATATCTATACTTGGAAAACTACAAGACACTGATGAAAGAAATTGAAGACAACACAAAGAAATGGAAAGATATACTGTGCTCATGGATTGGAAGAATTAATGTTGTTAAAATGACCATACTACACAAGGATATCTACAGAGTCAATGCAACCACTATTTAAGTACCAATGCTGTTTTTGTACAGAACTAGAACAAATAATTCTAAAATTTACTTGGAAGCACAAAAGATCCCAAATAGCCAAAGCAATCTTGAGAAAGAAGAACAAAACTGGAGTTAGCTTGTTCCCTGATTTCAAACTATACTACAAAGCTACAGTAATCAAGACAGTATGGTACTGGTCCCCCAAAGACACACAGATCAATGGAGCAGAATAGAGAGCCCAGAAATGAACCCACATTTACAGGGACAATTGATCTACAACAAGGAGGCAAGAATATACAATGGGGAAAAGATAGCCTCTTTGATGAATGGTGTTGGGAAAATTGGACAGCTACATGCAAAAGAATCAAACTGCACTATTTTCTCACACCATGGACAGAAATAAATTCAAAGTAGATAAAGACTTAAGTGTAAAGTCTGAAACCATAAAAGTAAACTTAGACAGTATGCTCTTTGACATTAGTCTTAGCAACATTTTTTTGGATAAGTCTCCTCAGGCAAGGAAAACAAAAGTAAAAATAAACAAATGGGACTACATCAAACTAAAAAAGGTTTGCACAGTGAAGGAAACTGTCACCAAAATGAAAAGGTTGCCTACTGAATGGGAGAAGATATTTGCAAATGATATATCCAATAAGAGGTTAATATCCAAAATATACAAAGACCTCACACATCTCAACATCAAAAAAAAATGAACATCTGATTAAAAAATGGGCAGAGGACCTGATTAGCATTTTTCCAAAGAAGACATATAGATGGCTCACAAGCATATGAAAAGGTGCTCAACATCACTAATCTTTAGGGAAATACAAATCAAAACCGCAATGAGATATCACCCTCTCATTAAGAGATAGCCCTTTTCTCTTAATACAGATCCTACTAGCCCTGGTTAGTCTGTAGCTCTGGTCTGAGGGACAGATATCACCTCATACCTGTCAGAATAACTATTATCAAAAAGACAAATGTTGGCAAGGATGTGGAAAAAAGAGAACCCTTGCGTGCTGTTGGTGCGAATGTAAATTGGTGCAGCAATTGTGGAAAACAGTATGGGGTTTCCTTTAAAAAGTGAAAATAATAAAAAAAATAAAAAGTGAAAATAGAAATACCATATGATTCAGCAATTCCTCTCCTGGGTATTTATCTGAAGAAAATGAAAACATTAATTAGAAAAGATATATGCACCCTTATGTTCACTGCAGCGTTATTTACGATAGCCAAGATATGGAAGCAACCAAAGTTGCTTAAGATAGATGAATGGATAAAAAAGATGTGGTATATATATTCAGTAGAATATTACTCACCCATAAAAAAAGAATGAAGGACTTCCCTGGTGGCACAGTGGTTAAGAATCTGCCTGTCAATGCAGGGGACAGGGGTTCAATCCTAGGTTTGGGAAAATCCCACATGCCGCGGAGGAACTAAGCCCGTGCACCGCAAATACTGAGCCTGCGCTCTAGAGCCTGCGAGCCACAACTACTGAAGTCTGCGTGCCTAGAGCCCATGCTCCACAACAAGAGAAGCCACGACAATGAGAAGCCCACACACTGCAACGAAGAGTAGCCCCCACTCGCTGCGGCTACAGAAAGCCTGCACGCAGCAACGAAGACCAAACACAGCCAAAAATAAAAACAAATGAATTAATTAGTTTTTAAAAAAAGAATGAAATCTTGTCATTTGTGACAATATGTATGAATTTAGGGTATTATGCTAAGTGAAACAAATCAGAGAAAGACAAATACAGTATGATTTTACTTATATATAGAATCCTTAAAACAAAACAAATGAACAAACATAATAAAACAGAAACAGTCATAGATACAGAGAACAAACAGGTGATTGCCAGAGGGGAGATGGATGGGATAAAACAGAAACAGGTGAGGGAGATTAAGAGGTACAAGCTTCCAGTAGGGTTATAAATGAGTTATGAGTGTGAATACAATATGGGGATCGCAGTGAATAATTATGTAATATCTTTTTATGCTGACAGACGGTAATTAGACTTATCGTGGTCATCATTTAGAACTATATAGAATATCAAATCACTATGTTGTGAACAGAAACTAATATAGTGTTGTAGGACAATTATACTTCAAGAACAAACAAACTCAAAGAAAAAGAGGTCAGATTTATGGTTTCCAAAGGTGGGGTGTGGGGGGGAGGGAGAATTGGATGAAGGCAATCAAAAGATACACACTTCCAGTTATAATATAAATAAGTACTAGGGATGTAATATACAACATGATAAATAAAATTAACACTGCTGTATGTTGTATATGAAAGTTGTTAAGAAAGCAACCCTAAGAGGTCTTATCACAAGGAAAAAATTTTTTCTATTTAATTTTGTATCTATATGAGTTGATGGATGTTCACTGAACTTACTGTGATAATCACTTCACGATGTATGTAAGTCAAATCATTATGCTGTATACCTTAAACTTATATAGTACTGTATGTCAATTATATCTTCATAAAATGGAAGAAAAAAAGAAAAGAGAAAATATTTTGGCCACTGTGTAGGAGACTAAGAGCAAAAGCAGAAAGACCACTTAGGAGATTATTACAACAATAAGATGTGGGTTGAGGCTGGCTAGGGCTAAGATGATACTGATGGAGGAGGTGAGAAATGACTACACTTGGTTATATTTTGGTTTTAGAGGTAGATTCAATGCAGGGCATGAGAGAAAGAGAAGAAAAGAATCAAGGATGACTTCTAGTCTGGGGTCTGACCAATCGAATGAATGATTGTGTCATTATTCCTCCAGAAGGAAGGAATTCCTTTCTTCTCCTCCAGAAGGAAGACTGGAGGAGAAGCAGATTCGGGGTGTGGAGGACATCAAGATTTCTGTTCTGAATATGCTACATTTAAGATTCCAGATAGACATCCACGTACAGAACTTGAGAAATCGGGGGAGAACAACTAGCGTCATTAGAGTCATGGGGTAGTCAGAAGAGGGAGGAGAAGGAAAGCCCTGAGTGGAGGGAGACATCAATGAACAAATGAGGTTTTGTCCTTAGATAAGAGCATGCCAATTCCATTCCTTATAATACAGGGTCAACAGAGTAAGCAGATTCAGATGACGGAGGGTTGGTAGATTTGTGATGAGCACCTGCTCATCACAAATCTACCAACCCTCCAGCGTCTTGTCTGGATGTCTTGCCTGCTTGTCTCTAAAAGAAACGAGATTATCAGTCGAGGATAAGGAAAGGGAAGGGGATGTTGGAGATTCAGAGAGGAGAGTAATATGATAGTTTTAGAGAGTGTAGGATGACTTAACATAAATATACATGATATAATTGAATGTTGGCAAGTCCATGTCTAACATGTTCAAAACTTGAGGCTATATAAGTTAGTGAAAGCAATCTAGAGGTTAAAGACATAGAAAGTAATGAGAACAACCATAATTTTCTTTAACTCAATCTTATCCCTGGGAATTGGCCCAAGGCAGCCATGGAAAAGAAAATATTATTGTGTGGCCATTGTTGACTGTAAATTTTATTAGTGTCATTAATAAAAGTTTGGGACTTCCCTGATGGCACAGTGGATAAGACTCCACACTCCCAAGGCAGGGGGCCTGGATTCAATCGCTGGTCAGGGAACTAGATCCCACATGCATGCCACAACTAAGAGTTCGCATGCCACATCTAAGGAGCCCGCCTGCCACAACTAAGACCTGGTGCAACCAAATAAATAAATAAATATTTTAAAAAGCAAAGAAAATAAAAGTTTTATGCTACACAACCAAAACAACCAATCATGTAGTAGCCACTGAGGAATCATACTTGAGGCTGTATAAGTTAGTGAAAGCAATCTAGAGGTTATAGAGAAAGAGTGTAGATTGTCACCCTTGTCTCATCTGCATTCTGTGCAATTTTAATTAGATGTTCATTTCTCTATTCACTGTAAGCCAACAACTAGGATCAGAGCCAGATGCTTTTCAAGCTCCAGATACTGTCTGTTCCTCATTCTGATAAATAATTTAAGACAGGCTTTCAAACAAGAAGGGCAACCATTTCAGGAGGCCTATAGTGATGAGGAAAATGCCAGTGTTTTGTATCTTGAGCGTATAGAACACCCCAACTTCCTTAGAAGACAATATAGTGCAGTTGTGAAGTCACAGACTGACACTGCTCTGCCTGGGTTTGCATCCCAGCTCTGCCAGTGATTCATAGAATCTTGGGCAAATTACCTACCCTCTCTGTACATCAGTATTCTCTTTGTTAGAATGGGGATAATAGTATATACCTCATAGAGTTGTGAAGATTAAATGAGGTCGTCTATACAAATTGTTTAGAATGACTCTAGCTATTTCAGTTATACTCATGGGATTTTAATTTATGGAGGTGACTGAGTGATGACATGGAGAGGCTAATGCCATTGAAAGAAGATTTTAATTACTTATGTTTCCAAGAGGAGGGGCCACACCACATGATGCAGGGCCACATTGGGAAGCACCAGGGTTGATCAGGAAGCAAAAAGGAGTGAGAGAAAGCCTGGCCAAAGACTTTATTGTTTTCTGTAAGAAAGGCAAGACAGGGTAGGGAAACTGCTTACAAATGGCTAGTTTGAATAATTCAAGTGGGCTCTGGGCTATAGGGGTAGTCACTAGTTGCCTGGTAACTGAACCTGAGAAATTTAGGGCAGGGGAAATATTTGCTTGGTGTAGAAGAGTTAGATAAAGGAGGGACTATGTATTTACTTGGGATTGGTTGATCTGTGTATGAAAAGTATGTCTTCAGGCAAGTTGTTTATTATCTCTGGGACTTAGCTAATCCTGGGAGAAGCAGTCTCTTCTCAGCCAGCTAGGGCCCCCAAGATGTCAAAACATCATAAAAATATTAAAAACATGATCAATACATTAGCCAATGGAAAGGGCTATATGAGTTTTGCTCTTCTTTTGCAGGAGATACTGAGACTTGTTAGCTGTCAAAGACAAGGAGAGTTCAGATAGGGCTAATTGTGAAGGTTTGAGTTGCTTTTGCTTTACAGGTGGCAGAGAACTTAAGGAAGCTTAGAAAAACTCCTGCCCAGAATTTTTCTGTTGGTTTGGAAAGCTCTACTTCAGTTCTAGCTCCTGACACTATCCTGTTGACTTAGTGAACAATGTCTTGAGTTTAAGATTAAACCTCTCTGTGTCTGTCCACCTTTTGGTTTTCATGAAAACCAACCTAGAGATGTGCTTCACCATATTCTTGAATTGACCATGGTACTAAAGCTTTATGACATAAACCACCAACCTTTAAATGGGATAATACTAAGCTTGTACTACCAACCAGACTAACCAAATAAACAAAAGTATAGATGTGGGTGTGAACAAAATATGTTAGTAGCATACAGTATTCAGGAGACATGGTGGGAAGTTGTAGATATACAAACCTGAGGTAAAGGTTATATTGGTTCTTCTTGATACCATCTGAAAATGGCCTTCAACTTTTATCAACAGCTTAATGTATCTGGCCCAGCTCTTAGGACCTATTCGCCTTCTAGGCTGGTGCATGTCTTGTAGATTAAAGCTCTTGCAGATTAAAACTCTTAACTAGGTTGCCCTTGACCTCATAAACAAAAAGTTTCATAAGTAATTGTACAAGTGGTAAAAGTGGAATGGAGATGAATAGATTGGTTTGAGAATTCTTTCCAAAAATACCCACAGGACTTTATGGTAACTAATTATATATAGGGAATTAAGGGATGGGGGACTGAAATCTAATGACCTTGGGAAATGTTTGTTACCACTATGAAATGATGTTGAAAGGAAGTTGATTTGGAGAGTAAAGGGAGTCCACCTTCAGACATGCTCTATTTAAGGTTATGTGATATCCAATAGCTATGCCCTCTAGGCAAGAGGGAGCATTAGCCTGGATGAGAAGACATCAGAATAAGAATTGTTGTGAAACTGGCAAGCAACACTAGGGTAGCCTAGGGCATGTCCCTTGGGTGTAGTAGGAAGAGAGAAGAAAGTACTAAGGAAAGTGGAGACCAGGTATTCAGAAGTAGGAGACCCAGGGTAGTATAATACCTGGACAGAGTTCAAAGGACATAGTTCACAAAGTAGAGAGCAGGCCATTGTGTCTAATGCAGTATAGACATTACATGAGACAAAAGCAAACTGATCCTTAAATGTGGCAACACAAGAGTCCTTGGCAAGAAGACTATGAATGGTGAGATAAGGAAGGCACATTTCAACAAATAAAGAAACACTTTATCTGGGTCAGGTAGAAGTGACTAGTATAGATCACTTAAGAAGTTTCACAATGAAGAGTTGGGCTAAACCCCCGGTAGGTACTCAGTATATTTTTTATTCTGTAAAAGTGTTATGTTTGATTTGATTTGATTCACAGATACTCTCTTTTGGAAAAGAAATTCCACTAATGTGAGAGTTCAATTGGACTTCCAG
Organism: Tursiops truncatus; assembly: GCF_011762595.2. Taxonomy (NCBI): domain Eukaryota; kingdom Metazoa; phylum Chordata; class Mammalia; order Artiodactyla; family Delphinidae; genus Tursiops; species Tursiops truncatus. The sequence continues at coordinate 66,439,880 of NC_047041.1, read as the reverse complement.
ATTAATGCCAAAGTAGTTTAGAAATATAATGAAGTTATTTTAGAGAATATTTTTATTGAACAATATTATTCAGCACTCTAAAATTAAGAAAAAAGAAGGAGAAGAAGATGAAAGGAGAATCTGTCAGCCATCTTGCTAACATTTATCTTCTACAACAAGAATATCACATGGTGCATTTGAAAAGGACAAAAACAATGTTATGTTGTGTTACTCTTGTATGTATATTATTATGCTTCATGAGAATAAAGTAAAAAATATATACAGACTTTCACAAAGTTAGAAATTTCTGCTATGACTTTCAACTGCCACCCTCTGAATAGCACCTTCATAGAATTTCATAATGCAAATGAACAAAAATAATAAATATGGGTATGGTTGTCAATATTCATGTTGAAATGTGTTATAATCATTGTGAGGTATGTTACAAGTAATTTATTATTAAGAAAAGTTAAATAACAATTTATAATCACAGCTGACTTCTTTGTAGAAATTGACAAGCTTTTCTTAAAATTTATATGGTGATTAAAGGGACTCAGAATAGCCAAACAATCCAAAAGAGTCTTGGAGAAGAAGGACAAATTTGGAAGACTCAAACTTCCCAATTTCAAAACTTACTATAGAGTTACACTAATCAAGACAGTGTGGTACTGGCATAAGGATAGAAATACAGATCAATGGAATAGAATTGAGATCCAGAAATAAACCTTCACATTTTATGATCAGTTGATTTTCAACAAAGGTGCCAAAACAATTCAATTGGAAAAGAAGAGTTTTTCAACAAATATTGCTGGGACAACTGTATATGCACATACAAAAGAGTGAATTTGGACCTATACCTCACATAATATACAAAAATTAACTAAAAATGAATAAAAATCTAAACATTAAAGGTATAAAACTCTTAGGAGAAAACATAGGTGTAAATTATGACCTTTGATTAGCAATTGTTTCTTAAATATGAAACCAAAAGCAGGAGCAGCCAAAGGAAAAATAAATTAATTACACTTCATCAAGATTTAAAATTTTTGTGCTTCAAAGTACGCCACTGATAAAGTGAAAAGGCAGTCTACATAACGGGAGAAGATTTTTGTAAATCATATCTTGGATAAGAGATTAGAATCCAGGGACTTCCCTGGCTGTCCAGTGGTTAAGACTCCTTGCTCCTAATGCATGAGTCATGGGCTTGATCCCTAGTCGGGGAACTAAGATTCTGAATGCCACATGGTGTGGCCAAAAAAAAAAAAAAGTAGAGAGAGAGAGAGACTAGAATCCAGAATATATAAAAACATGTTCAGCTCAACCACAGAGAGACAAATAACCCAACTAAAACAGGGGCAAAGGATCAGAGTAGACATTTCTCCATCAGAAGATTAAAAAAAATTTTTTTCATGCAACATTATTTCCCAATAATTCATTTCTTCAGAGAAATGTATTTTTTCTTTTTTTTTATACAGCAGGTTCTTCTAGTTATCTATTTTATACATACTAGTGTATATGTGTCAATCCCAATCTCCCAGTTCATCCCACCACCACCCGCCCCCCACTTTCCTGCCTTGGTCTCCATACGTTTGTTCTCTACATCTGTGTCTCTATTTCTGCCTTGCAAACCAGTTCATCTGTACCGTTTTTCTATATTCCACATATATGCGTTACTATACGATATTTGTTTTTCTCTTTCTGACTTATTTCACTCTGTATGACAGTCTCTAGGTCCATCCACATCTCTACAAATGACCCAATTTCGTTCCTTTTTATGGCTGAGTAATATTCCATTGTATATATGTACCACATCTTCTTTATCCATTCGTCTGTTGATGGGCCTTTAGGTTGCTTCCATGACCTGACTATTGTAAATAGTGCTGCAGTGAACATTGGGGTGCATGTCTCTTTTTGAATTATGGTTTTCTCTGGGTATATGCCCAGTAGTGGGATTGCTGGCTCATATGGTAATTCTATTTTTAGTTTTTTAAGGAACTTCCATACTGTTCTCCATAGTGGCTGTATCAATTTACATTCCCACCAACAGTGCAAAAGTGTTCCTTTTTCTCCACACCCTCTCCAGCATTTATTCTTTGTAGATTTTCTGATGATGCTCATTCTAACTGGTGTGAGGTGATACCTCATTGTAGTTTGCATTTCTCTAATAATTAGTGATGTTGAGAATCTTTTCCTGTGCCTCTTGGCCGTCTGTGTGTCTTCTTTGAAGAAATGTCTATTTAGGTCTTCTGCCCGTTTTTGGATTGGGTTGTTTGTTTTTTTGATATTGAGCTGTATGAGCGGCTTGTATATTTTGGAGATTAATCCTTTGTCAGTTGCTTCATTTGCAAATATTTTCTCCCATTCTGAGGGTTGTTTTTTCATCTTGTTTATGGTTTCCTTTGCTATTCAAATGCTTTTAAGTTTCATTAGGCCCCATTTGTTTATTTTTGTTTTTATTTCCATTTCTCTAGGAGGTGGGTCAAAAAAGATCTTGCTGGGATTTATGTCAAAGAGTGTTCTTCCTATGTTTTCCTCTAGGAGTTTTATAGTGTCCAGTTTTATATTTAGGTCTTTAATCCATTTTGAGTTTATTTGTGTGTATGGTGTTAGAGAGTGTTCTAATTTAATTCTTTTACATGTGGCTGCCCAGTTTTCCCAGCACCACTTATTGAAGAGATTGTCTTTTCTCCATTGTATATCCTTGCCTCCTTTGTCATAGATTAGTTGACCATAGGTGTGCGTGTTTATCTCTGAGCTTTCTATCCTGTTCCATTGATCTGTATTTCTGTTTTTGTGCTAGTACCATATTGTCTTGATTATTGTAGCTTTTTGTGTGTGTGTGTGTGTGGTACGCGGGCCTCTCACTGTTGTGGCCTCTCCCGTTGTGGAGCACAGGCTCTGGACGCACAGGCTCAGCGGCCATGGCTCACGGGCCCAGCCACTCCACGGCATGTGGGATCTTCCCGGACCAGGGCATGAACCAGTGTCGCCTGCTTCAGCAGGTGGACTCTCAACCACTGTGCCACCAGGGAAGCCTGATTATTATAGCTTTGAAGTATAGTCTGAAGTCAGAGAGTCTGATTCCTCCAGCTCCGTTTTTCTCCCTCAAGATTGCTTTGGCTATTCAGAGTCTTTTATGTCTCTATACAAATTTTAAGATTTTTTGTTCTAGTTCTGTAAAAAATGCATTGGTAATTTGGCAGGGATTGCATTGAATCTGTAGATTGCTTTGGGTAGTATAGTCATTTTCACAATACTGATTCTTCCAATCCAAGAACATGGTATATCTCTCCATCTGTTTGTGTCATCTTTGATTTCTTTCATCAGTATCTTCTTGTTTTCTGAGTACAGGTCTTTTACCTCCTTAGGTAGGTTTATTCCTAGGTATTTTATTCTTTTTGTTGCAATGGTGAATGGGATTGTTTCCTTAGTTTCTCTTTCTGATCTTTCGTTGTTAGTGTATAGGAATGCAAGAGATTTCTGTGCATTAATTTTGTATCCTGCAACTTTACCAAATTCATTGATTAGCTCTAGTAGTTTTCTGGTAGCATCTTTAGGTTTATCTATGTATAGTATCATGTCATCTGCAAACAGTGACAGTTTTACTTCTTTTCCAATTTTTATTCCTTTTATTTCTTTTTCTTCTGTGATTGCTGTGGCTAGGACTTCCAAAACTATGTTGAATAAGAGTGGACATCCTTGTATTGTTCCTAATCTTAGAGAAAATGCTTTCAGTTTTTCACCATTGAGAATGATGTTTACTGTGTGTTTGTCATATATGGCCTTTATTATGTTGAGGTAGGTTCCCTCAATGCCCACTTTCTTTAGAGTTTTTATCATAAATGGGTGTTGAATTTTGTTGAAAGCTTTTGGTGCAACTATTGAGATGATCATATGGTTTTTATTCTTCAATTTGTTAATATGGTGTATCACACTGATTGATTTGCATATATTGAAGAATCCTTGCATCCCTGGGATAAATCCCACTTGATCATGGTGTATGATCCTTTTAATATGTTGTTGGATTCTGTTTGCTAGTATTTTGTTGAGGATTTTTGCATCATATTCATCAGTGATATTCGTCTGTAATTTTCTTTTTTTGTAGTATCTTTGTCTGGTTTTAGTATCAGGGTGATTGTGGCCTCGTAGAATGAGTTTGGGGGTGTTTCTTTCTCTGCAATTTTTTGGAAGAGTTTGAGAAGGATGGGTGTTAGCTCTTCTCTAAATGTTTGATAGAATTCACCTGTGAAGCCATCTGGTCCTGGACTTTTGTTTGTTGGAAGATTTTTAATCACGGTTTCAATTTCATTACTTGTGGTTGGTCTGTTCATATTTTCTATTTCTTTCTGGTTCAGTCTTGGAAGGTTATACCTTTCTATGAACTTGTCCATTTCTTCCAGGCTGTCCATTTTATTGGCATAGAGTTGCTTGTAGTAGTCTCTTAGGATGCTTTGTATTTCTGCGGTGTCCATTGTAACTTTTCCTTTTTCTTTTCTAATTTTATCAATTTGAGTCCTCTCCCTCCTTTGCTTGTGAGTCTGGCTAATGGTTTATCAATTTTGTTTATCTTCTCAAAGAACCAGCTTTTAGTGTTATTGATCTTTGCTATTATTTTCTTCATTTCTATTTCATTTATTTCTGCTCTCATCTTTATGATTTCTTTCCTCCTACTAACTTTGGGTTTTGTTTTTTCTTCTTTCTCTAGTTCCTTTAGGCATAAGTTTAGATTGTTTATTTGAGATTTTTCTTGTTTCTCGAGGTAGGATTTTATTGCTATAAACTTCCCTCTTAGAGCTGCTTCTGCTGCACCCCATAGGTTTTGGATTGTTGTGTTTTTGTTGTAATTTGTCACTAGGTAGTTTTTGATTTCCTCTTTGATTTCTTCAGTGATCTCTTGGTTATTTAGTAATGTATTGTTTAGCTTCTATGTTTGTGTTTTTTACTTTTTTTTTTATCTTGTTTTATCTTGGGTTTTATCTTGTTCCTTCACCTGGTACATAGTCCTCTGCCTTTTCATTTTGTCTGTCTTTCTGTGAATGTGGTTTTCATTCTATAGGCTGCAGGATTGTAGTTCTTCATGCTTCTCTATTTTTTCTTTTTTATTTAGCTTGACCAATGAGTGAACAGAGGTGTCAGTTCTGGATGGAGGCTTTAAGGGTCAGCACCTTCCTCACCATGTTCTCCTTTCCCTATGCCACAACTACTGACAATGTTCCAGATAGAGGCTGCTCTGACACCTTGTGCCCCAGACTGAAGATTATATGGAATAGAACCAGGGTCAACCTGCTGGTGTTGGTGGGTCTCCTGCAGCGGTGGGGGGGGGGGGGGGCGGGGGGGGGGCGGCTGTGGCTCACCATGGGGAACAGGGCACTTGCAGCAGCAGTTCTGGGAAGTACTCATTGGCATGAGCCTTCCCAGAGGCCACCATTAGCCCCACCAATAAAAAAAAAATTTTTTTAATTCTAGAATATGGAAAATAAAAAAGAATGTGTTACTAGATGAGGTAACAAAAGAATCCACAGCCTAGAATAAGCTTCAAGGAGGCTGCTGTATAGCCAGGAGAGAGATATGTCTGGCAAACTCAGATAGGCTTTGGAGTCAATGTCATCAGATAAGACTGAGAGTAAGACTGAGACCTGCTACTAAGCACAAGGCATTCATCTGAGGTTTAAACACATGTTCAAAGGCAACAGGTCATGCAATGCCTACCCTCTTACCCAATAACCTAGGGTAGGGAGTTGGGGGGGAAGAAAGATTCTTCTCTAAAAGATTAGTCACCTTCCACTCACTTTCCTGATACAGGTTTATGTAGCATGTGCTTTTTGTGCCCCTAGTTTCATCCCCTCAGGCCAGCTTGGGTTTTAGTAGCAGCTGTGGTAGACAGTTTCCATGTTCGAAGTTCTCTTACCTCTAGCTCTCCCTATGCTTTGATGTTCAGCCTCAGTGTTTTTCCTGAAGCCAAGGAAGATCTGTCATCCCGCCACAGGGTAGTCCAGAAACACTCCTGGGAGCAAGCCTCAACAGAGGGTGGGAATCAGTTTAAAAAAAAAAAAAACCATAGCTTCCCATCCTTAAGAAGGACAATTCTGAGGCCCATTTTGTGTATTTCTTTAGAGGGTTCAGAGAGGGACTGAATCCCAGTTGCCCACTCAGTAACTCAATAACACATCTTTTTTAGCAGCAGTTTCTCTTTATCTCTCTCATTTTCTTTATTCCCTCATTCCTGCTTCCTGATATTACCTCCTACACCCAACCCCTGTTTCAAGCTCTCCTTTGTGAGGAACTGAAACTAAAATAATTGTTTAAAAGTATACATATAAAATTATATACAATATTTAATTTTATTTTATATACATACATACTCTTGCTAAGAAGGGGCAGGAGACAGCTTCAGGTACTCAGTTAGGGAGGAGATATGGGGATATATGTATATGTATAGCTGATTCACTTTGTTATAAAGCAGAAACACACACACCATTGTAAAGCAATTATACTCCAATAAAGATGTTTAAAAAAATTAAGTAAATAATATTGTTGAGTGTTTACATCCAATCTTGCTCCATTTAATTCTCAATAACTCAGCTGGTTGCACATTTGTCTTGGTTTAAGGGACATTGGTGTGTTTCCTGGTTAATCCAGAGGCTAATTGGTCTTTCTTAGCAGAAGAAAAAAGTCATAAAGAGGTAATGACCAAATGATGTGAGCATATTTGCATATTACCAAACTCTTAGAAGCTTGGTAAAATAATTAAAAGAAGCCTGGTGAAACAATCTAAGAAATTCTCTCACATATATTTAGTGTTTTGGCAAGATAAAATGGCTCCTATTTATTAGAATGCCTAAGGAAAGATATCATGAGTCTGGGCCATGCCCTCAGCTCACATAGTAAGTCAAGGGCAAGGAAAAGTTCAGCACATCCAGGATATGGATGACGCTAGGGGAGCCACTCCACTCAAGCGCCAGCAGAACCACAGGACCATACCTCATTAGACAGTCCCTCTTAACAGAGAGATAACTGGGATGTTGCTGAACCTTTTTGGAGTAAACTTCAGGAGCAAGACTTTTTTGAGGGGTGATGTTGTCTTCCTTTTTGGCCGTACTCTACTCCTAACAGGTAGAAGAAAGAGAATTAAACTTGTCATTAGGGTTTATTAATTTAGTATAGCAGAGGAGCCAGGGATGATTGGGAAAGGGCAGAGGATAAATGCGAGAATTGCCATATCAGGAGGTGGCAAGGTTGGTGCTAGTAGTTGTAAGTGTGACTGAGTCCGGAAAAGAACACAACTGTGTTCCTCTGCCAGCACAGCACTGGTGTGGGGGCAGTAGGCATGGAGAACTATACCCAGGTCTCCTGGCCTAATAGTGAAGATGTGAAGCTTCCAAGATGGGAATGAATCAGAGAAAATCAGATAAAGTCAAACTGAGGGTGCCGACAATTGATGTGACCCTGCAGTGATTGGTCATTATGGGGGAAGTAGACACAGAGTGTAGAGAGGCAGCATCCTTCCAAGTTTATCCTCTGAGACACAGCTGTGGGAGAAACTTGATGAGAGAAGGAATTCTCAAAGGCACAGCTTTCAAGAAGACCCTTTTTATTTTCTCGACCTCATCATGCTGAATGGTTTCATGGCCCACTGTTGATGTTGTAATGAACTATTTTATTTAATTTTTAAAATTTCATAAGTTATGTTTATTGTCCAAAAAGAAAATTTTAGATGAGAAAATGAATTTATAAACAGTTATAATAGCTCCTCGGATTTAGCCACTGTTGGTTATATGTGGCATCTAAAGTTTTTGGTACACAGATAGACATTTTTGTTGAGGAAAAAAAGATGGGCTCAGACAGCGTGTACTATTTTGTGACTTGCTATGCTGAACAACTGGTTAAAAAAACAAACAAATATTGGTTTACTGTGGTTATAGCAAAGACTCCATAGCTGTTTGAAATACATCAGAGACTTCCTTGGGCTGGGTTCCTCAGAAGACCCCAAAGAATTGAGTGGATCTGAAGTTTTGTAAGGTCAATTCTGAGACTGAAACAGGAGGAAGAAAGGCGTCTCCTCTCTCTTCCCCACAGTGTCCCCCACCTCTTAGATTTTAAGAGCTGAGTCATGAAGCTCAGCTCACAGCACTACTCCAGAATGACTATGCCTCCCTCAAAGTCTCAGGCCACGAGGTCAAGAAAATGACTAAGGACAGAGGAGCCATCAGAGAGGCCAGTTCTACTCTCTGGTTTCACTTATCAAAATCTTCCTGCCAGGGCTTCCCAGGTGGCGCAGTGGTTGAGAGTCTGCCTGCCGATGCAGGGGACACGGGTTCGTGCCCCGGTCTGGCAGGATCCCACATGCCGTGGAGCGGCTGGGCCCGTGAGCCATGGCTGCAGAGCCTGCGCGTCCGGAGCCTGTGCGTCTGGAGCCTGTGCTCCGTAACGGGAGAGGCCACAGCAGTGAGAGGCCTGAGTACCGCAAAAAAAAAAATCTTCCTGCCTTTTTGAACACTGCTTCCGTTAGCCTATTTTGTTGTTATGATGTACACAGTCTGATTCTCTTGTCTCTCTCTCTCTCCCCCAATTTAATTCTTTGCAACATCTTGGCTTTTGGTCTCTTGATCTTTTTATTTTCAGTGACCTCCACCGCTGTCACCTCAGCCACACACTCCCAATATTACACCTTGGACCTTGTCTTCACCTAAAATTAGTTTGCCTGTAAAATCACTAAATCAGACAACCCATTCTCAGCCTTCCAGCATCTCTCTTCCCACCCCTACCCCTTTGTCACGTCTCAGCAGGTGAACCTGCCTCTTATTTCACTGTGAAAGTAGAAGCTGATAAACTGGTACTCCTGCAGCCCTACCACAATATCCTCATACCCACCTGGAATGTGGACCCAACCCCATCTGTCCCTTTTGTTGTAATGTAACAAAATGTATCCTTCCTCTCACTTAAGGCTAATATTTGCATTTTTGCTTTTGATATCACTCCCCATCTCTTCTTAGTAAGCTTGGTCTATTATCCACCTTTCTCTTATAAGATTTATAGCTCCTTCTCCCCTAATATATAAAGAGCTCCTAGAAATTGATAAGAAAAAGACCAACAAGTCAAATGAAAAAATGGATAAAGACATAAACAATAAGACTCTTTGAGAGACAGAGTTCACTATAAAAAAATGCAAATTGCATTAAACATACAAAAACACGTTCAACCTCTTTCATAGTAAGATAAATGCCAAGTAAAAGTATAATAAAATACCAATGACCACTGTAAGGTCGGATCTTAACAAACGGCACCGCGAAACAGGAAAGCTTCAAGTGAGCTTTATTAGGGAGCGCTCCTGGGCGAGGTTCACTGGTCTGAGAGAAAGGGGGCCAGAGAAGTCGCACCCGGGCGAGGGTTGGGCAAGATTTTATAAGGGAAGAAGGGAAAGGGGTGTGGTGAATCTGGGAGGGCGCAGGGTATTCCTTATTTGGTGGTCTTTTCGGGTATCCTGGGGGACCGTTAGTCCCGCCCCTCGAAAGGTGGGAAGGCTGGGCTGGGTTCAAAGTCCCCAGGTCAGTTTCCGGAACTGGGTGGTCCGGAGAATTTCGGTCCGATGCAACCTGTGAATCTGATTGTGTTCCTCTGCCTCGGGCCAGTTGGCCTTACAACCACTCATGAGATTACAAAAAAGTCAAAGATGTGATAGCATTTTCTGTAACAGACACTTTCACATAATGCCTGGGAGAACAAAATGATATGAACCCCATGGAAGGCAATATGACAATATCCATCAAAATTAAAAGTGCACCAATCTTTAATCCAGAAATCCCACTTCTGGAATTTTAACCTAAAAATATACCTATACATACAAACTTTCAACTGTATAAGGTTATCCAGTGCAGCATCGTTTATAGTAGCAAATGGTTGGAAACAACCTGTGTCCCTCTGTAGATACTAAGAAAGATATACAGGATCTATTGTTAAGTGAAAAAAATCAAAGCTGAGCTGCTTTTGTGGAAGAAAGAGGGGGAGGATTATTAATTTACATTAGCATATGCTCATATCTGCCTAAAGAAATAATAGAAAGATTCCAAAAAAACTAATAGATAGTGGTTACATATAAAAGTCAGAGTAGGGGATGTGGATTGTGGGGAACTAGAGTAAGACTACTCAATGCGTAATTTAAACCAAGTGAATTTATTACTTATTCAAAAATAATTAAATTGAATTTTTAAACATTTTGCCATCTGACCCACATAGCTGCTCCAAATGCTGACCTAATTCACTCCTCCCCTTTGCATTCAAAATTTTTTCAGAGTTGTTTCACTTACTGCGTCTATTTCCTTACCTCCTACTCATGAACACACTACAATCTGGCTTCTGTCCCCATTATTAGTTAAATTGCTGTTACCTGTTCTCTCCAGTGACCTCCATATTGCTACATCTGATGTGTATTATCTAGTTTTTCTCTTATGTAATCACTTAGGAACATTTGACAAACTACCTCTTTTCTGATGTACGTTCTTCCCTTGATTTCCATGTCTCCACACAATCCTAGTTTTCCTCCCATCTCTCTGGATGCCCTCATTTTTCTTCTCTTCTCCCTTACATTTTTTTTCCTCTTCTGGTCAAGGGCAATGTCTACAGACAGACTTAACAGTCGCAATTCTAGCAGCCCAAACTCCTGGCTGTTGTGGAAGGGAAATCTGGAGGGAGCATCAAAGCATCCACTGCAGATATATGTACTATTAATATTTTCTCCTAGGGCTTCCCTGGTGGCGCAGTAGTTAAGAATCCTCCTGCCAATGCAGGGGACATGGGTTCGAGCCCTAGTCCGGGAAGATCCCACATGCTCCGGAGCAACTAAGCCCATGCGCCACAACTACTGAAGCCCACGTGCCTAGAATCCGTGCTCCACAACAAGAGAAGCCACCGCAAGGAGAAGCCTGCACACCACAACAAAGAGTAGCCCTGCTCACCGCAACTACAGAAAGCCACGCACAGCAACGAAGAACCAAAGCAGCCACAAATTAATTAAAAATAAATAAAAGAAATGCAGCAAAAATATTTTAAAAATAATTAAAGACTATAGGGTTCCTGGGACTTCCCTGGTGGCTCAGTGGTTCAGAATCCACCTGCCAATGCAGGGTACACGGGTCCAAGCCCTGGTCCGGGAAGATCCCACATGTCACGGAGCAACCAAGCCCCTGTGCCACAACTATTGAGCCTGTGCTCTAGAGCCCGCGAGCCACAACTACTGAGCCTGCGTGCCTAGAGCTCGTGCTGCGCAACAAGAGAAGCCACCGCAATGAGAAGCCCGCGCACTGCAATGAGGAGTAGCCCCCGCTTGCCATAATTGAAGAACGCCCGTGTGCAGCAATGAAGATCCAATGCAGCCAAAAATTTAAAAAAAAAAAAAAAAGACAATAGGGTTCCTTTTAAAATATATATACTTTTTTTCTCCTAGTATGTGATTTGCCTTTTCATTTTCTTTTCAGTGTCTCAATGAATGGCTAGTTTCAATTTTTACAAGGTCCAATAAATCATTTTTTTCTTTTATGTTAAGTGCTTTCTTTCTGTGAAGATTTTTTAAAAATTTTATTGTGGTAAAAAACACATAACATAAAATTTACCATCTTAACCATTTTAAAGTATACAGTTCAATAGTGCTAAGTAGTTCACATTGTTATAAAACAGATCTCCAGAAGTTTCTCATCATATAAATCTAAAACTGTATACCCATTAAACAACTCCCTCTTCTCTCTTCCTCCAGGCCCTGGTAACAACCCGTAGATTGAAAAAAATGCACCACCTAAAAGTGGAGAGTTTTCTTTTATTTGGCGACAAAACTGAGGGCTTAAGCCCAGGATGCAGCCTCTCAGCTCAGAGAGACTGCTCCAAAGATGTAAGAGAGGAGCCAGGATGTATAGGAGTATTTACAACAAACACCAGGTAGTAGGAACTTCAAAAGATTACAGTTGATTAAAGAGAACCAGACATCTCAAGTTAATGAATTTAGTAGTGCTTTTCTATATATGAGAAGATGCAAAGCTCTGGGCTCATTGAGATTATTCCTTTGATAAGCACTTCAGCTATCTGGGGCCAGTATCCTGTGCTTTCTCATTCTGAGTCTCCTCGGGGTGCACCGTTGGGGGGTGCCTGCAGTGACTGATGGCAGCATCCTGTTTCTATCCTGAGTTCCCTCAGGGCTCACCATCAGGGCAGCTGCAGTGTGAAGGCTTGATGGCTACAACATCCTTTGTTTACTGATATGGCAGGCAACATTTTTTCATTGACAAACCATTCTGCTTTCTGTCTCTATGATTTTGACAACTCTATATACCTCATATAAGTGGAATCACACAGTATTTGTCTTTTTGTGACTGGCTTATCTCACTTAGCATTATGTCCTCAAGGTCCATCCATTTTATATCATGTGACGGAATTTACTCTCTTTTTAAAGTTGAATAATATCCCATTGTATGTCTATACCACGTTTTATTTATCTATTCATCTATCAGTGGACATTTGGATTGCTTCTACCTCTTCTGTGAATAGTGCTACAATGAACATGGGCATGCAAATATCTCTTTTAGACCTTGCTTTCAATCCTTATGGATATATGCCCAGAAGTGGGATTGTTGGATCATCTGGTAGTTCTATTTTTAATTTTTAGAGGAAACTCTATATTGTTTTCCATAGTGACTGAACCATTTACAGTGCCACCAAAAGTGTTCGAGGGTTCCAATTTCTCCATATTCCCTCCAACCCCCTTTTTTTTTTTTTTCACAGTAGTCATCCTAATGGGTATGAGGTATCTGGTGCTTTTAGTGACTTCTTTTAGAAATATTTACCTATCCCAAGTTTTCAAATATATCCTTCCACATTTAAAGTTTTGGCTTTTAACATTCAAGACAATGATTCATCCCAAATTAATCTTTGTGTGTGAAATGAGTCAAGGTTCATTTTTTTTGGTTGAATATCCAGCTGTCTGGCACTATTTGTTGAAAAAACTTTACAATACACACTGAACTTTCTTGGCACCTTGACAAGTGTCTTTTTCTTTTTATTTATTTTTTGGCTGCATTGGGTCTTCGTTGCTGTGTGTGGGCTTTCTCTAGTTGTGGCGAGCTGGGGCTACTCTTCGTTGCGCTGTGCGGGCTTCTCATTGCGGTGGCTTCTCTTGTTGCAGAGCATGGGCTCTAGGCGCATGGTCTTCAGTAGTTGCAGCACACGGGCTCAGTAGTTGTGGCACATGGGCTCAGTAGTTGTGGCTCATGGTCTCTAGAATGCAGGCTCAGTAGTTGTGGTGCACGGGCTTAGTTGCTCCACAGCATGTGGGATCTTCCCGGACCAGGGATTGAACCCGTGTCCCCTGCATTGGCAGGTGGATTCTTAACCACTGCACCACCAGGGAAGTCCCGACAAGTGTCTTTTAACATTAGTGGGTTTTTTTTTGTTTTTTTGTTGTTGTTGTTTTTTGTTTTTTTGCAGTACGCGGGCCTCTCACTGTTGTGGCCTCTCCCGTTGCGGAGCACAGGCTCCGACGCGCAGGCTCAGCGGCCATGGCTCACGGGCCCAGCGGCTCCGCGGCATGTGGGATCTTCCTGGACCGGGGCACGAACCTGTGTCCACTGCATCAGCAGGCGGACTCTCAACCACTGCGCCACCAGGGAAGCCCTAACGTTAGTTTTAAGAAGCATCCCTACTTCAGAAATGTTAAGCTGTGGGGCAAAAACTGCATCTTAGAATTGAGAAAATAGGAACTTCTTTTGGAGTCTCACAGCACCTAGCAACTGTATGTGGGTCACACACAGGGAGTGGCATAAGGAGTTTTGGAATCAGACAAACCTGGATTCTGACTTAACTCTTCATGGCCTTGAACAATTTATCTAATTTCTTTTAACCTCAGTTTCCTTGTATATACAGTGAGGATCCAGTGTTGTGATGAGAAATTAAACTATGTAAAATGCCTGGTGAAGCTATTTGATAAATATTCCTTTCCCCTCATATTTTCATTTTTTCCAATAAATATTTATTATCTTCATTTGTCTCAGTGACTTGGGGTGTACGAGAAATTTCTCTACCTAATTTCTCTGTTTTTAAAAAAGACTTTCAAATTATTTCAACTCTCCTTACCTTTAGCAAGATATACCATCTAGTGTTAATCCTATTTTTCTCTGAAATATTCGACTTTTTCAACTTCTTGAGAGAGAGGTTTGCACATATTTATTTGGAAATTCCATCACGTTAAGGAGAAATTTAATAACAATGCTATTTGATCACCAGAAGTCAGAAATCTTTCAGCTTCAGTTAGATTAAAGCAGAGTCTCTCAACTTTAAGGGCCACATGACCCACCTGAGGATTTTGTTAAACTCTGATTCTGATTCAGAAGGTCTGGAGTGGAGCCTGATATTCTGCATTTCTAGTAGGCTCCAGGGAGATGCTAACGCCTCTGGTGTAAGGATCACATATGCAGAAGCCAGGGATAAGAGGCTCGAATTCTCTGGGGGAAAAAAATTTTTTTTCACTCTGAGGTTCATGAATAATGTTGCCCTTGGCTGAGAATGCTTTGGTCGAAGGGAGAGAGGGGGTTGTTCATTGCATTTTTACTATGCATATACTGTGCAAGCATATGTATGGGGTGAAGGATACGCTGACTGAGCACAAATATTTTCTCTTTTAGGAACTCTGGATTTGGAGTCAGACGATATAGTTTCCTATCCCAGCTTCCCCACTTAGAATCCATTGTGATCTCTGGCAAGTTGCTGAGCTCTCCAATCCTCTCACAGGGTAGTAGTAAAGATGACATGAGATCATATAAATGCATTTATCCTGACTTCTCAATAACATTTACTAGGTATTACCTAAATATGCATTTCTGTGGCAATTCTTGCCAAACTGTTTCACTAAATAAAAACAAAGAGCACTGGGTAGAGTGTCCGGTCCTGGGTTTGAGTCCTTACTCTATGCCCTAAGTAGCTGCGTGATCATTGGACAATTGGGAGCCCAGCATCTCATACATAAAATAAGGAGATTGGGTGGGATATTGTCTTACAGTCCTAAGGGTCCTCGCTCTGTAATGATCCATGTGATTCTTGAGCGCCTCTTCTCTGTAAGGCAGAGGCAGGCAAACATTAAAAGAAGCTGTCTCTTGAGTCAGGATTATCTGAATTGACATAGCAAACCAAGAGTCAGGGGAAGAAAGAAAAAGAGAGAGAGAGAAAAAAAAAGGATCTTGAATGGTGCTGACCCATCTCCTTGGTTCTGTCAACTCATGCCAGCTTTCAAAAATGGAACAGCTCAGGGGAGGTGGCTTCCAGAGACACCTCATCTGTTTCAGTACTAATACGGGTTTTCAGCCCCTTAGTCACCACTCACCTTTAGGCCTTAGGACTAGGGGGAGAGGGGTGGTACATAAAGTATGCTCAGTGGGTCATTGACCCTGAGGTTTGTTCTGAATGCAGCCATCTCTCTTGCCAGGCATATGTGAGACTTCCATCAAAAATGGACTCACAAGTCCCAAACACAAAATTAGAAACTTTAAGGTAAAGAAACCCAAAATGATACTTGATAAAACTAAAGGGTAAGAAAATAAAGCTCTCAACCACATTTCAAGTTCAGTGTATTTTGCAGAATTCACAGAAGTATGTACAGAAGACATTAGGTACTAAGTAAACAAAGATCAAAGCCATATCAACAAACCATTATACTACTGTGACCAAATAATTATAGCTAATTTTTTTTAACTGTGAACAATGTCAATGGGTTAAAATCTTAACATAGATCGCCTCATTTGAATGTTAAAACAACCTTCTGAAGTAGGTGCTGTAATCTACAATGTCTAGTTGGGGCACTAGGCCTTAGAGAAATTAAGCCATTTACCCAAGATCATGGTTAGGGGGCAGCTGTTATTTGAAATGAGGCAATCTAATTCCTGATCCCACTTTCCTGATCATGATACTACACTGCTGTGCAGCTTTGTGGACCTGGCTGAGATTTACTCAGTATCAAGGTCTTCAGTCCAGCTTATGTGGGGTTAAATTCCTCAGAAAATATGAAGTAGAGTCCAAGCTACCTGAGCAGCTCACTGTGAGACAAGATTAAAAACATGGAAAAGAAGTATTATCTTTAATCTAGTAACGATAGCCTCATGACAGTGTGCATGACAAAGCTGGCTTAAACTTCAAAATACAGGAGTGTAGAGATTATTTTAGATGAAGAGACTGAGGTCTAAGAGACTAAGTAATTTATCCACATGAAAGACTAATAGAGTTTTGGGCTGCAAGTAATAGGAAACTTCACTCAAGTGGTCTTAAGCAGTGAGGAGATATATTAATCGGGTTTATTAAGTCTAGAGACAGGGTAGCCTTCAGAGTCAGCACGTCTGGGTTCCAGCTGTACCTTTCTGCAATTCTCTTGGTTCTTTCCTCCATCATGGATTGGCTTTCATCTCACAAAGAGGCAAAAGTGGTTCCAGGCACCCCATTTAAACATGACAATGTGCAAAGGAAGAGGGGACCATCTCTCTCTGAGTCTCTATTTTAGGAATGAGGAAATCTTTTTTAGAAGCCTATCCCAGTAAACTTCACATCTCATTGCCAGGATTGACCCACTCCTACACTGAACACTGGTAAAGGGAAAGGGATTGCCACTCTTGGACTTGAGGTGGATGGAGAGAAAGTAGCAAATAACCATCAAGATGACAGCAACATACCATGCTGCATCTCCAGACAATGTCTGTTTTGGCCCAGAAGACCTGCTATGGTCCCTGACCAGACTCTCTTGTTTAGTATTCTCTGCCAGGAACATGTCTCATCACATCTCAGGACTCCTTGGACTAAGAGATGGAGATACCAGACCCACAAGACATTTTATCGAATATAATGGATGAGCTCAGCCTTAATTCAAGTATCCGGGAGACTTTTGAGGGGCCCATCGGTTAGGCCACAGCCACCAGGCGAGGGGACAGGGACAAAGTCCCTACGAAGAGGGCACTGGCAAGAGTGAGGCAGTGTAGCAAGAGCTAAAGTACACATAGAAAAGAACATCAACATTCAAGGGGCACAGGGTTCCTTTACTCTCTGAGAACATAAGAGCAACACAGGTACTCACTAATCCATACTAGAACTCCTAGACTGGGAAGACAAATGATACTAAACTTCATCAGATACATGGACTTCAGATTCTTTCGTAATGCTATAATCTTATAAAATTTGGGAACTAGGACAGGGCAGATCCTGGGTCAGACCTGATGCAAGAGCCCCAGTGGAAGAGCTGGGGGGACAAAGACAGAACCAACACTAGGGTCTCCCTCCTTAGATGTGGAAGTCAAATGACCTCCTTTTAGACTATGCAAGGCCCTGGAATTTTAGATAGTTCAAGGAGAATAGGAAGCTCTAAGAGGGAGATTTGGAATCTTCTATTGACCTAGCAGATCGGGGCACTAGTGATTTATTGAAAAAAAATGGACTGTGACAATAATTCTATCCTGATTTTTGGGGGTGGTTTATACTGGTTGTACATATAATGGAATAGTGTACAGCTGATTTAAAAACTTATGATACAGCTATACATTTATTTCACAGAAAGATGTCCACAACATATTGTGAGGGGAAAAAAGCAAGTTAGAAAATAGCACATGTACTATGATCCCATTTATGTAAAATGACTCACAAAGATAAGTATCAAGTATGTCTTATTTGCTTGAGTATAAAATAAAGTCATATTCTTTTACTGTTCAAATGATAATAACCTGAAGGCTATTCTTCTCAGCTTAGCAGAAAATACAATTTACCTTCTTGAGTCTCCTGCCCCAAGATTCCTCAGTGACATTCTTCAATGTCAATTTTGTTGATCTTTTCACAAAACCAACTTTTGGTTTTGCGATTTTTTTCCCTAATATTTTTCAATTTTTTATTTCATTGATCTCTGCTTTGGTCATTATTGTCTTCTTTCTAGCTTTGGGTTTAGCTTGTTTGAAGGTGCAACGTTAGGTTATTCCTCAGATGACAAGACTCTTACATGAATCTTCTGAATCAGTGCCCCTTGCCACTGCTAAGAAAGCTTGAGGATTCAAATGCGTCACTGCTTTCCAAAGTAGGCCTTGACTTCCCGACTTATAGCTCCTGATGGACAGGCTTTTCCATTGCTTCCATATACACCACTTGCTAGGATCACAAGCTTCCTCTCATATGAACTGAAACAGGGCAGAAGCTGATGTCTGCTGCCCCATTAACCCTAAATCTTCCTCACACTTAATTTCAGCGAAGAAGCCAGTCTACCACCTTCTGTCTTTTTGTTGGTCATGGGCATTTTTTGTCTCAGGGACCAGTTCTCTGCCACCCCAAATTGTTTAAGACCACTGCTTCAATTACTCCGAATATCAAAGAAGGATCTGGAACTTGCCCCTCTTAGAGGCACCAGTGATCCTTATACACATTTTTCCCTCTGTTGTAAATGTATATAAGGTAAATGTGTATGACTCTGCATATCACACACATACATGGAAATATAACTGGAAGGATTTTCACTAAAATGCTGACAATGGTCATGGACTAGTTTGGGTAGTGTCTGCTTTAAAAAAAAAAATTATATATTACTGACTTTTTAGAATGGTAAGCATATATACTTTTTATAATCAGAAGAGTAATAAAGAGCTAGCACTTATCAATTACTTACTATGTGCAAAAGCTTTACATTTAATCCTTCACAAAACCTCTATGAGGTAGCTACAATTACTGTCCTCATTTTGCCAATGAAAAAACTGAAGCAGAGAGAAGTTAAGCAACTTGCCTGAGTCACACAGCTGGAAGTAACAGAGTCAGGATACAAACCTAGGCAGTTTGTTTTTACCTGCTATGTACTATACTGTATAAAGAATTTTTCTTGGAGTGGGAAGGAGTAAATTAGTGAGAACCCAAAGATGAATGTAAATTATGTGCTCAATATATTAATATTAAATTGTTTGTGAGTTACTAAAAGAAGAATGTTCTGGTTGGGCCAAGAGATATATTTCAGGATCTTGCCACATTTTCATCACTGATAAAAAGCTGAAAGTATTTAAATGCTCCTGCTGCATATTCATATGCATGACCAAATGTTCTTTGCTTTTCACATTTGGTTTGCTCAGCAATACTTATTGTTTCCAGAAATTATGCTTTTATATTATTGTGAATCTGGAAACTTCTTCTAACATTTTACTAAAGGCCTGGGGCAAAAATGATCGCTAATCAGATACTGCAAATGGTAGATCTCCAAGAACATTCTGCAACTTAAAGCAAGTTGCAGTTTTATTGAGATGCCCCAGCCAGACAGGCAGTTTTTAGACATTATTTTGCAAGTTAAGACAACATGTATGATTATATAGTCAATCATGTTTTAAAGGAAATGTAGGTGAGCAGGAAGGTGAGGTGAAAAAGGTTGGGTTATTGCACGTGGGTGGAAAGATCAAGTAAAGGGACTAAGGTGACTTCTAGTTTCTTGACTTGAGTGATCAGGGATGTACCGATGCCATTGACCAGGATAGAAAACAGAAGAATGGCAGATTGTGGGGAAAATAACTGGATTTTAAGCATTAAGTTGTGAGACATGTGAAGGATGTCTAGGTGGGGGTGGCTGTTAGAGTGTTGGAGATGCAGGTCTGGGATTTGTGATGTTTCGGCTGGGAGTGCCAGTATGCGAGTAGTTAGCATATATACTTCAAGTTGTCAGACTCTGAATAAGTTACTCAGCTTCTCTGGGTCTTAGGATCCTCACATACAAAGTAAGGATGATTTAGTTGTTCCTTCACAGAGACATTAAGAGGATTGAATCAACTACTGTATGTAGAGTGCCTGGTATAGGGGCCAGCATGGTGCAATGACTGAATGAGTGACACTGAGAGGTGGATCATTGACTGATGGTGACAGGTCTAGGTGGCCAGGGGACTTACAGTATCATCAGGCAGAGTGAGCACCTCTGAACTGGAGCAAGTTGACTTCTGTACCATTATGTTAATAAAACTTGGACTAGATTGTATATATCCAATGTATTAATAAACTCCTCTGAAAGTAGACTAAGACCTAGCAGAGAATTAGTGACAGAGAGGAAGTGACATAAGTATAGTAGGCTTTAAAGGAATATATTCTTGAGAAATTATTGCACAACAGAAGAGGCTATGATAATAATAATTTAGCTCTATTGTAGAAGTTATTTTTGTAAAAATTTTAAGTTACTTTCATTAATATTTTTCCACCACAATAGGCATTGCTAGCCTATAAAACACAGTATGTTAGAGTACAATGAGCTTTAGGTTTGGAGTCAGAAGGCCTGGGATTGAGTTCTGGATTCATCGTTTACTGGCCCCAAATCCTGTGCTCTACATGTATTTAATGGCAGTTAAATACCATCCACCTGGTAGTTCAAACTTGGAGTTCCATCTTCTGATTCTCCCTTTCCCTTAACCCTCCAAATCCAACTGATTGCCCAGTTCTGACATGTCTGACTCCTAGAATCTCTTTAGTCTGCCTGTTTTTTCTCATCCTCATTGAGTCAGCCTTGGTTGGCACTGTCATCATCCCATGCCTGACTACTCCAACAGCCTCCAACTAATCCACTTCCTCCAGTGAAGCAGCCACACTGGCCCCAGAGTTACCTTCTTAAGACATTACTATGCTGATTTTGTAAGCAGTGGAAATACACAGATATTTTAAAAATCCAAGCTCTTTAGAATGGCATAGAGGCCCTTTACAATCTGGTTGCTACTGAGTTTCCCAGGCTCAACCCCATGACGTCTCATTACGTATGTAACTGATGCTCTCACTAGTCAATGGAATTTTCACCATTCTCTCACTGCCTTGGTCTTCTGTGCTCCCTTGCACGTGATTTTTTTCTGCCTGGAAACCTCTCCTCCCTCTACTTTACATAGCAAATTTACTCACACTCTGTGAGATTCAACTCATTACTCTTAGGAAATACTTCCCAACTCTCCCCATCACAGTGGAGGACTTCTTCCTCTGTGTTATAATTACTTTACATATTTACAGCCAACAGTGAGGTTCTTGAACTTATTTCCCTTTATATTCCTGGAACCTGGTCAAGGGTGTGGTACGTAATAGAAAGTATGCAATTTTAGAGTGCTTTCTAAAAAAGTACTCCTGGACAAATCTCTGCTTTTCTGAGCCTCAGTTTCCTCATCTGTAAAGTTAGAATAATAATACCTACCTTGTAAATCAAACCCAATAATTTGCATAAGAGCACTTTTTAAGCCATACATTTTTGTAACATTTAACTTTTGATGTCTCCGAGTATCCGTTCTCTATGCATCAATCTAACACTTAGGTAATAGACTCTTAATAATGTCTGTTGAATTACGTCCAATTCAAAGGCATTCTGTGTGAGCCAGGCTAGTCACAGTGACAACACAAAGGATCAGGAACATCTAAATGAACAAAAATGTCAAACTAGCCCTTTTATTTGTGTTACCCTGGGGTGTTTCTCCTCTCTTCCTGCTTGATGGCAGCATCGCCCAAGTGCAATATCAAGAAACTACACCAGGGGGCTCCCCTGGATTTTCCAAATGAAGTCTGTAAAAACATCCTTCACCACCCTGAATAGTTCTGAGTTCTCAAGTATTAAGTATTTGCTTTCTTTCAGAACAAGGCAATAGAGAAACACAAGACAAGTCGCAAGCCTGGAAACAATACCTTTTATTTATACCAAACCACTGTCTGAGACTTTCTTAGTTTTTCTAAGTCTTTTAAAGAGCTGACAGGGAGATTTATTAGTCCCCATTACTGAAGGGATTTAGGAACTGTAAGTCATTCAACTGAGGACTACAATGAATCATTTATTATCAACAGGCTTGATCCCAAGTTGAGCTAAATAGAAGACAAACCTGATAATAGAAATATTTAATTACTGTGTTCGCAAAACCAAATAAATGAAAATACATTTGTTGCTTTTCTTCTAAAACAAGCTACAAGTTGTAATGCAAATAGACCTAAATAAGAAGTCAAGGACTGGTTCTAATGCTGGATGTACTTCCAACTTCCGCTACTTGTGTGATCACTCTCCTTTAGATTTCAACTTTTTCGTCCTTAAGTGAGGTTTTGGGGTGATGCTGTTTTTAAAAATCAGCTTTAATGACATATTATTTGCATATGCAATGCACCATTTTTAAGTGTAATTTGAAGAGTTCTGAAAATGTATATAGTCTTGTAACTACCACCATTATCATGATATAGAACATTTCA
The DNA here is from genome assembly GCF_011762595.2 of Tursiops truncatus. Classification (NCBI taxonomy): domain Eukaryota; kingdom Metazoa; phylum Chordata; class Mammalia; order Artiodactyla; family Delphinidae; genus Tursiops; species Tursiops truncatus. The sequence continues at coordinate 66,417,692 of NC_047041.1, read as the reverse complement.
TTTTCATCACCACAAAATCCTGACCCTTGGCAATCTCCTTCCCTTATCCCTGGCCCACGGAAAACACAGATCTGATTTTTATCATTACAATTTTGCCTTTTCAAAAATTTCATGTCTGGTTTCTTTTATTTGGCACAATGTTTTTGAAATTCATCAGTGTTGTGCATATCAGTAACTTGTTTATTTATTGCTGAATTGTATGCCATTGTATATGAATGTATCAAAGTTTTCATCTATTTGTCAACTGATGAACATTTTGGGTTGTTCCCAGGTGTTTTGGGTTTTTAAAAATTTTTATTACTACGTCTACTGTGAAGACTCATATACAAGTCTTTGAGTGAACATATTTTTTCATTTCTCTTGGGTAAACACCCAATAAGTGGTATTGCTGGGTTAGATAGTAAGTGTACATTTAGGTTTATAAGGAACTACAGACTGTTTTCTAAAGTGACTCTACCATTTCTCATTCCCACTGGCAATTGTAGACAATCTAGTCGTTCCACATACTTTTTAACACTTGGTACTGTCAGTCTTTTTCATTTTAGCCATTCTTTTGCAGGAGGGGGCCCCCTTCCAGGGCCTGAGAGTGAGCTCTTGTCTAACACTCGGAAATGAATTGTCTAAGGAGACACACACGCTGACAAAGCAAAAGGCTTTATTGGGAAGGGGCACCCAGGGGAAGAGCAGCAGGGTAAGGGAACCCAGGAGAACTGCTCTGCCACGTGGCTCACAGTCTCAGGTTTTATGGTAATTATGGGGTTAGTTTCTGGGTTGTCTATGGCCAATCATCTTGCTTGGCCCATGTTTGGTGACTCAGGGTCCTTCCTGTTGGTGCACGCATCTCTCAGCCAAGATGGATTCTAGTGTGAGGGCTTCTGGGAGGTTGGCAGGACACATCATCTCCTCCCTCCTCCTTTTGGCCCCTTCCAAATTCTCCCAATTAGTTTTAGGTAGCACTGCATTCTTTATCAGGACCTCCTGTTGTGAGACAACTTGGCCAAGCAGTTATCATTGTGCCTGGCCAAGGGGGGTGGTTTCAGTCAACAGTTCCCTAACAGTTCTAGTGGGTATGTAACTGTCTCTAATGGTTACTTTAATTAGCATTTCTCTAATCAATAATGATGTTGAGCATCTTTCTTGTATTTATTTGTCCTTCATATGTCTTTTTTGGTCAAAGAAGGTATCTTTAAATCTTTTACCCATTTTTAAAATTGAGTTGTTTGTCTTTTTCTTACGGAGTGCCTTGTATATTCTGAATAAATGTCATTATCAGATTTTTTCAAATATTTTAACCCAGCCTGTGGCTTGCCTTTATAGTTTCATAATAGTTTCATTTGAAGAGAAAACCACTGGTACATATGTCAACACTCAAATTCTTTAGATCTCAATTTCATCACACTTAAAATGAGGTCTTTGGGTAAATGTTCTTTTCTTTTTATAATGGTTTGATTGAGGAATATTTCATATACCATAAAATTTATCCTTTTAAAGTATGCAATTCAGTGGTTCTTAGTATAGCCACAGAGTTGTGCAACTATTGAAACTGAGCAGGACCCTGTGGGGCCCTCCTGGGCACAAAAGCCTTTCACAACCCAGTTTCTTATTTGCAAGATAAAGGCTTCAGCCTCCTAGAACTCCCTGAGTTCCAAAGAGCAGATTCAAACAGTTGCTAATCAGGGAAGTAAAGTAATGCAGAAACAAATGAGGAACAATCAGGAAACTATAGTGCAGCTATTAAAGCAGGATCCTGGTTCCTCCTGAAGGAATATACATAACAATGTCTTTAACTCAAGAACTAAGGCCCCCATTCAGGGGGAGGATGATAACTTCAGGCTGAGCACAAGATTCCTGGAACACCGCCCTGTTACCTCAACCAATCAGAAGACAGTCACACACCCTGTAGCCTTCACCCCAAATTTTGCCTATAAAAACTTGTCCCCAAAAACCATCGGGGAGTTTGGGTTTCTTGAGCATGAGCCACCCATTCTCCCTGCTTGGTCCTGTAATAAACCTTCCTCTGCTTCAAACTCCAAAGTTTTGGTTTGTTTGGCCTCACTATGCGTCAGGCACAAGAACTTGCATTTGGGCTTCCCTGGTGGCACAGTGGTTGAGAGTCTGCCTGCCGATGCAGGGGACATGCAGGTTCGTGCCCCAGTCCGGGAAGATTCCACATGCCGCGGAGCGGCTGGGCCCGTGGGCCATGGCCGCTGAGCCTGCGCTCCGCAACGGGAGAGGCCACAACAGTGAGAGGCCCGCGTACTGCAAAAAAAAAAAAAAAAAAAAGAACTTGCATTTGATAACACTATCATAACTATGTAATTTCAGAACATTTTCATAACCCCCAAAAGAAACTCTATGCTTATTAGCAGTCATTCCTCCCTTTCCCAGCACCTGGCAACCATTAATCTAAGTTCTGTCTCAATGAATTGACCAATTCTGGACATTTCATATAAAAGGAGTCATACAATATTTGGTATGTTGTGTCTAGCTTCTTTCATTAGCATAATGTTTTCAAGGTTCATCCATGTTGTAGTATATACTAGTACTTCATTAATTTTTATTGCTGACTAATATTCTGTTCTATAAATATACCATATGTTGTTTATCCATCCATCAGTTGATGGATATTTGGATCATTTCAACTTTTTACTTTTTATGAATAACAATTTTTATGAACATTTGTGTGCACATATTTTCAGTTCTCTTAGGTACATACTTAGGAGTGGAATTTCTGGGTCATATAACTCTATATTTAACATTTTGAGGAAATACCATATTGTGTTCCAAAGTGGCAGCACCATTTTACACTTCCACCAACAAGGTATGAGAGTCCAGTTTCTCCACGTTCTCACTAAAACTTTTTTTCACCACATATTTCTTTCCTTAAATAAATTTCTGCATTATTTATTGAAGTCTTTTTTTCCCCTGCTAATTCTTAGTAATGTTTGTATTTTTTTTTAATACCCATCCCATGGGTATGCAGTGGTATCTCAATTGTGGGGGTTTTTTTGTTTGTTTTTTGTTTTGTTTTTTTTATTTGGCTGCACTGGGTCTTCACTTGTGGCATGTGGGATCTAGTTCCCTGACCGGGGATCAAACCCCGGCCTCCTGCATTAGGAGCATGGAATCTTAGCCACTGGACCACCAGGGAAGTCCCTCAGGTGTGGTTTTGATTTGCATTTCCCTAATGACTAATGATGTTGAGCATATTTTCATGTGCTTGTTGACCATTTGTATATCTTCCTTGAAGAAGTGTCTATTAAAATCCTTTGCCCATTTAAAAATTGGATTGTTTGTCTTTCTGTTGTTGAGTTGTAAGAGTTCTTTATATACTCTGAATATAACTCCTTTATTTAATATGTAATTTGTAAATATTTTCCCCTATTCTCTAGGTTGTCTTTTCACTTTCTTGACAGTGTCCTTTGGCACAAAAGTTTTTAGTTTTGATGAAGTTCAATTTATCTTTTTTCTTTTGGTTGCTTGTGCTTTTGGTGTCATATTTAAGAACCCATTGCCTAATAAAAAGTCACAAAGATTTACTCCCATGTTGTCTTCTAAGAACTTTGTGATTTTAGTTACATTTAGGTCTTTGATCCATTTGAGTTGGATTTTGTTTGTGGTGTGAGTAGGAATCCAGCTTCGTTCTTTTGTATGTGGATACTCAGTTGTCCCAATATCATTTGTTAAAAATACTATTATTTCTCCATTGAATGATCTTGGCATCCTTGTCAAAAATCAAGTGACATAAACAATGTGGTACTGGCATATAGACAGACATATATATAGACCAAAGGAATAAAATAGAAAGCCCAGAAATAAATTCTTTTCTTATGTGGTCAAATGATTTTTGACAAGGATGTCAAGACAACTCAATGGTAAAAGGTCAGCCTTTTTAGCAAATGGTGCCGGCAAAACTGGATATCCACATGTAAAAGAATAAATGGACTTTTATCTAACATAACATACCAAAGTTAACTCAAAATGGATCAAAAACTTAAATGTAAGGCCTAAAAGTATAAAACTCTTACAAGAAAACATAGGACAAAAGCTGCACAATATTGGATTTGGCAAAGATTTCCTAGATGTGACACCAAAGGCACAGGCAACAAAATAAAAAATAGACAAATTACACTTCATTAAAATTTTTAAATTTTGTGCATCAAAAGACACTATCAATAAAAGGGCAATCCAAAGGATAAAGGAAAATATTTGCAGATCATATATGATAAGGGATTAATATTCAGAATATATAGAAAACTCTTAAAACTCAACAAAAACAAACAAACTGATTAAAAATTGGGCAAAGGACTTGAACAGACATTTCTCCAAAGAAGATATATAAATGGCCAATAAGGGGGAATTCCCTGGTGGTCCAGTGGTTAGGACTCCATGCTTCCACTGCAGGGGGCATGGGTTCGATCCTTGGTTGGGGAACTAAGATCCCACACAGCTGTATGACACGGCCAAAACAAAAAACAAAAATTTAAAAAGTTGTCAGGACTTCCCTGGTGGTCCAGTGGTTAAGAATCCACCTTCCAATGCAGGGGATGTGGGTTCAATCCCTGCTAAGGGAACTAAGATCCCACATGCTGCAGGGCAACTAAGCCCATGTGCTGCAACTACTGAGCCTGTGCGCCACAACTAGAGAGAAACCTGTGCTGCAACGAAGATCCCATGTGCCACAACAAAGACCCCACACACCCCAAAATTAAAATTTTTGAAAATTAAAAAGTTGTCTATAAATGGCCAATAACCACATGAAAAGATGCTCAACATCACTAATCATTAGGGAAATGCAAATCAAAACTATAATGAGATACCTCCCCACGTCCATTAGGATGGGTACTAGCAAAAAAAAAGAAGAGACAAAAAAAACACACATGTTAGTGGGGATGTGGAGAAACTGGTACCCTTGTACATTGCTGGTGGGAAAGTAAAATGGTACAGCCACTATGGCAGAGTTCCTTAAAATATTAAAAATACAATTACCATATGATCTAGTATTCCACTTCTGGGTATATGCCCAAAAGAATTGGAATCAGGGACTCAAATAGACATTTGTACACCCATGTTCATAGCAGTATTATTCACAATAGTTCAAACATGGAAGCACCCTAAGTGCCCATCGATGGATGATTGAATGGTACAGTGTAGTATAAACATACAATGGAATATTATTTAACCTTAAAAAGGAAGGAAATTCTGGCATATGCTACAACATGGATAAACCTTGAGGACATTATGGTGATTGAAATGAGCCAGTCACAAAAAGACAAATACTGCACGTTTCTGCTTATATGAAGTAGATATTTAGAGTAGTCAAAATCTAGAGAGAGAAAGTAGAATTGTGGTTGCCAGGGGCTGGGAGGAGGGGTTATTGTTTAATTGGTATAGGGTTTCAGTTTTATAAGATTAAAAGTTATGAAGATGAATGGTGGTGATGGTTGCACAACATTATGAATGTACTTAATACCACAGAACTGTACACTTAAAAATGACTAAGATGGAAAATTTTAAGTTATGACATTCTACCTCAATAAAAAAAATTTTTTTAATTAACTGATAATAAACGTAATGGTTTATTTCTGGACTTTCAATTCTATTCCATTGATCTTTATGTCTAGTCTTATACCAGTACTGCACTGCCTTGATTACTGTAGCTTTTCAGTACGTTTTGAAATCATGAAATGTAAGTCCTCCAACTTTGTTCTTCTTCAGAGTTGCTTTGAATAAGAAAGCAACTTTGTTTCTTTCAACTATGTGTTCTATGCGGTAAATATTTAAAGAACGTTTATAATATACCCAAAACTTACATAAGTATCTAATATAATCCTCATAAAAATCCTGTAAGGTAATATTATGATTTTATTAATTAAACAATCATATTTTTACCATCTATTATGTGTCAGGCATTGTGGATGCAAGATACTGGGGCTGCAAGATACGCAACATGATCCCCGTTCTCACACATGAGGGAACTGAGGCTCAGAAAGTTTAGGTAACTCTCTTGAATTAGAATGGAGTTCTCGTGACTCCAAGTCCCATAATATTTTCACTGCAGAAAGGCTGATAGTTTGATTCCTTTTGCAGTTCTCAAACATCTTCTATACTTCCTCTCTGGTCTGAGCTAGGTAAGTGGCCACCTGAGTGGCATGAGGACCAGGATAAATACTGGATCTTACAGCCTTCTCATTTAGGTGGGAGATCATTCAATTGTTTGTTCATTTAAAGAATATTTATTCAGGGACTACTGTGTGCCAAGGATTAGTGATATAATCAAGAATAGACAATGTCACTGCCTTCATGAAGTTTACTTTCTTGCACAGGAGACATATAACAAGAAATTTCACAAATAACAAAATAATTACAGCAAATAATTGCATATTGCTGTAACGAAAAGGAAAGTCTGCCATAATTGAGAATACCAGGGATAACTACTAAGCAAAGAGCACAGTGATACTAGAGAGGTAAGTAGGCAATGATTACAAGGTGTTGTAGGTTATTCAAAAACTGATTTATCCAAAATACAATTAGAAGCGATTAAAGGATTTTAAACCAAAGAATGTTGTGATCTGATTTATCTTTTTAAAAGCTCACTCCTGCAATATGTATAGAATGGATTGGGTATATAGAGTAAACAAGGTTAGAATCTTGAAGTCCAGCTAAGAGGCTATTGAAGCTGTCAAAATGAAAGAAAGATGTGTTAGACAAGGATAGTACTAGTAGAGATACATGGAGAAAAGTAAAAATATTCTAGATGTATTTTGGAAACGAAAGTAACAGGTTGACCCTCAAGTTTCTGGCTTTCCGAACTCACTGGATGGTGGCATCATATGCTGAAATGGGGAAGAATAGAAGAGAACTAGAGAATATATAGGTTTTAAAAAATCATCCAGAATTCCATTTTAGACATGTTGTATTTGAAATGCCTATGAGACATTCAAAAGGCATGTAGGATAAGGGTCAGAGTCTTCCAGCAAGAAAAGCAGCTGAGGAAGGGAGCTTACTGTAAAGGGAAGTCTGACTTCCGGGGTGCTGGAGCAGGTGTCAGATGAAGGAGACCATTATCATGAGAACAGAGAAAAAAGAACCAAGAACTAAGAGTGCTACTGCAGCTCCTCTTAGCAAATATTTATTGAAGGCCCATAAGAATCACCCTGAGGCTACTCTCAGATAATAGGAAGAGGCATGAACTTGAAAAGAAAAGACATGGTTTAAAGTCTGGTGACTTTGGCAAAGTTTAAACTTCTTTGATTTTTGTCAGATGATTGTGAAGATTAAATAGAAAAATTCATGTGAAAGCATCTGGCTGTATAAATGGAGGTTTATATTGTACCTTGTGGGAGCAGGCATTGGTATGAGCAATCAATATGAAAAATACTCTATACCTATAACATTGTTTTCTGAAAAAAATCCAACAACTTTGATGATGACTTAGGATCAAAATAAATGTATTTCACCCTGTACAGGCCAGCTCTTGCATTATCCAGGTGAAACAGATCAGGACAAAATGACACCCAGGAGACTGACGTGTATGTTGCGCTCCCATGTGGGTAAAGAACACACCTCAGAATCAGTGGGTCTCAGCAGATCTTACCTTGATTGCATGTGACCATGACTAACAGCAACAGCTTGGTTACACTGGCTGCAGTCTCTTTGCCACTGCATCCCAAACATAGCAGAGTGTTGTCTGTACATCTTGTACGCTCTTTTAGAGCCCACCTGTCAGCATTAGCCCACGACGTTGGTAAACATGCCAGTGATGATCTGCCTTCCCTCCCATATAATCTCATAGACTTGCTGCTTCAACAGAATAGGCACTTTTTTCACTCCTTTGCTCTAACCATGCAGAACAACTAATTTTTCTCAAATACCATATACTTTCACATTACCAAACTTTTGTTCTTACAAAGTTTCCTTAGGCCTAGAATGTCTTCACTACTCACCTTCCTGCTGATTTACTATTTATACTTACAGGCTCAGATAAATGTAAATTACCATTTCTCCTCGAAATACTCAATGGAATTCATTGCATCCTCATCTATATTTCCAGTTCGTGCTGTTTATAGTTCAATATACTTATTCAGCAAACATTTATAGAATGCCTCCTGAATATCAGGACCTTTTAAGATGCAAATGACAGAAACCCAATCCAAGTAGCTTAAACAAACTAGCTCACCATTTTTCCATCCTCACCTATATTTCCATTTTACTCTATTTATAATTCAACATACTTAGTCAACAAACATTTCTAGAATGCTGCTAAATGTCAGGACTTTTTTAGATGCAAATGATAGAAACTCAAATCCAAATAGCTTAAACAAACCAGCTCACCTAATGGAAAAGTACAATGAAAAACATGGTGAGATCCAGCCATGCAAATGATGTTATTTGTATTCATCTTTCTTTTGTACCGCTTGATTAGGTTGGGTTCCCTAGAAATAGAGCCGGAGGTAGGATTCTCATGAAAGTGATTTATTGAAGGGATGCTTTCAGGAAAAGATGTGGGAGGAAAGAAAGCAGGGGAAGAAAGCTAACTAAGAATGCGGGCTCCACTGGAGAAAAAGCTCCACTAGTTTCAGCTTTTTCCCATGGGGAGATTTGAAGCATAAATCACACCATAGAGTTTATCCCACCTGGAGTCAAGGGGGGTTTGCCTTTTGCACTCCCTTGCCAATCAGTCAAGAATTGTTAGATGCGAAGGTTTGTGCTAATCTCCCCTGTGAACAGGACATGGGTGAGGCAGCAACAGCAACCATGTGGGAGGCATGGTGGCTGCCAAGATTCATCTGCAGCTTGGCCACCCTCCAAGGAAAGATCTTCTCCTTAAGTCTCTGAAAAGTTCAGAGTGAACTCTGATGTGTGCAATTCTTTTGCAATACAGATGGGATCAGAGTCAAGTAAACCGCATGCAGTAGATGCTTCACAGGAAAGAGGGTTCTTTTATTAAAGAAGACGGAAGAAGGCTGGGTAGGCAATGTCAAGCAAACACTCTACCAGGTTCCAGGCACTGGTGGGGGCAAAAGTGAGCAAAAAAGTACACACATCTCTGTTCTCACAGAGCATATGAGCCTTGTTTAGTGTATGACAGACTAACAAGAAACTGCAATGACGTAAAATATATGCTTTGGTCGGGGACGGATAGATTACTATGAATGCATTATGTGGGAGGGGTACCTTACTCTTCTCGAGGGCCCATATTTTATCCAACTTTATATATCCAGTGCCCAGATAGTACCCTCAGTATTGTAAGTGGTCAGTGAAAGAGTATATGCAGCTTGTTGTGTGAATTCAGGGGTTTGAGGAGGAAGTAGCGCCTCTCTAGGAGTTGTCTTTTTAGTCAGTTTATGGGCTGTGCAAGATAATCACTCACTACTTAATGGCCACATCATGCCTTTAAGTAGAATGATTCTTATACCTGACTTCTAATGACTTTTTACCTATTCCCAAATTCTGAAACCATTTTCAAACGGTAGATCTGCCAACTTTGAGGATATTTAATTTCTCTCAGTTTAGTTCAACATATAACTCATTGATCAACTTTGTGTTAATAGAATGCTAAGTGTTGCAAAAGGTACAGAGATGAATAAACCATAGTGCCAGCAAGCTAACAATTTAGGACAGCTGCCTAGCAGGATCCATGTAATGACTTGTAATGGCAAGGAATGCAAATTTCACTTTGTGCATTCTCTGGTTAGCTGCTAGGGGAATTGCAGATTTTAAAATGTGCTCTTGATCATATTCAGTGTCATTGAATCTAAGGCCAAAAGGACATAAACTCAGAGAGAGAAGCATTTACATAAGTGCACTCAAGACAGGAGCAGCTGGGCTTCCCTGGTGGCGCAGTGGTTGAGAGTCCGCCTGCCGATGCAGGGGACATGGGTTCGTGCCCCGGTCCGGGAAGATCCCACATGCCGCGGAGCGGCTGGGCTCGTGAGCCATGGCCACTGAGCCTGCGCGTCCGGAGCCTGTGCTCCGCAACGGGAGAGGCCACAACAGTGAGAGGCCCGCGTACAGCAAAAAAAGAAAAAAAAAAAATTTATTTGGCTGTGTCGGGTCTTAGTTGCAGCATGTGGGATCTTCATTGCAGCACGTGGGATCTTTCATTACGGTGTGCTGGCTTCTCTAGTTGCGACGCATGGGCTTCTCTCTAGTTGTGGCACGTGGACTCCAGAGCATGCAGGCTCAGTAGTTGCAGTATGCAGGCCCTTTAGTTGTGGCATGTGGGCTTAGTTGCCCCATGGCATGTGGGATCTTAGTTCCCCAACCAGGGATCAAATCCACGTCCCCTGCATTGGAAGGCAGATTCTTAACCACTGGACCACCAGAGAAGTCCCTCCACTGTTTTTCAAGAAAATGAAAACAACACAAAAGTAGATGTTTTAGATGAAGCAGCTCAGTTTTCTGTTTGATTACATAAATTTGATGTGTTTTAGCAGTACTACTCTGCAGAATTTGTGCTTACTTGGGAAAAATTATTCTTTCTTTGATTGAATTTAAACAGCTTTATTGTTTGTTCTTATGGAAATATGAGAGTGTGTTTTTACTCCAAGAGATCTGGAAATCTGAAAAATGTACCAAAATATGAGATCCCAAACTTTTTCTGGAGGTGGAGAAAAGAATAGGAAGAAAGGAACTAGACTGAGCTAGACTGGACTGTTGGTTATTATCTACAGGTAATTTGAAGGAATAACCCAATTGTGCTGATGCTGAAATATTTTGATCTGAGATTTCATTTCTGTGAGCCATTGTGCACTGTAACCCTCCTGTGGATAGTAGAAGGGGTTTCTCATGGATGAAGTGGATATTTCCACTCCCACTCGTCCTGTCAGCCTAGAAAGACATTGGTTCTGGAACCGAAAATGAGGACTAGAGTGATAGACCTGAAACCTGCTTCATCATAGATGGAACTTCAACTTCATGTCAGGCGAGATGTTGAGGCAATTCTCTTTTGTGAGACAGAAGATGGTACCAACCAGAAGGTGATGGACCAGCAGCTGTGGGACTCGAGGGACATTGTTCCAGCTAATGATTAAGAACTCTCCAGACAATAGGGGCTGCTTAGACAATGGGTGAATTTCCAGGATGTCCGGCCCCCTTCCGAGAAGGAGGGAGATAACAAAATGTAAAAAAGGTGTCTGTCAAAGACCAATCAGGCAGCTGGGGAGAAGGAGGGAGATAAACAAAATAGGTGTCTGTCAAAGACCAATCAGACAGCTGGGGACAAGTTCCCTCTCTGGTCCGAGCCTAAGCCGGGACCAATCAGCAGGAGAACACAACCAAATCTATAATTTACATACGGGGAAGTGGGAACCTATAAAACTGACATATTCGCGCCCAAAAGGGTTCCTTCTTCGACCTCCTGCGTGAGGACCAAGGAACCCCGGTGCACCGGCCTTCAATAAACCTCTTGCGTTTTGCATCGACTTCCGACTCTTGTTGTTTCCTGGGCGAGTCGAAACTCCTAGGAGACCGCGCAGGTCTAACATTTGGGGGCTCGTCCGGGATTCCACTCGCCCCGGACCACAAGAACATCGGGAGTTGGAGGTACCAGGTAAGCTCGAGCTTGATTGTCTGTTTGTCCCTTGTTCTCTGTGGGCCATTATCGGAGGAAAGCCGTAAGAATCGGCTTATTATGGAATCTGTATCGGACCTCTGGCTAGGCAGACGTGCTAATAGCCAGCGTCCATGAGCCCTAGGGGACGCCCTGGTGGCTCATCTGGAAGGAGAGGCAAACTCTGTCTCCCCTTCACTCGGTTTCGGCAGTTCCCTTGGTGGTAACTGCCATCTGAAGAAGTTTCGGGTTTCGAAGCGAGCTCGCGGTGGCCCATACGTATATGTGTTTTGTGGAGTTTTAAGTGTTTCTGATTTGTGGTCTATTTCTTCTTCTTCTTTGACGGACGACAATGGGACAAACTGTGACGACTCCTCTTTCCCTTACCCTAAGCCATTGGACCGAAGTTCGGGCCAGAGCCCATAATTTTTCGGTAGAGGTAAAAAAAGGAAAGTGGCAGACTTTGTGTGCCTCTGAATGGCCAACATTTCAGATAGGATGGCCCCCCGAAGGATCCTTTTTATTAGACAAGATTAAGCTGCTGAAGTCTAAGATATTTAATATAGATGCCCACGGACATCCAGACCAAGTACCATATGTCTTGGTCTGGGAAGATTTAATTCTCTCCCCACCTCCGTGGGTCCGGCCCTTTGTTTCCTCAACAGGTACGTCCGCGCATACATCAGCAGCGTGGGAGATATTAGCCTTAAAGAAAAACCCCAACACGGAGAAGCTACCCGACGCCCCGGATCTACCGAAGGCGATTTATCCTGACCCGCAGTCCGATTTGCTTCTTTTGGATTCCCCACCCCCTTATCCTCCGGCCCCGAATCCCCTACCACCTAGAGGACCCCCAGCTTCACTGCCCTCGGCACCAAGGGAACCATCCATGATGGAAGAAGAAAGGGGTCCCTCAGTGGGCACTAGGAGCCGGAGGGCAATCTCCCCGGACTCCACTGCCCTACCTCTTAGAGAATATGGCCCCCCCGATGGCCAAGGGAATAGACCTCTCCAATATTGGCCCTTTTCCTCTGCAGATCTTTATAATTGGAAAATGCATAACCCAACTTTTTCCGAAAATCCACAGGCCCTTACCGCTTTAATAGAATCTCTTGTTTTCTCCCACCAGCCCACATGGGATGATTGTCAGCAGCTGCTCCAGACTCTCCTAACGACTGAGGAGAGGCAACGGGTTCTTTTAGAAGCCAGAAAAAAATGTATTAGGCGCCAATGGGCAACCTACCCAGCTGCCTAACGAGATTGATGCTGGTTTCCCACTCGTCAGGCCAAACTGGGATTTCAATGCCCCGGAAGGTAGGGAGCGCCTGAAAATGTATCGCCAGGCTCTGGTGGCGGGTCTCCATGGAGCGGCCAGACGGCCCACTAATTTGGCTAAGGTAAGGGAAGTAACTCAGGGGCCCCAGGAATCGCCAACTGTGTTCCTGGAACGTTTAATGGAAGCCTTTAGACGCTTTACCCCTTATGATCCAACTTCAGAGGGACATAGGGCTACTATAGCAATGGCTTTCATAGATCAAGCGGCCCCTGATATTAGGAAGAAATTACAGAGGCTAGATGGCTTGCAGGGATTTTCGCTTCAAGAGTTAGTGAAAGAGGCAGATAAAGTATATAACAAAAGAGAGACAGAGGAAGAGAAGGAAGAAAGAAAGCAGAAAGAGCAGGAAGCCCGTGAAATAAGACGGGATAAGAGACAGGAGAGGAATTTAAGTAAGATACTGGCCACTGTGGTTGGAGGAAGAAATATAGGGGATAGAAATAGGCAGGAAGGGCGAACGGCAGACAGAAGGCGGCCATTAGACAAGGACCAATGTGCCTACTGTAAAGAAAAAGGACATTGGGCGAGAGAATGCCCTAAGAAAAAGAATGGAGGAAGGCCAACCAAAAACAAAATCTTAACATTGGAAGAAGAAGACTAGGAAAGTCAGGGCTCGAACCCTCTCCCCGAGCCCCGGGTAACTCTTAAAGTGGAGGGGGAACCTGTTCAATTTTTGGTAGATACCGGAGCCCAGCACTCCGTCCTTCTCCACTCAAAAGGTCCTATCTCAGCTAAAAGGTCATGGGTACAAGGAGCCACTGGGAATAAACAATATTCATGGACCACACGAAGGACAGTAGATCTTGGGATTGGACGAGTAACCCATTCATTTTTGATTATTCCGGAATGCCCCTATCCTTTGCTGGGAAGAGATTTACTCTCCAAAGTAGGGGCTCAAATCCACTTTCAGCCAGAAGGTCCCACCATAACTGATAATAAGGGAAGGTTACTTCAGATATTGACTATGAAATTAGAAGATGAATATAAATTATACGAGCAGCCTTCATCCTCACGAGTTAATGTTACTGATTGGGTAACTCGGTTCCCTCAAGCCTGGGCAGAAACTGCCGGAATGGGGATGGCCAAAAATCGGCCCCCGGTGCTAGTGGAACTCAAGGCAACTGCCACCCCAATAACGGTTCGTCAATACCCCATGAGTAGAGAAGCCAAAGACGGTATCCGTCCCCATATACAGAGGCTACTAGACTTGGGCATCTTAATAAGATGTCAATCAGCATGGAACACCCCTCTCCTGCCGGTAAAGAAACCAGGAACAAATGATTATCGGCCGGTGCAGGATCTACGAGAGGTAAACAAACGGGTGGCAGACCTCCACCCCACAGTTCCAAACCCTTACAACCTCCTGAGCACTCTTCCACCTCAACATACGTGGTATACTGTTTTGGACCTTAAAGATGCTTTTTTTCTGTTTAAGACTCTCTCCCCTGAGCCAACCCTACTTTGCCTTCGAATGGAAAGATCCAACATCGGGAATGTCTGGTCAGCTGACATGGACACGGCTACCTCAGGGATTTAAGAACTCCCCGACCATCTTTGATGAAGCCCTCCATCAGGATCTGGCATTATATAGAGAATCAAATCCCCAGGTAACATTACTCCAATACGTTGATGATATTTTATTAGCTGCTGAGACCCAAGAAGATTGTATCAAGGGTACTGAAAAACTGTTAACGGAACTTGGAACCCTGGGATATAGAGCCTCAGCCAAGAAAGCACAAATATGCCAACAACAGGTAGTTACCTGGGGTATCTATTAAAAGGGGGGCAAAGATGGCTCACAGGAGAGCAGAAAGGATACGGTGGCCCAAATTCCGGCTCCCAAAAACGCCAGGCAGGTTAGAGAATTTTTGGGGACGGCCGGATTCTGTAGACTATGGATTCCAGGGTTTGCTGAGCTGGCAGCCCCATTGTACCCCCTAACCAAAAACAGCACTCCTTTCGTTTGGGGCGATAAGGAACAACGGGCTTTTGACCAAATCAAACGAGCTTTACTTTCAGCTCCAGCCCTAGGACTGCCAGATGTAACCAAACCTTTTCATTTATATGTGGCCGAAAATAAGGGCATTGCAAAAGGAGTATTGACTCAGAAATTGGGTCCCTGGAATCGCCCAGTTGTTTATTTGTCAAAAAAATTGGACCCTGTGGCATCAGGATGGCCCACCTGTTTAAAGATAATCGCTGCAGTGGCCGTTCTAGTCAAAGATGCTGACAAACTAACTTTAGGACAAAATCTAACGATAACAGCTCCTCATGCCCTGGAAAATGTAGTCCGTCAACCACCGGATAGGTGGCTAACTAATGCCAGGATGACCCATTACCAAACCCTGTTGCTAAACTCAGATCGCATCAAGTTTGCTCCAGCCACAGGACTCAATCCAGCCACCTTGCTACCTGATCCTGACTTGGAAGGCTCCACCATCATACATGATTGTCAGGAAGTACTAGCCGCAGCACATGGCAGTAGGCCAGATCTGATGGACCTGCCCCTCCCTGATGCTGATTTCACCTGGTTCACGGATGGGAGCAG
Organism: Tursiops truncatus; assembly: GCF_011762595.2. Classification (NCBI taxonomy): domain Eukaryota; kingdom Metazoa; phylum Chordata; class Mammalia; order Artiodactyla; family Delphinidae; genus Tursiops; species Tursiops truncatus. The sequence continues at coordinate 66,402,254 of NC_047041.1, read as the reverse complement.
TTTCCTGGAGGAAGGTAAGCGTCGAACTGGGGCAGTCGTGGTAGACGGAAAACAAGTCATATGGGCAGCGGCGCTACCACAAGGGACCTCAGCCCAACGAGCTGAATTAATTGCCCTGACGAGGGCATTAGAGATGGCAGAGAATAAAAAAAGTAAACATCTACACAGACAGTAGATATGCGTTTGCTACCGCTCATATCCACGGTGCCATTTACCAACAGAGGGCTACTAACTTCAGGTGGCAAAGAAATTAAAAACAAAGACGAAATCGTGGCTTTGTTGACTGCACTCATGCTTCCTACTAAAGTCAGTATCATCCACTGCCCTGGACATCAAAAAGGAAATGCCCCAATGATTAGGGGAAATAATATGGCTGACCAAGTGGCCCGAGAAATAACATCGGGAGAAGTCATTTTAGGACTGTCAGATAAAGTTCCTGAAAAACCAGGCCGCGATGAAGAAATCATCCTGGCCACAACAAAAGGAACTTTGTCCCCTCAGCAAGCAGAATCCATGTTACAACAGATGCACAGATGGACACATTTGGGGACTAAAAAGATGATAGCCTTGTTACAAAAAGCCGGATACGAGACCCCTGGAATAACAAAATTAGCTGAACAAATTGTGCAGGAATGCGTCCCATGTCAACAGGTAAACGTTCACAAAGGGAAACTTGAAACTGGAAAGAGACTCAGGGGGGACCGCCCAGGAACTTACTGGGAAGTGGACTTTACCGAAGTGCGTCCTGGAAGGTACGGTAATAAATACCTTTTAGTTTTTGTAGACACTTTTTCAGGATGGATAGAGGCTTTCCCAACAAAGAAAGAAACAGCTGCTGTAGTAGCCAAGAAGATTTTAGAAGAAATTTTTCCTCGATTTGGAGCATCAAAGGTAATAGGGTCTGATAATGGTCCAGCCTTCGTCGCCCAGGTAAGTCAGGATGTGGCCAGATACTTGGGGACTGATTGGAAATTACATTGTGCCTATAGACCCCAAAGTTTAGGTCAGGTAGAAAGAATGAATAGGACTCTAAAAGAGACCCTAACTAAATTGTCCTTGGAGACTGGCGGTACCGATTGGACGGTGCTCCTTCCTTTGGCCCTATTCTGGGTTAGAAATACACCTTCCCGATACCATCTTACTCCTTTTGAAATATTATATGGTGCCCCGCCTCCCCTCCTCACTTTAGGAAAAGAAATAAAACCTGATTGTCAAAATAACACTGACTTATATGCTAGGCTACTGGGACTCCAATTGGTCCAGAAAGAAATATGGTCCCAACTGGCCAAGGCCTACCAACCGGGAACACCGGGAGAAACTCATCCTTTCCAAGTCGGAGACTCCGTATACGTCCGTCGGCATCGAACCCAGACGTTGGAACCTCGATGGAAAGGACCATACACCGTCCTCCTCACCACCCCAACGGCCATAAAAGTGGACGGCATCGCTGTTGGGACCTCTTATTGTTTTATTGTTGATTTTAACTTTTGGACCATGTGTTCTAAATCGCTTGATAGCATTTATTAGAGAACGTATCAGTACTGTACAAGTTCTAATGTTAAGACAACAGTACCAAAGTTTACGAACAGAAGGTTGAGATTCCATGATTGGAATCAATAGTCACAAGAAAAAGGGGGGAATGTGGGACTCGAGGGACATTGTTCCAGCTAATGATTAAGAACTCTCCAGACAATAGGGGCTGCTTAGACAATGGGTGAATTTCCAGGATGTCCGGCCCCCTTCCGAGAAGGAGGGAGATAACAAAATGTAAAAAAGGTGTCTGTCAAAGACCAATCAGGCAGCTGGGGAGAAGGAGGGAGATAAACAAAATAGGTGTCTGTCAAAGACCAATCAGACAGCTGGGGACAAGTTCCCTCTCTGGTCCGAGCCTAAGCCGGGACCAATCAGCAGGAGAACACAACCAAATCTATAATTTACATACGGGGAAGTGGGAACCTATAAAACTGACATATTCGCGCCCAAAAGGGTTCCTTCTTCGACCTCCTGCGTGAGGACCAAGGAACCCCGGTGCACCGGCCTTCAATAAACCTCTTGCGTTTTGCATCGACTTCCGACTCTTGTTGTTTCCTGGGCGAGTCGAAACTCCTAGGAGACCGCGCAGGTCTAACACAGCCAGACATCCTTCCATGACCTTGACAGGATGGGTCTGAAGACTCTGAGCAACCACATTGAGCAACAGGTGTACATTATTTTCTCTGTTCTACTTGCTATCCATTATCAATTAAAGGAAGGATTTATTTCCTTCTCTCACTGCCCATGCCAGAAGGGTAGTGGTAGCATATGCTTGACCATGGATGATAATCCCCAAATTGCAGCATGTGATTGGCAGGAAATGAGTGGCCATGCTTATGGATAGAAAAACCAATATTCTGAGGCCAGCAGCTTAATTAGGTAGCATACCCCACCAGGTTGGATTTGTGGGACATGTAAGCTTCTCTGCTGTTAAAACAACTTGGGAAAAGAGCCCAGGGTATGACTAAACCTTCTTCAGTCAAGTGAGATGGGAGCACAAAGCCCTCATAATTTGAATATTAAAGGAAATCACTTCAAATTCTCAGTTTGGAGAGATTTAGAATCATTAAGTCTATGACAGGTACCACAAGGAACACGAAAAGATTTTGCAGCAAGTTATTTCCCCTCTCAGAGCCCCAGACTCTTTGTTAGTGTCTCAGTCTGTCAAGGTGGCTATAACAAACTGCCATAGACTGGATGCCTTTATAACAAAAACTTATTTCTGTTCTGGAAGCTGGGAAGCCCAAGATCAAGGTGCCAGCAGATTCAGTTCCCAGTGAACCAGCCTTCTGGACTCACAGACAGCTGTTCTCTCTGCGTCTTCACATGTAGGAAAAGGGTGAGGGAGCTCTCTGGGGTCTCTTTTATAAGGGCAATAATCTCACTCATGAGGGCTCGCCTCATGACTTAATCACCTCCCAAAGACCCCACCTCCAAATACCACCACATTGAGGATTAGGTTTCAACATATGAATTTTCCAAGGACACAAACCTTCAGTCTGCAGCAGTTAATAACCGTGAAGGTGTTTAAATCATCTCTAATGGCCCTTTTAAATCTGAAACTATGTTTCTTTCAGGTTCTCTTCTCTTTGATCTAGTTGTAGAGACAAGATATACCTGTAAAACTTTTAAGTAATAATGTAATTCCTTACTTTCAAGACCTAGCTAGAAGGCTACCTCCTCTGAGAAAATTTTCTTTACAACCTCTCCACCCCTATCCTGGGATCCGACAGCAGTTTGTGTTTCCATAGCTACCATTAAGACATTTATCCCATACAGTTATGTGGATGTTGGTGTGGAAAAAAATCAAAGACCAACCAAATGAAAAAAGCTAAGTCTATTTATTCTAAGCTTGCTACAGCAAGGGAGTCAGCCACTGTCACTTGTATTTTGTCATAGACTCAAAGGCAGGCAGAGGAGGGATAAACGTTTATAGTGGAAAAAGGGGAAGCTTCAGATATGCTCTGATTAGAGGCCGTTGGCATGGTGAAGCTGTAGGTGGACTAATTAGAAGTAGAGCATCCTATGTGGTTGGTTAAGGGTACATATTTGGCTTCCTCTGGTTGGTCCTCAGTTGAAAGCAGGGACAAAATTAGAGGAACCGTTATCAATCAAGTCTTTGCCATTAGGGGCCAATTGTTACAGAAATTATTGTTTAGCTTCCTGGGCTGTTACCAGAGATAGCAGCCTGGCTTTCTGCAAGTCTGATTTACAGCAGACTGGCTTCCTGTGTTGTTTATTTTGATGAGGGGCTGGTTTCCTGAGTATGTTGCTGCAGGCTGTGGGCCAAGGTCTTGCTTTTATATATGGCCTGTCCATTGTCCATTTGTATATCAGCCTTTCATTGGCTTCTGGTTCTCTTCCCTAAATTGTGAGTTCCCCAAGGTTAGATACTGTTTATTCTCACTTTGTTTTATGCCACACCTAATCCAAGCCTGAAATATAGTAGGCTCCCAATAAATATTTGTTAATGACTTTTTCAAGAAGCCAGTTAAAGCATGACATTGATATTTTCAGTTTGGACACATGGAGTTGGAGTGCAAGTCATAGGATCCAGTTAACAAGTGGAGATATACAATCAGAATTTGGGTGAACACTCGGGACTAATAAAAACATTTTAGAGTCATTGGAAGATTAAAACTTAAACTAGGGCTTCCCTGGTGGCGCAGTGGTTGAGAGTCCGTCTGCCGATGCAGGGAACACGGGTACGTGCCCCGGTCCGGAAAGATCCCACATGCCGCGGAGCGGCTGGGCCCGTGAGGACGGGCCGCTGAGACTGTGAGTTTGGAGCCTGTGCTCCGCAACGGGAGAGGCCACAGCAGTGAGAGGCCCACGTACCGCAAAAAAAAAAAAAAAAAAAAAAAAAAACTTAAACTAAAAAAAAAAAGAAAATCAGTATTTCAAATTTAGAGAGATGACTTTAGCCCCAGACAATATCTTGACTGCAACCTCATGAAAGACCTATCACAAAACTGACCAGCCAAGCCACTGCTGAATTCCTGACCACAGAAAGAGTAGAAATCACAAATAATTATTATCGTTTTAAGCCACCAAGTTTGGGGACAATTTGTAATGCAGTATTGGATTACTAATACATATAGTATAACATAGTGTTAGAAACGGCTCCCCTGGCCTCAGTTTGCACCATGGTGCTAAGTACAGAGATATCAGACATCAAAGTGTATATGAAACAGAGCTCCATAAACAGAATTTACAAAGGAAATGAGAGAAAACCCATTCCATGACTCTTGAACTTTCTCACCCACTTTTAGACTATGAAGCAGTATAGGAGAGATTTTGTGGAAAAGATATCTTTGAAGAAATTGCAATTTTACCTTAAAACCTAGTAAGGGAGGCTTCTGCAGTGCTGTGTAATATGTGAGCCCTACAGTTAACAGTGCAAAATTGACTGTGTATGTATATGTAAAACAGGAGGTTAAAGTGGAAGAGACTTGGAAGGCTTCCCATTGGTCCTAGAAATTAATGGCTTGGAGCTTAGTGGGGACTGAGGGCAACTGGAAGGTGAATGGAATTTGCCATGGAGGAGCCAAGAGAAATCTACATAGTATCTGGCTCAGAGACACATAAAATTGCTCACTGCTGTTTATACCCCATAGCTCCCAAGCACATGAGCACTTGATCTCTCTCTTTAATCTCAGATAATTTAAGACTGATTGAGGGGGTTCATGGCAAACAAAAAAATTCAAATATGAAAAAAAATGATGACAGTACTCAAAACCACTATCACACAGCTTTTGTTTTCCTGAAAAGACAATCTCCAAGTCTTTATTAGCCCTCGTTTTGATATTCTTTGGTCAGTCTGCAAGTGTCACAGCTTAAAAGTTAATGTGAGAGGGCTTCCCTGGTGGTGCAGTGGTTAAGACTCCGCCTGCTGATGCAGGGCACATGGGTTCGAGCCCTGGTCCAGGAAGATCCCACATGCCGCGGAGCAACTAAGCCCTTGCGCCACAACTACTGAAGCCTGCATGCCTAAAGCCCGTGCTCCGCAATAAGAGAAGCCACTGCAATGAGAGGCCTGCACACCGCAAGGAAGAGTAGCCCCCTCTCAGCGCAACTAGAGGAAGCGCCCACACAGCAACGAAAACCCAATGCAGCCAAAAATAAATAAAATAAAACAAATAAATAAATTTTAAAAAAATCCTGCATTGGTGATGTAAACCAGGAAAATCTTTAAAAAAAGAAAAAAAAGTTAATGTGAGAGACAGTGAGAGTAATAGAAATAGCTGGACTTGGGTTCCAGCCTTGGCTGCCATTTTCAGTGCTTTGGTAGAGATGAGTACAAAGTGCCTCAGGAATATCTCAGTGTTCATGCAGGCATCACAGATGAGGTTATAATTGGTCTGGATCTTAGAGATGGGCAGGTATTTGTCAACTGGCCAAGGAAAAACCAGAGCCTCAGAAGAGAGACTTGGCTCATGTAAAATTGCATAGGGGTGAGAAGCAGACTTCTCATTAGTGATTTGAAATTGTTCACATTATCTGTTGAGTAGTGGGATTCTGAGGAAATTCTACTGTAGGATATTTTTTTAGTAGAAAAGGAGGGGGAGAGTGAAAAGAGACGAGGTAGACAGAGGTCACTTCATGTCCGGCCTCTTTGGCCATGGTTAGGAGTTTGGATTTAGGTAGGTGTATGATGTGATCTGTTTCTGTTTTTAAGTGACTGTTCTGGCTACTGTGTGGAGAATGGATTTTCTGGAGGTTAGTTTAGTGCCATTATCCAGATGCAGGGTATTTACAATGACCTGGGTGGTAGAGTTGCTGTAGAGATACTTTGTTTTTTTTTAATTTTTTTTTTATTATTTTATTTTATTTTTTAATTTTTTTAACATCTTTATTGGGGTATAATTGCTTTACAATGGTGTGTTAGTTTCTGCTTTATAACAAAGTGAATCAGTTATACATATACATATGTTCCCATATCTCTTCCCTCTTGCGTATCCCTCCCTCCCACCCTCCCTATCCCACCACTCCAGGCGGTCACAAAGCACCGAGCCGATATCCCTGTGCCATGCGGCTGCTTCCCACTAGCTATCTACCTTATGTTTGTTAGTGTATATATGTCCATGACTCTCTCTCGCCCTGTCACAGCTCACCGTTCCCCCTCCCCATATCCTCAAGTCCGTTCTCCAGTAGGTCTGTGTCTTTATTCCTGTCTTACCCCTAGGTTCTTCATGACATTTTTTTTTCTTAAATTCCATATATATGTGTTAGCATATGGTATTTGTCTTTTTCTTTCTGACTTACTTCACTCTGTATGACAGACTCTAGGTCTATCCACCTCATTACAAATAGCTCAATTTCGTTTCTTTTTATGGCTGAGTAAAATTCCATTGTATATATGTGCCACATCTTCTTTATCCATTCATCCGATGATGGGCACTTAGGTTGTTTCCATCTCTGGGCTATTGTAAATAGAGCTGTAATGAACATTTTGGTACATGACTCTTTTTGAATTTTGGTTTTCTCAGGGTGTATGCCCAGTAGTGGGATTGCTGGGTCATATGGTAGTTCTATTTGTAGTTTTTTAAGGAACCTCCATACTGTTCTCCATAGTGGCTGAACCAATTCACATTCCCACCAGCAGTGCAAGGGTGTTCCCTTTTCTCCACACCCTCTCCAGCATGTATTGTTTCTAGATTTTTTGATGATGGCCATTCTGACTGGTGTGAGATGATATCTCATTGTAGTTTTGATTTGCATTTTGTAGAGATACTTTGAAGCAACGACACAAATGTAAGAGGGGTAATATTATTTGAAAACATATTTATGTACCTCTTTTTTTGCATTTTTGAAAGTATGATGTTTTGTCTAACAGAACCTAAGCATCATCTGCTTGAGAGAGGTTGGAATTTGTTGCAGAAGGACTACAAAGAAAAAGAAATAAGTAATATCCAGCAAATTTAATGTTTAAAATAGGATATTACAGCAAGAAAGCCAGGTTTTGTGAAAGAATTTTCTAAATTCCTTTAGCTTGTATTTAAAGTATCAAAAGTTAGATCTGAATCAGATCACAGTGTTCCTTCCATAAAGTTTCTTCCTTCAAGATAATCCCTCCACTTACTATGATTAGCACAGGAGATGTGCTGCCCGGTGGTAGGAGAGTATGTCATAGGTAAATTAAAATAAAATCCCACCACTTGTGGTCAAAATGGGGGTGGAAGGGAGACTTGTTGGAAGAGCAAATGAAGACTAAGAAGAGGAGAGGACAAGAGAGGAGAGGAGAGGAGAGGAGAGGTAAGAAGTTATAGTCATGGATTCTCTTCAGGATTTGCTCTGAGACAGAGTGGCATTGGAAAATTTAAAATAAATTCCAAGAGCAGAAGAGTTCTTGCACTGATCCCCGTTTGAGACTTTGGAAGGAAATCACTATCCTGTGTGACTCCATAAAAGAAGGGAAGGTACAGCATAGCTAAGTGAGTTGAGTGGCCTTCTCAGGTAGAGAGAGCTTTCAGTTTGCTCTCTCATGTTCCCTGGGTTCCCCCGTGGTGGGTACTCTGAGTTGAGGGCCAGTGGTTCTGGCATGGGCTCACAATAGCAAAGTAAGATGATATAGCAGCAAAGTCATGAACAGTGGACAGGATAGGCCAAGGCCTGGTTCGAGATTGTGACAGAATCTGGGAGTGGAAACTGTAATACCTAGAGACAAGAGAAACTAAACCAGCAAGGAGAAGTCACTGGAAACTAAGTGAGTAAGAAGACCGAAATTTCATGCCAAAGGTCAGGGATGAACCAACTGTATCTGAATAGATGGCAGGTTGTGCACGTGCGTCGACCAACTTAGGTACAGGACCTTTTACTCACCAGTCTCACAGGGTCATGTAGGCCAGAACCCTCCAACTGTGCCCCTGGATACCATCTTGGAGAGGAAAAAGGAGAAGGGGTAAATTTAGAAAGTTTAAATTAAATTTAGAAATCCCTTTAACTGAGTGACTTGAACTAATTTTTTGGTTTTATTTTTTATTGTGGAAAAACATACATAACATAAAACTTACCATTTTAACCATTTTTATGTGTGCAGTTCAGTGGTGGTAAGTACATTCACATTGTTCTACAACCATGACCACTACCCTTCTCCAGAACTTCATCCTCCCAGGCTAAAATTCTGTATCTACTAACAACTCCTCACCCACCCCACCCTCTGAGCCTCTGTCAACCACTATTCTACTTTCCATTTCTATGATTTTGACTATGCTAGGTACCTCATATAACTGGAATCATACAACATGTGTCCTTTCGTGTCTGACTTATTTCACTTAGCATAATGTCTTCAAGATTTATCCATGTTGTATCATGTGTCAGAATTTCATTCTTTTTTAAGGTTGGATAATAGTCCATACTATGCCTATGCCACATTTTGCTTATCCATTCATCTATTGATGGACATTTGGGTTGTTTCCACCTTTTGGCTGTTATGAATAACACTGCCATGAATATGAGTGTACGCATATCTGTTCTGGTCTCTGCTTTCATTTCTTTTGGGTATATACCTAGAAGTAGAATTTCTGGATCATATGGTAAGTCTATGTTTAATTTTTTGAGGAACCACCGTGCTTTTTCCACAGTAGCTGCACCATTTTACATTTCACTAACAGTGCACAAGGGTTCCAATTTCTCCACATCCTCACCAACACTTATTATTTTCTATTTTGCTTTTGGTTTTGATTTTGGTTTTAAATAGCTATAATGATTGGTGTGAAGTGGTGTGTCATTGTAGTTTTGGTTTGAATTTCCCTAATGACTATTGATGTAGATCATTTTCTCATGTGCTTATTGACTAAATGTATGTCCTCTTTGGAGAAGTAATAAATACTCCTTATTCAAGTCCTTTGCCCATTTTAAAATCAGGTTCTTTTGTTGTTGTTGTTGAGTTGTTGGAGTTCTTTTTCTAATCTAGATATCAATCTCTTATCACATATATGATTTGCAAATATTTCCTCCCATTCCACAGGTTGACTTTTCACTCTGTTGTCCTTTGATGCACAAAATTTTACAATTTTTGTGAAGTCCACTTTGTCTGTTTTTTATTTTGTTGCCTGTGCCTTTGGTGTCATATCCAAGAAATCATTGCCAAATCCAATGTTGTGCAGCTTTTGGCCTATGTTCTCTTCTAAGAGATTTATACTTTTAGGTCTTACATCTAAGTCTTCCATCCATTTTGAGTTAATTTTTCTTTTTCTTGGCCGTTCTGTGCAGCATGTGCGATTTAGTTCCCCCACCAGGGATGGAACCCACATCCCCTGCAGTGGAAGGGCAGGGTCTTAACCACTGGACTGCCAGGGAAGTCCCTTGAGTTAATTTTTTTATATGGTGTAAGGTTGAAAAGACTGTCCTTTTCCTATTGAATTATCTTGGCACCTTGTCGAAAATCATTCGACCATGTATGCAAGGGTTTGTTTCTGGGCTCTATTCTATTCTATTCTGTCGGTCTTCATATCTGTCATTATGCCAGTAACACACTATGTTGATTACCATAGATCTGTAGTAAGTTTTTAAATTATGAAATGTTGTGTTCAACTTTGTTCTTCTTTTTCAAGGTTGTTTTACCTACTCCAGTGTCCCTTGAGATTCCATATGAATTTTAGATGGATTTTTCTATCTCTACAAAAAAACACGACTGAGATTTTTATGGGGATTGTACTGAATCTGTAGATTGCTTTGGATAGTATCGACAGCTTAGGAATATGAAGTCTTCTTGGGAATTCCCTGGTGGTCCAGTGGTTAGGACTGTACTTCCACTGCCAAGGGCCCGGGTTTGATCCCTGATTTGGGGAATTAAGATCCCGCAAGCCACACAGCATGGCCAAAAAAAAAAAAAAAAAAAATCAAGTCTTCTAATCCATGAGCTTGATCTGTCTTTCTGTTTCTTGGTGTCTTTAACTTCTTTCAGCAATGTTTTGTAGTTATCACTATACAAGTATATAAGTCTCTCACCTCCATGGTTATGTTTATTCTTAAGTATCTTATTCTTTTTATGCTATTATAAATGGAATTGTCTTCTTAATGGGGGGGGGATGTTCTTTATTAGTGTAAATAAATGCAACTGGTGTTGATTTTGTATCCTGAAACTTAGCTCTAACAGGTTGTGTGTGTGTGTGTGTGTGTGTGTGTGTGTGTGTGTGTGTTGGAATCTTTAGGATTTTCTATGTACATGTTGTCTGTGAACAGAGATAATTTTACTTCTTCCTTTCCAATTTGGATGCCTTTTATCTCTTTTTCTTGCCAAAGTGCTCTGGCTAGGACTTCCAGTACTATGTTGAATAAAAGTGGCAAAAGCCAGCATCTTTATTTTGTTCCTATTCTAAGAGAAAAGGCTTTCTGTCTTTCATCTTGAGTATGATGCAAGCTGTGAATTTTCATATGTAACCTTTATTATGTTGAGGTAATTTCCTTATATTCCTAGTTTGTTGAATGTTTTTATCATGAAAGGGTGATGAATTTTGTCAAATGCTTTTTCTGCACCAATTGAGATGATCATGCAGTTTTCCCACCTTCATTCTGTTAATGTTATACAGCACATTAATTGATTTTTGCATGTTAAGCCATCTGTACATTCCAGGAAGAAATCTCACTTAGTGGAAATTCCCTGGTGGTGCAGTGGTTAAGAATCTGCCTGCCAATGCAGGGGACAAGGGTTCAAGCCCTGGTGCAGGAAGATCCCACATGCCGGGGAGCAACTAAACCCATGCGCCACAACTACTGAGCCTGTGCTCTAGGGCCTGCGAGCCACAACTACTGAGTCCACGTGCCACAACTACTGAAGCCCACACACCTAAAGCTCATGCTCTGCAACAAGAGAAGCCACCGCAATGAGAAGCCTGAGCACCGCAACGAAGAGTAGCCCCTGCTCGCTGCAACTAGAGAAAGCCCATGCTCAGCAACAAAGACTCAATGCAGCCAAAAATAAATGAATAAATTAAAAAAAAAAAGTACACTGGAAATAACATTTAAAAAAAAAAGAGAGACAGACAAGTGTTGGTTGGAAAGGAAAGGTTGCTATATTCAGATGGCCAGCAACCTGGGGAGAAGGAAGACTCGTGTTCAAGAACCAACTCCAAAGATTCTGCTTGACCATGAAAGTTTTTAAAGGGAAAAAGGGGAAGTTAATTGCAGGGGAGGGGATGAGAGTCTCTGATATCTTCCACTGTATGCAGACTTTCTTCTGATTGGTTGGTACTGAGGTAACAGAGTGCTGTTCCAGGAATCTTGTGCTCAGCTTGAAGTTACCATCCTCCACCTGGGTGGGGGCCTTAGTTCCTGCAGAAGATGGCAAAGATATTGTTATGTATATCTCTTGAGGGGGAACCAGGACCTGCTTTATCACCGCACTATTATTTCTTGACTGCTCCTCCTTTGTTTCTGCATTCCCTCCCTTCCCGGATTAGCAACTGTTTGAATCTCCCTTTGGTCAGGGAAGGTCAGGGAGGCTGAATGAAGCCTATTTCCTACAAACAAGAAATGGGAGACACAGAAAGTATTTGTACCCAGGAGGGTCCCACAGAGTCCTGCTGGGTTTCAAATATACCATAATTATTATAAGTCATACTCCTGTGTACAAATCATATCTCTGCCACTATAGTTTGATAACCCCAGACAAGTTTTAAACCTATTTATGTTTCAGATTCCTCAGTTGTAAAATAGTTGTCAAAATAGTCCCATTTTATGACTGTTGTAAAGATTAAACATATAATGTTTATAAAGTACTTAGAATAGTTCCCGGCATATAGTAAGGGCTCTATAAGTGTAACTATTATTATATTATTGCACTCTGACTAATGAAAGATATGAGTATTTTGCTGAATCCAAGCTTAAAATCAAACTGCCAGCTAAATTATTTAGTGGCAAGGAAAGCACTTACGGTTGAAAAACTATAGGCAGAAATCTTTATACTAGATAAAAGATTGTCAGCTTTATCACTTGTGAGTGTCATCTTATTTACACCTGAAAAGAAACCGAGATGCCTATCCTTCAGTGTTCCCTCAGGTAAAAAGAAGTAATCTTCAAATCTGCAGAGACTGCATTTAAGTGTAGGAGTCTGACCTTGAAACTTTTTACCACTAGCAGGAATGAGGTTGTGTGCACATTAAACACCTACATCTGCCTCTCCTTCCCACTCCAATGGTCCTGGTATTATTGTAAATCATATTTGTCTGTCTCCCCCACAGCACAAACATTCGTCAAGGTCAAGGTTCATGCCTGACCTTCTCTATAATACCATCCCTTCCAACACCTTAGCAGATATGTTCTGGATTGAATTCCCTTCTTCTCTTCTATTCACCTGTATTCTCTGTAATCTGACATTGCAGGAAAAGCCATGGATATAAGAGACATAGATTTAAATTCAGACCTTGTTCCCTCACTAGCTGAGTAAACTTGAACCAGTAACTTCGTAAGTCCAAGCTTCAACTTCTCACTTAAAAGATAGGAATAATGTTTACCTCAAATATACTGTGAGAACCAAATAAGACAATGTATAATATGAAGTGCTGTGGAAAGTGATAATAGATGATCAAAATAATCTTATTTGACTGAATTTTGCTGTATTGTCACCACTCTAATTCTCAATTTAATTCCTAAACTTTTTTTTTTTGCTTAAATTACCACTCATTTATTTATCTTGGCCTGCGATACCTCCATGAACATTTAAAAAGTTAATGGAATTCAGGGACTTCGCTGGTGGTCCAGTGGTTAAGAATCCACCTTCTGAGAAACAAGAAGAACTACAATCCTGCAGCCTGTGGACAAAAAACCACGTTCACATAAAGATAGACAAAATGAAAAGGCAGAGGGCTATGTACCAGTTGAAGGAACAAGATAAAACCCCAGAAAAGCAATTAAATGAAGTGGAGATAGGCAACCTTCCAGAAAAAGAAATCAGAATAATGATAGTGAAGATGATCCGGGACCTCGGAAAAAGAATGGAGGCAAAGATCAAGAAGATGCAAGAAATGTTTAACAAAGACCTAGATGAATTAAAGAACAAACAAACAGAGATGGACAATACAATAACTGAAATGAAAACTACATTAGAAGGAATCAATAGCAGAATAACTGAGGCAGAAGAATGGATAAGTGACCTGGAAGACAGAATGGTGGAGTTCACTGCTGCAGAGCAGAATAAAGAAGAAAGAATGAATAGAAATGAAGACAGCCTAAGAGACCTCTGGGACAATGTTAAACGCAACAACATTTGCATTATAGGGGTCCCAGAAGGAGAAGAGAGAGAGAAAGGACCAGAGAAAATATTTGAAGAGATTATAGTCAAAAACTTCCCTAACATGGGAAAGGAAATAGCCACCCAAGTCCAGGAAGGGCAGAGAGTCCCATACAGGATAAACCCAAAGAGAAACACGCTGAGACACATAGTAATCAAATTGGCAAAAATTAAAGACAAAGAAAAATTATTGAAAGCAGCAAGGGAAAAATGACAAATAACATACAAGGGAACTCCCATAAGGTTAACAGCTGATCTCTCAACAGAAACTCTACAAGCCAGAAGGGAGTGGCATCATATACTTAAAGTGATGAAAGGGAAGAACCTGCAACCAAGATTACCCTACCCAGCAAGGATCTCATTCAGATTTGATGGAGAAATCAAAAGCTTTACAGACAAGCAAAAGCTAAGAGAATTCAGCACCACCAAACCAGCTCTACAACAAATGCTAAAGGAACTTCTCTAAGCGGGAAACACAAGAGAAGAAAAGAACCTACAAAAACAAACCCAAAGCAATTAAGAAAATGGTCATAGGAACATACATATCGATAATTAGCTTAAACGTGAATGGATTAAATGCTCCAACCAAAAGACACAGGCTCGCTGAATGGATACAAAAACAAGACCCATATATATGCTGTCTACAAGAGACCCACATCAGACCTAGGGACACATACAGACTGAAAGTGAGGGGATGGAAAAAGCTATTCCATGCCAATGGAAATCAAAAGAAAGCTGGAGTAGCAATACTCATATCAGATAAAATAGACTTTAAAATAAAGAATGTTACAAGAGACAAGGAAGGACACTACATAATGATCAGGGGATCAATCCAAGAAGAACATATAACAATTATAAATATATATGCATTCAACCTAGGAGCACCACAATACATAGGGCAACTTCTAACAGCTCTAAAAGAGGAAATCAACAGTAACACAGTAATAGTGGGGGACTTTAACACCTCACTTACACCAATGGACAGATCATCGAAAATGGAAATAAATAAGGAAACTCAAGCTTTAAATGACACAATGGACCAGATAGATTTAATTGATATTTATAGGACATTCTATCCAAAAACAGCAGATTATACTTTCTTCTCAAGTGCCCACAGAACATTCTCCAGGATAGATCACATCTTGGGTCACAAATCAAGCCTCAATAAATTAAAGAAAACTGAAATCATATCAAGCATCTTGTCTGACCACAATGCTATGAGATTAGAAATCAATTACAAGGAGAAAAACTTAAAAAACACAAACACATGGAGGCTAAACAATATGTTACTAAATAACCAAGAGATCACTGAAGAAATCAAAGAGGAAATCAAAAAATACCTAGTGACAAACAATGAAAACACGATGGTCCAAAACCTATGGGATGCAACAAAAGCAGTTTTAAGAGGGAAGTTTATAGCAATACAATCCTACCTCAAGAAACATCTCAAATAAACAATCTAACCTTACACCTGAAGGAACTAGAGAAAGAAGAAAAAACAAAACCCAAAGTTAGTAGGAGGAAAGTCATCATAAAAATCAGAGCAGAAATAAATGAAATAGAAACAAAGAAAACAATAGCAAAGATCAATAAAACTAAAAGCTGGTTCTTTGAGAAGATAAACAAAATTAATAAACCATTAGCCAGACTCATCAACAAAAAGAGGGAGGTCTCAAATCAATAAAATTGGAAATGAAAAAGGAGAAGTTACAACAAACACCACTGGAAAACATCCTAAGACTACTACAAGTAACTCTATGCCAATAAAATGGACAACCTGGAAGAAATGGACAAGTTCACAGAAAGGTATAACCTTTCAAGACTGAAACAGGAAGAAATAGAAAATATGAACAGACCAATCACAAGCACTGAAATTGAAACTGTGATTAAAAATCTTCCAACAAACAAAAGTCCAGGACCAGATGGCTTCACAGGTGAATTCTATCAAACATTTAGAGAAGAGCTAACACCCATCCTTCTCAAACTCTTCCAAAAAATTGCAGAGGAACACTCCCAAACTCCTTCTATGAGGCCACCATCACCCTGATACCAAAACCAGACACAGATACTACAAAAAAAGAAAATTACAGACCAATATCACTGATGAATGTAGATGCAAAAATCCTCAACAAAATACTAGCAAACAGAATCCAACAACACATTAAAAGGATCATACACCATGATCAAGTGGGATTTATCCCAGGGATGCAAGGATTCTTCAGTATATGCAAATCAATCAATTGTGATACACCATATTAACAAATTGAAAAATAAAAACATATTATCATCTCAATAGATGCAGAAAACGCTTTTGACAAAATTCAACACCCATTTATGATAAAAACTCTCCAGAAAGTGGGCATCGAGGGAACCTACCTCAACATAATAAAGGCCATATATGACAAACCCACAGCAAACATCATTCTAAAGGGTGAAAAACTGAAAGCATTTCCTCTAAGATCAGGAACAAGACAAGGATGACTATTCTCACCACTATTATTCAATACAGCTTTGGAAGTCCTAGCCACGGCAATCAGAGAAGAAAAAGAAATAAAAGGAATACAAATTGGAAAAGAAGAAGTAAAACTGTCACTGTTTGCAGATGACATGATACTATACATAGAGAATCCTAAAGATTCCACCAGAAAACTAATGGAGCTAATCTATGAATTTGGTAAAGTTGCAGGATATAAAGTTAATGCACAGAAATCTCTTGCATTCCTATACACTAATGATGAAAAATCTGAAAGAGAAATTAAGGAAACACTCCCATTTACCACTGCAACAAAAAGAATAAAATATCTAGGAATAAAACTTACCTAGAGAGACAAAAGATCTGTATGCAGAAAACTATAAGACACTGTTGAGAGAAATTAAAGATGATACCAACAGATGGAGAGATACACCATGTTCTTGTATTGGAAGAATCAACATTGTGAAGATGACTATACTACCCAAAGCGATCCACAGATTCAATGCAACCCCTTTCAAACTACCAATGGCATTTTTCACAGAAGTGGAACAAAAATTTCATAATTTTTACAGAAACACAAAAGACCCCGAATAGCCAAAGCAATCTTGAGAAAGAAAAATGGAGCTGGAGGAATCAGGCTCCCTGACTTTGGACTATGCTATGAAGCTACAGTAATCAAGACAATATAGTACTGGCACAAAAACAGAAATATAGATCAATGAAACAGTACAGAAAGCCCAGAGATAAACCCACGCACCTACGGTCAACTAATCTATGACAAAGGAGGCAAGGATACACAATGGAGAAAAGACAGTCTCTTCAATAAGTGGTGCTGGGAAAACTAGACAGCTACATGTAAAAGAATGAAATTAGAACACTCCCTAACACCATACACAAAAATAAACTCAAAATGGATTAGAGACCTAAACGTAAGACCGGACACTATAAAACTCTTAGAGGAAAACATAGGAAGAACACTCTTTGACATAAATCACAGCAAGATCTTTTTTGATCCACCTCCTAGAGTAATGGAAATAAAAACAAAAATAAACAAATGGGACCTAATGAAACTTCAAAGCTTCTGCACAGCAAAGGAAACTACAAACAAGATGAAAAGACAACCCTCAGAATGGGAGAAATATTCGCAAACGAATCAACAGACAAAGGATTAATCTCCAAAATATATAAACAGCTCATGCAGCTCAATATTAAAAAACTAACAATCCAATCCAAAATTGGGCAGAAGACCTAAATAGACATTTCTCCAAAGAAGACATACAGATGGCCAAGAAGCACATGAAAAGCTGCTCAACATCACTAATTTTTAGAGAAATGCAAATCAAAACTACAATGAGGTACCACCTCACACCAGTTAGAATGGGCGTCAGAAAATCTACAACAACAAATGCTGGAAAGGGTGTGGAATAGAGGGAATCCTCTTGCACTGTTGGTGGGAATGTAAACTGATACAGCCACTATGGAGAAAGAGTATGGAGGTTCCTTAGAAAACTATAAATAAAATTATCATATGATCCAGCAGTCCCACTACTGGGCATATACCCAGAGAAAACCATAATTCAAAAAGACACATGCACCCCAATGTTCACTGCAGCACTATTTACAATAGTCAGGTCATGGAAGCAACCTAAATGCCCATCAACAGACGAATGGATAAAGAAGATGTGGTACATATATACAATGGAGTATTACTCAGCCATATAAAGAATGAAATTGCGTCATCTGTTGAGACGTGGATGGATCTAGAGACTGTCATACAGAGTGAAGTAAGTCAGAAAGAGAAAAACAAATATCGTATATTAACGCATTTATGTGGAATCTACAAAAATGGTACAGATGAACTGGTTTGCAGGGCAGAAAATGAGACACAGATGTAGAGAACAAACGTATGAACACCATGAGGGGAAAGCGACAGGGAGGTGCGGGTGGTGGTGTGATGAATTGGGTGATTGGGACTGACATGTATACATGTTAGTATATATTTTTATATTATAAAAATATAAATAAAATAAAATTCAAAAATTAAAAAAAAAATAAAGAATACACCTTCCCATGCAGGGATCACGGGTTTGATCCCTGGTCGGGAAATTAAGATCCCACATTCCACAGGGCAACTAGACGTGTGCGCTGCAACTAGAGAGAAGCCCACATGCCACAAATACTGAGCCCGTGCGCTCTAGTGCCTGGATGCCACAACTAGAGAAGCCCGCAATGAAGAGCCCACACGCCACAATGAAGACCCAGCGCAGCCAAACTAAAAAAATAATAAAAGACAAATAAATAAATAAGTAAATAATGGACTTCATTTTAAAAAAATTAATTTATTTAGTTATTTTTGGCTGCGTTGGGTCTTTGTTGCTGTGCGTGGGCTTTATCTAGTTGCAGCGAGCAGGGTGCTACTCTTCGTTGCGGTGCGCAGGCTTCTTATTGCGGTGGCTTCTCTTGCTGCGCAGCATGGGCTCTAGGGTGTGCAGGATCAGTAGTTGTGGCGCACGGGCTTCATTGCTGTGCGGCATGTGGGATCTTCCCGGACCAGGTCTCAAACCTGTGTCCCATGCATTGGCAGGAGGATTCTTAACCACTGCGCCATCAGGGAAGCCCAATGGTCTTCATTTTTTTGAAGAGTTTTAGATTTACAGGAAATTTGACCAGGTAGCCCAGCACGTTCCCATAAAGCCACCCCTACACACAGTTTCCCCTATAGTTAGCATATTATATTAATATGGTACACTTTTCATAATTAATGAGCCAATACTGATACATTTTTATTAGTTAAAAACCGTAGTTCAAACTAACACGCCATTGTAAAGCAATTATATTCCAATAAACATGTTAAAAAAAAAAAGAAACATAGTTCAATATTTATCCTGTTCAAACTGGATGATTAAATGATTTTTGTAATTTTGTTGGCATTCAATATTATCCAATTCTCTCACATTTAAAAGCCCACTGACTTCTCTTTCACAAACACAAAGAATGCTCAGTTTACTTGATGCATTAAAATACTTTTTAAAGAAAACGTTCCCCAAATTCTTGTTGACTTTTTAAATACTCCATTAAATGGAGCCTTATTTCTTGTTCACAGTTTTCAATATGTCTTTGGCAATCAGATTATGCAAATTAAAAGAAAAGCAGCAGTGTTATTAAAGTGCTCCATTGTTTATAGGAACTTTTAAAATATGTTCAATAAGAAAGAATTGATGAAAAGTGTTTCCCTTTAAGTACCTGTTCTTAAAAGGGATAACATTACTTATGAAAGGGAAAAAAAATTCCAACTTGAAGTGGACAGTAATTATGACACTTGCCATAGCTATCTTTTCCAATGGATTTCATCCCTTGAAGAATTTGATTCTTTTACATGGATAGTCCTAAATACTTATCCAGCTTGGAAACAAGTGAAATCATCATGTACAGTGTTGAAGAAGAGGGGAATCAGAATTGGTGACAATATTCTTTTTTGTCAGTGGATAGCAATTTAAAGAGTCATTGATCAAGAGATGAAATGTAATTCTGAAGAAAGGGAAAAGCAGTTCATACCATGAAAGATGATATTATGTGCTTCAACAAATCAAATTTGAAGAGCAGTTCTTAGAGTTGATTTTATTCCAGTACATGTTCAGGATACCCGCTCATATGATAATCTTGAGCATGTTTTCACATTAATGTATGTTCAGTCCAGAAAAGAATGAAATAATTTGGATGTGGCCACTGTAGAAGCTATGTAACAATGTAATTGGAACATAGACTGTAACTGCAAGAAACCTGATAAGCAAATTCTACAAAATAGGACCTATTAAAAAAACCCAAGTCATTAGGGAAATAAAGAAAGAGGTACAGAATTCAGATATTTACTTCAGATAAACTCAAATAATTTTTATTACACATATGTCCCTTCCCTTGCAATATCTTTTTTTTTTTTTGCGGTTCGCGGGCCTCCCACTGCTGTGGCCCCTCCCACTTCGGAGCACAGGCTCCGGACGCGCAGGCTCAGCGGCCACGGCTCACGGGCCCAGCTGCTCCACGGCATGTGGGATCCTCCCAGACCGGGGCACAAAGGCGTGCCCCGCGCACCGGCAGGCGGACTCTCAACCACTGCGCCACCAGAGAATCCTACCATATCTTTTTTAATCTCAGTGTGCATTTGCGTAGGTAATTAGAACTAATTCAAATTTAACTTCTTGTCCTGTGGGATTTTTTTAATTCCTTCTTTTTATTTTGGCCGAGCCACACAGGGATCTTGGTTCCCTGACCAGGGATTGAATCCATGCTCTTGGCAGTGAAAGCACTGAGTCCTAACCATTGGACCACCAGGGAATTCCCTAATTCCTTTTTTTTAAATTGTGGAAAAAACAAAAACATTTAACATGAGATTTACCCTCTTAATAAAACTTTAAATATAGAATATATTATTGTTGACTGGTATTCTGTGTTTTTATTATTGAAACTGGTGACCCTAGTGATTTCAGGATCTGAACTCAGGTCTTCTGACTCCAAATCTAGTGCTCTTTCCACTATCACCTTCCCTCTAATTGATTTTGTAAAATAACCAGCCACATGAGTATGTTTGGAATTGTTTCACAGTGACTTTCCATACTTTACTGCTGCCCTAGACATCTGGAGAATGTCCCTGGCAGGGAAATATAGAATCTCATTTTCATGCCTCTCTTTGCACCCATTAGATCATTCTTTTGGACAGTTTGTTGAGTTAGGCCATGCTGAAGATTTTCTTCATTGTTGAAAGACGAAGTCAATAGCATTCTAGGTTAAGCCTTTAGAGCATCTCTGTGATGTTTGAAATGCCACGCAATCAGCTTAAAATGGGGACACAGAAAGCTACCAATTGGAATTATATGACCTTAACAGGATTCATGAAAATAATAATAATAATTATTATTATTATTTTACAGTCCAGGTCTTTTATTTTCTTTATACCCATCATGCCATGAATTCATAGGGAATGGGCTCCAACAGTTCAGGCTCCTTTCCATTGGTTCTCACGAAATGTGCTTCTCTGGGTGGTGCAGGCTGGCACTTCAGTTGAACCCAAGTACCTTTCTCTTTGGCTTCCTTCTTTTTCTGATCATTTTCCTTCACCCGTTTCAGGAAGCTATCTTGGCTCTTAGAGTGCTTAATATGCTCGATACGTACATTAATTCTCTTGGCAAGAATCTTGCCCTTAACTTGTTTGTTTACAAGGATGCCAACAGCATGCTGAGTAACATTGTAGACTCTCCCAGTTTTGCCATGGTAACATTTGTGGGGCATTCCTTTTTGAACAGTGCCCATTCCCTTGACATCTACAATATCACGTTTCTTGTAGATTTGCATGTGTGTGGCCAAAGGAACAACTCCATGTTTTTTAAAAGACCTAGAGAACATGTAGCGGGTGCCCCTCCTCTTTCCCTTTGTGTTGGTCATTTTGGCGAGTTACTGGAAGATGGCGGTTCTGGCCGAAAAGCCATGAAAATAATTATTATTGTTAGTTGTGATTTTAATCAATACCATGTATGCAGTTGACAAAGTGCATTCATATATATTATTCTATGTGATCCTCACAATAACTCTGTGGAGTAGTTCGTATCTATTTTTCTGTAGAAATTATGGTTCTGTGCTAAAATGACTTGGGTTGTGCAACTAATAAGTGCCAAACATTTACCCTCATCTTCCATATTCGGGTCCTGAGTGTTTCACTGCATAGTGCTGCTAGGTGGATGTAAGAAGAACATAGCTTCTAGGGCTGCCTGTCAGTTTAACTTGCATTGGAGCCCACTCTCAAGTCACACTCGGCACATTTTATTACGAACAATAGAAAGATATGCTTAGTTTTAGTTTAAATTTTACAATTCTTTGTGAAATTAGCAAATTCAAAATGGAATTTATGAACACCATAACTGCCTACTGCCTCAGAATTCTTTGCACTTCAGGGGGCTGGGCTGAAGGAGGAAGAGAGCAGATTGAGCCCAGGAGCTCAACACTCTCCATGTTTAGGACTGGGGACTCCTGGAATGAGGTGGACGCATGTGACAGAATGGGCAAGGGACAATTACCTTTCAGATTTAGATTCAACATACATTTAAAAAAAATTTTTTTTTTATTCGGTACATGGGCCTCTCACTGTTGTGGCCTCTCCCATCGCGGAGCACAGGCTGCGGACACACAGGCTCAGCGGCCATGGCTCACAGGCCCAGCTGCTCCACGGCATGTGAGATCTTCCCGGACCGGGGCACAAACCCGTGTCCCCTGCATCGGCAGGCGGACTCTTAACCACTGCGCCACCAGGGAAGGCCCCACATGCATTTTTTGAATGCCATTTACAGTCAAAACACTTTCACATATGAAAGCTCATCTCTGAAAGCTCATAACTAAAAGGAGGGAAGGCAGTATTCTACTTTGAGATGTAGAATTTGAGATCTGAAAAGTTAAGATGCTCTAACTTAAAAAAAAAAAATCACAGGAAAAAAAAGTTCAGGGAGAAGATTGTGAGCAGGGAAATTGCTACTGTTCTAGACTGGCTGATTTTAGGTGCTCAACAAATCTTTACTATGCTGGATTGAAATGGTAATTTGGATTGACATGCTGGCATTCCTAACTCAGACTCTGAGCACCCAGATCATTTGACTTAAAACTTCACTAATGGGAAACCAATACCCCCTGTCCTGCTTTATTTTCCCCACACTATTTTAAAACACAAAGAAAGAATCAAGGTACACAGACTATTGGCTCCAGTTGACTATTGGGAAGGGATGTGAAAGACATTGTATTTTTTTTTTCTGATGTCATAAATTGCATATAATATTCTACCAAGGGTAAAGGGAAAATGCAGCAGAACTAAGAATCTATTCCAAGGGAAGATTCACATTTACTGAGGAAAACATATTGTCTATACTCCAAATGAGAACACTTGGTCTGAAAAGCATATTTACGAGACAATAAAAGAAGAATATTTAGAATTAGCAGTGACATCAGTGGTCTGGTCAGCGCACTGAAAAGGGTCATTAAAAATGTGAGACTTTACTTCTTCATTAAATTGCTATGGCTGTCCAACTTCCTTATGGTTCCAAAAATAAAAATGAAAACTCTCAAAGCCTACTTTCCCCCCGCACCTCCATTTCTTTAAGAAACAGAGGGTACAATTAAATCTCAGGGGGCTTTTGAATGAGGAACACTCAAGGACTTGTTCCAGCGTTTACCTATATCATGAGAACATTACAGAGGCATCTGCACTACTAGAAATCTTTTCAATCAGTAAAGATCCCAAGGCTTCCCCAGGTGACACCCTGGTTTACACTGTGACATTCCTTGCTGTACTTAGAAGGACTCTCTCATCCCAGGCATCCAGAATCTTTTTACCCTCAGTCCCCACCTGCAGAGGTGCCTTTTTCTAACTGTGAAAACACTGCATGTCATTTTAACGCTCCTCCATTCCACATAAACATGGAGAAGGAATACAGGCAGGGATGGACGCTCACTGATAGAATGGACAAAAAGCAACAAGTAGTATTTTATTTGTGAAAGTAGCTGCATATTTCATCTTTGAAGGGCTACTCAGGTATAATGTATCCCAGGGTTTATAACAGCTTATACATTATAAAGAGATCAATGGCTTATTAAACGCTGCCTATCAGAGAACCACACTTGAAATATCCATCAATAAAGATTATGGAGAAAGAAAAATAAAGAAATTAATATTATAAAAAACAAGTGGAAAATTCAACAGTTATTATATGCTGTCCTTTAAAACATTTTTACTCATTGTATCTAACAACAGAAACGTCTGGGGGCTGGTGAGTAGGAGGGAGGAAAATTCTGTCTGACATATTAAGAATTCAGTAGCTCAATAACCCACAGGAGAGCTTAAAGCAAAAGAGTAGGTCAACTGTTAAGACAGTCACCAATTAATCTGTTGACAAAACATGGAAGTAGGAGAACTATAGCTGGATTTCCCAGCGCTGGAAGTTTCTTTTTGATGTTAAGTTCCCAAAGCCATACTAATTCCTATTGAGCAAACAGAAGGAAAAATTATCAGTCTCAAATTAAACCTCCCATAACGCAAGGGGAAATAACACATGGCCCTTTATCCTTACCAAATGTGAGGAGGGATACAGTAGGTTGTCTGATTCTAGCTTCAGAGAACTTGAGAGCGCTGAGAAAGGCTGAGCTTTTCAAAGGAAAAAGCTATGCTCAGCTCTTTTCTGTCACTCTGACATCAGTCTCTTGTGCCCACATAGCCCTTAGCCCTCTTATTCCTAAATGGTTTCCTTCTATCTAATGTCTACAGTCCCAGAGGCTGATGGTTCAGATAAACTATGTGCCAAATCTTGGCAGCTGTGTCTCTTCTTTGTGGGAAGGTCAAAGTAGTACTTTACAAAATCCAAAGGACACAAAATATTACTAATGCACACATGTGTTTAGAGAGGACTACAAGATAAAACTCCTAGGCATACACACAGAAGACTTCCATAACTTGCACCATACTTACTTTTTTAGGGTCATTACCCACCTCCCCTCTCCTCCCACTAGCGTGTATTCAGTCTTCATTGCCTCTATGCCTTTGCACATGCTGTTCCTTCTTGTCCTTTCTCACCTTCTCTGATGGAAAACTCATTCATCCTTGAGAATACTTAAGCTTCTCAGGAAAACAACTTGCAACAACTACAGGGAAATTAGTCACTTCTTCCTCTGTGCTTTTTGTAAGCCTCTGTTAATATGACTATTATAACGCCTATTATATTATATTCCAATTTATATGTCAAATTTCAGGGCAAGGATCATGTCTCAATCATTTAGTGATTAACACAGCCTCCAGCAGATACCTAGTATATACTCAATGCATTTTTTGAATGAATAAGCTTTGTCTGTTTTCTTCATTTTTCTGTAAAACTAGTTTAATAATGTGGTTATCTTCAATATGGCAGTTTATTTTTAAATAATTGTAATAAGAGGAAGACAGTGAAAACAGTGTGCATTACTCCTGGAAGGCTGTCAGTTATACCGAACTTACCCAAAGAAGTGGGAAAAATCTCCAAATTAAAATGTTAAACATGGCTTTATAATAACAATCAAAAAATGTATTTATAAAACCATTTATTTTTCCAGTTCTTCTACTTCTTAACAGAGCGTAAGAAAAAATGGTACACAAACATCAGGTTTAGACTTTGCATCAGAAGAGGTCTTTTAAAGGATCAAAACAATAGATTTTTTTTTTAGTCGAAAGGGACCTCTTGGTTATCTAGTTCAACTCTCTGCTCTGTATGAATCTCTATGATATCTCTGATAGATGCTCACCCAGCTTCTACTTGAACACTTCCAGTGATCGGGAACTCACTACTTAGGAAGGTAATTGATTCTTTATTTTGACAATTACGATATCCAAGTTGAGCCCAAATCTGCCTCCTTGTAATCTTTAGCCATTGGACTCAGTCCTTCCTTCTTAAACCACAGAAGATATTCCTTCTTCCTTGTAGAAGCCCTATAAAGAATTAAAAACAGCTACATCATCATCCCAAGTCTTTTCTTTTCCAGACTTTTCCAGTTTGATTCAACTCCTTCTGATATGTCATGTGTATCAACATTTTCACCAACCTGGTTCATATCCTCCAGGCACGTTGCAGTTTGTCTCTAAGACTTCTGAAACGGAGCCTGGAACACTACTCCAAATGAGATTTGCTCAGTGTAGAGGATTCCTCAGAACAGCACTAACACATATCTTTCATTCTAGCCTCTGTACAGGTATTTGAAATTTGGACTGGCTCTCACTTGATGTAGAGTCAAAGCTTGGCAAGAGTTAGCAGGAAAGAGGATAACATGAAGCCTGGGTAGGAGCAGAGCTAAGAGAACTGATCCAATTCTGGGGCTTTGGTTGGGAGGCAAGCTGCCTAAACGAACCCTAGATATACCAAGGGGATTCAAGGGGTTTTGATCGATAGATGGGGACAAGGCTGTAGCCATATTTGAAATTAGACAGGTGGTAGCATCTTGCCTCTATTAGGTTTTGGAGCAGGCCCTCCATCACCAGGTGGGGAACATGAGAAAAAAGACCCAACTCCTGGCAGAGTCTGGAAAGGGTTAGGCAAATTAGAGTCAGGGAGACTGGGGTTCAAAGAAGGGCTACATTTCTAAGGGGAAACTGAGGTAGTAAGAATTAAAATAGCTCTGGAATCATAAAGACCTTTGTTGAACTCCATCTTCTTCATTTTCCAAACCTGTTTCCTCATGTGAAGATAATAGTATTTACTTTAAAGGATTGCTGTGAAGACTTAGTGGGATGATATAGGTAAAGCCTGGCATACAGTTACTGCTTTTCAAATGTTTTTATTGCAAATTAAAATAAAAAGAGATAAAATGTAAGTTAAGTGAATTTTAAAATAATTTCACCTTTGAAGCCTTTCAAATTAATTATGTACTAAGAGCATATTCTCAAAACATTTTTAACACTTCCTTTAAGAAAAGCACTATACCTATCTTTTTGAAAGATGATCAGGAATGATATGGATTGGTTGAATATGGCTTGTAAAGTAAGCATAATGTAATATGATTCATTATAATCCTCATAATAGTTGTGCCAATATTATGGTTATAAGAAATATACTTATTTTCAGATTTTACTTTCAAATAAGTGATGACTTTACCATAAATCTCTGAAGTCAGTCTTTTTTGTCATATAAATTCACTAATCCAGTCAGAATTACAATTCACTATTTGTTAGAAATCTTTGCATAAATCCTTTTCCCAGCCCCACACTGTTTTCCTTTTAATATCCAATTATCTAAAATTTAAGAGGAATGAGCACCGCCCCATGGGAGTGTGTGTGCTGCTCTGATCCTATAGTTAAAATTCAGAGAATTGGGAGTGACGTCATCCGTAACAATAAAAAAGCTTCTCTTGGTGTGTGGAAGACCTATATATAAAAGTCACATTTAAGGGTCTACAACTCAATTCATCAGCTTTCTCAGGTTTACTCAACTTTGAGAAAGCGTCAGCTGCTAATACACCTGAAAGAAGATCGTGTCCTAAGACATTGTGTGGTGAGTAATCTTTATTTTCTCTTTTAAATTTCATATGAGTTCTTTTTTATGATCAAGCAATTATTTAATGTGTACCATTTTCTACAATGTCATGCTGCTTGTTCAAGGTAAAATGTTAAGGGAGGGTTTGAATATTATTTAATCTAAAAATGCTGTAATAAAAAATAAATTTATGCTACTAAAATATTGTTAAATCATTTATTTTTGTGATTAAATCCTTTTGAGAGGCCTTGCTTTTTATAAACTCATCTGAAATTACATGAAAAATAATTAAAATTTGGCATGATGTGCTTTAATGGTATCTTATTAAAATTTTGAAATAAAACAGCCTAATGAGAAATGAATAATTCTGATTTAAATAATCAATGTAAATTTATTTCTCTGAGTTAAAATTCCACTTTTCCTCCAGAATATCCTCATAGAGAGCTCAATCTGTGTACTATAGTTGGAGAAACTCAGTTTTACTGCTGAATATTTATTCCCTTTACATAAAGCCTTTTCTAATTTTCTATTCTGAAAACTGTACATGAATTTTAAGGATGTTTTACAACCATTTTTCAGCTTTTTAAATGACATTCTTGTAAGAACCTCATCTCTCTATTAAGAACAAGGAAGCAAGGCAGAGGCGTTTGGTGAATGTGACAAGGCTAGAATAGGACACCAAAGCTTCTGTCCTCTGGCTATAATGATTGTTTCTAACACAAACCAAAAATGCAGAATATTCATTTGTTCCTCCTTCAATAGCTTTATATTGCACAGTGAAAATAAATATAGTAGATTATAATGCTCCTTATGCTACTTCTAAATGATGCAGATTCCCTTTAAAATATGAGTACATAGCCACCCTATGTGTATGTTAAAACGGAGAACCTTAAGTATTAAGAAAAGGCATGTCTATGATAAAAGGCTTTGCAATTGTTGAAATGCAGATTACGGTAAGACTTTTCTATTTTGAGATGAAAAGCTTAAAAGCAAAAGAGGAATGTACTAAAAATTATACTCAAACAAAATTGTTAATAAAATAAGCTGAAAAGATAAGATACAGACAGGCATTTTATATGGAGTCAAAGCTCTAAATTCATATAACAAGTAATTAATTAGATGATGTTTAAATGCTTTGACACATTCTTTTTAACGGTAGGAGAAGTGTGTGTTAATTTAGTAAAAACCTCTAAATCAGAGCCTATTCATTTGACATTTATGTTTATCATTGCATTGAAAGGAAGTTTACTTATGAAAAAGAGATTTGCTAAGTCAACAAACACTGTTGACAATTTACCTAATTAAAAGAAGTAGGGACTTCCCTGGTGGTCCAGTTGGTAAGACTCCATGCTCCCAATGCAGGGGGCCCTGCATTGGATCCCTGGTCGGGAACTAGATCCTGCACGCATGCCGCAACTAAAGATCCCACATGCTGCAAGGAGGATCCTGCGTGCTGCAACTAAGACCCGGCACAGCCGAAATAATAAATAAGAAGTAGCCATTTTCAAGCTTCTTGTGTATTTAGTCATAACACAAAATGTGGGAGGAAATTCTAAACAGTAAGGTTTTTCATTCTTCATGTAGCTTAAATTCATATATTAAAACTTGCACAAGAACTCTCAAAAAGATACCTAAGAAAGTAAAGCTAATCTGTCTAATTTCTAAGTCAAATTTTGTGTATACATAATATATACTAATTATCTGTATATATAATATATACTTATATATACTGTAAAATAAAGAGGCTGATTCCAAAAGTCTCTCATGAAAAACAATCCAATTAGTTACTGTCACACTCTGTACAAAGTTGTATGATTATAAATATAAACTACTATAAATTTAATTGTATTGTTTGGAATATTAAAAATATTTTAAATGCCTCCATTTCGCTTTTTCTTTTAGTGAAGATGATGTCTGCAAAAGACATGGTTAAAGTAATGGTTGTCATGTTCGCGGTTTGTTTTCTTGCAAGATCAGAAGGGAAGTCTGTTAAGTAAGTACCATAGCCTGTTCTGCACGGTGAGGGCATGGGAATTGGATTTTTAAGGTTGGCTTTATGATTTGGAAGAGGGGAGCTAATGGAGTGATCCTCTCTGATTCTGTTCCCTCTAGGAAGAGATCTGTGAGTGAAATACAGCTTATGCATAACCTGGGCAAGCATCTGAGCTCCATGGAAAGAGTGGAATGGCTGCGTAAGAAGTTGCAGGATGTGCACAACTTTGTTGCTCTCGGAACTTCTATAGCTTACAGAGATGGTAGTTCCCAGAGACCCCGAAAAAAGGAAGACAATGTCCTGGTTGAGAGCCATCAAAAAAGTCTTGGAGAAGCAGACAAAGCTGATGTGGATGTATTAATTAAAGCTAAACCCCAGTGAAAACAGATATGATCAGAGCACTGCTCTAGACAGCATAGGGCAACAACATTACATGCTGCTAATGTTTTCAAGCTCTATTAAGATTAAGTGCCAATATTTCTAATATTACCAAACTTTATGTGTAATCTATTGCTAACTGTGGTAGCAGCAATTTTAATTGATTATTTTGATTTTACTTTTATTCATCTAAGAGCTCTTTTAATAATTCTATTTCTATTGATTCTAAATAAATGAAGTTAAGTATTTCTTCCCTGTTATAAAAATATCTTTTGGTTATGAGTAACACCAATATGTTTAAATTGAATGTGACTAAGAAGAACAACACAATTTTTTTTTAACCCTATGTCTAACATTCTGATATTTTGAAATTATCCTTTAAATATTATCAAAGTACCAGGTCCCCGAATCATCACTAGCTAGTTACTATTGTCCTCTTCATTTCAGGAAAGGAAATGAAATGCCCCTGGTCATATTCCTAGTCTGGACCCCAAATTGCAAGGCATAGAATTTTTGTGTTTAATAGAATATAACTTTGTTCATTTGTCCTTCCTCACACACATTTCTAACAAAACGGACTGACTTAACCAAAGACAATTTAGAATATCCATGGGCATTATGGGGAACTTTTGAAATCCCCAGACTCAACGTTCTTAAAACCAAATTGGACTACCACAGCTCTAAGATTTCCAAAACTGAATGAAATGCCTATTTTGATTGGTATTTTGAGGCCTCCAAGTATCACCAGGACCCTAAAAGAGCCTCTCTGCAAAATAGGATTTTAAGGTTAACCGAGGCAAACAAGCAATTAAAGAAAGATGAAGCGGCTTCGGAAGCCTCGTGCTCCTCTTCCTTGGCGCCTTGTGCTCAGGCTTCACGTCCGGCGCCATCTTCCTCCTTCCCTTCTATACTTCTATACCCACACCTCCTCCACACCCTCAGCTCCCCCTTACTAATTCTCTCATTGAACTTTCATATTTCTTTGAAACCCTCCCCACTCCTTTTTCCTCTGAACTTATCAGAACCTGTCCCCTTAACATTAAGCCTTCTGAGGATCCAGAGACTAAACCCTGAATTTCTTATATTCCCTGGACTAAAGCTAAACTGCGAGCCACAGTCAAATATTTCCCCAAAGTAACCGAAGATCTTCACAGATTTGCTGAGGAATTTAATAGAGTCTTTCAAACTTGTCAACCTTGTTTCTCTGATTTAAATCAGTTAGTTCATATGCTTGTTGGTAAAGGCCCGGCCCAGCACTGCATGAAAACTGGTAATTGGGAAAATCCTGAAAGTCTCTAGAATCACAACTGGGAGACCAGCTTGCTAACTTATTATACGATCAAGCTTGGACAGTTGCTAGGCAACTTCATGAAGCAACTCCTAGGCCTTTTCCAAAGCCTGTTGATTGCAGCAAAATTTAGGTTTGCACAAAAAAATCAGATGAATCTGTTCATGATGATTACAATTGACTTCAGATTACTTTTAAAGAAAATTCTGGTCTTCCTTCAGATGTTTATTCCACCTGGGTAGCTTTTAACTCTATGTTTATTAATGGGCTGAACCAGGACCTTTCCCTTCTAGTAAAAAGGATCAGGATGGAATGGGAAAATATGTCCACTCCAGACTTAGTTAATCTGACAAACTTACTCTCTTGCACTCTAGATGATTCACCTAAAAGAAAGACCACTAGGGAATTCCCTGGCTGTCCAGTGGTTAGGACTCCACGCTTCCACTGCCATGGCCCAGGTTCGATCCCTGGTCGGGGAACTAAGATCCCACAAGCTGTGTGGAGTGTCCAAAAAAGACCCCAAAAAACAAAACCAAAAAAAAACCACACTAAAATTCTTCAACTCCAGCAAATAAAAACCCCTAAACAAAAACAAAACCCTTTTTGCTATTATTGCAAAAAGCTAGGACACTGGAAAAGAGATTGTTATACCTTTAAGTGCTTTAGGCACCTTCAGCCCTCTAACAAGCCTTTCCAACGTCCTCCCAATTCTCAATGATGGGGCTCTGAGAAACTACAGGGGCTCTTCCCAATCATCCCTCTTAATCTGCTTGGAGAAACGTCTCTCCAGATTGGGTATGAATCTGTTCCAGTCCTAACTGACACCAGAGCCACACTCTCGGTGCTTGACTCCACTACTATGAAATAGCCCCTGCCTCGAAGTACTAAAACAGTTCAAATAGTGGGGATCTCTAATCAACTGCAAGAGATGCCTCTCCCTGAACTTATTTCCTTTTGTTTGGCCCTTTGAGAGATACATGCCTTTTTCTCCTTAGTTCCTCAACCCCATCCATCTATCAGGCTGAGACTTCTTAGAGAAGTATCATGCTGGAATTTCTTTCTTCCAAAGGGAGAAAAAAAAAATCATAAAGGGAATTCCCAGGCAGTCCAGTGGTTAGGACTCCACGCTTTCACTGCCAAGGGCCTTGGTCAGGGAACAAAAATCCCACAAGCCACACAGTGCGGCAAAAAAAAAAAAAAATTGCAAAGGTAGAAATAATTCTAGAACTTCAGAGTAGTCATTGAAATAACAAACCAGGTGAATTAAATGACCCCTTGACATCTTTTATTTGCTCCATCTCTAATGATTCTAGAGCTGATTCTGGAAACACTGATAGTTTGTCCCTATCAATCCAGCTACCATCTTTATTATGGGCAAAATCTCCAACTGATATTGGCAAAATTCACAGCACACCTCCCATCAATATTCAAATAGATCTCTCAAAACCTCTGCTCAGAATTAATCAATATTCTATAGGAAAGAATCTCTAAAAAGCATAAAGCCCATAACAGAAGATTACAAGGGCCAAGGCATCATTATCCCTTGCACTAGCCCCTGCAATACTCCCATTTTGCTAGTGAGAAAATCTAAGGGCCAAGGGTAGATGCTTGTCCAGGACCTTTGAGCAATAAACAACATTGTTATCCCTCAACACCCTGTTGTTCCTAATATCCATTACTAATATCCACTCCCACTGAAAGCAATTTCTTTACAGTAATTGATTTATGCAGTACATTCTTTAGTATTCCAGTTGATGAAACTAGCCAATACGTTTTTTTTTTTTTTTTTTTTTAATTTTTGGCCGCGTTGGGTCTTTGTTGCTGTGCACAGGCTTTCTCTAGTTGCGGAGAGAGGGGGCTACTCTTCATTGCAATGCGCAGGCTTCTCAGCGCGGTGGCATCTTTTGTTGTGGAGCACAGGCTCTAGGTGTGTGGGCTTCAGTAGTTGCAGCATACAGGCTCAGTAGTTGCGGCATGCAGGCACTAGAGCGTGCGGGCTTCAGTAGTTGTGGCTTGTAGGCTCTAGAGTGCAGGCTCAGTAGTTGTGGTGCACGGGCTTAGTTGATCGCGGCATATGGGTTCTTCCCAGACCAGGGATCAAACCCGTGTCCCCTGCATTGGCAGGCAGATTCTTAACCACTGCGCCCCCAGGGAAGTCCCCTAGCCAATACCTTTTTTACTTCACTTGGTAAGAAAAACAGTTCACATGGGCAGTAATGCCTCAGCCCTTACTTATTTCTCACAAATCCTCAAGGCTTATGCAGGTGATAAAAAGTTCCCTAGAAGTTCTATTTTGTTGTAACTTGTGAAAGAAATCTCTGTGCTCTCCTTCTCAAGCCTCTTCACCGGAAGGCAGCATCCATATGTCAAAGCTTTTAGCCTTAAAGAGACATAACATTGTCAAGGAAAAAAATCAGTTTGCCCAAACCCAGGTTTCATATTTAGGGCATCTGATATCAGAACAAGGACCACACCCAGATCCAGATAGACTTCGTGGTGTCCTAAGTTTCCAAAAACCCAAAACTAAGTGCCAACTGCTAGCTGCTTGTTGCCAAAATTGGATTCCAAATTTCTCTTTTATGGCCAAAACTCTGTATGTTTTACTAAGCAATAACAACTCCAATCCAATTTGATGGGAAGAACCAAACAACATAGCTTTTAAGACCTTAAAGGAGAGTTTGATGAACCTGCCTGTGTTTGGACATCCCAGTTATCAAATTCTCTTTTTCCTTTTGTATATGAAAAGGAAGGGAATGCCCTGAGGGTACTCACCCAAAAACACTGGGACCACCATTGACCCATATGGTATTATAGCCAATAACTGGACCCTGTGGCATGGAGATACCCTTCTTGCCTTAGAACAATTACTGTCTCTGCCCTTTTGGTTAAGGCCACAAGAAAGTTATTGTGGGATCCCCATTACCCATTTTTATACCTCATGCAGTAGAAGGCCTCCCCAATTCTCATTACACTCAACCTTTCTCAGTGAGCCCCCTCAACTCCTATGAAGCCCTTTTGTTAACTACTCCTCATGTAACTCTTTTACAGTGTAATAACTTTAATCCTGGTACTCTTCTTCCCACCATCACCAATGACATCTCTCATGACTGCCTAATGCTGATGGATCACCTCCTGACTCCTGGTGATAATCTACAGGCAATTCCTCTGGGTAACACGGGCTTTTCATGGTTCACTGATGGTTCTTACTTAAAAGGTGACAATGGTAAATACTGTGCTGTTTAGTCTATTGCAACTCCTTTTGATACTGATGAGGCACCATCTATACGTATGACTACTTTGGCCCAACAGCCTGAATTATATACCATTACACAGGCTTGTACTTTAGTCAAGGGCAAAACTTCTAATATTTATACTGATAGCAGATATGCTTTCAGAGTAGTTCATGATTTTGGACTGTTTTACAAGCAATGTGGCTTCCTTTCTTCCAGCAGATATAAAATTTTAAATGGCCCCTTTGTTCAGGAATTCTTGGATGTAACGCTTTTACCCTCCACTTTAGCTGTTATTAAGATTCCACAGCATTCTATTTTTTTTTTTTTAATTTATTTTGGCTGCGGTAGGTCTTAGCTGTGGCACGCGGGATCTTTTAGTTGCAGCATGCGGGCTTCTTAGTAGCGGCATGTGGACTCTTAGTTGCGGCATGCATGTGGGATCTAGTTCCCCGACCAGGGATCAAACCCAGGCCCCCTGCATTGGGAGCTCGGAGTCTTACCCACTGGACTACACGGGAAGTCCCAAGATTCCAGGGCATTCTAAACATGACTCCTGGAAGTAAATCTCCGTGCTGGAATTTCCACAAGGAATGCTGCCCTTAAAGGAACCAAGAGCAATCAGACCTCTGTCATGGTCCAAAGAGATATTTCCCCAAATGACAAGTTAGAAAAACTGGTTAGAGAAGCCCAACAGTTGGCCTCAGAAAAGAAAAAACAGGTTGAAAATTCACAGTTGTTGGTTTGAAAAAAGAGAAAGCTCTGATTCAAACCAAATAACATTCTAGTCCTACCAGAAACCCTAAAAATCCCATTGCTAGCCACTGTACATGCATTAAACCATTGGTCTATTCATAAAATGATAGCATTCATGAGTCAATATCGGTGGAGAAACATTAACAAAGTCACAAAATAGTGCCTGCCTCACTTGTCGCACTTGTTATAAATACAATCCAGGAAGCCTGTTTGTACTGCTCTCAGACATTTTAAACTGCCTCATGGACCGTTTGAGTTCTGCCCAATGGGTTTCATACAACTTCCTCCATCTCATGGATATACATATGTTTTAGTCATGGCATGTATGTTTTCACACCAGACTGACGGACTACTGCCTGTTCTGTGGCTAAAGTCCTTTTGGATATGATTATCCTTACCTGGGGAACTCCTCTTAAACTTCATAATGATCAAGGAACCCATTTTTACTGTTCATGTATTTTGACCAGTCTGCTCTGTTTGGCTGGTTTTACAACAACTTCACTGTGTTTATCACCTTCAATCCTCTGGTTTAGTTGAAGGTACACAGCATTATTGAGTCAACTGACAAAATTTGTAGAGGCCTTCCAAATACCTTGGCCAAAAGCCTTGCTGGTGGTCCTTCTAAATCTCAGATCTACCTCTTTTGGAACTCATAAACTCTCACCCTTTGGGATAGTCAGAGGATGCCCAGTGTACTTGGCTCCTGCCTCTTTTGACCCACAAGAGATGAAAGATACTCCAATATTGCAAAGGTCTAATTGCTTCTACTACAAATAACTATGTTTGATAGAGCAATCTTTTCACAGAGCATTCTTGGGAGAGGAAGACCTTAAGCATCCTACCCTGCAAGCTGGAAAATGCACCTCCAGAAAGACTCTCTTCAACCTTGCTGGAAAGGCCCCTATCAGGTACTGCAAACTAATCCTGTGCTGCCAAACTCCAGGGAATAAACTCTGAGAACATGTGACACACCTAAAGAAAACACCAAACACTGACTGGACCTACACATTATCTAGTGACCTGAAAGTAAAGATTTCCTGGAATTGAAGCAGACAATATCTGATGAGATAGCTTTCCAAAGATATCTGGACCAGGCCTGTTGGAAGTTTGTCTGCCAAACCGTTGATGATGACGTAATGCTTCAGGTGATCTCCAATGCCTAATATCTTGATAATATATAAACTTTAAATTCAAAGTGCCTGGGAGTTCTCTCTCTCACCCTCCTTGTTACTCAAATATGACTTCAATAGGTTTCCACTCTGTGTTCTTTCCCTCTGATGTGAGACATTATACCCAGGAAAAGTCCTTCCTGGCATTGAGGGACAGGGAGCTGCTGAAACGAGAAAACCTGACTCGATCAGTGATACTTTCAAAGAAAGATCTTGATTAAAAGAGGGAAATGTAAAAAATTAATAAACAGAAACCTCAAGTAGTCAGGAAACCAGAAGAGGGAGCTCTCACGCCCTGCTACCAAAGTAGGACCCAACTGGAAGAAGAAAGACCTCCTCTTCTTTCCTGGCAACAACTCAGCCAATGAAAAGCCCTGGACTGTTTGTTTATTATAGCCCTCCCAACATCCTTTTGCCTTTTGAGAAAGAGTTCTCCTTCCCTTGCTATGTGAGGACTTACATGTTGCTCTCCATGGTGGCAGACCCTGAATTGTAATTCTTTGCTTAACACAAATAAACTTTTTTTTGCTGGGGAAATAACTAGGTTTATTTTAGCTCAACACCTTAAACTGTGAGCCTCCTGGGTCTAGTTCAACATCATCCTGAGCAAAGCTCAGTATGTAAATTAAGTTAGGTTTTAAAATCAATTATTTGTTTTTGTAATTCTTAGATAGTTTTCCCAATCATATAAACTCCTGGTAATATCAGGAAAGCTTGGGGATATATGATGCATCAGTTTCACCCTATATGCTCTTCTTTGGGGATAAGACATAACATATCTCTTTGAAAGGACTGTGGCCAAACTGCAACATCTGTAGCATTCTTGGCACAGATCTTCATGGGTTGTACATTTTCACCTTCTCTTGAGATCCCCAGGAAAAAGGGTGGGCACAGGAGACTCCAAGGTAAGACACATTTTTCATTCTCACCAAGAACTTTTTGAGCAGTGTATTCACTAACTGAACGAACTTTTTGGCCAACTCAATATTTGTGAAGATATATAAATGAAAACCATCAGAGGCATGGAAAAATAAAATGGCTTTCAGATCCCAGTCCAGAAAAATCCTCACCTCTGTAAGTCTGAGTTCACGTGGAGAACAGTCCTGGTTTCTGTACTGGCAGTGACTTAATGTCTCCTCCTGAGGCTCACAACCCAGAACCCCAGACCTGAAGATACCAGGAAAGGGCAATCATGATATGCAGGATCCCTGCAAACAACCACAGCCAATTCCAGTGTTTCTCCAACTTCCACCTCCTAATAACGTCAGTCAGAGGTGAAGCAGGATGACCCCAGCACACAAGAAGCAGAGATAAATGTTTTGGCATTCTCTGGTTGTCTTGTCTGAACCTACCCATATTCAATGCTCTGCAGGTCATTAAGAGAATAAGAGGAAGTCACTGGCTATCACCAGAGCTAGAGTCATTTTCACATAGAATCTCAGCACAGACATCATCACTTAGATCTCAGTCTCACCAGTTTCCCCAGGGCCATGCTGGTCTGGATCCTCTGGATCTAGGAGATGTCAAGACACTGGAGACAAGAGAAAAGACTGTCCTGATGCCTAAGGCAGGAGAAACAGAAGTTATGTTTGCAGAATGTCAAACAGGGATCTTGGAAATAGTTCAGGCAGGTGAAATGTGTTGATTCTTTTCTGAGTTTTTCTGCCATGGCCATCATTTCAATACGGCTGTTATTAGTTTTGTGCTTCTCTGGGGTGCTGCAACTTCTTAACTGGATCCTAGACTTCTCATGAAGGTATTTTGCTCTGTATATTATTGCTAAATCAGTGTTTCTGTGAGGAACCAAGGCCTAGGACTTCCTATTCCACCATCTTGCTGATGTTACTAGGTTTATTTTTGAGTTCTATGTGTTTATTCTGTTATATTGATGTATTTGTTCTTGCAGTATAAAGTACACACACACACACACACACACACACACACACACACACACACACACACACATATCCTTCTTTATAGACCTTTATTCTACCATTCAATATTTACACTGAATTTGTTGGGTTCTCTTCTAAAAAAATCCAGCTGCAATTTTGATTGGGATTGTATTAAAATCATGTTAATTTTAGGAAGAATTGTCATCTTTATTATATCGTCCTATTCATCAACATAGTAAGCCTTTTCACTTATTCTGACCTACTTTAATACCTTTTAAATAGAGTTTAAACATTTTCTCTAGAAAATCTTATGTATCCTTTGTTAATCGCTAAATTCTATATGGTTTACTGTGAAAGTTATATAAATGTTTATTATATTTTTAATTGGTTATTTTTGGTATAGAGAAACATTGTTCATTTTCCTAATTTTCTCTTATAACCAATAAACTTGCTGAACTGTCTTATTAATTCTAATAACATGTCTTGTTTACATTTGCTTTTCTATGTAGATGATCATATAATCTCAAATAATGACACTTTTATCTCTTTTCTCCCTGTGATTACACTTTGTTTTTCATTTCTTATAGTAGTATCTGGCACCTCAGTACCATGCTACTGAATGATGCTACTGGGTTTCTTTATCATATTCTGGACCTTAATGGTAACGTGTATGTAATTTCTCAACAAGAGAATGGTTTTTAACATATTGATGACATTCCCTTCTATAACTAGTTTTCTAAGGGTTCTTTTGAAATTATAAAAGAACTTTATAAAATGCTGTTTCTCCAAAAATATGTAACTTTTCACTTTTAGTCGATTAATGTAATAAATCAAATATTTCTGCATGCCTGGAATAAAATCTACTTGATATTGACGTGTTTTTACTTTTTAAAATAGTAAAATTTATTGTACATACAAAATTTCTTGTACAGGACTTCCCAGGTGGTGCAGTGGTTGGGAATCTGCCTGCCAATGCAGGAGACACGGGTTTGAGCCCTGGTCCGGGAGGATTCCACACGCCGCGGAGCAACTAAGCCTGTGTGCCACAGCTACTGACCTGCACGCCACAACTACTGAAGCCTGAGCTGTGCCTAGAGCCCGTGCTCCACAACAAGAGAAGCCACCACAATGAGAAGCCCATGCACCACAACGAAGAGTAGCCCCTGCTTGCCACAACTAGAGAAAGCCCACACACAGCAACGAAGACCCAACACAGCCAAAAATAAATAAGTAAATAAATAAATTTATTAAAAAAATTTGTACATATATGTAGATTTTTTAAGGAAAAAACACCCATGACTCATTATTCAGATTGTGAAATAGAATATTGCTAGTACCTCAGAAATTCCTGTAAGTTCTTCTCTGTTCATATCTCCTTCATCCTCACTTCCTTATTTTTATATTTATCATTATTCTTTTGCTTTTCTTTATAGAAAGTCAATATCCCTTGGTTAGATTGGATAGTCTAATATGTATATTTCAAATATATGCTGTTGCATAGCATAGGCTCTGTCTTTCCAGCCTGTGGCATCTATTTTCTCACCATCCACTATGGCTAAGCCCCTGCTCCATATTTTTAGATTTTTACCAGTCAGCACCCCATTTAAAGGTACTCATTTCAGAATTAGTTAGGGTGAGCAAATTGCTGTAAAAAATAGTTCCCAAATATATAACCACCTAAATTAAATAGAAGTTTCTTTCTTATTCACATAATATTACTGGAATGTTATATTACTGGTCAGGTGAACAATTCAATAGGGTAGCCAGAGACTCAACTTCTACCATGGTAGCCCTAAGGTTGTCTCCTCTAGATAACTGTATGTGGAAAAGGTAGGAATGCCATGTGGGAAGTTTTTACTGGTCAGGCCTGGAAAGGTGACATCATCTCTTCCTATTTCATTAATTATATTGTAGTCATGCAACCATACCTAATATTTTAAAGTGGAGTGGGGTGGGGCAGCTGAAAAATGTAGTCTCTGGCTGCGTAGATACTTCCCAGTGACAACTCTGTACTAGGAAAGCACAGGTTTTGGTGACATATCTATCACAGTTCATATATATATATAAAACATTCTGTGTGTGTGTGTGTGTATATATATATCTTAAAAATTTTTTGTCTGGTTTTGGACAAAATGTCCAAATTTACCATATTATTTACCATATTTAGTATTT
This sequence comes from Tursiops truncatus, assembly GCF_011762595.2. NCBI lineage: Eukaryota > Metazoa > Chordata > Mammalia > Artiodactyla > Delphinidae > Tursiops > Tursiops truncatus. The sequence goes on along the minus strand of NC_047041.1, from coordinate 66,362,111 downwards.
TGCATTCTGTTCTTTTCACTTGTGAGATTCATCTCTATTGATGCATGTAGCTGTAGTTATTTTTTTTTTTATTTTTTATTTTTTTTGTGTTATGCGGGCCTTTCACTGTTGTGGCCTCTCTCGTTGCGGAGCACAGGCTCCGGATGCACAGGCTTAGCAGCCATGGCTCACGGGCCCAGCCGCTCCGCGGCATGTGGGATCTTCCCGGACCGGGGCACGAACCCATGTCCCCTGCATCGGCAGGCAGACTCTCAACCACTGCGCCACCAGGGAAGCCCTGTAGTTATTTTAATTGTGTAGTATTTCATTGTAAAGTATACTTCAGTTTATTTATGCATTTATTCTTAATGGATATCTGGGTTGTTTTCAGTTTTGAGCTATTACTGACAATGAGCATTCTTTTAGATGTCTTTTACACCTGTAAGAGTTTCCTTAGGATATGTACCTAGAAATGGAATTGCATGTTCCACTTTTCTAGGAGTTGCTAACCAATTTTCCACAGTGGTTGTAACAGTTTATATCTCATGCCTCCAGCAACGTATGAAAGTTCCTCTTGCTCTACATTCTTGCCAATGCCAAGTATTGCAAGACTTTCAAAATTTTGCCAATATAATGGGCATCTCATTGTTCTTTTTTTTTTTTTGCAGTACGCGGGCCTCTCACTGTTGTGGCCTCTCCCGTTGTGGAGAACAAGCTCCGGATGCGCAGGCTCAGCGGCCATGGCTCACGGTCTGCAGCATGTGGGATCTTCCCGGACCGGGGCATGAACCCGTGTCCCCTGCATCGGCAGGCGGACTCTCAACCACTGCGCCGCCAGGGAAGCCCCTCATTGATCTTTTAATTTGATTTCCCAGGTTACTTGTGTGGTTTAGTGTCTTTTCATATATTTATTTGCCATTTGGGTTTCTTTGTCTGTGAAGTGCCTATTCAATTTTCCTTTCCATTTTCTTTTTTGGGTGTTTGTCTTTTGATATTGATTTATGAACATTATTTATTTTTAAAAATTTGTATTTATTTATCTATTTTTGGCTGCATTGGGTCTTTGTTGCTGCGCGCAGGCTTTCTCTAGTTGTGGTGAGTGGGGGCTACTCTTTGTTGCAGCGCGCAGGCTTCTCATTGCAGTGGCTTCTCATTGCAGAACACAGGCTCTAGGCACACAGGCTTCAGTAGTTGTGGCATGCGGGCTTCAGTAGTTGTGGCTCGCAGGCTCTAGGACTCAGGCTCAGTAGTGTGGCATGTGGGTTTAGGTGCTCTGCGGCATGTGGGATCTTCCCAGACCAGGGAATGAACCTGTGTCCCTTGCATTGGCAGGCAGATTCCTATCCACTGTGCCACTAGGGAAGGCCAAACGTTAATTTTTGAATACCACATTTTTGTCAGTTTTCTGTATTGCAAATATATTGTACATTTTGTGGTTTGCCTTTTCAGTTTCTTAATAGTATCTTTTGATGAATAAGAATTCTTAATTTCAGTGTAATCAAAGTACTCAATCTTTTATAGTTTACTGCTTTGTGTCTTTCTTAAGAACTCATTAGTTAGCCACAGCAATCAGACAAGAAAAGGAAATGAAAGGAATATAAATTGGAAAGGAAGAAGTAAAACATCACTGTTTGCAGGTGACATGATACCGTACATGGAAAATCCTAAAGACATTGCCTAAACAACTACTAGAATGCATCAATGAGTAAGTTGCAGTTTACAAAATTAGTATACAGAAATCTGTTGCATTTCTATACACTAACAATGAACTATCAAAAAGAGAAATTAGGAAAACAATCCCATTCACAACCACATCAAAAAACAATAAAATAAACAATAAAATATCTGAGAATAAGTCTAAACAAGGAGGTAAGAGACCTGTACTCAGAAAATTGTAAGACAATGTTGAAAGAAATTGATGACACAATCAAATGGAAAGATATACTGTGCTCATAGATTTGAAGAATAATTATTGTTGAAATGAACTTACTACCCAAGGCAATCTATAGATTCAATACAATCCCTATCAAAATAGCAATGGCATTTTTCATAGAACTAGAAGTAACAATTCTAAAATTTGTATGGAAACACAAAAGATCCCAAATAGCCAAAACATTCTTGAGAAAGAACAAAGCTGGTGGTATCACTCTCTACAAAGCTACAGTAACCAAAACAGTATGATACTGGCACAAAAAACAGACACGTAGATCAATGAAACAGAATAGAGAACCCAGGAATGTTCCCAAATTTGTATGTCTATTCAAGTCCTTTGCCCATTTTAAAATTCAGTTATTATTATTATTTGCTATTTGCTGTATAGTATGGTAGCTTTATATTTAACTTAAAAAAAAATCTAACAATCTGTTTTCCAAAGTGGCTGTAATATTTTATGTGCATGCCAGCACTGTATGAGGGCTCTAACTTCTCCCTATCTTCATCTACACTTGTTATTGTCTGATGTTTTATTATATCCATTCTAGTGGGTGTGAAATGGTATTTCATTGTGGTTTTAATTTACATTTACTTAATCACTAATGACATTGAGCACCTTTTCCTGTGCTAATTAGCTATTTGTATGTCTTCCTATAAAAGTCTTTGCAAATCTTTTGCCATTTTTTGATTGGGTTGTTTGTCTTATTTATTATTGAATTGTAAGAGTTCTTTATGTATTATGGGTACAAGTCCTCTGTATGATTTGCAAACATTTTTCTCCATCTATGGTTTGTCTTTTCATTCTCTTAATACTGTCTTTTGAAGCATAAACTCAAAAAGTTTCCATTTTAATGAAGCCCAATTTATCAATTTTTTCTTTTATGCCTTGTGCTTTTGGTGTCATATCTAGGAACTCTTTGCCTAACCCAAAGTCATGAAGATTTTCTCCTCTAATTTTTTTTAGCAAATTTATAGTTTTAGTTCCTATATTTAGGTCTATGTTCCATTTAAAGTTAATTTCTTTGTGAGGAGAGGATCTAAGTTTTCGTTTGTTTTGGCTTTTTTTTTTTCTTTCCATACAGACATCCAATTGTCCTGGCACCACATACCATGTTTTTAAAAAGACTATCTTTTCCTTACTGAAGTGAATTGTCTTGGCACATTTGCTGAAAATCAACCATAAATGTAAGGGTTAATTTCTGGACTCTCAATTCTATTCCATTGATCTATATGCTTAGCTCATTGCCAATACCACACCATCTTTTTAAAAAATTTTTTATTGGAGTATAGTTGATTTACAATGTTGAATACCATACCATATTGATTCCTATAGCATTGTAGTAAGTTTTGAAATCTTGAAGTGTTAAGTTCTTCAACTTTGTACTTCTTTTTCATAATTCTTTTTGGCTATACTATAGAACTTTTACATTTATACATACATTTTTGGATCACCTTTTCAATTTCCACAAAAAAAGCCTAAAAGCATTTGTAAAAAACTGTGAAAAGTCTGAGATTTCACTCTATTGCAAGCTAACAAGTTACAGAAAAAGTGTACAGACTCCTACTTTAATCTAATATTCCAAGGTCTTTTTGTCCCAATTTCAATCTTCCTATTCATTTTTTTTTTTTTTTTTTTTTGCGGTATGCAGGCTTCTCACTGTTGTGGCCTCTCCCGTTGCAGAGCACAGGCTCTGGACGCGCAGGCTCCGGACGCGCAGGCCCAGCGGCCATGGCTCACGGGCCCAGCCACTCCGCGGCATGTGGGATCTTCCCGGACCGGGGCATGAACCCGTGTCCCCTGCATCGGCAGGCGGACTCTCCACCACTGCGCCACCAGGAAAGCCCTTCCTATTCATTTTTTAAAATATTTATTCATTTGGCTGTGCTGGGTCTTAGTTGTGGCATGCAGGATCTTTGTTGAGGCAGGTGGGATCTTTAGTTGCAGCATGTGGGATCTTTTAGTTGCAGCATGTGGGATCTAGTTCCCTGACCAGGGATGGAACCCGGGCCCCCTGCATTGAGAGCATGGAGTCTTAACCACTGGACCACAAGGGAAGTCCCGTAGTCATTCTTTTTAATTGCTTATTGTTGCCCTTACAAAATACTGAGTTTAGCTATTTAAATACATACCTTTGTTGATCTTTCCATAGGGATGCCCATTCCTACTATAGCTTCAAGCCAGACTCCTATCTATTCTTTAAGACCTCCAGATCAAACATCCTTCCTCTCCTCTCCTGTTTCTGCACCTTCTTCATATCTTCAGTTGGTAGTAATCTTTCCTATTTCTGACCTCCCATAACACATTATCTCTATCTCTGTATGACCCAACTTCTTTTCCTTTTGTTGTTTAATTACACATCTTATTTTTTTCAGTAGAACCTGTATATTAATAATGTCTGTATCTCCCCTAGTATTCTTACACAGGGACTTGATCAATACACATATTTGCTGAATAGGGATACAGTTTTTTTTGTGTGTATGATTTTCCTGTTCCTGACATTAGGTGAATGTGCTCAAACCATAGTACAAAGAAATCCCAGGCTTTAAAGTTAAATAGGATTCTGGGTATGTGGCTTATCATTTAATTCTTTGAACAAGTATTCAACCAGAGGTCTATCTTATCCTCTGCTTTGAAACAATCTTGTGTTAACATGCTATGAAGTACAATAATATAGACAACCAAAAGAACTTGTTCATTCATTGTTTCTCCATGAAACTTCTCTTTATTTCTGTTCTGACCTCTTTGATATGTGGATTGATATTGTGGAAGGAAGACTTGCATTAAGGATCTGTACCTTAGCTCATTCAGTGAGCTAGCATTTACAAATTATTGTGCAAAGCAGGCTGTGATCAGTGGCATTACCTACTAGATGTATAGGTGCTACCATGCTCCCAAATATTTGAAAGATTAATTTTTTTAAGTGAATGACAGTGATAGCTTTATTAGATTATTTCTTTCTTTCTTTCTTTCTTTCTTTCTTTCTTTCTTTCTTTCTTTCTTTCTTTCTTCCCTTCCTTCTTCCTTTCTTTCTTTCAAGAATAACAGAATAGGGCTTCCCTGGTGGCGCAGTGGTTAAGAACCTGCTGCCAACACAGGGGACATGGGTTCGAGGCCTGGTCCAGGAAGATCCCACATGCCACAGAGCAACTAAGCCCAGGCGCCACAACTACTGAGCCTGCGCTCTAGAGCCCATGAGCCACAACTAGTGAGCCCACGTGCCACAACTACTGAAGCCCACGTGCCTAGAGCCCATGCTCTGCAACAAGAGAAACCACCACAATGAGAAGCCCGCACACTGCAACCAAGAGCAGCCCCCGCTAGCCGCAACTAGAGAAAGCTTGTACAGCAATGAAGACCCAATGCAACCAAAAAAAAATTAAAAAAAAAAAAAAGAATAACAGAATAAAATGAACTATAGGCCCCTCAAAGCAAGTTTAAATGATTTGACCAGATTCCAGCATGGAATAAAGTTTCCATACTTCATCTGAAATCTTGCACTAATTCTTCCAATGTTTCCTGGAAAATTCCTAGAACTTGGAATAGAATGTGTGAATTATGCTAAGCAGAGCAACTGACCAGCTCACAACAGAGTTTGAACTACTTTTTCTAAAATTTTTAATTTTTTAAAAAATTGAGGAATTGACATACATTATATTATTTTCAGGTGTACAACATAATGATTCAGTATTTGTTTATGACCTTTCTTTTTCTATTGGTACAGTGAGCCAAATGTCCCTACAGTATACATATACATAATAATATGAAAATAATATGTCTAAAGGGAGATTGGCAGAAATCCTATAGTAGAATATCAGGGTCTCTCTTTAGGAAATGATAGGTTCTATTTTGATATAGGGAAATAATTCCTCTTTGACAGACCTCACTAAAACTTGGACTATACAACTACTTCTCTTGATCTTATCTTATAGAAGAAAGCTATGATAATAAATAAGTCTAATGAAGTTTTTGTTATTTTGTTGCCTGAGGGTTTTCCTGAAGTTTCTCCATAAGATACACCTGTATTACAAAACTATTAGATTCTTCTTCTGTCTTAGAAATCTTCAAAGATTTCCACTTTAGCAGAATGTGGCAATGATAATAACTTGGGATACTACGACAATAATCTGTTTCCCTTAGGTCTCTCATAGGTAGTGTCCTTAGGTGAGGACGAGGATGTTCACTATCCTCTATTGTGCAGCTCAACTGCTCATCTCCTTAGCATAAACACTGGTTTGAAAAACATTTTGGTTAGCAGATGTAGAAGCCAGGGAGTTTTCCCTTCCCAACTCAACAGTGAGTAAAAGCTTTTCAGGACTTCCCTGGTGGCGCAGTGGTTGAGAATCCACCTGCCCGTGCAGGGGACGCGGGCTCGAGCCCTAGTCGGGGAGGATCCCGCATGCCGCTGAGCCCATGCGCCACAACTACTGAGCCTGCGCTCTAGAGCCCATTTAAAAAAAAAGAAAGAAAAAAAAGCCTTTCAGTAAAGTTCTTTCTGGCAAAATCTGTTTTCATAGCAAATTACTCAAACCAGGTCCTCTTCCTTTACGCTTCCTCTGCTTGCAGCGCTCCTACCACTCTTCTCAAAACTGGGGAACTCTTACTCATCCTTCAGGACTCAGCTCAAATGTCACTCCCTCGTGGAAGCTTCCTCAACATGGCAGACCGAGCCGGTTCCTCCCTCTCAGCTCACAGCTCGGCCTTTACCACTGTGTAACAGGATTATCTGTTTTCGGGTGGGTCTCGCCCCCAGGGTGTGAGCTTCGAGGTTGGGGACTGTGTCTTTCATTTTTCTGTTTGTGTAGTCCAGCATGTGACACACTGTAGGCTCAGTAAAGTTGAGTGACCGACCGAAACTCTATTACCGGCACCTTCTGCCACAAGAAGCAATAATATCCCATCCAGGTTACTGTCGACGTTCCACAGGAGCCCAACTGCAAGAGCTCCAGATGGCGCACCGGTTCCCGCCAACCCAGCGTTTAAAAACAAACAGCTGCGGACGCTAGGCAATAGAAGGCGGCCCTCACTAGGACCGCCTTTCCTCAACCCAGGCGGGTTAATACCCGCCAGCTGAGCCGCCAAAGGCGAGTTTGGAGTTCGCTCAGTTGAGGGAAACGCTTTCCTTGGGTAAACTCAGCGTCCTTGAGGTATTCTCCAACTCTGGGCTGGAGACGCTGTCCGCTTTTTTCTAACGGTGACAGGAAATCAAGGAAAAACGTGGGATTCAAAGATTTGGGGGGTAACTCTGCTCGCAGCCACTCAGATTCGAAGCTTGCGGTTGATCCCGACCTGACGTCTGTGGGGACCCGCGCCTTACACTCTGCGTCGCCTGCCCCCAGGCTCAACGCCCACCCCATGCAGCCACTCCCTCAACCGCCCGCCCTCTTCGCGCCCCGCCCAACTCCTGAGCGGCGAGCCACCATTCTCGCGAGAACTCAGCTAATCTCGCCTTTTTGAACAGCGGGATCTCGCGAGAAGCAGCTTAGGAGCCGGCCTGTAACCTGCTGGGGCGGCTCTTCTAGTCGCAGCTGCCGCAACGTCCGCCGCCTCAGACACCTCCGGACGGATTCAGTTGTGGGGGAAGCGGAGGTGTCGCTGGCCCCGGCCTGTGCCTGGACACTCAAGGGGGACTACAGGTTCGAGGGTGACTGGACTCAGCTGGAGAACTCGGTGGGGGCGGCGTTGGAGGCTGGGCTTTGGTGGGGACGGAGGGCGAGTTTGGGCTTGAGAGCCGGACTCCTCTGGTGGTGGTCTGGACGTCCCGGACCCTGCTAGGGGACCGTGGGTGAGGTTCTGGGCTCTGGCCGCTGGCGCCCAGTTCGGAGAGGCAGGGAAGGGAGTTGGGTTTCGGGGGTGCTGTTTTTGGGTTGGGAGTCCTGAGGCCTTTCCCCGGAGATGAAGGCGGTACCCTTAACCCTCCTTAACAGGGCAGAGGAACAGTTGTGCGCCGCCCCTTTTCTGTCATCCTGGGTTAACGCCGCGAGGTCCTGAGGAGGGTGCATCACAGTAGGAGCTAAGGTGGCCCGAGTCTCGCTTTGGGTGAAGAGTGAGACCCCAATAAGGTGTTAAGTGGTTTTATGCTGTAATGGTATCACGTGCGGTAACGCTTTGTTTTCCCCAAACTTGCACAGAAAAGCTGCTTATTTTTTTCTTTTTCAGATTCAAGTCTCCTAACACCCTTTATCCTCGGGAATGGGGTGCAGGGAGGTGAGACATCACTTAGTGATTTGTTAGTGTGGGCGCAATGTGACCATCACTGGGCTTCACAGATTTCGTACTAATCTTTCTCCTCAGTATTTTGAGTTCATGATAAGTCACTAGTCCTGACATGCTAAAGATAGAGCATCACTCGCTTGTCGCTTTATGCACTTAGCATATAAAATTTACTTAAATGTTTTTTAATCTTTAAGAGTCTTCATGCTTTTTATTTAAATTAACAATATCAGAGAAAAATCACAGTATATTGATTTTCTTTGGACAACTGGGTACACTCCCCCTACAATTTGATCAAGACTTTAGAGAGGGAGTTACAGATAAATTTTGAATGAAATAGATTGTAGAAATTGGTATAAGAGATATAATAAGGAGTGCAACTATACCAGCCAAAAAAGTTTCTGTACTGGAGAGCCCGTCCAGGACTGAAGCCCAAGCCTTGAAAATGAGGACTCTAGTTGTCATTAGAATACAAAGCGGAGAGCAGTAGAAAATACTTGGGGGAGGATTTGATGGTGGATAAAGACTGTTAAAAAAGTGTGTGAGGAGAATTATTTTTGAAGGTGTAAATGTGTTTCATAAATTTCCTAACATTTCTCGGAGTTTATGACCTAACTGCTATTACACATAAAAAAGTGGGAAGGAAGGTTCTGAAGCATGGAGTATGGCAAGGAACCATGGAGTCAGGAAAGCTTTCAGTGTCTTGACAATGTTTTTGGGATTTCACCTTTTTTTTTCTCCCAAAAAAACTTTCAGATGGGCTTTTTACATTCTGTATGTCACCCTTCCACCAATCTGAATTTTTTTCTTTCTCAACCTTTCTTCTAAGCCTTGTGAAAATTTTTTATTATTAACCATGGAGTTACAAACCAGTATGTCCTGCTTTATGGCTTTTTACATTAGGTGGCTTAGTGAAGTGTTGAAGTGATCTGGAAAATATTATGCACCTTTCAGAGGAATAGGTTATGAATAGCAAACTCACATGCCTCCAGATACTACACATATGAAAATAAAAATGAGTGAAATACACTAAAGAGTTTATGCCTCATCTAAGAGGGATATCCAGTTCTCACGTTCACCTGATCAGTGCCATAATGAATATGGGCCCAGTGTTCAGCCTTCTCAAGAGAACACAGGAAATCTAAATTTTTGCTTGCGGGTCTCCTGACTTTTAAAAATATTGACAGCTACTCGAAACAGTTAAAAATAACTTCATGTGGCCCAAGCAAACCCAAACCTGTCAGTAGTTGTATCCTGCTCTCCAGGTTTGGACCTGTGTTATGAGTAAGAATTAATAAATTTTACAACTGGAAAAAAAAAGATTTAAAGTAAGTATGCCAATTAGTTTGGAATTTCAGACCTAGGAGTAATTGGGGGAAAATGTCAACTCTTAATTGAAAACAGGTGAGTTTAATAGGCAAGTTTAATAGCCTTTAACTGTGGTAGGGCAGATTGAACTGATACTTAGTAATATTTTAACTGGAAATAACTGAAGAAAAACCCTCTCAGTATATATGGTTTAATAACTGAGGGTTCTGAGCAAAGCAAAGGTATCTTGTAAGGGAATTGATTTATTGAGAAGCCCTTTATTGTATTTGCGATTAATATGTAAAATAAATCTAGAAGACCCTCTACTGACTCATCTATGGTTTTGAATGTTTACTGTTTGCTGTACCATCACACTTTGTCTTCCCAGTAATTGACTTTTATTGGAAGCAATATTGATTCCTTGGATTTTATTCCGTGGCTGATGGTGCAGGGGGGAGGGGCATCGTGAGGGGAAGAAATGGGAAGGGGAAAGTGTGAGGTGAAGCAAGCACTCATGTGCTTCTCTTTTACATTGTGCATTACAAGATTGATTTGAGTTAGCTAGTTTTTCTTGTTAAGAAGAATAGGTACTTTGATTGATTAAACACAGTGCCTTATACATAGGAGAGCTTAATGATATTTGTGGAATTGAGCCCCGTGGATTAAACCACATTTATCCGTTAGTGGGAAGTACTTTAATCACATAATCGGATTCATTCTTAGTTGGGCTGCGGGGAATGGGAGTTTAGAGGTCAGTCCTAGGAAAGAAGTGAATCTTAGGCTTATAGAGGGCAAGGTGAAGTCTTCCATGGGAGTAAGGGTGAGAAAGGAGGCTAGGTGAAGGAGAGAGTTTGAAAAAGCAGGATAGAAATGGTCAAGTACCACTTAGTCTACCGTGCAGTTTTACAAAGAGCTCTGCTTTTTACAACTAAATTTATCATAACTTATGCAAAGACTACATAGAATATTGTTTTTTTTAATAGATCTTCATTGGAGTATAATTGCTTCACAATACTGTGTTAGTTTCTGTTGTACAGCAAAGCGAATCAGCCACATGCATACACATGTCCCCATATCCACTCCCTCTTGAGCCTTCCTCCCATCCTCCCTATCCCAGCCCTAGGTCATGGCAAAGCACCGAGCCGATCTCCCTGTGCTATGCTGCTGCTTCCCACCAGCCAGCTATTTTACATTCGGTAGTGTATATATGTCGTTGCTACTCTCACTTCGCCTCAGCTTCCCCCTCCCACCCCATGTCCTCAAGTCCATCCTCTATGATCCTCTATGTCTACCTCTTTATTCCTACCCTGCAACTAGGTTGATCAGTACCTTTTTTTTTTCTAGATTCCATATATATGCGTTAGCATACGGTATTTGTTTTTCTCTTTCTGACTTCACTCTGTATGGCAGACTCTAGGTGTGTCCACCTCACTACAAATAACTCAGTTTTGTTCCTTTTTATGGATGAGTGACATTCCATTGTATATATGCGCCACATCTTTATCCATTCATCTGTTCACCCACCTCCTAGAGTAACGAAATAGAGTATTGGTTTTTAATCAGGACTACTTTGGGAGTTTGCAGACTTAGTTTTCTTTCTTTTAGCCCAGTCTTCTTAGGTCAAGTTAGTCTAATACCTCTTCACCCAATCCTTGCCTCTCTCTGGTGTGGGAAGTGAAATAGGAGAAGATGTGTATTCTGTGAGATGTTCCTCTTTGAGAGTTTAAAAAACATCTTGAAGAATCTGTTATGTATTTTTGGAGATTATGTTTGTTGAAGGAAGAACCATCATTTTCCTCTCCCCATGTTTCTACATGACTTGTAAAGTAAGGAAGTTCTCTTGGAAGTAGCTTTCCCCCTTCTTTCAACTCCTTGGGTGAGATGCCCTCTCAAGGAAGGATTAGGTGAGGACTGGAGAAGGAATTGAGTATGCTGTTGCTCAGTGACATCTGGTTCTGTTTTTAGAGCTCTCAATTCTTAGGACATAACATTCTCTACTCCCCTGTAGGGTGGATTTATCTGAGCAGCCTGGACCCTATGAGGGAGAAGAAAATAAACGTATACAGTTCTAAGTTTAATTTACAATTGAAGTTAATAGGTAGCTGTTTTGGCCACTGATTTCAGCTATAATTTTACCTTTGTCTGACTCCTTTGTTTCTTTGTTGGTTATAAACCCACAGTAAGGGAGAAGGATGCTCATTAATGGAAGAAGAACTATTTTGAAATCTTGTCTCCTCTTGGATAGAATGTTTATTAGGGTTTAAGCTAATGTTGCATTTCCCTATTATGGCTTGCTCTGGTTTGCTTTGGCATCTTGAAACTGAGAACTGCCTTGTTAAGCAGGTAGCAATCTAGAGCTCAGAGGTGGAAGGTAAGCAATCAGAATTCAAAGAGATCCTCTTTGGGAGAGGATTAAGAGGTTGGTAAATGTTCGATGTAAGCAGTGAGAATACAATGAGCTAAAATACTTGAAATAGTAGAAACTTGACATTAAAGAGGAAAGATTTTATGTGGAATATGTGACCTTATGTCAGAAGATTTCTGAAGATTTGTAAGATGCTAAAAGGTATCTATGCCAATAAAAGCATCTTTTTAAATCCTAATTAATAGTTTAATTATATTTTTCTGTTTAAAAATGTAAGATATCTGATTACATGGTACTTATTTTTATCTTTGTAGTTGAAATGAATGGTCTGTTAGTACTTTTGGTCGTGAACTGAAATTAACATTTGTTATTTGGTTGAGGGTGAGTCTGTCATAGTGAAGTACTAATTGAAGTACTTGATTAGAAACTATGAATAACACTTTTCTAAGGTCATTTAACATTGTAATCATACTTTTCTTTTCATTGTAATCATACTTGGAATACCTTATTTGGGATCACTTAGATCTGTGTTTAAAGCCGACTGTTAGCTTTATGACATAAGTTACTTAACTACTCTGAGCTGTTGTTGGCTCACATGAAAAATGGAGGTAGAACACAATTGTCAGGAGTTTAAGAATGAAATTAAATAAAATATACACAAGGGCTATGTAAATAGTAAAGTGAATATAACTTGTTAGCACTTTGTACTGTGTTTATGCTCAGAAAATAGCATGCTGTCTGGTGATCTTAAGACACATCAGGGGAATTTACATTTACATCTAGCTGTCTCATTTGTAGGGAACAAATTCAAATGGCTATTTGCAGCCTTGACAATATGACTCTTCCACTGGAAATTACAAAAGTTTTTTTTTCTTTTTCTTTATTCTAGTCCACAATGAACAGGAGGAACCTCTTTCTTTTCATGTTGGCATTGACTATCCATTGACACATCTGGTATTCTAAGTAATCTTTTAAAAATTGAAATATAGTTGATGTACAATATTATGTTAATTTCAGGTATACTACATAGTGATTTGACATTTGCATATATTGTGAAATGACAATAAGTCCATTAACTATCTGTCCTGATAAAACTTACTGTATAATAGTACTGACCATATCCTTATGCTGTATATTACGTCTCTGTGGCTTGTTTCGTAACTGGAGGATTGTACCTCTTAATCCCCTTCACCTATTTCAACCCCCCACCTGTCTCCCCTCTGGATACCACCTGTTTGTTCTCTGTATCTGTGAGTCTGTTTTCATTTTGTTTTGTTTTTTAGATTCCACATATAAGTGAGATCATATGGTATTTGACTTATTTCATTATAGTATAATACCCTCTAGATCCATCCATGTTGTTGCAAATGGCAAGGCTTCTTTTTTTTAATGGCTGAAAAATATTCCGCTGTATTTATATACCACATCTTCTTTATCCATTCGTCTATTGATGGGAACTTAGGTTGCTTCCATACCTTGGCTCTTGTAAATAATGCTTCATTGAACATAGGGTGCACATATTTTTTCAAATTGGTGTTTTTGTCTTCTTCAGGTAAATACCCAGAAGTTAAATTGCTGGATCATATGGCAGTTCTGTTTTTAATTTTTTGAGAAACCTCTATACTGTTTTTCCTTCTGGCTGTACCAGTTTACATTTCCACCAACAATGCACGAGGGTTCCCTTTTCTCCATCCTTGCCGATACTTGTTATTTATTGTTTTGTTGATGATAGCCATTCTGACAGGTGTGAGGTGGTATCTCATTGTGGTTTTAATATGATTAGTGATCTTTTCATGTGTCTGTTGGCCAGCTGTATGTCTTCTTTGGGAAGATGTCTAGGTCCTCTGCCTATTTTTTAATTGGGTAGTTTGTTTTTTTGATGTTGAGTTGTATGAATTCTTTGTATATTTTGAATATTAACCCATTGTTGGATATGTTGTTTGCAAATATCTTCTCCCATTCAGTAGGCAGCCTTTTCAGTTTGTTGATAGTTTCCTTTGCTGTACAAAAGCTTTTTAGTTTGATGTAATCATATTTGTTTATTTTTCTTTAGTTTCTCTTGCCTGAGGAGACAGATGCAAGAAAATATTGCTAAGACTTATGTCAGAGAGCTTACTGCCTATGTTTTCTTATAGGAGTTTTATAGTTTCAGGTCTTACATTTAAGTCTTTATTCCATTTTGAGTTTGTTTCGGTATATGCTATGAAAAATTAGTACATTTTGATTGTCTGTATGTAGCTGTCCTGTTCTCCCAACACCATTTATTGAAGAGGCTGTCTTTTACTCATTGTATATTCTTGCCTCATTTGTTGTAGATTAATTGACCATATAAGTGTGAGTCCATTTCTGGGTCCTGTATTCTGTTTGTTGATCTGTGTGTCTGCTTTGATTTGTAGTGTAGTTTGAAATCAGGGTGCATGATATTCCAGCTTTGTTCTTCTTTCTCAAGATTGTTGGCTATTTGGGATCTTTTGTTTCCATACAAATTTTAGAATTACTAGTTCTAGTTCTGTGAAAAATACCATTGGTATTTTGATTTAGACTGCCTTGGGTTATATGGTCATTTTAACAATATTAATTTTTCTATGAGCATGGTAAATCTTTCCGTTCGTTTGCGTTGTCTTCAGTTTTCTTCAATGTCTTACAGTTTTCTGGGTCCAGGCCTCTTATCTCCTTAGATGTATTCTTAGTTATTTTATTCTATTTGATGCAGTTGTTAATGAGATTGTTTTCTTAATATCTTTTTCTGATAGTTTATTGTTAGTGTATAGAAATGCACAGATTTCTGTATACTGACTTTGTATCTTGCAACTTTACTGAATTTATTAGTTTAGCGGTTTTTAGTAATGTGTTTAGGATTTTCTATACTTAAAACATGTCACCTGTAAACTGGGACAGTTTTATTTCTTCCTTTCTAATTTGGATTCCTTTTAATTCTTTTTCTTGTCTGGTTGCTATGGCTAGGATTGCCAACACTATGTTGAATAAAAGTGCGAGAGTGGGCATCCTTGTCTTGTTCCTGATTTTAGATGAAGTGCTTTCAGCTTTTCACTGTTGAGTATGGTGTTGGCTGTGGTTTTGTAATATATGGCCTTTAATATGTTGAGGTATGTTCCTTCTATACCCACTTTGTTGAGAGTTGTTATCATAAATGGATTTGAAATTTGTCACAGGCTTTTTCTGCATCTGTTGAGATGATAATATGATTTTTATTCTTCAGCTTGTTACTGTGGTGTATCACTTTGATTTGCGTTTATTGAAAAATCCTTGTATCCCTGGGATAAATCCCACTTGATCATGGTATATGATCCTTTTTTATGTATTGTTGAATTCAGTTTGCTCATGTTTCGTTGAGAATTTTTGCATCTGTGTTCATCAGAGATACTGGCATGTAATTTACTTTGTGGTATCTTTGCATGGTTTTGGATTCAGGGTGATAATGGCCTTGTATAATGAGTTAAGAAGCATTCCTCCCTCTTCAATTTTTTTGTAATAGTTTAGGAAGGATGAGTGTTAACTCTTCTTTAAATGTTTTGTAGAATCCACCTGTAAAGCTGTCTGCCTGGACTTTTGTTTGTTGGGAGTTTTTGTTTTTTTTAATTGATGCAATTTCATTACTGGTAATTGGTCTGTTCATATTTTTTTATTTCTTCCTGATTCATTTTTGGGAGATTTTTATGTTTCTAGGAATTTATCCATTTCTTCTAGATTGTCCATTTTATTGGCATATATTTGTTCTTAGTAATCTCTTACGATCCTTAGTGTTTCTGTGGTGTCATTTCTGATTTTATTTCTTTCATTTCTGGTTTTATTTATTTGGGCCCTCTCTTTCTTGATGAGTCTGGTTAAAAGTTTATCAGTTTTGTTTATCTTTTCAAAGAACTCGTAATTTCATTGGTGTTTAATTTTTAAAATTTTTAATTTTTTAGTCTCTATTTCATTTACTTCTGCTCTGATATTTATGATTTCTTTCTTTCTCCTAATTTCGGGTTTGTTTGTTCTGCTTTTTCTAGTTCCTTTAGGTGTAAGTTTAGGTTGTTTATTTGAGAGCTTTCTTGTTTCCTGAGGTAGGCTTGTATCACTACAAGCTTCTTTCATAGAACTGCTTTCGATGTGTCCCAGAGATGTGGATTGTTGTATTTCCATTTTCATTTGTTTCCAGGTATTTTTTGATTTCCTCTCTGATTTCCTCAGTAAACCATTGGTTGTTTAGTAGCATGATTTTTTAGCCTTCCCATGTTTGTGTCTTTTGTAGTCTTTTTCTTGTAGTTTGTTTCTAGTCTCATACTGTTTCCAGAAAAGATACTTAATATAATTTCAGTATTCTTAAATTTATTGAGGCTTGTTCTGTGGCCTAGCTTCTGATATGTCCATTTGTGCCAAAAAGAATGTGTATTCTGCTGGTTTTGGATGAAATGTTCTATACATATCTATTAAATCCATCTGGTCTAATGTGTTATTTAAGGCCAATGTTTCCTTATTGATTTTCTGTCTGGATGATCTGTCCATTGATGTAAGTGAGGTGTGAAAGTTTGCTACTGTTATTGTATTAGTGTCAGTTTCTCTGTTTTTGTTTATTAATATTTCTTTTATGTATTTAGGTGCTCCTATGTTGGGTGCATATATATTTACAATTGTTATATCCTCTTGTTGGCTTGACCTGTTTATCATTATATAATGTCCTTCTTCTACTCTTGTTACAGTCTTTGTTTTAAAGTCTATTTTGTCTGATACAAGTATTGATACTCCAGCTTTCTTTTCCTTGCCACTTGCATGGAATACCTTTTTCCATCCCCTCAATATCAGTCTGCATATAACTTTAAATCTGAAGTGAGTCTCTTGTAGGAAGCATATATATGGTTTTTTCTTTTTTTTTAATCTGTTCAGCCACTGTCTTTTGAATGGAGCGTTTAGTCCATTTACGTTAATTACTGATAGGTATATACTTTTTCCATTTTAATTCTTTGCTGGTTGCTTTTGTAGTTCTTTGTAGTTCTTCTCTTCTTTTGCTTTCTTCCCTTGTGATTTTTTTTTTTTTTTTTTGCGTTACGCGGGCCTCTCACTGTTGTGGCCTCTCCCGTTGCGGAGCACAGGCTCTGGACACGCAGGCTCAGTGGCCATGGCTCACGGGCCCAGCCGCTCCGCGGCATGTGGGATCCTCCCAGACCAGGATTGCACCTGTGTCCCCTACCTCGGCAGGCGGACTCTTAACCACTGCGCCACCAGGGAAGCCCTTTCCCTTGTGATTTGATGACTGTCTTTAGTGTTATGTTTGAATTTTATTTTTTTTTGTGTGTATGTATCTATTATAGGTTTTTGGTTTGTGGTTATGATGAGGTTAACAAATAGCTATATGCACGTGTGTGTGTGCACACACACACATATGTGATTGTTTTAAGTTGATAGATCTCTTAATTTTGAACAGATTCTAACCACCCTGAATTTTTACCCCCTGCACATTTAATATTTTTCACATCATATTTAAAATCTTTTTGTTGTTGTGTCTTATTATGGATATATACTATTACTTTTGTCTTTAGCCTTCCTATTAGCTTTATAATGGTTGATCTATTACCTTTACTGTATGTTTGCCTCTACAAGTGATATTTTTCCTTTCATAATTTTCATATTTCTAGTGGTGGCTTTTCTGTTTAGAGAAGTTCTTTCAACATTTCTTGTAAAGCTGGTTTAGTGATGCTGACCTCATTTAGGTTTTGCTGGTCTGTAAAAGTCTGTTTCTGCTTCAAATCTGAGTGATAACCTTGCTGGATAGAGTATTCTTGGTTCTAGGTTTTTTTCTTTCATCACTTTGAATATATCAGGCCAGTCACTCTGGCCTGCAGCTTCTTCTGAAAAGCTGATAGTCTTTTCGGAGTTCCTTGTATGTAACTAGTTGGCTTTTCTTTCACTGCCTTTAAGATTCTCTATCTTTAACTTTTGCCATTTTAATTATAATTTGTTTTGGTGTGGACATCTTTGGGTTCATCTTGTTTGGGACTTTCTGTGCTTCCTGAACCTGAGTGTCTTTTCCTTTCCTAGGTTAGGGATATTTTCAGCTGTTATGTATTCAAGTAAGTTCTCTGCCCTCTGTCTCTCCCTCTTCTCCTTCTGGGACCCCTATAATGTTAGTATGCTTTATGTTGTCCCAGAGGTCTCTTAAACTAAGCTTATTTTTAAAAATTCTCTTTTGTTTTTTTCTCTTCAGCATGGGTGATTTCCAGTACTGTCTTCCAGATTGCTGATCTGTTTTGCTGTATGATCTAATGTACTGTTGGTTTCTTGTAGTGTATTTTTTATTTCACTTTATTGTATCTGTTTGGTCCTTCTTTGTATTTTGCAGCTATCTGTTTGGTTCTTCTTTGTATTTTCCAGCTATTTCCAGCTTCTCACCATGTTCATTCATTCTTCTCCTGAGTTTGTTGAGTATCTTTATGATCACTACCTACCTTGAACTCTTTATCAGGTAGATTGTTTGTCTTCACTTCATTTAGTTCGTTTTCTGAGGCTATACGTCTTGTTCACTCATTTGGAATATATTCCTCTATCTCCTCATTTGGCCAAATCGCTGTATTTCTTTTGGTGTATTAGGTAGGCTGCTTATGTTTCCTGATCTTGAAGTGGCCTCATGTAGGAGATGTCCTATGGGGCCCAGCAGCACACTCCACTCTGGTCACCAGAGCTCTGTGCTCTAGAGGTGCCTCTTATGTAGGCTGCATGAACCTTTATGTTGTGCTGGGGCTGAGTACTGTGATTGTGCTGGTAGGCAGGGCTGTCTGCTGTCCAGTTAGCTGTGCCTTATGTGGTGGCTGCAAGCCTCCTGGAGGGCAGGGTTGGCTTCTTGTGTGGCTCTCTACAGGGCCTGGTGGGCACAGGGCTGGTGCTGGCTCATTGGAGGGTTGTGTTGGGTCCCTGGCACTAATTGGCTAGAGGGAGGATTCCAAAATGGAGCTTGTCTGTACTGGTGTTATCATGGTAGAACAAGCTCCACAAAATGGCTGTTGCCATCATTTCCTCCCCCAAGGGGTGTCCCATTTGCCTCCTACCTCTCTGGGAGGCTCTCCAAGATCAGCAGGTGGGTCTCGCCCAAGCTCCTTTCAAACTATTGCCTCTGGTCTGGGACTTGGAGCATGTTGAGATTATGTGTGCTCCCTTTAAGAGCAGAGTCTGTTTCCTAACACCCCTTCCCCACCTCCCATGCTCCCAAATATAAGCTCTCCTGTTTTCAAAGCTAGACATTCTGGGGGCTTGTTTCCTGGTGCACAACCCCTTGGACTGGGGAACCTGCTGTGGGGCTTGGACCCATTGCTCCTTGGGGAGGACCAGTTGTGATATTCCTCCCATTTGTGGGTTGCTGACTGAGTGATGTGGGTCCTGACAATACTGTGTCTCCGCCCCTCCTACCCCTCTCATGTCGTTCCTTTATGTCTTTAGTTTTGGAAAATCTTTTCTGCTAATCTTCAGGTTGTTCTTATAGATAGTCGCTCTGTAAGTAGTTGTAATTTTGGTGTGTCCGTGGACAGAGATGAGTTCAGGGTCTTCCTACTATACCATCTTGGCCATCTCCTCTATTCTCTGTAATTTGAATGCCAGGTGCAACAGTAGAGAAAAGAGAATATATTGTAGAGAGAAATGGCATGACATTTTAAAAACCGTCTATTGGGATACTGTTAACATCTCTAAAAATTTTTTTATTTTTATTAATTTGGATTATTTTTCTTTAAGATCTTTGACTGTCATTGCTGGTAGCAGATGAATAGAAAATTATCCTGAGTTTTCTATTTGTGGACTATGTTAAAAATAAATTTAAAAGCTCAGATACCTGAGGAAGTATCTCAGGGCATAATTGTGCAACAAAATGTTTTTATACTTTTCTCATTCTTAGATGGTCATGCAAATAGTGCTGAATTATTTTAAAGGTAATTATTTCATTCAGGGCAGTTTGCTTTATACAATGCAGGATTGAATTTTATTTTTCTCACATCTTGAGAGCAAGCAATGCAGTCTGCTCTGTCCTTTTGTCTCCTAATTTGTTAATTTAGAATTTTCCTAAAGAAGTTCCTGTAAGATGGGTAACTGTGGGACACTATTATTTTCTTCTTGTTGAATATTCCAAATTGCGTGAGTTTCTCTTTTCAAAGAGAGAATATTTAGTTATTAAGAGACTAGTGAAGTTATAAAACTGTAATACTGGAAGTATTTTAAAATCATTAATACTCTAGTGTTTGGAAGAGATAACTAAACTGCAGATTAGGCCTCATTACCTGAGTTTGATAAAACTTATTTATTGTACCATATGAAGAAAACAGCAAAACTTCCATTTTTACTTATTTTTTTAACTCAATCTCTTTTTCGTTTTCATTTTTTGTGTATGTGTAATATATACATAGTACTATTTATATACATGTATGTGCATTGTTTATATATGTATGTGCAGCTACTCAAGTTAGTTGAATTGAAAACATTAAGAAAGGGAAAAAGTGTCATATTTTAGAATAAGAGTGATATGACATCTTTGATCATCTTTGCTTCCCTAGTGAATGATACTTTTTAACAGTAGCCTTGAATACTTGTTGGTTTTGAAATTGTTTTATGAGTACTTTGAAAAATTACTTATAAAAGTAGATTATTTGGAGTAATTTCTTTCTGAATATGAACATGCAATGTATTGCATGCAATTTGGGACAGTCACCAAAAAGCAAAGAAGAAAATGGCATCTTAATCCCGTGACCCAATGATAATTGCTTCCAGTCATAAACACATGTATACACATACACGTGCATACACACACACAATTGGGATCATTCTGTATGTAATGACTTAAATTTTTTATTTTGAGAAATTAAAATAATATAACAAATACATAACTAGATTTAAAAATGAACATTCCCTTCCTCCTCCCCTTCCCCCTTTCCCTCTCCTTCCCCTTCCACTATAAATTCTTTGATAAACATATTTCTCAGGATAAAAATTTAAAAGTGGGATTCTTGTGTTAAAATGTGTGACACCCTTCAGGTTTTACAGTTTATATTCCCACAAGCCTGAGTAGCCTTTTCCCCTCTTCTTTAGCCATCACTGGTTATCATGAAAACAAACCAAGAAATCTTTGACAATTTGATCAGTTAAACATCTCACATTTAACTTGGGTTTCTTATATTACTAGTGAGGTTGAATATTTCCTCTTTTCCCCTTTTTGGCAGCCAGTATTCTTTTTGTAAATTGCTGACTTAATGAACTCTGTGTGTTTTTCCATCACAGTGTTCAGATTTTTTTAATATGGATTTATAAATATTCCTTATATTTAAGATTAAAATCTTATCTATTTGTTATATACATTTTTATAGCTTTTCATTTATCTTTTATAGTTAGAATTTTTATGTAGTCTAACCTAATGCTTTTTGAAAGTGGTCTGCAGTCCCAATTCTGATCCCTGATGAAGTTTTCACTAGTCTTTGTTGCAAATGTGAGCATAAAGTGTCTGACTGCACGTTCCTGTTTCTCATATTTTTTTCCCTCTGATTTGAGGCTTAGAAATTCCTTCTTTATTCTGAGAGTCAGATAAATGTTCATTTATATTTTTTTCTTAATTCTTTATGGTTTTGTGTTCTACTTTTATTTTTTTTTAATAATGTGGAATTTGGGAGAGATAATATGTGAGGAAGGAAAGGATCTTCTGCCGAAATAGTTGATCAATATTTTAGAACCTCTCTATCTAACCTTGAATCTGTCATCTAGCTATCTGTCTCTTAGTGATTTGAAATGTGACCAGTAGCACTTTTTATTTTCTGGGCATAGCGTTTTGATGGGTTGTGTATTAAACTTGAGAGACAGTATAGTATGGTGGAAGAAGCACTGAATTTGACTGTACAGATATGTATTTGAGTCCTAGTTTATTTATTAGCTATGTGACATAGGCAAATAACATAATCCCTTTAAGCCAGTTTCTCAGTTTTTAAAAAGAAATCACCTTTATATAATAGAGGATACCTCTTGTGTCTTGTAGGCTTGATATATGGATTAGCGTAGAAAATGTATATGAAAATCCACCTTATTATCCAAGGCTTCCTGAATTAGATACTAGCATCTAGCTCCTGTACCTCTATCCTGCTTGAAAAATCTCACTGCGTATTTTGGTATAGTTCATTTAGTGCTGAGGCATATCTCATACCTACCACCAGTCTGGTAACCTTTCCAAAGGAGGATGGTTTGAGCTTATTGTTCGGAACCCATTCTGATATGTATTGGTCATTGCTTATTATTCTATCATATATGGTAGTAACAGCCACATATGGCTATTCAAATTTAAGTGAATTAAAATAGAAAATTCATTTC
The DNA here is from genome assembly GCF_011762595.2 of Tursiops truncatus. Lineage (NCBI taxonomy): Eukaryota > Metazoa > Chordata > Mammalia > Artiodactyla > Delphinidae > Tursiops > Tursiops truncatus. Next base: position 66,339,987 of record NC_047041.1, on the reverse strand, counting down.
ATCAATTGTACATTTCAGGTGTTTTATAGCTACATGTAGCCCGTGGCTACTTTTTGGACAGTGCAGACGTAGAACATTTCCATTATCAGACAAAGTTCTGTTGGGTAATACTTCAGTCTAGAACTTGAATCATACTTAGGGCCTTTTCTAGCCTATTGAATTGAGGGCAGGTAAACAAGCAAAAATCTGAAAGGAATGGAAGGTAATGGGTTAATGAATGGGTCAAAATGCAACAGCATATTAATAGTTATATGAAAAATGTAACTTATTAAAAAAGCCTCTCAGAGGGAAAAAGAAAACATTGTTTGAGTCTGACTTTGTTTAAAGGGTCATGGAGGAAAAAATAAAACATTGTTTGAGTCTGACTTTGTTTAAAGGGTGCTGGTTCTTAGGAGTTGAATGTAATCTCCTTTGATTTAGGCACTTCATCAGCTTATTGGAGATTTGCCTATATTAAATTTTACGTCAAGGTGATTTGCTTCAACTAAGATGTTTCCGGTTTTGAAGGCAATACTAGTTAGTCATAGAAGAAAAGGAAAAATAGGGACATATGCATAGAAAATAAAACATTAAGTTTTTTTAGAAAATTAAAAAAATCATATATGCTTTTTAGTGAGTTTTAAGAATTGAGCACTATAAACAGCATCTAGTTCATTATAATGCTAATTATGTAATGTAGGTATTTAGAAAATGCCTAAGATAGGGAAAGATTTTCAAACATTGATTGAGCTGTTTAAGGTGGGTGGGGGAATAAATGAAATGGTTCTTGAAGTGTTAATGTCTTAAACAAGAAATCAGCAAAATTTCAGTAGAAATTCTATAACAGTAATAAAATCAATGAACTCAGAGATTTTATCTCCAGGTCACCTCTGGAAGATCAAGGGCTGAATATGAGCTGACTTTGGAAGTCTTACATTTTGGTGGATTTGATAAGGAATTCCTTTAAATAGACAAAGTACCCTACTTTTAGTGGAAAATTCATGCAGTTTTATTAAATCTGTTTGTTAGTGTATCCCTAGCAGTTAGCAAAATGCCTGAAAAGGTACTAAGTACTCAATGAATAGATTTTGAATGAAAGCATAAGTCAATTGAATTTGATATCCTGGAACTAGTTACATAAAATTTAGTCAGATATAATCTAACTGATATAATCAGGATACAAAAATATCCTGAATAAAGTTCTCAGCATTATTTACTTGCTTTATTTTAACTGCAGCAAATAAGAAAAATATAAGTCTTGACATCTGAAAGTGCTTCTATGAGATTTAGGCAGCTTTGAGGAATCTTTTGGGGAATATTAGGAGTCATTTGATAATATCTTTAAAAATGTTTCCAGGGGTATTTGTTATGTTCCCTCTTTTAACACCATTTTCTTAGTGTATAGTTCCTAAGAGCAAGTATTAGCATTAGATACTTCTTGCTCGTTTGAGGATGAGATTCACATGATTGGTGGGTATGATTATACAATATTATTCTTTTTAAAGACAAGCAACTAAGTTAAAGACTCCCTATAAATCTTCATAATTTGCATTTCCTCTTCTCTAGTGTATTCTGTTAAATGAAATGCCTTTGGTTTCTTTCATCTTAATTTTATTAATGAGAACATTTTGTAAAAGTTTACATATAGCGTGTATACTAAGCTGTGGGAACACACATATGAGTTATCCTTTGTTCTTGCCCTCAAGGAGTCTTACAGTTTAAGGGAAGACATGTGGCAGAAACATATTCTACCAGTGCATAATGATGGAGTTCAGAACATGCTACCCCAAAGTATGGCACCTTCACATATTGAATATTTTAAGCAGAAGGAATTAGAGCAACAGCATGTGCTGGAGGAACTTCTGACCTGCCTCTAAAGCAGGTCATAAAACCCTCATGAGAGGTGTCCCTATGCCTAGAGGAAAGGAGCATCTTTAGCTGCAAAGGTGAAGGAACATAGAAATCTGAACGAGAGATAATGCTAGTAAGTTTTTGTCAATTTACTATACTCTTTCCATGATATTCCAGTCTTCATCAAACTTGGCATAAGAACACTCAGGTTTGTTTCTTCGGGCCTTCATTTGCTTATGAAGGCTCCAGTGTTGAGTAAAGTTTACATTAAATAAACTTGTATGCTTTTCTCTTGTTAATATGTCTTGTTACAAGGATCCCAGTTGAAAATTTAGAAGGGTAGGGGAAAAAGATATTTTTCCTCCCCTACTATATGTATTGACCGTATTTAAGCAATCAGAAACAAAAAACAAAACTATAGGTAAGCAGTAAAATTAAACAAGGAAGAAAATTTTGATAACAAAGCCATTTCCAAATACTTAACGGTAGCCCCCTCTTCCCAATTATGAAAACAATGTATGGTATATTCAAATAGTATAAGAGATACAATGAAAAGTAAGTCTTTCTCTCATTTCAGCCTTTCCTCAGAGGCAACTAGTTAGAAGTTTTATGTGTTATTTCTAGACATTTTAAAAAACATATAAAAACATTGATGAGTGTTTGCATACATATTTTTAAAATATATTGGAGTATATAATACATATCTGTACTATGCTTTTTAGCATAACGTTATATCTTGGAATGTTTTTCTTATCAGTATGTATCTCATTTTTACTGGTTGCATGATACTGTGGAAATTTTTAACCAATTCATTTCTGGCGAACATTTAGATTGGTTCTAGGTTTTTGCTGTGACAAGTAGTGCTGTGAAGTCAAGGAGATAAAAGAGATGTACGTGTTGTGTGTGTGTGTGTGTTAGTATAGTGGTATGTATAATTAGAACAAGGGCTGAGCAGAATCTTAAACTTTCAGTGACGTACCTAGGCAGAATGTGTTGGACAATAAGATAGACCCTAAAGTAGTTCCCATGATCCCTGCCTCCTGGTGTTCGTGCCTTTGTATAATCCCCTCGCCTTGAGTGTGAGCAGAATTTGTGATCTCCTTCTAACCAAAAGAATATGCTAAAGGTAATGGAATGTTACTTTCCTAGTTATCTTACATAAGACTCCATTTGGCTAGCAGACTGACTATCTACATCATTGGCTTTGAATCCTACTGCCATAAGGAAATGAATTGTTACAATCTCAGTAACCTTGGAAGTGGATCCTTCCCCAATTGAGCCTCCAAATGAGGATGTAATTATGGTTGACACCTTGACGTAGCCTTGTAGAGGACCCAGCTAAACTATGCCGGATTCCTAACCCACAGAAACTAAGATAGTATATGGTATTGTAAGCCACTGGGTTTGTGGTAATTTGTTATGTAGAAAGGAGGTTGTTATGTCCAAATGAGAGAAAAAATTTAATTTTAAGCTTCTTGGATACAGCAAGAATATTCTGGTAAAAATAACTGAAGGAGTTTTCAGAGAGGTTAGAAACTAGGATGATTTGTCTGTTCTTCCAGAGATTAAAATTTACTTTTAAGCTGAGTGAAATATGTTTTACATCATAGTTACTATAGGAATGACATAAGGTTTTTTTTTAATTAATTAATTTATGTATGTATGTACGTATGGCTGTGTTGGGTCCTCGCTACTGCGTGTGGTCTTTCTCTGGTTGCGGTGAGTGGGGGCTACTCTTCGTTGTGGTGTGGGGGCTTCTCATTGCGGTGGCTTCTCTTGTTGCGGAGCACAGGCTCTAGGCATGCGGGCTCAGTAGTTGTGGCTTGTGGGCTTAGTTGCTCCGCGGCATGTGGGATCTTCCCGGACTAAGGCTCGAACGTGTGTCCCCTGCGTTGGCAGGCGGATTCTTAACCACTGCGCCACCAGCAAAGTCGGATGACATAAGGTTTTGATTTAGCTACTGAAACTGTTGCCAGCTATTGTGTTCAAAGTACATGGCTCTTTGATGACCCTGTAAAAGTCTAAGGAAATTTTAATGTTCAGTAGAACAGGGGAAGGTCAGGTGTACCTTGGAGAAATTGGGAAAACTCAAAATGAGTAGAAATCGTATCCTCACTCATTCTTCCCCTGTTCCCTGTGTTGTGATTATTTTATAATTATTATTTAAACCAGGACATGGATGATATCATATTCACCTTTTTATTCCAGCCATCTAGCACATTATAGATGCTCAGTAAATGTTGAGCGACTGTCTAGGAATTCTCATCGTCCCTGGTGATCTCAAAAGGCAAATGGAAAGTTATAAATGAACTAATGAAATATTATGCAAAATTTGTATTTGGTAGTCTACTAGAGAAAGTCAGCAATGTGCCCAGCACTGTGTTATTATATAAGGTGTCCTGTCTTATTTATTCTTTTTTTTTTTTTTAACATCTTTATTGGGGTATAATTGCTTTACAATGGTGTGTTAGTTTCTGCTTTATAACAAAGTGAATCAGTCATACATAAACATATGTTCCCATATGTCTTCCCCTTATTTATTCTTTATAATAATTTGATTGGCAGTTATATTAGTAATAGATAAAATAATGGTAAAGAGAATTGTATTATTTTCTTCATTTCACATTTAAGGAAATTGAGGTCTTAGAGGTTAAGAAGCTTGTACAAAGTCATACAACTTAGTTTTATCTGATTCCAAAACCTTTTCTCTAAGTCACTTACTATTGTGGCAGAAGTAGAAAAATTCTCACCAGTTTTCATGATCAAAAATGTGTGTGTGTCATTTACGGCAGTGGGAGGGTGGCTGTGGATTAAGTATGCTTGGGATGGTAAGGGGGGCAGTGTGATGTGGGGGTTTTGATCCAAAAGTGCTTTAATTATGTCATGCTAATATGTTTGACATTTGTAAATATTTATTAAACATCTCTGCTGCTGTTTTTTTCTTTTTAAATTTCAGTGCAATAAAATTCTTTCTGGTGTACCGTTCTTAGGCGTTTGGACAGAGGCATACAATTGTGTAACTACCACCACCACCACAATCCAGTTACAGATAATTCCATCACCCCCCAGAATTACCTTGTGCTATTACGCTCTAACGTCTTGCTGCTCTATCTATAATCCCTACAGTTTTGTCCTTCTGACAATGTTATATAAATGAAATCATATGGTATGGAACCTTTAAGTCTTGCTTCTTTCATTTATCATAATGCTTTTGAGATTCCATTTTGTTGAGTGTATTAGTAGTGACTCCAGTTACTTACATGTTGTATCATTAGATGCTGTCCCATCTGTGTCTGCAGAGCTGTTGTTTTTCTTTAATCTTTCTCTTTATTCTATGGGTTGGGTAATTTATTCTATGGGTTGGGTAGTTTTCAAGTTCCTTGATTGTTTTTTTGTTTTTTGGTCATTCCATCTGCTATTGTGCCCATCTAATGGATTTTTCATTTTAGTTCTTTTCAGCTAGAGCTGAGTTTTCATTTTTTGTTTTCACTTATCTATTGAGATTCCCTTTCTGCCACTCATTAAGACCATTTTCTTGTTTTATGCTTTGAATATACTTTCCTGTAATTGTTTAAGTATATTTATAATATGTGCTTTGAAGTCCTTATTTGCTAAATCCTACATCTGGACCTACTTGGAGTCAGTTTCCATTGACTGCCTTTTTACCGTCTTGTTTCTTTGGATCTCGTAATTTTTGGTTGAAATTTTTGGTGTTCTTTTGAGGATTGTCAGGGTTTTTTTTTTTTAATGTATATTTTAAAAATTTATTTATTTATTTTTGACTGCATTGGGTCTTCTTACTGCGCACAGGCTTTCCCTAGTTGCAGCGAGCGGAGGGGGGGGTCTCTTCGTTGCGGCACGTGGGCTTCTCATTGTGGTGGCCTCTCTTGTTGCAGAGCACAGGCTCTAGGTGCGCGGGCTTCAGTAGTTGCGGCACACGGGCTCAGTAGTTGTGGCTTACGGGCTCTAGAGCGCAGGCTCAGTAGTTGTGGCACATGGGCTTAGTTGCTCTGCGGCATGTGGGATCTTCCCGGACCAGGTCTTCGACCTGTGTCCCCTGCATTGGCAGGAGGTTTCTTAACCACTGTGCCACCAGGGAAGCCCAGGGGGTTTCTGTTCTAGTGGACCATTAACTTGCCTGGACTCAATCTGCATACTTTGTTTCCTACACAGTATGAGACAGCTGATATCTGTGCTCAGTTCTTTTCTTCCAGCTACTTGTTTTTTTAGCTTGGTCTCCTGGGGAGTGGGGTAAGGGTTAGTGTTCTCTTGCACCTGTGTAGTTTGGTGGTCAGCCAAAAATTGGGGCAGAGATTATACTCAGATTTTGGAGCTGATCTGCCTTGTGGTTCCTCTACTTCTGGGGATTCCCTCCTAGTATCTATTTTGTCTTTCTGTAGTGGTCTCTGCTCTCTGACATCCCAAGCCAGTAAGGGCTTCAGCTTTCTGCTGCTTGGGCTGTATGGTTGGGGAATACATTCAGTTTAAAAAGCATCAAACTCATAGATCTTACGCCCTGTAGCTTTCAATTCTTCTATAATCCACCATAGGGGCTACCTGGGGTCTCCCCCCATGCGTGTGTAATTTAACTGAGCAGAGTTTATGCTCAGATTTTTACGCTTCTGTGGTTCTTTCATTCCCAGTATGTCTGCCTTAAATTTCCAGCTGCACTTCCAGCCCTGAATTATTTTCTCTACCACTTTGAGCTGTGTGGCTGCCTTCACCATATTTGTAGGGGGTGGGGAGGGCTCTCAGCATAAAAACTTCAAGCTGATCTCATGGTTCTGTACCCTTCCAGTTGGAGTTTTTCAAGAGTAACCTCTTTTGGGCTTCCCTGGTGGCGCAGTGGTTGAGAGTCTGCCTGCCGATGCAGGGGACGTGGGCTCGTGCCCCGGTCCGGGAAGATCCCACATGCTGCGGACTGGCTGGGCCTGTGAGCCATGGCCACTGAGCCTGCGCGTCCGGAGCCTGTGCTCCGCAACGGGAGAGGCCACAACAGTGAGAGGCCCGCGTACCGCCAAAAAAAAAAAGAGTAAGCTCTTTTTTTTTTTACTACTGTATGCTTTGAGACACTTTCCAAAAAAATGCTATAAAACAATTAAAAATTTTTTTAATCCAAATTTAAATAATTGTTATCTGTATGAGGCTCACATGATCAATTCTCTCAGCTGCATTTGCAGGAGGTTCATTTTCATCCCTCTGGTTCCTTTTAAAAGCTGCTTCCTCTTGTTCTTTTTCTTTCACAGTTATATCTATATCATGTATTTTGTGTCTTCAAGCTGGTACAGTCTCTCTTTTATGCCTATAAGGAGAGAAGCTCATCAAATGATCCCTCAAGTTTCTGGCCCTTCAGAAATTCTTCCTACATCTAGACCCCTAGCATTCAGGTGTTTGCTCTTTTAGTCTGCCAATCTCAAGCGATTCATTTGCCCTGGGGGGCTATCGCTGCTTTTGGTCTTTTCCATATAGGAAAGGTTACCTTAGGACATTTTGCTAGCTCAGGTGCCTTCTTGACTACCTCTTGGTCAGTCTTTCCCACTCCCACCTCTGGGTATTTGGCTTTCTATGCAGCTGAAGGCAGTCCTTGGTGTCTGGCCCTGGTATCACTATGTGATTCTGTTCTATTCACTTTTTTCCCTCTCTATCAGGTCTTTCTCTCCAGTAACCACCACACACTTTGTTTGCCAAGTTTGAGAGATAAAAATAATTTCACTTATCAGAAAAGCTCTTGTGTAATGACACTATTTAGAGTGAGATCTCAGTAGTTTGCACAAAGCCACAAGATGGCTGTGTTTAAAAGTGACATCTGGGGCTTCCCTGGTGGCGCAGTGGTTGAGAGTCCGCCTGCCGATGCAGGGGACACGGGTTCGTGCCCCTGTCCGGGAAGATCCCACATGCTGCGGAGCGGCTGGGCCCGTGAGCCATGGCCGCTGAGCCTGCACGTCCGGAGCCTGTGCTCCGCAAAAAAAAAAAAAAGTGACATCTGTTGGCAATAAGGAGCAAATATATGAATTTCTGTGTACTTCACTTGCTACAGTATGGAAAGAACATGGGCTTTCAGTTAGACTGGGATTCTCATCTTAGCCCTAAGATTTCCTCATCTATGAAACAGGATAGTAATATTGGGTTGTTTTGAGCTTTAAATAGGAGAAAGTATGTAATCTTCCTAGCACATTGATAACAGGAAGGACAGCATAAATTGTCTCTGGATACTGTCCTGTTTTTTTTTTTTTTAAGCTCTTCTGTGGGTCATTGCCATTAATTAATAGTGCCTGGAAATAGTGTCCCTGGGAGTACTTACTTATGATACTGTAGTCTTGAAGATTCTGTCTCTTCCTACCCCCACCCCCCTCCTGTTATAAAGGTAGTAATATCCAAGAGAAGGAGAAGCAGTCGACGCACTCTTTCCCAATTGACTTTTGGCAGTTTCCTGAATGTATGTCTCTAGCCAATAGGCCCAATTGTTCCAGCCTCTGTATGGATTATTTCTAGATTATTTAGAATTTACATTACTTCTGTCATGCCTAAAAATATTAGTAATGAATTGTTACATATTGTCTAAGAATTTTGTTTCCAGTAGTCCAGAAATTATTTTTTGGTGATTACAAGATCCAAACCAGATCTTTAATTTGCCTAATATAAAGTAGACATTGGGGATCCAAGTGTCAGATTTTGAAGAACTTTTTATGGTATGGAGTTCAGATCAGGAGATGAAGAGCCATTAAAAGTTTTTAGAAAGATAATTCTGATTATAGCAGAGCTAATATGGAATCGAATGGGGTAAAGAGGTCAAGTAAGAGGCTTATTCTTAGCTATTAAGGTTTAAATGAAGACAGCAGCCTTATGATTGATAAGGAAGAGAAGGAGTCAAAAGAAAAATTTGAAGTTAGACTTGATGTTGGGAAAGGAGAGGTCAAGGATGACTTCAAGATTTTTGATTCATTGTATGTTATGTGTAAAACCTGGTGTTCTCAAGGGTTTGATCCTATTTCTTTGCTGTCTCCCTGGACCCAGCAGATGAAGATGGAATCCCAAAGAACACCCAGGATATGGGGTTGGAGGGTGGGGTAACAATGCAAGACTACCCAGGTAGGAGAGATACACGAGTAAGTGGTATAGAGCTGTTAGTGGAGTCTTTTCTCCCCATGCTAGGGTGAGTTTTTTTGAGCAGAAGAATGACATCCAGCTTGCTTTTAGCATGTGTAAATTTCTTGGCATGTTATATTAGCTGTTCAATAAGTACATGAATGAATGAATAAATGAGTGAGTGAGTGAAATAAGATTAATATAATGTCACTGAGTATGGCGTAGAGATTGGTTAAAATATAGAAGATCATTAGATGTTTCAAAATAGTATATAATGTGTGTCGTTTGCTTTTTATTTGTTTGTAGTTAAATCTGTAGCATTTAAAAATGTGCTAGCATGTGTAGGCAAACACAGGCATATTTTTTCCAGCTACCTTAACTTGAATTTCACTTCTTTTTTGTTTGTACCCTTGCTATTGGGAGTGAGGAGTGGGGTGAAATCCTTCACATGGTGATACTCAAATTTTATTGACAAGTGAAATGTAAACATGATTTTCCAGTTGACTTTTTCGATAGCCTTCATCTGAACATTCTTTACTTTCTTGTGGCTGGCTATAATGTACATGTTGTTAATTTCAGTAGGATTGATTAGGAATTCATACTGATATTTCCCAGCTACTAGATATGTGCCACCCACTGTAAAATAGTGGAAAATATGAATTGGAATTTACCTTATTCATTCCTTGTGGTTGTATTTTTTTAGTCACTGTCTCCCATGGTTTAGGATTATTCTTTACTCAGTGGTCTTCTGTGGGTTTCCCGAAGGGTGTGTCTTACAGTTAAGGGTTAGGAGCTAATGTGCCCTTTAAGGAAATGCTAATGCCTGAAATAGCTTATTGGAAGACCTATCCAGTAAGGAGAAAATGCTCTAAATCTCATTCTACATAACCTGCTAAGCCTCTACATCTTTCATTTCCCTCCTTATCAGTTTTCCCTACTATTCTTTTTTACCTTTTTGGTCTCCCTTGGTCTGTGACCATTTTTTCCTAACTGACTTCCTGCTTTGTCTCTCTGATTTATTCTTTTTCACCCTTCTCTTCTGCCTCATCTTTTCAAGACAGATAACTAGCTATAATACCAAATTCAAGTTTTAAAGTGTTTCTTATTTAGTAAATACATTTTTATTTTTCTAATTAAATGAAATTGAGATTTTATTTGTTTTCATAACAATTTGTGGTTTTTATGTTCATTTAACATCTGACTGATTTTTAATCAGTCATTCAGCGATCCTTCAGGAAAGGTTTCCTTTTCCAGGAGTATTCAGCAAATAAACTGCATCATTTGCTAAGGAATTTGAATTAGCCATTGTACAGTTCTCCTCCTTCCCCCTTTATTATTTTTATTTCACTCTTTGAGCTACTTATTTACATATTTATTATATTAAAATGTTAATTTATTATTAGATTTTTCAGTTGTTTTTGGAAAGAAAGTACTAAGTTAACTATTAAGAAAAAAATTCTAAAGTAGCAAAATAGTTTCTCTAAAATAAAAGTGTTTCTTTTAATGAGCTCTGAGATAGACTCACAATTTTCATGAGTTTATCTTTGGCATTTTTTGGTGAAATTGTACTGGCATAATCTATACAATTCAGTGAGGTGCAGTATTTTCTCAATTCTGGATTCCCTTTGACTTTTTTTTTGGATGGAGAATGTAGGCATCCGTCCCATTACCTCTCATCCCTTTGACTTTAATGCATAAATCCCTCCTCACTTCCCTCTATCAAATCTGGCTTGGAAAAGTATATACAAAGCATACAGAAGTGAGTGTCAGGAAACCTGGGTTCTAATTCAGTTTACATAACTGTTCAAATTGTTTAACCTCATTTGTTTTTTCTTTTGGTGTTTGCAATCTCTAAAAGTCAAATCTGACCTACTATTTCTAAACAGAATACTCCAGTCTGAGCATTTTTCAAGATCAAGACTTCATGCTATATAGTAATAAATTCTCATTGTTCTTTATAATCCTGCTGTTGACCAACATTGTGACCTTTGGCAAAGTTACTAACCTTCTCAGACTGTTTTCTGTTCTGTATATGAGGAGTATAATACCTACCTTGTAAGTTGATTGTGAAGATTAAATTGGGTAGTGAATATACTTTAAAGTGCTTAGTTCAGGTATTTCGTAAAGCTGTTGTTAAGTGAGTTCTATAATTTTACAGGACTGTAGTAGAACTAACAGTCATAAGCCTCACATATGAAAAGGCATAAAATACATGAATCATATTGATAAAATGTTTTTTGATAATTGCACTGTAAGGAAACATCAGGATGTTTGCATACTTTTAGTTTTGAACAAATATTAAATTTCTATTCATGGTCTTTAACTTGGTTAAAGAAATAACAACATTGTTATCTGGTCTTACTAGATGCTTTGTTAAGTATCTTAAAATTTTAGTGATTAAGAAATGTGTTCCAAATGAAATTTTGTCTGAAAGAATCATTCTGTGGAGTTGTTTTTGTCTCTTTTGGTTCTGTATTGATGTTTGGAAACATGAGGTACCCAAATGTCAATAAGTATGTTTACTAAATACAAATAGCACATTATTAAAATGTTGTATAGGAGTAACAAATTTAATCGAATAATCAAATGAAAAGTACCTAAAAAGGCTTTTGGTGTTTATTTTAATCTGATTTGTGGCATTTTGTGTGTCTGATGTTTTATAATCCTGTTCATCACTTTAAAAAATGTCACAGTAATGTCAGAAAGGGTACAAAATTCTGTGACTTACTCTGCATGGAATAGATTTAAAGGTCAACACTACTCTTTTATGTAGGTTATGGGTGCTTCATGTGTGCTTTCAGAGCAGTAGTGTGAGGAAGCTTGAAGTGGGATGGCAGGACGGCCTCATCCTTATGACAGTAACTCCAGTGATCCAGAGAATTGGGATCGGAAATTGCATAGTAGACCTCGTAAACTTTATAAACATTCAAGGTAGGTAGAAAGTATGTATTTCACATGTCAAAGCTCTGCTAAAACTGATTTTTATGAAGAATCAAACTGCATTTGGTGTGGCCAAGTACTGTCAGGATGGGAGCCAGTTTACAAAATATATGAATGTTTGCATTTCTCCTTAAATAACTTTGAGGGAAACAGTTTTTCATTTTGATTTTCTTATATTTGTATTTATATGAATTTTAATTTCTGTTTCTAAATAATGCTAAAATATCCTTAGTTGACCCCATGAATAAATGCTATAGTTAATTAAACTGGGAAGTCTGGCAAATCAGGTTAACTCTTTGTATTTAAAACTCTCTAATACGAATTTATTTTGTGCTCTAAATACATTGTGTATGATAATTTATAGGCTTTTGTCAGTCTGTGCCTCTGTACATTTTTAACTATGTGAAATTATGTTGTGTTATCATTGTGATCCTAATAGTAAAATCAGTCCATCAGTGACTTGCCTGGTTCATTTAAAGTTTGCTGCATTAAATGAAATTCAGTTGAAAAGTTTCAGCCCATTTATACATTATTTTTAAAGCTTTCATTTTGTGCTATGTGACTTATGGGGAACACCTCGTTTAGAACACTTTATGATCTGATATTTTAAGGTGTTGACACCTCATAAATCTCACATAATGTGGGTATGTAAGCATGTTTTCATAGAGAGTTGTGCTTTATGAACATTTACTTAGGGGATATTATTGAACGTTTAACTTACTTGAATGTAAAATTCTCCTGATCACTGATAACTAATACCAGCTTTATTGAAAAATAATAAAAACATGCCGTGATACTGAAATCCTTTTTGTAATTTTAAAAGAAATGATTCAGCTACTTTTATTAAGTTATATACATGGCTAGAAAATATGAGTGACTAGTACTATTTAAGTCTCCTGACAAGATGTGTACCTTTATTGTGGACTTTTAATGTGGTGAGGTCTAAAATGAAGACGTTGAGTTGACTTTATTTATTTATAAGTACACACCAGTGGTGTGTTTTTTGGTTTATTTGTTTTTTTGGTGTGTTTGTGTGTGTGTGTGTGTGTGTCCTTCAATTGGTGCTCTAGTTCTTTTTCTCCATCCTGTTTTACATGGATATTTATTTTGTCTTTGAGATTAAAGAGATATTGGTTTTATCTCATTAAATATGGGGCTTTATTTATATCTGATGTTATATACATTTTTTCAGGTGAATTATATCTTATCCTTGCTAGTTCTTAATATTTTTCTACTGATGTACAAGACTTTGTTGTATATGAAGTCGTGACAAGGTGAAAATAAACTATTGTTTGCTTTATAAAAGCTGTGGGCATACAATGGGAAATGTTTATTAAAAAACAGTACTTTTAAAATTACTGTTATTTTACTTCAGTAAAAACAGTTATCATAGCTCTTCTTGATTTCTATAGCATCAGTATCTTTTTGGTGCTCTTTTTAAAAAAGATTGCAGTAGTATTGGTTGTTTAAGTGAAAAATATTAGAGAAGTAAATGAATACCAATGTATTGATTTTTTTTTTTTTTTTTTTTTTTTTTTAATGGAAAGACCGTGAAATCCTTTGACCTTATCTTAACCTCATTCATGGAGAAACTTCCCAAGGGAAAACAGTTTACTTTTTGGGACCTCTTGTTCCTATGAACATACAAACATGTAACTTCAGATGCTTTAAAAATATATTCAATTTGACTTTTTTAAAATGGTAGCTTTTGAATTAATAGTAAATTAATTGAGCAGAATTAAAAACTAACAGCAGCAAGTATTCTTGAGAACCTGTGCTCATTTCAGGAGAGATTAAGTAGTTCGTCAGGGTACCATCATGGAATGCTTTAATATCCACGTATGGAACAATTAGAGGACAATAGAGCACTAAACTGTGGTAGTGAGTTGCAGTAAAATAAGAGTTCAGAGAAGGAATCAGTGTCAGTCTGAACAGGTGAAAATGAGACTTGAACTAATCCTTGGATGGTTAGGTAGATGGAGGGCATTCCTGCCAGGGACCTTCTGGAGATTACCTTGACTGGATCTAAAGGTAGAGCTCTGTGAATAGTATTAGTCCCCATTTAACAGATGAAAAAAATGAGGTTAATAAACTTGCCCAAGGCCATCCAATTTATAAATGACAAAGCTAGAATTTATAAACAAGCTTCTTCTTTTTATTTTTTAAAATTTTGAATAACTTATTGTGATACATTTAAAATACATATACAGTAGAGAGAACAGGTATAATGAACCCCTATGTATCCGTTCCCCAGCTTCAAGTTACCAACTCATGGCTGATTTTGTTTCATCTATACTTCTGCCTACTCGCATCCTTTTTCTGAATCTTGTGTATTTTATTTAGGGATGTTTGAGTGGAAGGAAGCCAGATTAAACACTGGCTTAACTTAGGGGTTTATTTTTCTTGTACACAAAAAGGCTTCAGTATATTAGGGTCAAAGGTCTTTGATTTTTCTTGGTGTTTCCTCACAATCACAAGATGGCTTACCATAGTTCCAACTGTCATGTCCACCTTCCAGACAAGGAGGAGGAGGAGGAAGGGAGACGGGGACGATGGGAAAGAGGCTTCATTTATATCAGGAAATTAAATTTCTCAGAAATTTCCAGCGGGATTCTGCTTATATCAATAAATCATTGTCTAGAACTATGTCATATGGTCATCTCTGGATTATGGAGACTGAGAAATATAAGTGCTCCCGTTGCCACCTCAAACAGAATTGGGGATTTAAATTTACAAAAACTAAATGTGTCAGTCTGTTAAGACTGCTATAACAGAATAACATGGACTGAGTGGCTGTATTATAAACAACAGAAATTTATTTCACATGGTTCTGGAGGCTGGGAAGTCCAAAATCAAGGCACTGGCACATTTGGTATCTGGTAAGGGCTTGCTTCCTGCTTCAGACACCCCTCTTTTTGCTGTGTCCTCACATGGTAGAAGGGACTAGGGATCTTTCTGGGATCTCTTTTATAAAGGTATTAGTCCCATTCATGAAGGCTCTGCCCTCATGAGCTAATCACCTCCCCTCCATATACCATCACGTTGGGGGAATACATATCAACAGATGAATTTTGAAAATAAAAACATTCAGCCTTTAGCAATAAAGAAATAAGCATACTTTATTGGTTCAGTTTTTGAGGATTTTCAAAAAAGTTATTTAAATTTGCTTTTTGTTCTGTTCACATATTGGAATAGCCTGCTTTCTAAAATGTTTTTCCTTTGATTTTTTCCCCCTTTACCTTTCCTTATTAGCAAGGATAAAAATAAATTTCTTAAATTATAAAGGTAACAATAATAACTACTATATACATGTACTTACCTTGGAGGTTTGAGGGTTTGGTGGGCATTGCGTTATGGTTTCTCTTTTACCTAATACAACTTTAAGGTACTTTCTTTTCTGATGTTTCTTTGAATGTAGACTTAATAGGTATAACACTGATATAAAAGACAAGGCAGGGAAACTGATCTCAGGGTGCCTGCAATTCCTCTGCAAGTGCATACAAATGAATTAGATAGCTGAAAAATTACTGAACTTTATTTCTTTCTGACTAGTAGTTGTATAGTTAATACTTATATTGAGGGGTTTGGTAGCTTGCTGAGAGGTTAAAGATCATTTCAGTTGAAGTTTATTTGGCTTGAGTTATGACAACTTTCTTTAAATTAGGAGAGTTTTTGCTATTTAAAAAGGAAAAAGAAAGAGCACCTTTTCTGTGTAACTGATGTTAAAACGCCCTAGAGTGACAATATGCTAAAAGCTCTTGCATATTTGAATTGGGTCGAATACAACTATTTAAAACTCAGATCTGCAGTCTGCTCAGGTTACTAAAGACAAATGCATCATACGTTCAATATCAGACTTTGCCGCAAGGGGTTCATTCTCACATAGAAGTACGCATGCTCCTTTCTTCTGAGACTGCACGAAGATTGAGCTTTCCATTTTCCTTTTTAAGTCACTCTTTAGTCCTAGCAGCAGTTTAGAAATGGAAAAGTTTGGTTGCTTTAAAGAGTAGTTCCTTAGTGGGTTCTTAAAGTACAGATAATATTTTCTCTTCAGTTCTAAAGAGAAGTTTTACTGCCCAGAATAGGTACACAATAAAATATTGAAAGGAAAAAAGAAAGTTAGCTGCATCCTAGTTTTCTAAAACCTGGCAAGCTGGCAGAGCTAGAATTAGCTTTACAGATGGCATTTGGCAACATATCTACATATCACTAAGCCCTCATCTCCTGAGTTTTCTTCATCCTGTCTATCAGTTACAATATCCAATCACTGCACAAAGATGGAGAAGTGGGACGATCACAGCTCACACGATGCTGTTTGGTTAGAAACGTCAGTGCTGCACAACCCACGGCTGAGTCAGTGTCTGTGAGAAAATAAACTGAATTAATATATAGCGGGGGTTGTATCTCTGAACATTTAAAGCCTAAATAACCTCAATAGCATTATTACACAGTAGAGGGAGGAAAGCTAAAGGAAGTCTGTAGACAGGTGAGGTAGGGTGACTGGGAAATTTTCTCATTGTTCAGAGGAATTCTGAAGATGATGGAAATATCAGACGTGCTAAAGTTTCCTAGTAATGCCCAAGGATGCTGACCTGGCTTTCAGTGCTGCATTGTTTGAAAAAGCAGAGTCCCTTTATACTCTGATTTCAAAATTTTTTTCTTGTTTTTGTGTGTCTGCCTTGGCATATACTAAAGTAAGGTGTGTATTCATTTATTACATGATAATGCTGGCTTATAATTCTATACATATATGAGAGAGGTTGAGAGAGATATGTTTAGCCTTTGTTTCATTATGATCATTTATGTTTCTGAATGTTAAAGATCATATGTCTTGATTGTCAGTTTAATGGCAAGTTATTTAAAATAAATGTGTTTTTATTGTTTCTATGGGTTTGAGGCTTTGTTTTTTATTTCATTTAAAGTCTTAGTAGAATCTTTATGTAATTGAGAATGCATTATGTTTGATATTGTTTCTTATGAATATCATAAAATTTATTTAAGGAAAAACTAATTTTGAAATAATATTTTTGATATATTTGAAAATGAAATTCAAGATAGAGAAATGAAATAATTTCCTAAAGAAGAAGGTGAATGTATTTTTACTTTTGGATGAATTAAGGATTAGTTGAATCACTTTATATATATTTTACAGAACTGAATGTATTTGAATGATAAAGTTTTAACTGGTTAAGATGACTTTTTTCCTAGTTTTTTGGAACACAGGCTCTGAATAGATGATCTAGATACTGCCACTGAAATAGAGAGTAAATCAGATAAGTTTTTGGATTGCTGCAACTTGATTTTCAACCAGAAAATGTTTCTAAATGAAGATAATTGTTCTTGCTATGAGATTTTAAGTCTTGACTGGTAACAGTGCTTACTTTATTAGGAAATTTTGGCACAATTTTAAATAATCTGACTAATGGCTTTTTTCTTTTGTCTTCATTATCCCTATCCTACTGAGCCTTCATTTGGTAGGGATTTGGGAGGATATACAACATTTTAAAATTATTTTAAATGTTATTAAGTAGTTTATAACATTCTTTTCCTTGAAATGTCAGGAAGTTCTTGTGATTTCCCCCATTTTATTTCTAAAAGTTTGAATGTTCATCTTGATGGTTATCATAACTTATTTGTATAGATAGGCTAACTGGTGGTATCTTATTTTGGCTTTTTTTTTCCCCCTGGTTTTGTGTCCAGAAATGTTTTTCTAAGCTTGCTTTAGTAATAGAGTTATAAAAGCAGAAATCTCACGCTAGACTTATACTTTATAGAATATTTTTTTCTCTGGTTCGGCTTATTTTTAAAAAAATAATGCCTGTGTTATTATAAGAGTAATACATACTCATTACATAAATTTGATAGATACAGAAGAGCACATAGAATAAAATTAAAATGTTCTACCATCAAAAGAAAAACTTCAAATATTTTCACGTATAACCTTTTTTCCCTGTGTATATATAAAAATGTAAATTCACACATAAACACTTAAAAATGATTTTGGGATATTACTGTATACACTGTTATATAACCCATCTCTTGTTGTTTTCTTTTTCTTTTTTAATAAAAAACAAACTTAATCATGAACGTTCCCTTTGTCATGAAAGTCTTCTATAGCATAATTCTTGAGAACTGCATAGTGTTTTATGTATATATATTTTGTAATTTATTTCACCAATCTGAGTTTTTCTGATTCGTGATCAGAGAAAAGATCAGCTTGATTCCACAGCATAGATTTCTCTAAAAAGGAAGAATGTCTTAAGGAGTTAAGTAAAAAATACAATTTTGATACTTTTCAGAAGGAAAAAGATTCTCAGTGTGATTATACAATGAATTCTTTAAAGATATGCACACTACTTTTAAAACAAAGGAGATAAGATTGCCATAACAAAGTATAGAAAATCTTCTTAAAAATCAGGGAAACAGAGCTCAGACAAGCTGAGACTTTTAAGAAATGCAAAGGCCAACCAAAAGGGTTTCTTATATTACATTTTAAGAAGGAAATCAGTGAAAGTGTAATAATAATATATGGCAATGAGGTAAGAAAAAAATTCCTCAAGTCTTATTTAGGAGCTTCTTTGTCAGAGAGGAAAAGCAAACCACCACCACCATCAATAATAATAGCAAAGCAAACATTTCTAGTAAGGACAGAAAACCAACATGAATATAGAGATAAGTAATGCCTCTAGCTAAATGAATTGTCTTCTGGAACATCTTACAATTAAGGAACTGACTGTAAAATCTTAAAATTATTTATATTATTTGTAGTCTTTAAAGGTTTTAGGAGAATACAAGAAGTACTAAAAGATGAGGGGTTCTAGGCCTGGTTTTGAAAAAGACAGAAGATTTTAGAGCAAAAAATGAAGGATAGTTTATGACTGACTTGAAGGAAAAAAACAGGTTAAAGGTGATCCAGAATGGGTTTGCTAAAAATAGATTGTCAGAACAACTTTGATTTTTCTCTGATGCAGTTGGTAGCCTAGTAGCAATAGGTATTTGGACTTAAACTTAGGTTTTGGTAAAAAAAATTTTTTATATCCTTGGATGAAGGAAAAATGAGTTAGCCACTAGTTGATTGTTTTAATTAATCAACACAGTTTTCATTTTGAAGGATCCTCTCCAAAGGTTTTTGATCTTGGAAGGTGGCTTTGTTCTTTGCTTTTGTCTTATTGCTCAAATGGAGAAGGCAAATTATCAAATTTATAGGTGACAGTGAAGAAAGAAAGATCGTAAATAAAGCACTAAATGATCCATAGTGATCTTCAAGTCTGGATTGTTGGACTAAATTTAAATGAACTTTTGAGGCATATACATAAGGCCTGAAAAACACTAATATACACTAAGTTAGCATGGCCTTATATATAGCATCACATTTGGAAAAGACTTGAGGGTAGTTCTTGGCAGTAAACTTGATATGAAACAAAAGTACAGTATGGCTGCCATCATCCCATCTTCTCCCCTACCAGCCTCCCCCCCCCCCCCCCCCCCCCGCCACCGCCTTAGAAACCATCTTAACGAATGGAAAGGAAGGTTAGAGCCACTTCAGTACACCAAAGTGTTGTCTTTACTTCTTTGTATATTCAGAAGGAAGGATGTGAAGAAATTGGAAGTCTTGTCAGCTTAGGTAACTAAAAATTTAGAGGTCTTGGGGACATCTCTGGTAGATGTTAAGGAATCTCACAATAAGAGCTGTCTTCAAATATGTGAAGAATTATCATTTGGATAAGAAACGACTGAAGTTTGAGTCAGACTTGTTTAAGGTTAAAAGCATGAGCTGCAAAATTGTATTCCTTTGGTCACATCTCAGACCTGCCACTTTCTTAGCTACATGATTTTAGGCAGGTTTTTATCCTCTAAGCTTTCATTTTCTCAACTGTAAAATGGGTATAGTTTTGAGTATTTAATGAAAATATGTGTAAAGTGTTCAGTATTGTGCCTGGCATATACTAAATGCTGAAATGTTAGCATTGTTATTGTTGTTGTAGCAGATAGAATTAAGACAGTGGTTCTCAACCAGAGAGGTGATATTACCCCTCATTGAGCATTTAGCAATGGCTGAGGACATTTTTGGCTGTTACAACTAGAAGGAATACTAATAGCATCTAGTGGGTGGAGGCTACTGGGTGGTGGGGGCCAGGAATGTCAAAATGATGACTCTGTCCTCTTTACCTTGTTTTATTTTTCTGCATAGCACTTATCAGCATATGATATTTAATATATTTATTTATATATGTTCTATGTTTTTCTATACTAGGATGTATTAATTTTAAGGGCAGAGGCTTTCTCGGTTATATCCACCAGGGCTAGAATAATAAGTAGCATATAATAGGTGTTCAGTGACTATTTGGTAGAGTGACTGCATGATAAAGCTAAAAACATTGCTAGAGAAGAGGATAAGAATACTTTTAGTTATTATAGGGTATAGTTGTCATTGTGTGTTGCAAGCACCTAATACTTACTGATGAATTAAAACCACAGTAGTTTTTAGAAGTAAAAAAGTTAGCAATATAACATTTAGATATTATAACTCCTATTCAGAGACTCCTCAGTTTGGAGAGGTTCTTTCCTAGCAACATCTTCCTTTATTAAAGTTCAAAATTGAGAAACAAGGTAATGGACATTTAAAAAACGCAGAAGAAACCTCCAGCTCCTTTGCTGTCTGCATGAAAGTAATTTTTGTCAGTTAGGAAAACCTTTACCTTGATAGTAAAATGTTAAAAGTTTGGCCATTAAGGGTTCCTTTTCTGTCAGAATTTTTAGTATCTAGGTCTTCATTTGACTTCAAAGAAAAGATGCTCTAAGTAGTCATACAACAGTATATCAAACTCCCTTGCTGTTGCTACTGCTTCTGCCTTACTAGAGTTGCTGATATATCTGACAATGGGGTTTTAGGAAGAAGAGGAAGACTAATATTAAAACTATTCTTGAGCTATATTTCTTGTCTTTTTGTGGGGAAATCTGGGACTTAAGTATCATTTAAACTATTTCTATGGAAAATATGCATCAACATACTTACAGATGACCTTTGAGTAGCCCATTCCTCAGTTGAGAACTGCCCTTTCAGTGATTAGCCTTTGTTTCTTGGGAAACTGATCATAAATTAAGAACAAAAGCTTATAGAAAAGGCAAATTGACAAAAAAGGGGAAAGAAGGGAGAGAAATTTGCATTAAATATGTTGAAAATAGATTTAAAAGTTTAATTGCATTTCTTATATCATCACAGTTACTGACACTTAACATGAGGATCAGCAAACGTTTTCTATAAAAGGCTGGATAGTAAATATTTTTGGCCGTATGGACTACATAGTCTGTCACAACTCCTCAGTTTTGCCCTTATGGAGTGAAAGCAGCCATAAGCAATATGTAAATGAATGGGTGTGGTGTTCTAATAAAACTTTATTTACAAAATGAGGCAATGGGTTGAATTTGGCTTTGTTTGCCAACTCTTGACCTAACACATTAAAAATACTTGTAGGGCTTCCCTGGTGGCGCAGTGGTTGAGAGTCCGCCTGCTGATGCAGGGGACATGGGTTCGTGCCCCTGTCCGGGAAGATCCCACATGCCGCAGAGCGGCTGGGCCTGTGAGCCGTGGCCGCTGAGCCTGTGCGTCCGGAGCCTGTGCTCCGCAACGCTAGAGGCTGCAACAGTGAGAGGCCCGACGTACCGCAAAAAAAAAAAAAAAAAAAAAAAAAAAATTGTAAAAATCCCAATTAATGTAAATTAATTCTTAAAATATATTAATATAAAATCATTTAAAAGGTTTAGTTAAAAAATCTAAAACATAATATAGACTATAGTAATAGAAATGGCTTATTTTTCCCCAAAGTAATATTGCTTCTTTAATAAGGACAGACTAATTTAAAAAATGGATGCATCTAATCTGAAATTTACAAAGATGCTTACCTTGTCCTTAAGGAAAGATGCATTTGGGGGACTTCCCTGGTGGTCTGGTGGGTAAGACTCCGAGCTTGCAAGGCAGGGGGCCTGGATTCGATCCCTGGTCCAGGAACTAGATCCCGCATGCATGCAGCAACTAAGAAGCCTATGTGTCACAACTAAGACCTGGCGCAGACAAAATAAATAAATAATTTTAAAAAAAGAAAAGAAAAAAAAAGACACACTAAATAGCCCCCATCACCAGGCCGCTAGCCTTAAAAAAGAAAAAATGTGTTTTTAAAAGCTTGATTAAGTGTTTAAAACACCTTGTAAACTGTAATGCTTCATATCTATATCTCTGTAGCCACAAAGACACACACGGAAGTATTTGACAAGGAATAAACAATTGTCACAGGAAATGCTTAGATGTTATGTATATCCTAAAACTTAAGCTAAATTCAACAAACATTAATAAGACGTACCAGGTTATGATGTTAGTTGCTGGAAGTGTTTAAAGATAAATCCTTAAAGCAGGAAAGTAATATAAGGTTGTACCCTGTGTATACTACACAAGGGTGCCATATATAAGTGAGTACTACTCACTTTGTAGATATTTTAGTTTTATGTATTTGTTACAACAATTTTCTGTTAGCAGCAGTGCTTGTAAATATCATTTATTTCTGGAAATTTTTCATGTATTATTTCTTTGATAACTTACTCCCCTCTGTTTTCTCTGTTCTCTCTGGAACATACCAGTATACATTTGAATGGTGACCTCCTTCCTCTAATTTTCTCGTCCTTTCAGTCTCATTTTTCATTTCTTTTTCTTTTATTCCCAGTTTTTTCTTTCAACCCTTCTAGTAACCTTTTAAAATTTCTGCTCTTGTGTTTGAATTTCTAAGAATTCTTTTTCATTCTCTAATTAAAAAAAAAAAATTCCCGTCCTTGTTTTATGGATTTTTAAATAGCACTGAGTTTATTGATTACAGTTTTGCTTTTTCTTCCTGTCTCTACATTGTTTATTGCCTTTTTTGTTACGTTTATTAAACTTATTGTGAAATAGTTTTTGATTTATAAGAAATTAAAAGAAAATTGTACAGTGAGTTCCTGGGTACTCTTCACCCAGCTTCCCTCAATAATAACATCTCACGTAAGTGTATCAAACTAGGAAAATGACATTGATACAGTACTATAAGTGACTATAGATATCAGTTTTTATACGTGCTTTTTCTGGTATATATTCTGTGATAGTTTATCACATATAGATTTGCGTAACTACCACCACAATCAGGATATAAAACTTTTGCATCACCACGGAGAAACTCCTGCATGCTACCCCTTTAGAGTCATACCCATTCCCCATCCCTAACCTCTGACAACCCCTGATTTGTTCTCCATCACTGTAATTTTGCCATTTTGAGAATGATATATAGATGAAGTCAGATAGGATGTAAACTTTGGGGTTTGGGTTTTTCATTCAGCATAATGCCTTTGAGATCTATCGCATTGTTGAACATGTCAGTAGTTTGTTCTTATTTAATTTCTGAGTACTATTCCATTGTATGTATGTACAACAGTTTATCCATTCAGAGAGAGGCATGGTTTTTGTTATAAACTTTGCAATAATTGTTGGATTTAAAAAATTCTATATATATTACTTTAGTTTTATTACTCTCAACTCCCATAGGGGTCCGTAGTTTCACTGAACAAAATGATAGACACCCTAAAATTTCTCTTTAATTCTTAGGAACCTGTCTACCTTTGGAAGCTGTTCATGTATTTAGAATATTTAAACAAATTAGGTGGCAAAGTCACATGTGGAAATTCATGCAGAATTAATATTCTAAAGTTTGATATAAATAGATACTTGCTTCTGAGAGTCACTATTTTAGTAAGATTTTTAAACTTTTGGAGAGACTTTTTGCCTATTGATTTATCAATACTTTATGCTTCAAAGCATGATTCTTTTTGTAGAATTATTTTTTTTTTATACAGCAGGCTCTTATTAGTTATCCATTTAATACATATTAGTGTATATATGTCAATGCCAATCTCCCAATTCATCACACCACCACCACCACCACCACCCCGTGCCACTTTCCCCCCTTGGTGTCCGTACGTTTGTTCTCTACATCTGTGTCTCTATTTCTGCCCTGCAAACTGGTTTGTCTGTACCATTTTTCTAGATTCCACATATATGCATTAATATATGATATTTGTTTTTCTCTTTCTGACTTGCTTCACTCTGTATAACAGTCTCTAGATCCATCCACGTCTCTACAAATGACCCAGTTTCATTCCTGTTTATGGCTGAGTAATACTCCATTGAATATATGTACCACATCTTCTTTATCCACTCATCTGTCGATGGGCATTTAGGTTGCTTCCATGACCTGGCTATTGTAAATAGTGGTGCAGTGAACGTTGGGGTGCATGTGTCTTTTTGAATTACGGTTTTGTCTGGGTATATGCCCAGTGGTGGGATTGCTGGGTCATATGGTAATTCTATTTTTAGTTTTTTAAGGAACCTCCATACTGTTTTCCATAGTGGCTGTATCAGTTTACATTCCCACCAACAGTGCAAGAGGGTTCCCTTTTCTGCACATCCTCTCCAGCATTTGTTATTTGTAGATTTTCTGATGATGCCCATTCTAACTGGTGTGAGATGATACCTCATTGTAGTTTTGATTTGCATTTCTCTAATAATTGTGATGTTGAGCAGCTTTTCATGTGCTTCTTGGCCATCTGTATGTCTTCTTTGGAGAAATGTCTATTCAGGTCTTCTGCCCATTTTTTGATTGGGTTGTTTTTTTAATATTGAGCTGCATGAGCTGTTTATATATTTTGGAGATTAATCCTTTGTCTGTTGATTCGTTTGCGAATATTTCTCCCATTCTGAGGGTTGTCTTTTCATCTTGTTTGTAGTTTCCTTTGCTGTGCAGAAGCTTTGAAGTTTCATTAGGTCCCATTTGTTTATTTTTGTTTTTATTTCCATTACTCTAGGAGGTGGATCAAAAAAGATCTTGCTGTGATTTATGTCAAAGAGTGTTCTTCCTATGTTTTCCTCTAAGAGTTTTATAGTGTCCGGTCTTACGTTTAGGTCTTTAATCCATTTTGAGTTTATTTTTGTGTATGGTGTTAGGGAGTGTTCTAATTTCATTCTTTTACATGTAGCTGTCTAGTTTTCCCAGCACCACTTATTGAAGAGACTGTCGTTTCTCCATTGTGTATCCTTGCCTCCTTTGTCATAGATTAGTTGACCGTAGGTGCGTGGGTTTATCTCTGGGCTTTCTGTACTGTTCCACTGATCTATTTTTGTTTTTGTGCCAGTACCATACTGTCTTGATTACTGTAGCTTTGTGGTATAGTCTGAAGTCAGGGAGCCTGATTCTTCAAGCTCCATTTTTTCCTCTAAAGACTGCTTTGGCTATTCGGGGTCTTTTGTGTCTCCATACTAATTTTAAGATTTTTTGTTCTAGTTCTGTAAAAAATGCCATTGGTAATTTGATAGGGATTGCATTGAATCTGTAGATTGCTTTGGGTAGTATAGTCATTTTCACAGTATTGATTCTTCCAATGCAAGAACATGGTATATCTCTCCATCTGTTGGTATCATCTTTAATTTCTTTCATCAGGGTCTTTTAGTTTTCTGCATACAGGTCTTCTGTCTCCCTAGGTAGGTTTATTCCTAGGTATTTTATTCTTTTTGTTGCAGTGGTAAATGGGAGTGTTTCCTTAAATTCTCTTTCAGATTTTTCATCATTAGTGTATAGGAATGCAAGAGATTTCTGTGCATTAACTTTATATCCTGCAACTTTACCAAATTCATAGATTAGCTCCATTAGTTTTCTGGTGGAATCTTTAGGATTCTCTATGTATAGTATCATGTCATCTGCAAACAGTGACAGTTTTACTTCTTCTTTTCCAATTTGTATTCCTTTTATTTCTTTTTCTTCTCTGATTGCCGTGGCTAGGACTTCCAAAGCTGTATTGAATAATAGTGGTGAGAATGGTCATCCTTGTCTTGTTCCTGATCTTAGAGGAAATGCTTTCAGTTTTTTACCCTTTAGAATGATGTTTGCTGTGGGTTTGTCATATATGGCCTTTATTATGTTGAGGTAGGTTCCCTCGATGCCCACTTTCTAGAGTTTTTATCATAAATGGGTGTTGAATTTTGTCAGAAGCTTTTTCTGCATCTATTGAGATGATCATATTGTTTTTATTTTTCAATTTGTTAATATGGTGTATCACATTGATTGATTTGCATATATTGAAGAATCCTTGCATCCCTGGGATAAATCCCACTTGATCATGGTGTATGATCCTTTTAATGTGTTGTTGCATTCTGTTTGCTAGTATTTTGTTGAGGATTTTTGCATCTATATTCATCAGTGATATTGGTCTGTAATTTTCTTTTTTTGTAGTATCTTTGTCTGGTTTTGGTGTCAGGGTGATGGTGGCTTCATAGAATGAGTTTGGGAGTATTCCTTCCTCTGCAATTTTTTGGAAGAGTTTGAGAAGGATGGGTGGTAGCTCTTCTCTAAATGTTTGATAGAATTCACCTGTGAAGCCCTCTGGTCCTGGACTTTCGTTTGTTGGAAGATTTTTAATCACAGTTTCATTACTTGTGATTGGTCTGTTCATATTTTCCGTTTCTTCCTGGTTTTGTCTTGGAAGGTTATACCTTTCTAAGAATTTGTCTATTTCTTCCAGGTTGTCCATTTTATTGGCATAGAGTTGCTTGTAGTAGTCTCTTAGGATGCTTTGTATTTCTGTGGTATCTGTTGTAACTTCTCCTTTTTCATTTCCAATTTTATTGATTTGAGTCGTCTCTCTTTTTCTTGATGAGTCTGGCTAATGGTTTATCAATTTTGTTTATCTTCTCAAAGAGCCAACTTTTAATTTTATTGATCTTTGCTATTGTTTTCTTTGTTTTTATTTCTTCTCTGATCTTCATGAGTTCTTTCCTTCTGCTATCTTTGGGTTTTATTCGTTTCTCTTTCTCTAGTTCCTTTAGGTATAAGGTTAGATTGTTTATTTGAGATTTTTCTTGTTTCTTGAGGTAGGCTTGTATTGCTATAAAATTCTCTCTTAGAACTGGTTTTGCTGCATCCCATAGGTTTTGGGTCGTCGTGTTTTCATTGTCATTTGTCTCTAGGTCGTTTTTGATTTCCTCTTTGATTTCAGTGATTTCTTGGTTATTTAGTAATGTACTGTTCAGCCTCCATGTGTTTGTGTTTTTCACGTTTCTTTTTCCCTGTAATTGATTTCTAATCTCATAGTGTTGTGTATCGATTTTGGAATATTCAACCAGTCTTGCATTTTTGGTACAAAATCCTTTAGACCTTGGTGTATTGATATTTTTATATATTGCTGTATGGAAACTACTAAAATTTTGTTTAAAATATTTGCATCTATGTTCTGAGGGATGTAGGTTCTGGTAATGTCTTTCTCTGGTTTTGGTATCTGGGTAATGCTGGCCTCATAGAATGTTAGGAAATATTATCTTTTCTTCAATTTTCTAGAAGAGTTTGTGTAGGATTGGTGTTATTTCTATCTTAAATGCTTGGTAGAATTATCAGTGAAGCCATCTTGGCCTGGAGTTAGAGGGTAAGTTCTTAACTATAAATTCAAATTCTTTCATAGACATTCAGCTGTTCACTGTATTTGTTTCTTCTGGAGTGAGCTTTGGTAGCTTGGAATTTGTCCAGTTCTTCTGAATTGATGAATTTATTTGCATAAAGTTGTTTATAATATTTTATCTCTCTTTTAATACATGCAGACTTTGTAGTGAGGTCTACTCTCATGTCTGATATTGGTAATTTGTATCTCCTCAATTTTTTCCCCAGTTTGCCTGGAGATTTTATCAATTTTAATGATGTTTTCAAAGAACTAGCTTTTGTTTTCATTGATTTTTCCCTATTCTTTTTCTGTTTTCTATTATTTTGACTTCCACTCTGATCTTTATTAATATTTTATAGTTTCTTTAGGTTTAATTTGCTCTTTGTCTAGTTTCTTAAGGCAGAAACTGAGGTGATTTTTTTCTTTGACCTTCTTTTCTATCATAGGCATTTAAAGCTATAATTCTTAACTACTGCTGTAATATCATGCCATTCCACAAATTTTGATACACTGGACTTGTTTCACTTCAGAATTTTCTCTTTTCCTTTCTGATTTCTTTTTTGCTTTCTGGGTTATTTTAAAAGATTTTATCTAATTTCCAATATTTGGGAATTTTCCAGGTATCTTTCTGTTATTGAATTTTAATTTAATTTCATTGTAACCAGAGAACATACTTTGTATGACTGAATTCTTTTAAATGTATTGAGACTTGTTTTATTGCACAGAATATGGTCTGTCTTGATAAATGTTCTGTGTGCATACCAAAAGAATGGATTTTCTGCTCTTGTTGGGTGAAATGTTCCATAAATGTCAATTAGGTTAAGCTAGTTGATAGTGTTGTTCAAATGTTATTCATCTTTACTGATTTTCTGTCTGCTTGTTCTGTATTTATATTTGTTTGTATCTGCGGCATGTGGGATCTTTCTGGACCAGGGCACGAACCCATGTCCCCTGCATCGGCAGGTGGACTCTCAACCACTGCGCCACCAGGGAAGCCCTGTACCTTTATATTTAAAGTTTGATTCTTGTAGGCAGCATATAGTTGGGTCTGGTTTTTATATCCAGTGGGATAATCTCTACCTTTTATGCCTTAGACCATGTATATTTAATGTGATTATAGATATGGTTAAGGTTAGGTCTATCATCTTGCTATTTATTTTCTGTTTGTCCCATTTGTTCTTGTTTCCCTATCCTCTTCCCCTTTCTTTTGGCCCTCTTTTAGATTAATTGTATCTTTTTTATGATTTCATTTTATCCTCTATGTTGGCTTATTAACTATAATTCTTTGTTTCTGTACTTTAGTGGTTGCTTTAGAGCTTATAATATACATCTTTAGTTTATCACAGTTTACCTTCAAGTGATATTAAATCATTTCATGTGTCATATAAGAGCCTTATAATAATGTACTTCCCTTTCTCTCTTTCCAAACTTTGTGCTATTTCCAGTATTCTTAATTCCTTTATGTAGATTTGTATTTTCAACTGGTGTTATTGTTTTCTTCCCCCAAAGGGTGTCTTTTAATTTTTTTTACAGTGCAGGTTTGCTCATGATGAATTCATTCATCTTTTTTGTGTGTGTCTGAGAATGCATTTCCCTTTTATTTATTTACTTTTAATAAATTTATTTATTTTATTTATTTATTTTTGGCTGCGTTGGGTCTTGGTTGCTGTGCGCAGGCTTTCTCTCGTTGCGGCGCATGGGCTTCTCATTGTGGTGGCTTCTCTTGTTGTGGAGCATGGGTTCTAGGTGGGCGGGCTTCAGTAGTTGTGGTGCGTGGGCTTCAGTAGTTGTGGCTCGCGGGCTGTAGAGCGCAGGCTCAGTAGTTGTGGCGAACGGGCTTAGTTGCTTCGCGGCATGTGGGATCTTCCCGGACCAGGGCTTGAACCTGTGTCTGCTGCATTGGCAGGCAGATTCTTAACCACTACGCCCCCAGGGAAGTCCCTCCCTTTTGTTTTTGAAAGATGTTTTCACTGGATGTAACAAGTGTAGGTTGGCAGGGGTTATCATTTTGGTTTGGGATTTTATTTTTTATTAAAATGTGTTTGGGATTTGTTGTGCGTGTTGCACCTATGGGTTTGTAGTTTTAATTACATTTCAAGACATTTCTTCAGATATTTTTCTCTTCCTCACCTTTCTTCCTTTATGGACTCCATTTATACCTATATTAGGGCACTTAAAGTTGACCCATAGCTCACTCATGCTCAATTTATTTTTCTATAAAGAATATTATATTCATTTTGGATATTTCCTACTGCTGTGTCTTCAAATTCATGAATCTTTTCTTCTGTAATGTGTAATTTTCCATTAATTCCATTGAGTATATTTTTTATCTCAGATATCATTTTTGTCTCTCGAAGTCAGATTTGCATCTTTTTAGTATTCTATATCTGTATATAACTTTTTGGAGGAATATGGTTATAATGGCTGTTTTAATGTCTTTATTTCTAATTCTAAGATATGTGTCAGTTCTGGGTTGGTTTTAGTTGAGTTTTTTCCTCATGGGTTATGTTTTGCTCCCTCTTTGCATACCTCGTAATTTTTAACTGGATGCCATACATTGTGAATTTACCTTTTTTGGTTGCTGGATATTTTTGTATTCCTATAAATTTTCTTGAGCTTTGTTTTAGGATTCAGTTTACTTACTTGGAAACAATTTGATTCTTTCAAGTGTTGCTGTTAACATTTGTTAGGTATGACTAGAACAGTGCTCAGTTTAGGTCTAATTATTTCCCATTTCAGAGCCAAGACCCTTTAGATTCTCCCTTCAGTGCCCTTTTATGAGGTTTTCCATCCTGACTGGGGGAAACAGGCCCTATTCCTGGCTCTATATGAGTCCTGGGCACTGTTTCCTCTAATTCTTTGAGTTGGTTGTTTCCCCAGCCTCGTCAAGTTTCCTCACGTGTACGTTGATTGGTACTAGGCTCTGCAGATCTCTGAGGTTTTTCTGTCTGTGCTGCTGTCCCCTCTCTGGTACTCTTTCCTTAGAACTCTAGCCACCTATTGTCCCCGGCCTCTCAGCTCCATATCCTTAACTCAGAGTCCATCAGCTTCTGCCTGGGTTTTGCCTCCCTGT
The DNA here is from genome assembly GCF_011762595.2 of Tursiops truncatus. Taxonomy (NCBI): domain Eukaryota; kingdom Metazoa; phylum Chordata; class Mammalia; order Artiodactyla; family Delphinidae; genus Tursiops; species Tursiops truncatus. The sequence goes on along the minus strand of NC_047041.1, from coordinate 66,309,560 downwards.
GTTTTATTCTGGAAACTCTTCTTAAGGTAGTAATTTTGGGCAGTTGCTGGCCTTATCTTATTTATTTTCTATCTTTCAGGGATCACTCTCTTTCTTTTCCAAATGTATTGTGTCTTGTCATTGTTTCATATATTTCGTTTTTGGGTTGTTTCAGACAGGAAGGTAAACTCAGTCCTTGTTTCCCTGTCTTGGCTAGAAGCAAGATGTTGGGGCTGGTGCATTCTTCATCTCCTTACCTGTTCTCAATTCACGTATCCCAAACTCTCTTAGATGCAACATGAAGCAGAGTTATCCCCTGTGAACTTGCTTGCCCTCATTTTTGTTTGCACATATTATTTTTGCCCTTAGAGTGCTTTCCTGCTCTAAAATTATTTAACTAAATAGAGTAGGACATAATTAGTCTTCCATGACATCTGATTTTGAAGGTCTGATTCAGAGTACATTCCATTTGAGAATGAAAAGAAAGGACAGGAGTGTATTATGACACCTTTTGCATTGATTTAACATCTAAACAGTTTAGAAATGAAGCCAATATTTCAGCAGAATGCTTAGCAGCATTTAGTCTTTCAGCTAGAGAGATGTCTAGTTGAAATCCTTATTTAATTAATCAGTCTGCTTGGCCCTTACCGAACATTTATCCTGCATTTGCCTTAGTTGTAGTTGTGTTTGTACCTTGTCTGTTAAATTATCAATTAGATTCATATTTAGAAAATGTGTTTATTATTAGCACATTTAAAACTTAGCATCTAGAATAATTTAAGGAGTTATTTTTTCCAATATATAATCCTTATTCTATTATTGTGGATTCCTTTCTTTTTCCTACTTTAGAACACGAGCCAGAAATTCCATTGTTCCTACTCTGAAGGTTTTTAACCTGAAAGTAGGATCTTTTGATTTGTTCTATTTGAAGAAAAAAATTATGTTCCAAGGATGTGATCCTACTCTGATCTTTTTCACTAGAAGGAAGGTGGGAGTAGAGGGTTTTGTTTGTTTGTTTGTTTGTTTCTGTCTGTAGGTTTGTGAGAGACAAATGACTGATACAAGCTGGTAGGTTGCCTTTATTTCCATAGAAGTCACTCTTCGGGTAGTGACAAAGTCAGCCTTTTGTCTTTTTAGTCTGTTATAGTGAGATGACAGCGATTTTCATAATGAAAGAAACCACTAAAATAACAAAATGAAGTGTTATAGCTAATAATCAGCAGAGGAGATGATCCTGGAACATTATCGGATTTAAAACTGAATCATCAAGATTAAATTTTTAACTGGTGTGGTTTTGGTGAAGGAGAGCAGGGTAACATTGTGGAGGGGGTACTGGAATGAATTGAAAGGATTAGGTTACAGGTTAATAGGGTATCCACTAAATTCTTTGTGACTCTGAGCAAGTCTTGTGATTTTGAACTTTATTATCTTCACCTGTTATAACTAAATAAACTAACATTTAATGGGTGATTCTATTGTACCAGGCACATTGCTGGTCAGCTTACTTATTATACTTCATTTAATCCTCATATTGAACTTAGAAAGTAAAAAGAATCTACAGCTTACAGATGAGGAAATGAAGGTTCCAAAATGTTAAGTAACATTCAACATGTTGAGCAATTAAGTCTTAATGGACAATTGATTCTAAGTCTTTATTACTCTAAAGCCATGAAGTTCTTTCTATTCCTGTTTCTTCTGTTTCTAAAAAGCACTTTAATATTTTTTTTTTTTTAGCACTTTAATATTTTTAAACTATGAAGCATGTGTTTTGTTTGCTAAGGTGGTAAATTTCCACCTGCCTTAGGTCAGGCTCTCTCATTTTTGTTCCTATCAGTTTTCCTACTTGCAGTGTATTCTGATTATTAAAATCTTATTTGTTAGTGCCTGATTCACCAGTGATTTACAGTGATGTCTTCTTCATGTGAGAACTTAAAGCATTTATTATCTGTCACTCATTTATTAGTTATATATTTGAGATACATTTAGTCATTTTATATTTGAAATTTGGGATAGCTCTTGAATTGTTTACATTTCTGCATGTCCATATATATAACTGCTACACTTAAATCATAAGCTCCCTGAGGGAGCTGCTTCTTTCTTGGCAGGTAGCACAGCATTGTGCACATAGCATATATAACTTAATAAATAATTGTGTGAATGAATGCTGTCAACTAGAATATTTTAATCATCATTCCCAGTTATTCAGTTCTCATGGGCAAATTTATGTAGGATGTTTTCAAAATATTAAATTCTGTAACTTTACATAGTCAGTGCCGTTAGCTTTTTAGAAAAATGCTTTTTAAAATTTTTGAAAAGGGTTCAATCAAAATCAAAATAGCATGTAGACTTATTTTGTCAGGGATACCAGTTACTTTGCCCATACCTCAGAGTCCCAGAAGCTGGTGCTCTTTCCCTACCTTTCCCCCTGACAATCAAGGAAATCAAAAGAACACTTGAGTAATATTTAAGAGGTCTGGGTGGTCTCTGCCGCCGCCGCCGCTGCTGCTGCTGCTGCTGCTATTACTACTACCACTACCTCCTCTATTACTAACTAAAAAGTCAGTTAACCATTCTGGGCTTTGGCTTTCTCATCCTTAAAAAAAGACTGAGTTGGAGTATGTGATCTTTAAAGACATAGTGTTCCAGAATTTTTAAAACCTGCAAGTTTAAAGTAAATTAGGTTTCAGAATTGTAAAGTAACATTTGATTCTTGCATTTCAAAATATTAGTAGCTTTATGTTAATTGGGGTTTTTTGGGAAAGCATTTGTGATTTCATGTTCTACTTTTATGGTTAATTTTCTTTTCTAATTTATCAGTGCTCCCTCACGTGTTGCTAAAGGAGTTGTTGAGCACACCAAAATGAGTCTACATGGTGCTAGTGGGGGACATGAGAGATCAAGAGATAGACGAAGGTCAAGTGACCGATCTCGAGATTCATCTCACGAAAGAACAGAATCTCAGCTCACTCCTTGTATTAGAAATGTTACTTCTCCAACACGACAGCACCATGTTGGTATGTAAAATCAACTAAGCTTCCCAGTGGTTTTTAAAAGCATGCATTTACCTTTTTTTTTTTGGCCACGCCTCGAGGCTTGCGGCATCTTAGTTTCCCGATTGATCCTGGCATTGAAAGTGTCAAGTCCTAATCACTGCACTACCAGGGAATTCCCAATGCATTTACCTTTTTAATGCAGTAATAACAATGATTTGTGCCTAATACTTCAGATTAAAGTTAACTTCTTTCTTCTGTTCATTGCTTCTGTTTTAGCTTAGCTTGGTTCTTGCTGTGAAAAAACAGCTTATTAATGAAACTTAAAAGTGAATTTCTTTTAATAGTCTGGGACAGTCTTATAAAAGAAATAATTTGAACAGCCTTTAAAACTGTAATATGTAGATTTAAAATTTTTTTTACGTGATTTTTATCTTGTGAGATATTGAGCAGTGGTTTATTTTAAAATAGTTTGTAGTGAATTATTGATAAGAATCCTTGTTAATCATATTAAAAAAGGAAGTGAAAGAGTAAGCATCGTAAGGTAATTTATCTTGATTTTTGACAATATTTTAGATTTAATAAAAAAAATAGAAGAGGAAAAGGAAGGTGTGAAGTGGTTTTTTTTTTTCTCTTTTCTTGACAACTAGCTCAGGTCTTTTTCTTCCTTCCTACTTATTACTGTAAATGAATGCTATTACCCCAGGTAAATACATTGTGTGACTGTAAAACAGTAGTCTGAAGTGGAGGTACATAAACAATGTGAGCTTGCTGATTTTTATTTTCCACTCAGAAGTGGCAAATTAAATAATTTGACTTACTATTTGAGGTAGTTTCTGAAAACCTTGTATAAACCAAAATCATTTATATTAGGGTCTGATTATGTGGAGATGTTTTCAGTATCTAAGTAGGTCTTAAAAGTCAAACTAATACTGATAAGCTAAAAACCAACAAAAGTATAAATAAGAGTTGACAGTTTGTTATATGCAAAGTTTAGTATCTGGAAGGAGAATAGGAGATAAATTATTTTATTACTTTAGCAAATTTTACTTTTGGGATGCTACCAGCCTTGTGGAAATAGGCAATAAAAGGGAGGTGTCAGGGTATCTCTGGAGATACAGCAAACCTAATTATATAACCAGTAAAGCTGTACAGAGTGTTCTGAGTAGCTTGAGTCATGGAGGAATTTGGCAAAAGCTGATGAAACTGATGAGATGGAGGTATATTTTTAGGTCACCTTTAAAGTTTAGTAATCTAGCCTCTAAAGGAAACTTATCACAAAATCTTAGTTTTAATGTCCCCTTTGTAGACTATTGGAACCGCTAAAGAAAATTTTCTGACTTTCAACAATGTTTCCTATTAAAATTATAGCTAATAATATGATCCTATAAAATTTTAGTAGTGCTTTATTCAAAAATGAGAATGAGAACAAAGCAGTATATCATAAGCTATTAAAACCACTTAATTTGCTAAGACATTAAGAGTCATTTAAAAACATAAATATACTTAATGTCTGCAGTGAAATTTTTTTCTTCCTTTGGGACCTTCCTTTTGTGAGACAAATAGCTGGTTTGGGGATTTCCTTATTAACATAGTAAGAGTCCAAAGTTTGTACTTTGTGTTTTCAGAATAGTGTTAATACTTTCAGTGTTTAGGAGAGTTAAAATTGTTATTAATCTTTTACTAACTTTTAATGCTTATTTATGTGACTTCTGAGAATATTCCTCTCCTTGGGTTTCTATATATTTTTAAGTAGAGCAATAATATAAAATTTACCTTACTTTTGATCTTAGTCTGGGTCAACATTAGTCAGCTATACATCTTTTTAAAAAAGTCTACAAAATTAATTTTTTTAGAAAACAATTTGATGTTTTAGCTTTCATTCCTAGAAAATAAATGAACATATATGATCTGGGAAAATTTATTTGAAATCAAAAAAGCAGAAATGCAGGGATATAAAACAGCTTTTCTAAATCACAGTTTTTAAAAGATATATATAAATCTCAAATTTTTAAAAACAAAATTTGCATAACTTTGTTTAACATCTATATTTCAGAACGTGAGAAAGATCACAGCTCCTCTCGTCCAAGCAGTCCTCGTCCTCAAAAAGCATCTCCAAGTGGTTCCAGTAGCAGTGCTGGGAACAGCAGCAGAAACAGTAGTCAGTCAAGTTCAGATGGTAGCTGTAAGACATCTGGGGAAATGGTGTTTGTGTATGAAAATGCAAAAGAAGGAGCTCGGAATGTAAGAACGTCAGAACGAGTGACACTAATAGTGGATAACACTAGATTTGTTGTAGACCCATCCATTTTTACTGCACAGCCAAATACAATGTTGGGCAGGTTTGTATTGCTGTTCTTTGTATTATTAATTATAAATCACTTTAACATTGCTTTGGGTTTTTTCCATTTAAAGTTTTACAGTAATTCTCTGGTGGAATACAGTGTTCCTGCTGAGCTTTCGAGGTTAAATAATTTGCTGAAGTTAATCCGGCTAGAAAGTGGTAGAGCCAGATCTTGAACTTGTTTTTATTTCAAATAATCTTTGCTATACCAGTAGAAATAGCAAATATATTAGTTAAATGAAGACAGGACACTAAAAGATCTCTATAGGTTGAAAGCATAGATTGTATTTAACAAGGTGAATTTAACAGTGATAATGCTTCCTTCACTTAGGGCTCCCAAATTCAACCTCCAAATACAGCAGGTATCAGCATTTCATTAGCTGAAAAGTTAGCATGAGTTATCAATTTGATGTAGATACTTAAAAAAGAAATAATATTAACAAGTAGTTAGTAGAATGAAGGAGAGATAATTGTCTCTTAATCTGTACTAGTCTGGAGTAATAGATTAATATAAAGTTTTTAGTTATGGGAACCACAATCTAGAACTGATATAGACAATATGGACTCGTTATGGGAACTTCTGTCTAAGAATATAGACTTGATTTTTCAAAGTGTTCAAAACTAGGATCAGGGCTTCCTGGTGGCGCAGTGGTTGAGGGTCCGCCTGCCGATGCAGGGGACATGGGTTTGTGCCCTGGTCCGGGAAGATCCCACATGCTGCGGGGCGGCTGGGCCCCGTGAGCCATGGCCGCTGAGCCTGCGCATCTGGAGCCTGTGCTCCGCAACGGGAGAGGCCACAACAGTGAGAGGCCTGCGTACCGCAAAAACAAAAACAAAAACAAAAAAACTAGGATCAGACACCTTTTAATTGTAAAATTAGTGCCTTTTTTCCATTCATTCTAATATAAAACGAAGGAGACACGTAAATGAAATGGAAGTTTACATGAGGTAAGAAAAAAAAAAACCATGTGTTTTTTGCTAGGTTGCATATGTAACTATTTGGCATACGTGTGTGTGTGTGTGTGTGTGTGTGTGTGTGTGTGTGTGTGTGTGTGTGATTTGTAAGTATCTCTGAATACCGAATAAATGCCAGCATGTGACACTGTTTACATTTTGAGTAGACAAATATTTCCTTTTAACATTGGCACTAGACTTTACATCTGTACGAAAAAAAATACTTGAACTCCATAGGCTTTTATGTATTATTAGAAGCATAGGGAAGATTGTTGATCGGAGCTCCTAAGAGTATGACTCAACACTGATAATACTTTATATTTTTACCTAAACTAAAGGAACACAGTTAAAAGGTAGAAGTAGATATTTGAAATTTTTCTTCAACTGATAGGCTACATTTTTCTTAAAACAAATGCAAAAGATTTTTTGTGTGTTTGTGATCCATATTGATCTGAAAAGTATAGCTTTCCCCTTTTGTAAAAATTTCAAGTATTTGAGAAAATTGCATGACATTTGATTCCTGAAAGACTCTCTTCTTCTTTTTTTCCCAAATCAGTGAAGGCTTCTTTTCATGTCAGTTGACGAAAGCATATCTTTGGGGATGAAAATTAATATTCATGGGAACTGTCAAAAACAGTTGGCATTCTTTTGGAAACTTTGAAATAAAAAAGCTTTGTTGTTTATAGGTTTCTGTGTTATAACAAAAGAGGGAACTATTTAAATTGGGAAATTGTTGAATAGAAAACTTAGATCAGCCATATTTACTTTAGGAATGGTGGCATCATTGAATTCAGAGGTTCAAATTCCTTTAATCACAATTTTAAAATTTTCTTGGGAGTTATGCATTCAGCTTTTCATTTTGAAGGACCTGTTTTGCAAATTGCCTCTTTTCTAAATAGTTATTGTTAAAGGGCCAACAATATGACTTGAAAAAATATAAATTCATTTGTATTTTCTTTTTGTAAAAATTAAGAGCTTGTTACTTATTTATTTAGAATTTTCATTCTCTTCTTAACTTGGTCATTTCTCCCTACCCCAGCATTTGATTGCTTGTTTTTCAGTTCTGGAATGCAAGTATAAGAATCTTGTGCAAAATTTGTTACATTTATAGTTAAGATTGTGAAAAGTAACCTAATCTGCATACCCTTATTTTACTTTTTTCTAGTTTAGATTACTATATGTGCTTCTTTATAGAATAACTTTGCCTTGAAGACAGTAGTTTTAAGGAAAAGGCACAGATAGCATAGTTTTCCCTCCCTCCCCTCCCCTCCCCTCCTTTCCCCCTCCTCTCCCCCTCCCCTCCCCTCCCCTCCCCCTGCCCTCCCCTCCCCTCTCCTCCCCTCCTCCCCTCCTCCCCTCCTCCCCCTCCCCTCCTCCCCCTCTCTCCCTCCATCCCTCCCTTCCTTCCTTCCTTTCTTTTTCTGGTTAAAATTAGTATAAGAATTTCTCCTAGATTGATGGTTTTTTTTCATCCCCTGAGGTGAAGGGACTGGAAAGTTTTTTAGCTTCTGAATTTTATTAATTTATTTTGTTTTCTTATAGGGAATCTTTACTACTGTTTCCTCACACAAAAACATATTTTAATATTCCTTCATTTATTACATTTGCCTGAATAAACTTCTGATAAACATTCTTGAACTAATTTAATGACATAATTTAATGCTTAAATTATAATTCCTTTTTACTTTTGTACATGAAAACAATTTTCCCTTTTGAAGGAATATCTTAGTGATATATTTCTCAATTATTTGCTACCATAGGATGTTTGGATCTGGCAGAGAACATAACTTTACACGTCCCAATGAGAAGGGAGAGTATGAGGTGGCAGAGGGGATTGGCTCTACTGTGTTTCGAGCTATTCTGGTGAGTGCTCTTTCTTATGTGTATTGATTGAATCAGTTGACCCCTTCTTGTTAGGTACTTGGATTGGAAGCAGAGTTCTATTTGGATATCTCTATGGAAGTATCCAGGGCATTTTTAAAAAAAATACAATTTATCTTTTTTTGCTGTGTAAATATAATATGATATAAATAAATTAATTTTATAACCTTCATAAAGATAAGATAGGGGATAATTCATCTCTTAAGTCTGCACAGGCAATTCTTTCAAGAGTTTAGTGGTAACATTTCTATAGTCACATTACTCCACCCTCCTTAATTCTATTAAATACAGTAAGTTGATAATTTTTTACTACCAGAGAATAAATGTGGCTACTGGAATTCTAATATTTTATTGCATATAACTAACAATGGACACTTACGAACATTTAAAAGTCATCTCTAAAATGTATTTCTTACTATCTTTGTTTTAAAACTTAAAAAAAAATTTAACTTTTTATTTTGAGAAATATTTGAATTAATACTACAAGTCCCTATTGTAATTTTAAATCAGTGATAAAGGTTTGATTTACAGTGTGCCACAGTCTGAAAATATGGTTTCCTTAAATAGTTCTGTGGGAAGAGGAGAGGGAGGATCCTGAGGTACAAGACAGGAAAAGTAGTTGATAATGATCAGTACTAACAAGTACTTTGAAAAGTACCAGAAGATGTCTTGCTTCCATTCATGTAGCAACTTCAAAAATAATGTTGCTGTGGCTCTGAACCTCAAGAAGCTTGAGGCAGATCTTAATTTTGGGGGAAGTGCCTTTTCAGCTTCCCATACTTCCATTTGACCCCCAATGGAGTTGATAAGTTTACTCCATGACTCAGCTATGCAGTAACTTATCTGTAGTTCTCGGCCAGCCCCTAACAGCATTTTAAGTAGATTTTGGAAATAATTACTATTATTGTTCGTAATAATGTGGGCAACACCAAAGAACAGTATTTGGAAGAAGAATATCTAATTATGTGTTCTGTTTGCATGTATTTGAATACTTGGATATGATTTTGAAGTTCTTTACTAAAAACCTTAAATTTTGCTCAATTCTCTAGGTAATATTTAAGGTAACTTAAAATATATCATTTAACTTCCTTAAAAAATTTTTTAAAAATGCATGGTAGTTATGTAGACAAATAATTTGTAAGGGGGAGAATACATATACATTAGCATGATATAGTAGAGAGAAGAGATGCATAATTAATGAGGAGACCTGGGTGCTAATCTTACCTCTGCTGTTAAATAATTTTATAATAACTGGGTGAGTCAGTGAACCCATTTGGACATAAATTTTTCTTGTTGGTAAAATGAAAAAGTGGTTAGGTGAACGGAGGTCCCACCTAACTTTAAAGTTCCACAATTCCTCAGAGTACCACGATTTTTGAAAATTCTACCAGCCCAAGCTTAATAATAAGTTTTGCCTACCTCGTGCACTAGATGTTTTATGCATTCTTTACTTTTTTTTTTTTAGGATTACTATAAAACAGGAATAATCCGTTGTCCTGATGGCATATCTATTCCTGAACTGAGAGAAGCTTGTGACTATCTTTGTATCTCTTTTGAATATAGTACTATTAAATGTAGAGATCTCAGTAAGTATGATGTTTTGTGTGTGAGTGTTTGTAGAGTTAAAATATATTGGAATGAAATGCCTGAAATAATGCTGTTTACCTAGACTTCAAGTATTTGTTTAATTGAATTCTAGAACACTAATACCATGAAGATTATTTGTGAAAGTCCACAGAAATCTTTGTAAGCTCTTGGTGTAATTTTCCAAAACTTTCTTTCAACTTTAATAATTTTTTTGTTTATAGACTCTCCCAGATTTCCTCTTCAACTGTCTCCTCTATCATTTGTTGCCAGTCTTCATCTCCCAGCTTGGGAGCCCTGGCTTTGGCCAAGTGTGGTATTTGCCTTCACTCCTCAGATCACATCAACCAAAAATTTATAATTTTTTTGTACTTGCCATGTAATATAACATCCTAAGCCACTTTGAAAGATATAAATAATTCTCAAAAAGAGTATTTGTCATTAAAGATTTTAGATTGAATACCAAGTACTTAGCCCTCATTTATACAAAGGGTTAAATGACTTTATCCAAGAACTTCAAACATAGTCTCAGAGCAGGGTCTAGACCTTTGGAAATCTTAACTCTGTGATTGATATTTTCCTGTCACTCCCTTCCTTAGCACCCCTCCCTTTTACTGTTACATCATGCCTAAGAAAAAAGGTGATTATACACAGAAAAGTCAAAATGTATATGAGAATTATCAAATTTTGACTTGTGTATTAAGTGGTTGGAAAAGTTCAGAAGAAGCATATGTCACTGTGGGCTAGTGGGATTGGGGAAGAGTTCAGAGGAGACAGGTAGTAAAGAGCGAATAGGAGTGATTTAGCAAGAATGGAGTAGGAAGGTTACTCATTTGGGGATTACAGATGTAAGTGATAGACTTTGGAAATAACCTAGTTGGTGCAGAGACTATATTGGGACTGGAAGGGGATGGGAATAAATAGGGGGGCCAGATTATGGAAGGTCTTTAAACTAATATTCTTACATTTTATCCTATATAATGTGGGAAGCCATTTTAAAAGTTTGCTACCTGTGATTATAGATATGTGTTAGTCCCAGATATATGGTTATCTTTACTTCATTACCTAAACTCAACACTAGTTTAGCAGAGTGGGGTCATACCTTCTCAACATTGATGTGTTAGAAATTGTGAATGGAAAATTTTATTTAAATTTGTAAGGCAACTACTATATATTTAAATGTAGCGAACCTTCATGCTTAATTATGATTTAACTTCTTGCAAATGAGTGGCCTTATTAGGTCTGTTCCTAAGTACCATTTTCTTTTTGCCAGACATTTAAAGTCTCCATAGGGACAAAGGATTGGATGGTCCACCTTTGAGTCCATTTCTATATAAATGATACTTAAAAGTTTAAAGTCAAGTAGCTGGACAGCTGAAGCATACAGCTGTAAACTTGAACAAAGTTTTCACATCTTAAAAAATGTTTTTTTGAAATCATGAGCATTAATTATTCTAATTTATAATTCTTTGACTTCAAGTTTTGTGTTTTTTTATTCATGGGACCATTTTAATTTAACTTTATATGATTAAATGTTGAATTTTGGTGACTGTCAGATTAAAAAAACACAAGATTCCTTATAGATGAATGGATTTTAGTTCTGTAATCCTTTGGACATAGTTTACCTTGTCATCACTGTTAAGTATCATTTATTTGTTATGGAATTAAAGGTAAGAATATTTATGTGTAATAGAAAGAAAATATGTATAATATGGTTTTTCTAAACTTCTGGCCTTTAAATAATACTTGTGTTTCTAGATTACTTGTAATATGTATTACTGGAAATTTAGAGATTCTCATAGACTTTATTGCAACAAAGCTATATAGAATTTGAAGAGATAGAAATGGTCTTGTAAAATATAAAAGGATACTGTAGGTGTAGACTTGAGTCCAAAAATGAATTTTTTCCTGCAAATATGTGCTTTTACTGAATATTGTAATGGCACTTTACACCAAAATGTCTTTTTGTCTCTTACTTAAAATTACAAAAGTACTAAATGTATATTGAATAGAGCATCCTGGATTTCTTGGGCAAGTTACTTAAAACCTTGTTTCTTAGTTGCCTCATCTTTAAAATGGGAGACAGTAATATTACTTACTTCACAAGGTTGTTGTGTAGATTATTAAATGGATAGTGCTTGACACATAGTGTTAAATAAGGGTTTGCTTTAAAAAAATAGTAGCAAAATTAAGAAATAAAGGTAAAGTAAAATAAAAAATATTAAAGGATCATATTGTACATTGCTATTTTATATTTCCACATGAAAATATATTGTGAATAACTGTATTAGAAAATATGCTTTAATAACAGCTTGTTTAATGGTTTACATAGTTATCACTCATTTTCTGCATTTTTATTGAATACTCGCTTTATACTAAATATTAGGTGTGTAAAAAGCAACAAGAAAAGACAAGACCCCTGTCCTTATCATGCTTGCAGTATAGTGGGAAAAACAGATAAGTAAATTATATTGTGTTAGAGGAAGAATAGGGTACTAAATGAGCATGTAGGAGCTGTACCTAACTTCGGTGTGCGGGCTTGAGGAAGCTTTCTGGAGGAGAGGGAAGAGGAAGCGTGTTTAGGCAGAAGGAATGCTATGTTTAGTGGCAAGAAGATTAGTACAGTGAGGAAATGACTTGTTAATCTTCTGTCATAGAGCTTACCATATAGTGAAGGAACTTCGGTTGGTAGCTCCCCAACTAGACTATAATTTCTTCACTGTTTATATTCTTTTACCAGATAAGCACTGTAATCCAGAAGAGGTTTTGAGAACCAGGGCTGGACTCACAAATGAAGGCCTGGGGCTAAGAGAAATGAAAATATAGTGTCCAGGGTGAAAGTGGTATGGAAAATGAAATTTAAAGTTTGCAAAAGGACCAGTTCAGAAGGCCCAGGAAGAAAGGCACCATCCACGTGGGAGATAGTGGGATTGTAAACAAATATCAAAAAACTGAAGTTACATTTAGTTTGAGAAGGGAGATAAGAGGCAGAGACTACGTTTGGAGTCACAGAAATATAGAGACACTGAAACGACAGAGACACTTCTATGTTTTCTCTTTGTCTCCTCTCTCTTTCTTCCCCCCCTTCTCTCTCTCTCTCCCTCCCCCCTGCCCCCCTCTCTCTTTTTCTCCCCCACCCCAGTCTTGCTCTATTTTTCAGTTTATAGCATTAAATCAGTTTGAATTTGAGGACAGGGACTATACCTTTTCAACTTTGTGTCCGTAGTGCCAGGCACATAGTAAGGATTCAATAAACATTTGTTGAAAGAATAAACTCTTTTTATCCCTTCATGCATTGTTTAGGACACTGTTCCACTTACTGTCATCTTCTCTAGTATCATTAGTCTTTCCCTCTTTGTATAGAGTAATCCTCAGGCTCAAACATACTCAAATCTGACCTGTGTCTGTTGTAGACATTCAGAAAACTATATCATTTGAAAACTTTTGAGCTTTTCATTGATTCTTTGAAGTTAACTTTTTGCAAGAATTAACACGTTTATTATGCTGACTCCTGCTCCAACTGCTATGTCTTTCCATTTATTCACTTTTCTTTTTTGTCTTCTTCTGCAATGGTCTTATTAAGTTTATTCTTTGGTATTTGGTATTTGGTATTTTGTTACTGTTGTGTGTAGAATATGTTCAGATTTTCTAACTGCTAACGTATGAGAAAATTATTGAATTTTGCATATTTATGTTTAGCCACCTAACCAAACTCTGTTTTATTTCTAATGGTTTTTCAGTTGTTTCTTTTATATTCTTGGTAGATAATTGACCCTGTTGTAAGTTAAACTTTTTATATCTTTTTGTCTTACTGAATTGACTATAATATTTTGAACAACATTAAATTTAGTGGTAATTCTGGTACCCTTGTCTTTAAAGGCATTTCCTTTAGGTTTCACTGTTAAGTCACTCTTTCTTCAAGACTGCCTCTTCGACATCCATCTTTTAGGTCTTCTGCTTTTTTTCCTCTCACTTGCTCCCTGATCCTTCATACGTTGAACGTGGTCCTTCCCAACTGTTCTGTCTTCAGCTACCTTCTCTCTCACAGAATCTATACAATTAATCTAAGTGATGCCATTCATCACTGTGGCTTTAGATATTACATATACACCATAGATTTCCAGCTGTTTTTTTTTAATGTATTATTTATTTTTGGCTGCATTGGGTCTTTGTTGCTGTGCACGGGCTTTCTCTAGTTGTGGCAAGCAGGGGCTACTCTTCGTTGCGGTGCGTGGGCTTCTCGTTGCGGCTGGCTTCTCTTGTTGCGGAGCACGGGCTCTAGGCGCCCGGGCTTCAGTAGTTGTGGCTCGTGGGCTCTAGAGCGCAGGCTCAGTAGCTGTGGCGTACGGGCTTAGTTGCTCTGCAGTGTGTGGGATCTTCCCAGACCAGGGCTCGAACCTGTGTCCCCTGCATTGGTAGGCAGATTATTATTATTATTATTATTTTTGCGGTACGCGGGCCTTTCACTGTTGTGGCCTCTCCCGTTGCGGAGCACAGGCTCCGGACGCGCAGGCTCAGCGGCCATGGTTCACGGGCCCAGCCGCTCTGCGGCACGTGGGATCTTCCCGGACCGGGGCACGAACCCGTGTCCCCTGCATCGGTAGGCGGACTCTCAACCACTGCGCCACCAGGGAAGTCCCTCCAGCTATTTATCTCTAATTCCTACCTGCCAGTTACGTATTTCTAGTTTACTATTTAACTTGTATAATTTTTTTCTTCTTAATCAGGCTTTTAATGAGTTCCATGCATATAGTACATATAGTGATGAACAAGACAGACATTGTCCCTGCATTTATGGAGTTTACAGTCTAGTGGGGAAGACAGGCATTCAACAAGTAATGAAAAGCTGTGAAAATTCAGTGACGAAATGAGATGCTGTGACAGGTGTATGGTAAAGGGGCTATGGAGGATGATTATCTGAGTCAGTGACATTAAAGCTGAGACCTAGGGCTTCCCTGGTGGCGCAGTGGTTGAGAGTCGGCCTGCCAATGCAGGGGACACGGGTTCGTGTCCCAGTCTGGGAAGATCCCACATGCCGCAGAGCGGCTGGGCCTGTGAGCCATGGCCGCTGAGCCTGCGCATCCAGAGCCTGTGCTCCACAATGGGAGAGGCCACAACAGTGAAAGGCCCGCGTACCGCAAAAAAAAAATAAAATAAAATAAAAAATGCTGAGACCTAAGGGAATGGAAAAGAGAGTGTGAAGCTCTCCAGGCAGCAGAAATGGTATTTGCAGAGGCTCTCAAGTTGGAAGGAATATGTCATGCTTAAGGCACTGAAAGAAGGGAAACATGGCTACAGTGGAGGAGGTAGAGCATGAGTGGTGAGATATAAGGCCAGAGAAGTAGGGAGAAAACAAAACTTATTAACTAAATAAATGTTTATTAACTGTACATTATCTACCAAGCCCTGTGCTAAGTTCTGGGGATGCAGCAGGAACAAACCAGGCAAAACTTCCTGTTCTAATGGAACTTACACTCTTTTGGGGGAGACAGACAATAGACAAGGTAAACAAGTAACATATGAACAAATAACATGGTATGTTAGATAGTGATATGTGCTGAGGAGGGAGAAAAAAGTAAGGAAGGGACAAAGAGTAATATGAGAGGCTTTCATTGCAGAGGAAAATTGAAGTAAATTCCAAACAGAGGTTAACAGTGAGAGCAAATGTTGAAGCAGTTTGCCTGGCATGTTTGAGAGCAGCAGAGGCTAGTATAGTTGGAGTGGAGTGAGTGAGGGTGTCAGTAGTAGGAGATGAGGTCCAGGGGAGCGAGGTCGTGTAGGGCCTTTATCTTTTGGCTTTTACTCTGAGTGAGATAAGCCATTGGAGGGTTTTGAACAGAGAAGTGATATGATCTGTAAGGCTGCCATGTTTCACCATTTCATGGACTCGCTGTTTGCACAGAATTCAATGTAGACTCATGCAGTGCTGTATTCCTGATCTGACGTATGCTTTAAAAGAATCACTGTTGGCTATTGAGTTGGAAATGGACTGGAAGGGGAATTAAGATACAAAGAGGTGATTAGGAAGCTATTACCATAATTCAAGTAAGAGATGATGGTGGCTTAAATCAGGGTGGAAACAGTGAGAAGTGATCAGATTCTGGATATATTGGATGGTAGAGTTGTAAGCATTTGCTTGCTGATTGAATATGAGGTGGGAAAGAGAGAAAAGGACTTTACCTGGAAGTGTGGAGTTGCCATTAATTGAGATGGGGGAGACTTCATGGGGAGCAGAAATTTAAAAGCTTGATTTTGGACATGTTAAATTTGAAATACCTATTAGACCTTCAAGTAGAAATGCTGAGTAGGGCATTGGGTATACATGTCTAAAGAGAGAAGTGTGGGCTGTTTATATGCGGGAGTCATCACTATATGGATAGTATTTAAAGGACTGTGCACACTGATCTGGAACCTCCTTTTACACATAACAGGCTTAGGGACCAAGTTGAGGATTTGGGACTTTTATTCTAAGGATAGTACAAGCCATAAAAGGTTTAAACTAGAGACACCTATTTAGATTTGTTTGTCTGCGGTGAGGGAGATGAATTACACAGGGGCAGAGGCAACTGATGGGTTCTACAGTAGTTTGGGTTAGAGTTACTGATGACTTGGACTGCGGGGGGCAGGGGTGCAGTGGGGCTGGACTGTGTTTTGGTTGTAACTCTTGTTCTGTCATAGACCATTCCAAACTTGGTAGCATAAAGTGTGATTATTCTTATTTTGTGGGCCAAGAATTCAGGCAGGGTACAACAGAGATAGCTTATGTCTGCTTCACAATGTTTGCGGCCTCATCTTGTGAAGAATTGAAAGGATGAGGTGACTGAAAAGGATGAAGGCTTCTTCACTCACATGTCTGCACCTGAAGTGGGACAACTCAAAGGCTGCGTTCAGTGAAGACTGTCAGACAGAGTAGCTCCACGTGACCTCTTCATGCGGCTTGGGCTTCTCCAGGCCTGGAGACTGGGTTCAGAGAGGAAGCATCTGTAGAGCAAGCATTCCCAAGACCAAGGCAGAACCACAAGTCATTTTCCCCTCACCTCTGCTGTGCTCCCCTGGTTACAAGCAAGTCAGTACAACCAGCCTAAATTGAAGGAGAGAGGAATTGGACTTCTCTTGCTGGGAGGAGATATCAAAGTCACATTGCAGAAAAGCATGTGGCATAAGAGATTTTGCAGCTATCTTTGGAAAATAGCATCTTCCAGAGAGGAAATGACACAATTCAAGATGTATTTAAGAGGTGGACTTGTTAGGTCTTGGGGAATGATTGAATTAAGAGATGAAAAAGGAATCAAATATTCATTCATTTATTCTATAAATATTTAAGAGCCTGTTATATGATTAGCACTCTTCTGTGATGATTCTGAGAACTTGAGTGGATGGTGGTGCCATTTACTGATTTCGAAAACACTGCAGAGAGATAGAGACAGAAATGATTAAGTTCAATTTGGAGTATATTGAGTTTGAGGTGCCGGTGAGGGGGCATCCGAGTGGAGATTTCCAGGAGGCAGTTGAGTATAATGCATCTAGAATATAGAAGGCAGAATTAGTAGAATAAATTTGAGAATTGTCAGCATAAGGTGAGAGAAAAAAAAACGTAGAACTTCCCTGAGAAATAACAATACTTAATGACAGGCTGGAGGAGAAAAAGTTGACAAAGGTGACTGAAGAAGAACAGCCAGAGAGGAGAAAGAAAACCAGGGACGGTAGTATCAGACCTTAGGGATGAGAGTATTTTAAGGAGGGAGTGGTCCCTGTAAGGCATTCCATCAAGAGGTCAGATAAGATCATGATTAAAAGTTGTTGATTGTCAGGCAGAAGACCTAGATAGACATTTCTTCAAAGAAGACATACAGATGGCCAGTGGGCACATGAACCGATGCTCGTCATTGCTAATTATTAGAGAAATGCAGATCAAAACTAGAGGTACCACCTCACACCTGTCAGAATGGCCATCATTAAAAAGTCTACAGATAACAAATCCTGGAGAGGGTGTGGAGAAAAGGGAACCCTCTTACACTGTTTGTGAGAATGTAAATTGGTGCACTCACTATGGAAAACAGTATGGAGGTTCCTCAAAAAAAAAAACAGAGTTGCCATATGATCCAGCAATCCCACTCCTGGGCATATGCCCAGACAAAACTGATTTGAAAAGTTACATGCACCCCTATTTCATAGCAGCACTATTTACAATAGCCAAGACATGGAAACTACCTAAATGTTGTCTATCAACAGATGAATGGACAAAGAAGATGTGGTATGCGTGTGTGTGTATGTATGTGTGCGTGCACGCACACACACACACACACACACACACACACACACATACACACACTGGAATGTTACTCAGCCATAAAAAAGAATGAAATAATGCCATTTGCAGCGATATGGATGGACCTAGAGATTATCATAGTAAGTGAAGTAAGTCAGAAAGAGAAAGACTAATACTGTATGATATCACTTATTTGTGGAATCTAAAATATGACACAAATGAACATATCTACAAAACAGAAACAGACTCACAGACATAGAGAACAGACTTGTGGTTGCCAAGGGAGAGGGGCATGGGGGAGGGGAGGATTGGGAGTTTGGGACTAGCAGATACAAACTATTATATATAGAATGGATAAACAAAAATGTCCTGTATAACACAGGGAACTATATTCAATATCCTATGATAAACTATAATGGAAAAGAATATGAAAAAGAATATATGTAAAACTGAATCACTTTGCAGAAATTAACAACATTGTAAATCAACTATACTTCAGTAAAAGTTTTTTAAAAAGATGTTCATTGTCTTGAACAATCTAGAGGTCATTTGGAGACTGTATGTCAAGGGCTCTTTTGAGTAGTGAGTGTGGAAGTCAGATTGGAATTGGTTCAGAAGTTAGGGGAAAGAGAATGTGTTTATATATATATATAGGAGTTTGACTATAAAGGGAATTTTAAAAATCACAATAGAAGTAGCCAGCCTAGAGAGAGACATGGCTAAATCATAATATTATAATTATTTAATCATGTATTATATTAATAGTTATTATATAATTAGACAACATGTTGTAGGGGGAAAAAAAGCTCTAATTTGGGAGACTACAGATTTGAGTTTTAGTGTCTTCTCTTACCCTCCCAGTAGTTCCTGCGATGGTAGAGCCTTAGATAAGAGATAGGACATTGCCATTGAAATAGGAATAAAATAAAAATGATTAGGTCAGTGCAGGTGAGTTTGTGACTGTGTATTTGGAAACTTAAAGTTGTTCATTATAGCTGTACTTAAGAAGGATCAAGTGAAGTGCATCTTTCATTCCTCTCAATTCTAGGGTCACATAAGCAATGTAATTCCTGTACCGTGCTATATTTTGCTTGACCTTTTACCATCCTTATCCCAAAGCCAGTTGACCCTTTTCATCTCACTCCTCTTCCTACACAGTAATATCAGTGTTGTTTGTAAATAATTTTCTGAGAAAGAAAATGTGGGAGATGGAATATGGGGGCTATTTTATTTCGTATGGATAATCTGAAAAAATATCCTTAGGATATACTTTAAGATATAACTGCATACATTGATGGAAGACAAAATGATGTAGTAAAAAATACCCTGGAGGGTAGACTTAATTCTGATTGTGCAAATTAGTTTTGTAACCTTGGGCAGATTGCTTCATGATGTGTAAAATGAAGGGGCTTGTGTTGGATGGCTTTAATTGGCCCTTCTTGCTGTAAGATTCTACAGTTCCATAAGAACTCTTCCTGGGCAAAGTTTTGTTGACTAAAGAATAACCACTATATTGTCTACAGGATCTCGAAGTAGATGCTGAACTACTCTGCTGTTTTGTTTGTTGTTTCTGCTCTTCTTTTACTTACCAGTCACCCCCAAAATGAAGATATTTTTGTGGCTTTTATTTCAGGTGCCCTAATGCATGAGTTATCAAATGATGGTGCTCGTAGACAGTTCGAATTTTACCTGGAAGAAATGATTCTGCCTCTCATGGTAGCTAGTGCCCAGAGTGGGGAACGTGAATGCCACATAGTGGTGCTTACAGACGATGATGTGGTTGATTGGGATGAAGAGTATCCACCACAGATGGGAGAAGAATATTCACAAAGTAAGTCCTGTGGCATATTTTCTCTCTCAAATCATCACAGATTTTCTCTTTATCTTTTACAATATTGATCAAAGGACAGTTTTTATAAAGAAAGTATGTTGAACTCTTACTTATACCAGGAGTTGGCAAACTACAGCCTGTGGGCCAAATCCAGCCTTTTGCCTGTTTTTATAAACAAAGTTATATGTATTGTCTGTGGCTGCTTATGCGCTACAATGGCAGAGTGGAGTAGTTGGAATGAAGACCGCATGGCTAGCAAAGCCCAAAGTGTTTACTATCTGGCCCTTTACAGAAAAAGTGTACCCGCCCATGTCATGCACAGAAATGGTTTGCTTTTTGTTGAGTATCTGGATCTTAATGATTTTTTTTCTTTGCATTTAGAAGCATCCAAGAGAAGTAGATCCTGAAATAGTAGATAATAAAAAAATAAGTTGTTTTTTTTTAGATGAATTTCTATGTGTATATAAAATGAGAAGCTTCAACTCAGTGATTGCAAAGATGACTTTAAGTTCTAAGACATTCCTTTTTTAATGTCATAAGTGTTCCTGGAGGATAACAGTGACCCTTCCGAAAAGCTTTGCAGAACTTTAGGTATTTCTGACCAAAACGGCACATCTTGAGCAGCAGTGACTAACTTTTTTCTTATTGCGCTTCCAAACCTTTTCTGATTAGAACCTTTTGATTTTTTTTTTTCTGTTAGAAAATTTATCTCATATTGGTTTTGTTTTGTTTTCATGGTGAACCCAATCTAGTATTTTTTTTTTTTTTTTTTTTTTTTGCGGTACGCGGGCCTCTCACTGTTGTGGCCTCTCCCATTGCGGAGCACAGGCTCCGGAAGCGCAGGCTCAGCGGCCATGGCTCACGGGCCCAGCCGCTCCGCGGCACGTGGGATCTTCCCGGACCGGGGCACGAGCCCGTGTCCCCTGCATCGGCAGGCGGACTCTCCACCACTGCGCCACCAGGGAAGCCCCAATCTAGTATTTTTGAACAGCTTCATAGATTGAGAAAAAGAGTTAAAAGAATGATTTGAGGAGCTAGGTAAAATAGCCCAACATCTTGTTCTGTCCTCCAGTCTGTGTTGACTCGGTAAGGATTAGGGTTTAAGTAAAAAGTACACGATTATAGAAAGTATGGAGCCCTTTAAGCTCTGATTTTTCCATTTTACTTACCCTTTTCTAAAAATAAAGCAGACTAAGTGGTATTCTTTTTTATTTTAATTCTAAAGATTTTCATTAGATTACGTTATTGTAGCGCTTTTCAGAATTTACATTGAGACATTTCCTTTGCATGATACACTTGAACAACTATTCTGACTCTTCTGTGGACAGTTAGAATAATAAAATGTTACTATTTCCTCATTCCTAGGCTCTTTGCTGACAATGGTTTTCTATAATAATATGTGGAATAAAAAGTTGAACAAAGCACAGGAAAAATAAAAGGTTACCAAAAATCAGAAGAAATACACTAAATCATTTTCTGTGTAGAAAAAGGAATGAACAAACTTTTACTTTTCAAAAAGTTTGACTCCGAGAGAGTAGAGCCAGCTGTAGAGCACAGAAATGATATTATGGTGATACAGGAATAATAATAGACCTGGGCTTTTCCTTTTTAGTTATTGAGCTTTTCATTTCAATGTTTTTTGGTTTGTTTTTTGTTTCTTACCTTAAACATTGAAGCTTAAAAGGACTGGAAACATTTTTACTCAATTTGTCTATAACTATGTTTCATTTTGTGCCAAGATGTTCCAATGTAAAGAAGATACATTTGAGTAGACAGAGATGAGATAGTCTCTTCAGCCTGATTTTCCTAAATGTGACATTATACCACCACCCATTCTGAGATGTCAAAAAATCTTTATCTTAAAATAATATCAGTAGTCTTAAGGATGTAGTAATAATCACAAATTTACTCCATGAGTAGCTTCTGTATACGTTTTTTTCCTTTTATTGGCTCTGAAACCAGCATGTTTGGTTTGTGAGTGTGTTTTTCTTTTTTTGAAAAAACCTTTGCAGTTCACCTTTTAAGGGAGATAACTCCACCTGAAAGAGAGAAGGCGAGGAAGGTCCATCAGTCTAACTCCCTGAAGTGCCCAGCACATTTGGAAGACTCAACATGTTGTCAGTGGAATGTCTGTCCTTTGCAAAGCCAGTTTGCTCTAAACAGACTAACCTAGGCAGAACATGCTCGAATCTGCCATTTTTAACATCTATATTAAATGGGACTGTTCGCCTGAATGGAAAACAGTTTGTGGGGTGGGCCTTTGTTTTGGGGGAGTTATTAATAGTTGCTCAATCCATGAAATGCAAGATGTATCCATTTTGTACTTTCTGACAAGGCAGTTTTTTCCCCTCCAGATGAGGCCTTGTAGGCATCAGAGCAAAGTCCTTTACTTTGCCTGCTTGATAATCATGTGATACCTTTTTTTTGGTTCTCTTTATTTGAAGAAATTGGGGCAGATCCCATTCCAATAAGTTTGTATATGATATATCTTTCAGAAGGAGATTCTTCCTATGGATTGGGTTATCTGATTGGTTATTAAAGCTTTTCTTGTTTCAACTTATGTAGACATTTGCTTATGTATTAACTGTACTGAATTGTCCTGTCATGTTGGCTAGTCATCCTTTGGCATCACTGCATCCATTATTTGGGCTTTTAGGGCTGTCAGGCCCCTTTGATGATCAAGATAAACTTGAGTCATCTCCAAGTACTTTGATTTTAATAAGAAAATATTTTTGTCTCTTTGTTTCCAGTTATTTATAGCACAAAATTATATAGATTTTTCAAGTACATTGAAAACAGAGATGTGGCCAAATCAGTTTTGAAGGAGAGGGGTCTTAAGAAGATTAGATTGGGAATAGAAGGTAAGACATTTTCACTATTTTCTATTAATTTTCTTTTGAAAAAAGCAAGGTTAAACAACTGGATCCCATTGAGAATATAGTTTGACTATTTTGAGAAAAATTCAGACAAATGATTACTGAATGCTCATGCAGTAGACATATAAATAACAAAAATCAGCTTCCTTTATCTGAGATGATAAATAGAAGGCCATTAGAAATTATTATTCATTCCATAAGATCCCTAGCAATATTGAGATATGAATTTGTCTTTTCTGCCGTCGCCCGACTTAATGCATTTTTGACTAAGCCCATGGAGTGTGTTTGGCACGCATGTGTGTATATTCCCGTAAGACTGACAGGACTCTGCCTAGTAGTGATCGTGATCAAAGCTCAAAAGAATTAAAATCTAGTACTTTCTGAAAATTCATGTAAAAACAGTGCTAGTAGCTTACTAGTGTCTTAAAGTGTAATAGCTTATTTTCAAATTAAATTGAATTGCAAATATACTTCATCTTAAATGCATACTTTTTAGATTGCTTTTTACTTTATGATTTAAATGAATTTTTGTCAGATGCTTCTTTTATTTTAAAGTGTCCTTACTAAAAACAAAATATCTTCTTTGGCATACCATAGTAAAGGGTAAAGACTGCTTGTGTTCAGAGCCTATGATTTAATAGCTGTATGACCTTGGCCAAGGCACTTTACTTCTCTTTGCCTTCGTTTCCTCATCTAAAATGGGAGCATTAATAAGTACTTTATAGGGTTATTGTGAGGACAGAATGAGTTAAAATAGGGCCTAGCACATAGTAATTTCTGTGTTTGTGATGGTGATAACGAAGATTGTGGTGTTCAGATCAATGACCAGATAAGCTTCTGGAGATCGCTGTAATGGGCTACTGAGACATATGGAAGAATGACCAGAAACAGGGTCTTTGTGGGAAGGGGAGGAAACTTTGGGCTTAAAAAAGAGGACACGTTAGCTTCACCAGTATGTCCCCTCTTCTGTGATTTTGCAAACGATGGGATTTAGCTGTTTCCTTTCAGAGCTAAAGAGAAGGTAACTGGAGGGAGCTACTTTAGATGAGTGGGCAGGGGAGCAGTTATTTGATCTGAAGCCTGATGACAAGTGGGTTGGAACTAGATTGTAAAAAATAAAGCCTTATATACTGTGCTGAGGAGGATGGACCTTCCTCTTTAAGCATGAGGGCGTCATTGGTAGTTTTAAAGCAAGGATGTAATATGATTACACTTGTGTTAGAGTGGTGATTCTGTGTGGAGGGCAGAGTGGAATACACTGAGATGGGAATTTTAAAGACTTTTAATAGTCCAAAAGCAATCAAGGACAAGGGAATAATAGAGGGTAGAAACCTTTCTGATCTCTACTGCTGCCCTTCAGCTGGTAATTGAGTGGAAGTATGAAACGAAGAAGACATTCTACAAAAGGTCCTTAGAAGGTATTTAGTCCTTGCCCCTGTTCCCCCTCACCTCAACCACATACACACGCCACACGTGGCTAAATATACTAGCTACCTACGATGCCTACATAACATCCTCCTATGCAAGAATCCTTAATTGAGTCCCTACTATGTGAGGCCTTTGTATTTTTTTCTGATTCTAACTATGGTCTAACTACGGCCTATGGGCCAAATCCAGCCCATTACCTGTTTTTTATAAATCAAGTTTTATTGGAACATAGACATGCTCATTAATTTATGTATTGTCTGTGGCTGATTTCACTTTACAACAGCATAGTTGAGTGGGTGTGATAGAGACCATATGGCCTACAAGCCTGAAATATTTACCGTCTGGCCCTTTACAGAAAATGTTCACCAGTACTTGGTCTAAACTAGCAATTCATGCTAGTGGGAAGGAGAGAAGGAACTTTTGATAGCATCTAAGGAAAGTATGTCTTCAGAGAAATTGCCTTACTAGTAAATGACTGAAATTTTTCCGAAACCAGGATGGTTGTTACCAGTTGTTACTCTTCAGTGGTTATCATCTAAGATGAGGAAGATATAATTAATTAGGGAAAGCTGTGTTGACTGAAAAAAATGCACAACCTGAATGTTCAGAATTATGTTTTATTTGGTGGCCTTACTGAGGACTATAGCCTGTGATACAGCCTCTCAGACAGCTCTGAGAAACTGTTCCAAAGAGGCAAGGGAGGAGCCAGGATATATAGGAGTTTTTGCTGGAAAAAAAAAAAAATCAGAAGATTACTGTTCATCACAAAAAAACAGACATCTCAAGTTAATGATTTTAGCGCCTCTCTATGTTTGGGGAGGTGCCGAAGTCTAGGCTTGTTGCAATTATTCCTTTAATACGCATCTTAACTGTCTAGGGCCAGTATCCTGTTTTTCTCCATCCTGAATTCCCCTCAGGAGCATCCTTGGGTGGGGGTGGCTGCAGTGGCTGATGGCTTGATGGCCGCAACATCCTTGTTTACTGACATGGCAAGCAACGTTTTTTTTTTGTCCACAGCTGCTTTGGCCATTGGCAGTTTGTCCATTGCCAATCTAAATGAACTGCCTGGTTGTTGGGAGTAGTAACATTTAAATGATATAGGGGTTAAAATATTGGCTTTGCTGACCTAGGTGCAGAAGTACCTGGAATTAGCGAAGCTGGAGAGTTCTACGGCTCCTTGTCACTTAACAGTAAAAAGGAAAGAAAAACCCAGAAAAATATGAAGATGAGATTTACGTTTAAAGAAAGTAGAAGGCTACGGGGACTTCCCTGGTGGCGCAGTGGTTGAGAGTCCTCCTGCCGATGCAGGGGACACGGGTTCGTGCCCTGGTCCGGGAAGATCCCACATGCCGCGGAGCGGCTGGGCCCGTGAGCCATGGCCGCTGAGCCTGCACGTCCGGAGCCTGTGCTCCGCAACGGGAGAGGCCACAACAGTGAGAAGCCCATGTACCACCAAAAAAAAAAAAAAAAAAAAAAAAGTAGAAGGCTAATACTGCAGTAAGTTGCAGGCCTTGAGGCCAGATAATCCTGCGAAAGGAAGGGTTCAGGGATATTAAGGATATACAACTAGAGCCCATGATGCACTAGATTACATACCATTGTATTAGGGACCCAGCCCCTCCATGCTTTCCGCATGTTATTCTGGTAGTTGGTGGATGGTGGGAGGTTTTGTGAATTACATCAGTAGAATTTCAGTTTCTTGCTGTTGAACTAATGACCAAGGGGATAGAATATTGAATTCCCTTCTTTGTTTTGTTTGTTCAAGAACTACAGTAACCCTCTTTAGGTTAAATTGGGTGAGGAATGTGGGGACCCATGTGGGTGTGCATACATGTGTGTGTGCGTATCCTCAGTTTTTAAAACCTCCCTCTCCTTCAGGTTATCCAACCTACAAAGAAAAAGTAAAGAAAAGGCCTGGGGGCCGCCCAGAAGTGATTTACAACTATGTCCAAAGGCCCTTTATTCGAATGTCTTGGGAGAAGGAAGAAGGAAAGAGTCGGCATGTAGACTTTCAGTGCGTAAAGAGTAAATCTATCACCAACCTTGCAGCAGCTGCCGCAGACATTCCCCAGGACCAGCTGGTGGTCATGCACCCAACTCCTCAAGTGGATGAGCTGGATATTCTCCCTATCCATCCCCCTTCTAGCAACAATGACCTCGATCCTGACGCACAGAATCCGATGCTGTGATGGTGATGTTGCTTGAAACCATAGCATGCTACTCTTCGCAGTGACGCTGCACTCTCCTCATCCTGCACTGCAAGGCCACTCTCTGCACTGTGAGATGCACAGATGTTTAGGATATTGCAGTGTAGACTTTTTTAAAGACCAAAGGTAGCTGAATGGTTTTTTAAGTGAGTACAACTCTA
Source organism: Tursiops truncatus (assembly GCF_011762595.2). NCBI lineage: Eukaryota > Metazoa > Chordata > Mammalia > Artiodactyla > Delphinidae > Tursiops > Tursiops truncatus. The sequence goes on along the minus strand of NC_047041.1, from coordinate 66,283,056 downwards.
GCATCTTGAGGTTCCAGTTATATAAATGTATTTGTTTACCGGTAGGTTTGTGGAATTGGTTCTTTGTATGGGGGACAGTCCTTTTTCACACATCTAGATCTTTTCAGAAGTGGTGGAAATTGGCAGCTGGGGTACTTTCAGTCTAGGTTGATATTCATCACACCCCAGATAAAATGTAGAATATTATATAGTTGCACTTTATATATGGTGGTTAAGTGGAACTGTTCAAGCCATTTTTGTAGTTGTGATGCACAATATAATTTAAATAAGTGCTTCTATCAGAGTATACTTTCAGTGAAATGTGTATAGTTTGCTGCCCATGATGAGCAAAAAATGAGTATCATTGGGCTTATTTGAATGATTAGGATGAGATTCAATGCCCATATCAGTTATCTCCAGTGCCGTTTTCATCCTTTTCAAGTGAGTCACATGCAGGGAGTGTGAACATCAGGTGGTTTATTATCCAGTCTGCCTTACCCTTAATCTGTTCACAGATATTTATTTACTAATGATTTTTTTTGAGTTATGGGATAGGAAGATGAAGTGTTTGCTCTTCATTTACTAAATGATTGTAAACTCGTTTTTCATCAAAATAAAATTCCATTGTTTTAATGTTTCTGATCTTTATAACCACCTTGACCAGATTTTCCATCTCATAATTAGCAGATATCCTGTCTTGTTGGTGTCAGTATAACTAGAAACCAGGTAGCTCAAGGAACTCCAGTTTGGTATATGTGTGATGAGGCACTTATATTCCCCACTAATTATAAAATATAAATCCAAAACATTGTTAGAGCTGAAAAGGGAATATTTTCATTTTCTAGCCCAACCGATATGAAGGATGAAATACCTTTACTAGGTCCTACAGTAACCTTAAGTAAGTTTCAGAGCCAAATTCTGACACCGGTTCAGTGTTTTCTCCATTATACTGTGATGTTCTGCCTAGCAAATTTTTCATGAAAATGTTTTTGTTTTGTTTTGTTAATATTCTGTGGCCCAATTCATGAAGAAATCAGAAGTATTTAGGTGCTTTGGGTCCAGGGTCACTTACTGTTTGAAGCCATACAGCTGTGAGTAGTAGAGGAGTTGTACATTCGAGAAGCCAGTCTGTTCTATCTAATCTTGATTTTGTAAAATTTCAGAGGATTTGCAGTTTGTGTTTAAGCAGTAACATCTTTCTTTGCTCTCACAGAAACTGAAATTACAGTATAGCAAAAATACAGTACAGCTAAACTAGTTACAGGGAAATTATGTATGTCCTAGAATTGTTATGAAGGCCAGAAAAGCACTGTAAATGCTTTTGGTGTGGCTCATCCTTAAACACACACCCACCATGGAAAATTGATGAGCCAGCCCTGTGGCATTTTTTTCCCTGTAGGATTTTTCTAATTATTTGAAATGTGAACAATATTTATAGAACAAGGGAAACATTTATTAAAAATATTTAACTAATACATTATACTTTAACCCATATTTATAGTAAAGGATTCTTACAAGGAAGAATAAACGGTTTTATGATACAATTAGTATAAGAAATATCCACGTGGGGAACTTCTTTGTAGTGTAAAAACACCATACATCTGAAATGACCATCTGCATATAAAAGCTACCAATGATGCTTCTGTGCACAATGATTGATTAAAAAATTCAACACAAACAGAATCCAAAATATACAATTAATGCAAGCTATCCACAGCTAGCCCAATAATCATCAATGATGAGGAAACACTGGAGCAGGCTTAGTTCCACTTTGTCTGAAGTTACACATAGTAAGATTGACTTGTATCAATGGCTCTGAGATGGCTTTTATGAAGACAGTACATAAAAGCTGTTCTCTCCTTATCCGGTAAGCTTCACAGACTGTATAACTCCATCAGTAATGCACTTTGATACTGTAGCTGTCGCCAAAGCAACATGTAGTGTTTACAGCGGCCATGGCAAGTCGCTAAAGTCAACAGGACCACCGAGCCCAGCATCTGCTTCCAAGAGGCTCATTATGACAGCCATTGCTGCTTCATCATTACTGGGACTGCTTGAGCCTTGATCATTGTCTATCATATCTATGCCTATGTGAGGGTTCTCACCTGTGCAAAGAGATGAAGACTGGTCAGTGATAATACCAAAGCATGTTTAACTTTAGTAAGCGGTTCCTAAGCACACTTTTAATAAGAACGTTATACCTAACAGTAGGGTGAGAAGGATGAGAGAGGCTGCTTTTTTGGGGGGGTGGGTTGCCATATTTCTTTTTAACGTTGGTGTTTTTCAGAGGGAAGACCCAACTTTTTAAGAAGAAAGTACTTAAAATTCAATGAAGAATATCAAGTATGAGTTGACCTCATTTTAATATTCTGATATAACCAGTTATAAGGAGAGAATTATTACAGAAGGAACAAAATAGGAAGATAGAGATTAGGGGAAAAAAGATCTAGAAAGCTAAGTAGAGAAAAAGATGGGTGGGGTGGGAGAAGCAAACTCTTCATTGGCTTAATGACTTTTAATACCCTCTGAAATGCTTACTGATGACCCTTTTAGGCTTTATCTGAACCTGCATGGCTCTCCCTCCGAAGAGATTATGTTCCACACATTGGGAGAAAGCCCGTGTCCAGGGCGCTGTAGCCTCTTGAGTTCGAGGGACAGACCTGGACCCCAGCGAGAATCCAACCATTAAACTCAACTTTGAAGTAAAGATTTAAACAAATTTTAAACCTTTACTTTGTTCTTATCAAGTTTACCTAGAACTGGTTTGTTTTTCCAGTTCAGTTCTTAAAACTGACTTTATGCCACATGTTTTTTTGCAAGCTGTTTGCATTGGAAGTGAATAATAATGCTACTTACCAAGAATAGAAGAGCTATCAGAATATGGATAACCTGGGTTCTCCTGAGCCTGCCCTGGTAGTAGGCCACTGGAAGGAATGTCTGGAGTCCCTCCATTTAAAATCTACAAACAAAAGTAAAGTTTTCTCATCATCAGCAGTTTCAATCAGTATTTTATGCAGTGTCACCAAGAAAATGAAGCATGTTGAAAAGAGGAAGGTGGGGAGAAAAAGCTTCAAATGGCTTCAGTTTCTTATCGGATGATTTCACAGCAGAGACTCTTAGGAATGGTCACAGTAAGGGAAAAACCTCTCCCCCAGACTAGTCTTCTCTTTATTGGATTCAGCCCACACAGGCAATTTAAAGGCTGAATAAAATCCCTAGAGCATTCACATGTTTAAGGCCAAGGACTAAACCTCAGGGAGCCCAGCTGGGCAGGTCCCCTGTAAGGGAGGAAAACTTCTTACAGCAACAGATGTTGCTGAAGAAGAAAGGGCTGTTACACTGTGAAGAGACACAGCTCTGAGGAGTCGCAAATGAACAACAAAACACTAGAATAAATCATCACTATAGTTATACCACAGATGCCAACATTAGTAACCACCGGTTTAAGTTCTTAAGAGAGGCTACTGAGAAGTATTATTACCACTCCTCAGTAGCAGAACTCTGTCTCCCCCAACTCCCCACCCCCCATGACTGAGTCTCATAGAAAAGCACCTTTGAGAAGTATTTGGATGTAGGTGCGGAAACAGTTTGGTAGAAGCTGGGATTTCAGGAGAGGCAGTGATTTCAGGCCTTGCCAGTAGATGGCATTACAACCTTATCTCCGCAATTCAACTTTTTTAAGAGACTCTCAAAAAGACTTTACACTCTAAAAATTATTGAGGACTCCAAAGAGCTTTTGTTTATACAGGCTATATTTGTCAATACTTACTATATGTGAAGTTAAAGCTAATACATTAAAAAATATAATAAAACTATTACACATTAACATGAATAGCATTTTAATGAAAAAGAACTATTTTCAAAAATAACGAAAAGTTAGAAGTGTCATTTTACATTTTTTGCAAATCGAATGTCTGGCTTAACAATTTAACTAGATTCTCATTTGCTTCTCCATTCAGTCTGTTTAGGTATGTTGTTTGAAATACATATCTGAAGGAACCCTGGCCTCTCATAGATAGGCAGTTAGAAAAGGGAGGTATATTTTAACAGCCTTTTCAAATAATCGTGGTATTCTTTGATATTACATCAAAACTCAGCAAGCTGAAGTTTCTTAAAGATTAGTTGCAATGTGGAGTTTGAAACCATATCAATGAAATTTTGATACTCTTATGTTGAAATCCATTGGTGTATCTAGGCAATTAGGATGGATCTTTTTTACCTTTGCATGATTTTGAAATATCTTACATCAGTCATTTGGAAAATACTGGTTCACTGAGTTACGTGGATCTTCCAAATGTGGACACACTTCATTGTACAACATCAAAACATCACCACTGTTAATATTACCTACATCAGAAATATCTTAAGTTTTGGGAAGCAGTCAAGCTCAAAGTAGCAGACACAAGTTTTCCCCAAAATTCTAATTTTTGCCTGAAAGCTAAAATTTTATCACTGTCAGTTGTTTTCTTTGAAGTCGCAGGTTCATTCATTTTCAAGAAAATGTACACTAAATACCCAAGTCTGAAAAACCATAGTTTGCGACAGTAAAAATGGTTTCCTATGAAAAAGGTGATTGGGTTCGGTTTATAACAAACAGTCGCACAAGTGCTTTTCCTTGAGACAACATCATACTTTGTGTGCAGCACAAGTGCTTTATGCACACTTCCCATTTTGTAACAGTTTTAAAAAGATTTACTCAAGGATTTTATAAAATTATTTTACTGCTTTATTAAGGACATTCTTAAATGAAGCTGGCTTTTAAATTTATTATTTTATTGTGAGTATATGGTGGTGAAATACACTGTCAGTACATTCTGGTGCCACGGGCTTGATTTTTGTAAAAGCACCAGCAGTCTTACCCAACATTGCTTTTTCACTATCAGTTCACATATCAACACAGTGAGAAAAAGCTGTTTAGCATTATTATGAAAATACATTTGACCATGCAGACCCCTGAAAAGATGCCCTCTCCCTAACCCCACCAAAAGACCACAGATGACATTTAGGGAACTGCTGCTTTATCTCACCCTGCCTTGGTACTTCTGGATGTCCAGAGTCTCCTGGAACCTATGAGGCTCACTAAGCCTCCTCTTTTTATTATATTTAGGCAGGCTAAATGGCTCATTTTTGGACCTGCCAATTTTGAAAGTGACTGGGAAGGGTTGGAAGCCTGCGGCCACCTTTACTTTTGTGGCTTTGGTACACTATTTAATGCTGTCATTTTTAACTCCATCTTGTTTAGATGCCTTTCTTATAAGGTCCTGCTGCTGATGACTCAGAATACATTCAGAATTTCTTCTCAGACCCACTTTCATAAGCCCAAAGAAAACATTTTTCAAAAATGCCTCAAAAATACTTGGGGCTTTGTGATGCAGAGTATACTTTTAGATCTCTGGCATTTGTTGGTGTGAAAAGAATCAGAAGTCAAGAGACCTGAATTTAGTTTGGGGCCATACTTACTAAATTCTGGGCTAGTCATGTAACATTTGGTAGCCTGGATTTTGTCACCTATGAGGTTGTGAGGATAGATGAGAGATTGTATATGGAAGTTCCCTGAGTAATATTTAAGCACTGAACTGGAGTGATGACCTTCCAAAATAGAGTAGGGGGATTCTTGGTACCAGGAAATCAAGTGCCTAAAAGTTGAACTGAGACACAAAGAAGGGGATACCGTGCTAGGGAGATGGTAGATCCAGTATGGAGGAAGGACCTAGCGGTGTAACAGAACAGAGCTAAGAGCTCAGCCTGCGAGCAGGGGGGAGGGGTGTGCCCAGCCCAGACTTCATCTGTCAGTACTATCTTCTGAGTCATTACCGAAGGCCAGGCACTTTCACATATATACTTTCATAAGAGGACTTCATGTGCAAAGATGCTGGCTGCCCTAACCTATGTTAGCCGCATTATAGAGAAATCTAAGAGCTTAAAAAATTGTATAGGGCCACATAGCCAGCACATGGCAAGGCTAGGCTTCAAACCCAGACCCATTAATTTATTGGCTTTCAAACCTTTTTGGGGGAAGCAAAACCTTTTTTCAAATAAACACTTTTACAGAAGAGTCATTTTTCAGAAGTAAAGCTTCCCTAGAAGCAGGAGTCTTCCTACCTTGTCTTCCTCATCACCTGCCCCTCGCCCCAATCCTACCTGGCAGCACCACAGCTCCTGGTAACCTGAGTCTCTGAGGAGCCCAGTTTTGGAAACCCATGTCCTGCTTTTGATACAGTTTGTGCCCTATGTAAATTACTCATATTCTTTCTCTGTGTACATGTCTTAGGAGATAGGGGAAGGAAGACTATGTCTCAAGATGCTGGCCTTTGCAGCAGCCTAACCTATGTTAACATCAGACACTATAGATTTATGATTTACAATCAACATTGGCCTAGGCTTGTAAATTCTCTCATCAGCACTAAAGATGAAAACAGATTATTGGTTTCTAAGACTATAATATAGTCTTCTGGCCAGTTCTTCATGAGGGCTGGCGACTGATAAACTACTTGTACTCAATGCTGTCCCATCGTAGGAAACCCAGGCAGATACCTAAGTATTCTGCAACTGCAAAGGCATGACTTGCCTTCCGAAGGACTGCTGGTGGTATCACTGTTTCCAGGACCTGCACTAGACACTAACAGTATTTTCTCCCTTGAAAACTCCTGGCAGAGAACTAGACAGTTTTAGGTACTCACTAACCCTTCCCTCACGGGAGCTCTTGAATTCCTCCCTCCATACAATGGACTGATAGCTCCCCAATCCTTAGAAAGATCTCTTTCTGCCTTCCCCCACTCACATGGGATAAATCCTCTAACAATGTCAGCAAGGCTCCCTAGCTCCACTGGTATGCTTTGTACCTCACCTAACACAGATGCATTTACTTCAAGGAGGAAAAAAGGGCCCTACCTGTTTCAGCAACCACAGTTATATACTCCCACTTCCAGTATTTCAGAACTTGGGCAAGAGCTCTCTGGATGAAGAAGGGCCTTAGTCTAAGAGTCATCAGCCCTACCTTCTTGCCTCCTGGAGAAGAGGCATCAGGGGGAGGTGTACTTGTGATGTTCAGTGGGCTGGAGCCACAGCTGGAAGGCGATGACCCTCTTATCCTGTCAGAGAAAAGAGGAGTTAGTTACATTGCCTTTCCTTTTTTTCATTGGAGTGTGTGTGTTTTGTTGAGGGATGGGGGTGAGAAGAAGGATGAAGATCTAGAATAGGGATTGGCAAACTTTCTGTAAAGGGCTAGAGAGTGATTATTTTAGGCTCTGTAGGCCATGTGGTCTCTCACAACTACTGAACTCTGCCACTGTAGCCTGAAAGCAGCCATAGATGATATGCAAGTGAATGGATATAGCTGTGTTCCAATAAAACTTTATTTATAGGTGATAAGCTGGATATATCCCATAGGCACCTGATCTAGAACACAGATCCTGGAGGCAAGCTTCTCACTGACAAAGCCCTTGGATTAGGGTTTGGATTTCAGGTTTGTGAATTTCAAGTAGGTGGCCAGTTTCATTTGCTCACAGAATCCAGATCTCAGAGTTGGTGGCATTCTATCTTTGATACAGTGAACTAGAATCCACAGCAGATGACTTATTCTCTACCCTACAAACACTGCTTAGCTAGCGACTACTCAGGAAATGGAGGGTGCTGCAGTGGTTTCAGCCCCACCTAGAAAGTGGCCTCAAGTGAGCAGTCGCCATTGTCATCTTCTAAGGCAACAGGTGATGAAAATGGGTCCAAGCCTTCCTCAGCTAGCTTATTTCTCAGCATAGTAGGTTTACAGAGGGAAAGACTTAGAGCTGTAAATCCACATAAACTCTTGTCAAGCTGAAGGACCTCAGCAAAGGAAGCCATGACCTGGCACCGCAGCTAGAGTTTAGGGAAACTTGAATGGCAGCTGCGTGACCACCAGGCTCTTAGCACCTACATGGATGATTGCAGCTTCTGGGTCTCCCAGGGACCCCTCCACTGCCTGGCAGTCTTAGCTTTTGGCCTGTACTGCCTAATTCTGTAATTTGTGAGTAAACAAGCTCTCTCTCTCTCTCTCTCTCCTGGATCATAGGCTTCTGAAAGGCGGGATACAACTAAATACCAGGTGTTCTTCACCCACACAGATGACTACTAATTGCTTACTGAAAAATTGTTGAATGTCTCCCATTTTTCCCTACCTACATCTACGGAACCACTGTTTCCCCAGCTTCCCTATCTTAGAATTGCCTTTTCGTAGTTACTTATTTCATTTTCAATATCTAGTCCTTAAATTACTGATTTCTCTTTTGGACACTACTATCACTGTAAGGTCGACCTCATTCCTGGTTTGTTAAGCATGCTTACCTTCATCCCTTCCTATTCCAATCCAACTTCCACGATGCTTATTTTTTTTGTTTTTTTGGCGTGTTTTTTGGCTGTGCCCCGCGGCATGTGGCATCTTAGTTCCCCAACCAGCGATCGAACCCACACCCCCTGCACTGGAAGCACGGAGTCATCACCATTGGACCACCAAGGAAGTTCCCAGCATCCACGATGCTTATTAACACACCACTTTGGACACCTGCTCAGCATCCTACAATGCACAGGGTCTTCCAATTTTCATCCAGTCTCAACTGTTCAACATCATTTCTTAGAACTCTTAGCAATCTCCCATCACAGCTCTGTGGTTCCTTTCTACAAAGAGGCTGCCAAGGTAGATGGCCTGCTTTTTGTGTCCTGAATACACCACTCACACGCCCATTCCAGCGTGTGCCTGTCTCTTCTAGAAGGAACACCCAACATTCATCATAAAACCCAGCTAAGGCCAAGTTCAAACCGTCCTCCCTTGCTTGCTTCAGCCCATGCACTCTCCGTTTTTTCTTTTATCATAAAGAAAACAGGCTTCGCAAAGATTGTAAGACCTTTGCGTTCAAGGACTGTCTTATACTGTCCTTGGATGGTCTCGAGCAAAGCACAGGGTATGCCGGGACTGATCAGCACCAGATTATCAGTGCACACTGCACCCACACCTTCCTGAAGTATCTTCAAACAGCCACATCCGTCATTCCTGAAGGGCTGGAACAGAACTGTGCTGTTCTGTTATCCCACTGGGATAAGAGCCCCACTGTGGCCAATTAGAAAACAAGGCCAGCCTCCAATTCTCCTGAGAGAATCAATCCAGTGGCAGCAGGGATCCTATGATTATGTTCCATTAAGTTTGTATGCCTGAGGACCTGGTTACCACCCTCTCCATTGCCCAAATTCAAATGGACTTATAATTACTGCTTCCCTCTCAATGACTGTTCTTAAAGACTTAATTAACAATTTTTGAACACTCGCTACATGTCAGTTCTAGGAACTTTCCTGAGTTCTTTCACAATCCTAGGGCAATTTCAGGGAGATAGATATTGCCTCCCTTTTATGGCTGAAGTCAACAGAGTCCAATAAGTTAAATGAATCTCCTAAGCAGAGGCCTAGGACTCAACCCCGATAAACTGCTTCAGAGCTTCTTCTCTTTCATATGGAACAGGAGTTCCGCCCAAGGGAGCTTCTATTACTAGCTGATTTGCTTGGTCTCTATTACTAACCCTAGGCAACTTTTTGACTGGAAGAAGCTAACGTTTTGTTAAGGCCCAGATCAAGGCAGTTCACAGCTCTGCTCCTGCAGTCCTGTAATGTTAGTGTTCATCTACCCACTGGGAAGCTCCTTGGGTCATATACAAAGTAATGAGAAAGTTGAGCCTCCCAGAGTTCCATTTAGCTCTGGCCTGTTTGGGTTTAGCTTCCTTATTTAAAGGCAGGATTTCTCAGTCTCGACACTACTGACATTTTGGACTGAAAAATTCTTCCTTAGGGGTCAGGGCTTGGGAGGGCTGTCCTGTGACTGTAGAATGTTTAGCAAGCAGCATCCCTGGTCTCTATCCACTGGATGTTTAGCAACAACCTCCCACTCAGTTGTGACAACCAAAAATGTCTCCAGACATCAACAAAACATCCCTTGGGGGGCAAAGTGCCCTGGGGTTGAGAACACTGGTTTAAGGGAACAACTAGGTGTTACTTGCCTGTGGATTTCCATGATTTCCTCAGCAATCATTCGACCTATTTTTCCTGCCCCAGCCCTGGTTCCCCCTGGAATCCCTGGAACAGTGGGGTGGGTCCTCTTTGGGCCACCTACAACAGAGGAATCTGAGAGTGGGAAAGGGGAAGAAAGCAGAGGGAGAAATGCTATTATGTGTTAAATTAAATCCACTTCATCCCATGATCCACTTGAAGTTAAAGCTTAGGGTTGTGCCCTGAGGGACATGAGAGCCACAGCTTGTCAGGAAAAGGCATTCCAGCAGGGAAAAGCTCAGGTTTCCTTCCAGGATCAGAGATGTTGATATTAAAGCTTCTAATTCCTCATGCACTCAACATATGCTGGCCGAAAGCCACTGGGCTGCACACCAGAGTCACAGAGATAAGTCGGCATCCCTGCCCTCAAGGAGCTCACAGTCTAATGGGGAGACACACAAGATAAACAATGGCTAGAACAAACTGCGATAAGTTTTACAGGTCAGCAAGAAGCACCCAACTCATGCAGGGCCAGGTGCAACCTCCTGGAAGAAATGAACTCTGAGCTCAGTCTTGAGAGAGGAGCATAAAGTAGGTTGGCAGAGAGGTAAGGAGGGGAAAGCACTCCAGGCACAGCAACCAGTGTATGCAAGAGCACTGAGGCAGGACACAACTTGGGAGACTACGCCAAGAAATTCATTACAAATGAGGATGGAGGAGTGACAGATGAAACTGAGAGGCAGGTACCAGTCAGACCGTGAAGGGCCTTGGATGCCACACTAACAGATTTGAACAGTATCCACAGGGGACAAGGGGCACCGAAGTGCTTGACACAGAAAAACACAAGTTCACCGTGTGGAGAATGAACCGCAGTGGAGGACGCGGGCGCAGAGGAGGGCAGGGCGACTAGAGTTGGGCAGTTATCTGCAGGAAGCCAAGCAACAGATGGGGAGGGTGAGGTAGCAATAGTGGGGTTGGAGAAGTTTAAAGAGAAGGGACAGGAGTGTGTGTTTTGATATAATGGGAGAGGTAGGAGTCACGGTTTCTGGCTTAACCGACCAGACTGTGGGTGAGGGTGTGTGCAGAGAACCCATCTGGATGTGCGGAGTTATAGGTGCCTGTGGGACTCCAGGTGGCTTCGCCCAGGAGGCCGCCGGAAAGGCAGATCTGGAGCTCAGGAATGAAACCGGATGTAGGATTCATCGATGCAGAGGCAGGGGCTGAAGCCATGCAAGAAGAGGCCTGAGGAAGCAGGAGTCAGGTGCGGAGCGCAGCGGCCAAGGCCGAGCCGGGGGAGGGCCCCGCCGGGAACAGCACACCCCGGTGCTGACAGACACCCTCCTCCCACCACGGGATCCCGGCAGCCATCCCCGAGAGCACTTCACATCGCAGCCGCTGGGAAGCCAGGGGGAGGAGAGCACAGGCAGCAGGAGCTGCCCTGTCAAGGCTTCCGGGGTCCAGGCAGCCTCAGCAAAGGTACAAACAAGTTCCCGGCATTCCAGGCTCAACAGAGAAAGTAAGATGACAGCGTCCTCAGTGATCATCCCCGCGAGGCCTCCCTTGTTCCACAGAAGATGGTGGCCGGGGACCCCAAATACCGGGGGCTCAGGGATGGGGGCCACGAGCAGCTTCTCAGGGGCAAGCCCAGACGTCCCGGCGGCACATAGTTACCTTCTCCAGAGGGCAGCGTGCTGTCCATGCTGCGGGGGGATGCTGTGGGCTGAGGGAAGCTTGGGTCCCCGCCTTCCAGGACGTTGGCTCTGTGAACATCCCAGCAACAAGGAAACGTGAGTCAGGCCTGCTCAGAACTGTGCACCTTTCACCTTGGCCAAGGTGTACGGTGTCCACTCTGGACCTGGACAGGCCACGAAATGAAGTGTCTGAGCGGCTCACAGGTCTCCTCACTGTCTGAGGACACGATGGACAGCACCCCGGCCTCTGGCCTCCCTGGTGCAGGTGGGGCGCAGTCCAGCGCAGGTGGCGACTGAAGCAGCCCACTGCCGGCCCCAGCCCCTCGATCGGCTCCGCCTACAGGTGGGGGGTTTGGACCTCATGGGGAAGGAGATGTGGGGAGCAGGCCAAAGAGGAGGGCCTTCCCTTCCTTGCTCACCCAGCAGGTGGCAGCCTTTGAGGGGGCATTCCAGGGGCTCAGATCCTCGCCCCTCCTCAGCCAAAGCCAGTATGGGCTGGTGAGCCTCTCAAGGATTACCAAGCCTTCCCTCCATAGTGATACCAGTGGATGCCAGGCCTGCGGAACGCAAAGGCTTTACCGGGTAGGAAACGCTGCTGTCTCCGGCAGCAATTCCACCAGCCGGGGCCTCAGAGGTATGAGTACTGAAGCTCATCCCTCGTTAACCACCTTTTGGCTTCCGCCAGTCCCAAGGCTTCACAGGATATCAGCAAGACGGCAGTAAAGGATGCAATACTGGCTGTCACCTGTACCCCCTTTCCCAGGTAAGGGGCCCAAGGCATTTCCCTGTGAAGCAAGGGAGCTTCTGATATACGAAAAACACTTACAAAACAACGGTGTTGGTGGAGACAATGTATTCTACTTCCTTGGTCCAAGGGTTCATGAAACTGAACCACCGACTCCGTAGTGTGATGAAAGAACCATCTTTGATTTTAAACTTATAGCAATTAGTTGTAATCTTTTCTCTTGTCTGTAAAACTGAAAATACAAAGAGACCATGAACATCATTGTTTCCTCAGACAAATGCATTAAACTAACCAAATCCTAAGTGCGCTTGGGCTCCGAGGCCGTCCCTCCTTAATGAGCCATGGGAGCTGGCGCTTCAGAGAACAGGCTGTTTCTGAGGGTCTGACTCTGAGCCTTCCAACCTGCAACTGTTCTTCAGAGTGTATGAAATGAAGGCTCTGGGAATAACTGACTGCATTCTAGACATCTAACTGGAATCAGCTATGAAGTAAACACCACACAACGAGAAGGCACTGTCCAAAGGGCCCATGTTATTTCCCCATCACAAAGCCTGAAGGCAGTACAGCATTTTTAGGACATTTGGATTCAGAGAGGTCACTCACCTATGGAAACCTCATTCTTTCATGTAACAAACATGTAATGAGCATCTTTCATGTGCCAGGCACTGGAGGTAAAAGAGGAGACAGGATGTGACTCCTGCCCTCAGGAGAGGCAGAGGAGATCAGTCTTGAGGGATGAATACAAGTCTGCCAAGGGGAGAGAGGGAAGAACCCAGCACTGCCCGAGGAGTGGCAGGGCCTGGTAGGGCAGGGAATGGAGAGATGGTCAGTGTGGCTGGAGCACAGGCCTCTGCAGGCGGAGATGGGGGCGGGGTAAAGCTGGGGAGGTGGGTCAGGGCCAGAAGGTGGAGGGCCTTTTGAATGCCTGCAAGGGTGATTGGGCTTGAGTCTAAAGGCAGGAGGTTTTAAGCATGGATGTGACATTACCAGGCTCGATCTATCAGAGCATAAATGGGATAGTGACGGAAGATGGACTGCGGACAGAAGCGAGTGGGGAGGCCTGTTAGGAGTCCGTCACGATTATCAGGTGGGTACAAGGGCTGAACCAGGGTCTTGGCAGTGGAGGTGGCAGAAAGGGGCCTCTTTGGAAATGCATGTCTGAGGTGAATGAACAGTTCTGATGGAGGAAGAAGTAAAGGAGGGAGTCGATGTTGGTCTCCATCTCAGGAGGCTACACATTGGGCCATGCCATTAATCAAGAGGGAAATGTAGGAGGCGATGCAGGGTTTTGCAGAAAAGAATTGGATCCGTTTGGGCCATACGAAACCTTTGTAGGGTCCAGATAAATCCTCTGAACAAGAGATGCCTTCTGGAAATTGCCCTGGCCCAAGTATAGGAACCTGCTAGGCAGTGGGGTAGGGGGTTATCCGTAAGGGGCTAGATGGGGCTGGGCGAAGCAGAAGCCTCCTCTCCTCACAGATGTCTTGGCCTGAAGACTCCTGGGCTGGTTGACTCCCATGTCAGAGGCAGATTTCTCTGTGAGGTTACGTGGACTAGTCTAGAAGCGGGGGGGGCACTTTAAACTTAAGACCTGTTGTACAACCCAGCTTACCTTGCCTATGACATTCTGCGAGATGTCCTATGTCATCTTGGTGAAAATATTCATAACATGAGGTGCCTAGAAGTTCTTGTGGTAAATATGCCAAAATAGCTGTTGCCCTAAAAGGGAATTTTTTTTAAAAAAAGAAAAAGCCATTCAGACGATTAACAGCATCTCTGCACCAGCTGAATCCCGCTACAGCCAGTGAAAACAAGGTCAAAGCCGGGTGGGTTCAGAGGGCTTACTACATGGGTTTTGTTTTTTTCTCATGAAACTGACTTTAATCAGGGCTATAAAAACAGAGGGAGGGCTTCCCTGGTGGCACAGTGGTTGAGAGTCCGCCTGCCGATGCAGGGGACGCGGGTTCGTGCCCCGGTCTGGGAAGATCCCACATGCCGCGGAGCGGCTGGGCCCGTGAGCCATGGCCGCTGAGCCTGCGCGTCCGGAGCCTGTGCTCCGCAACGGGAGAGGCCACAACAGTGAGAGGCCCCACGTACCGCAAAAAAAGAAAAAAAAAAAAAAAAAACAGAGGGAAAGAAAGCAAAGAATCCTTTCAAAGGGGCTGTTAGCACAAGATATCAAATTTTAGGAGGTTTAAAAGTAGTAACTGTATTAGATAAAAATGTGGTCGAACTCTAAACTCCAGGGCAAAGCTTCTCCAATTTACCGGCTGCTTTTTAGCAGGATGACCAAACACCAGACGCTCCAGCAGCGGGGCCCACAAGGACCTTGAGAGGTGGCCGCCTCCTTTTCCAGTATTTAGTGACTATTATCTAATAGCCAGAAAAATTACTACCCTGTGAATACTCTTAAGGAGGCAGCAGAGAACAGTGGAAATTTGGGGACATCTGGGTTCTTAGCCCAGGTCTACTGCCGATGGGTTGTGAATTCTGGAGAAGGCCAGGCTTCAGGCTGAGTCTCAGTTCAACCACCATAAAAAATGAGACTGGACTAGATCAGTGTTGTCCAGAAGAACTTTCTGAGAAGACAGAAATGTTCTACCTATGTGGGAATAGAATCTAAAAAAGAGTGGATATATGTATATGTATAACTGATTCACTTTGCTGTACTGTAGAAACTAACACAACATTGTAAGTCAACTATACTCCAATAAAAATTAATTAAAAAAAAAGAAATGTTCTGCATGGATACCATTAGACACATGTGTCTGCTAAGTACTTGAAATGTAGCTAGTGAGCCTGAGGAATTGAATTTTTAATTTAATTTAAATTGATTAAATTAAAATTAAATTGCCATATGGGGTTACTATAGCAGATGACTGACTGTATTGACAGCTCAGGACTAATCTTTTCCGAGTCCCACATGCCAGAATTTCAGTCACAGTAATTAATGGTCCTGGAACCTTCCATGGATTCAGATAGCATACTATGCCTACTATTTCTCTTTTAGCCATGGACATCAAACCACCCCACTTCATTGTCTCTACATGCCAAAGAATGACATGGAGAAAAATCTCTGTATTTATGATGATAACCCACTGGGTCTCATTGTTCATCAGATACACCCATCATTTCCTTCTCTCTATCCCTAAGAAAGACAGCCGATGGCCCAGTCTTCTCTGCTTTACTCATTGTTCTACCATCATTGTTCAAGCGTAATGTGCAGACTCTTACCTCTGGTCTACAAAAACAAACTTCCCATCTATTGCATGCCGAGAGACATATTCCATAGATTTCACCCTGATTTCCCCGTTCGCCGGTTGTGGAACCATGTGAGAGTGCAGTCGTCCGATGGCGACAAGGCAGCTGAGATTACACCCCTCGTTGTCTGGTTCGTTGTCTTCGTCCAGCCCCATTTTTGTGGGCGGCCAACTTTTCAAATAGCCTGTGCTGTGGATTGTGCAGAAGCTTTTTCGATCTGCTAGAAAGCAAAGTCCACGGTCAATGTCAGTGTGGCTTTGGGGCCTGGGGGCACAGGCAGCCTAGTCGGGGGATGTAGGTAGGGAATCAAAATATAAAAACCAAAGCCTTACTGTCCAGAAGTTAGTATCTAGTGAGAGAGAAGACAGAAAAAACAGGTATCATCCAGTGTCATATACGCCTTGTAGAGCTGGTTACAGCAAAAGGGCATCACGTGCACCAAGGAAGCAGGAGCTAAATCTCCCTGGGGAGAAGCAGGCCGCCCCGAAGAACTAGGAAGGAGGTGGATCAAGAAGGATGAGCACTGGGTAAGGGACCAGAATCTGTAAAGGTCTGAGAACATACAAAGGCACAGAGAGGCATCCTGTACAGGAGACAGCAAAAAGCTCCCTGTGGTCGAAGGGAAAAGGGAGGCGCCGGGGGTGGAGTTGGAAGGGCAGGTTGGGAGCATATCGTCGGAGCCTTGGATTATTTGCTCACAAATGTGTTAACCTTTTTCAGGTAGGAAATGGAGAGCTTCTGAAGGTGTTTAAGTGGGGAAACAGCAAAATCACATCGTGATTTGGATGTTCTAGGAGGAGAGTGTTGGGTGAACTGGAAGACATGCACGAGATGCTGAGGACTGTACCATGGCAGTGCCGTGAAGATGAGGCAGGGCAGGACACAGGAGAAATTTCTGAGCTTGAACTGCTGAGATTTGGTATGAGTACCAAAATATTTGGTATGAAAAAAGAAAATAAAGATGACTCCAACTTTTTCAGATTGAGTGGTTAGCTGGTATTATACAATTTATTGACTCAGGGCAGAGAATACAGAGTAAGTTTTAGAGGAGGGGGAGAAAAGATTTCAATTTGGGACACATTAAGTGTGGAGCACCTGTGGATTCCAACAGTAACACATCCTTATGGAATAGTTTACCAAGCATCAGGTCTGTGCTAGTTACTGGGAAACAGTGAAAAACAAATCAGACCTGCCTTTGTGGAATTCAGTCTAATGGGGGAGAGATATTTTAAACAAATAACTACATAACTGCAACTGTAAGCAAGTGTTAGAAAGAAACCCTACAGGGTGCTACAAGCAGACATAAGGCAGCCTGAGGGAGGGAGTGAGTGACAGACATTGAGGTCCACTCTAAAGGACGAGCTCGAGCGAGTCAGGGAGGGGAGCTGGTGGCGAGAGAGGGGCATTCCCGTCAGAGGTGACAGAACATACGGAGACTTTGGGTAGAAAGGGTTTGGAGGCATCAAAAGGAGGTCAGCAAGTCTCAAACGTATGGAGTAGTGTCAGGGGCGGGGGTTTGCAAAGTCACATGAAGGATTTTAAACTTTTCTTCAAGAGCAGCGGGAACCACTGATGGGTTTAAAACAGGGGGCTGATACGAAGATTTGTTTTTTTTCTTCTTCTATTTTTTGGCCACGCCGCATGGCATGCGGGAGTTCCCCAACTAGGGATCGAACCTGCACCCCCTGCAATGGAAGCGTGGCGTCTTAACCACTGGACAGCCAGAGAAGTCCCAAGATTTGCTTTTAGAAAGGTCACTCTGGCCACGTGGGGGGCTGGAAAGCGTGAGGAGCCTGCTTCACCAGGCCTATGAGATCCAGGGTAGCCTCCATCTAGCGACAGTAACAGTAAACATGGAGATGGGTAAACATACTTCAGATAACTTCTGCAGGGGCAATTCATGGCAGCAAGACATTATGACTGACTAGATCAGGAGGGAGGGAAAGGGGGTGAGGGTGCCCCCCAGGCTTCTAGCACGCACAGCTAGATGGACAGTAGTGCCGTTTACCTTCGAGGGGAAGCTCAGGTGGTTACTTCTACATATATCATGTTTGAGATGCCCTTGAGATGTCCAAGCAGGTAGATTAAATAAGCAGTTAATTTACAAATCTGGAGTTCAAAAGAGAAGTGCAGGCTAGACATATGAACCTGGAAGTTAGTGGCATATAAATGTCATTGGAAGCTAAGGGGGCGGCTGACTGTCATTGGAAGCTAAGGGCGCGGCTGACATTACCTGTGGATGAGTATCTATCTACTCTTAGGAGAAGAGGCTGGGGACAGAAGAGGAGGAAGCAACAAGAGGAACCCGGAAGAAAGCCCGGAGTGGGAGAGGACAGGAAGGAAAACACTTCACAATGGAAGAAAAATGAGAAGTGTCCACTGCACTTAGCCACCTGCAGGCACTGGTGAACTTAGAATAATTCTGGTGGGCTCGTGGGTGCTGGGGAGGCAGGGGGCTGTGACTCTATTAGAGAGTATTCTTTCCCAACCACAGGAAAACAAACAGGACTTAAACAGAGGGAGCCTTCCCACAAACCTGTGTCATCGTGACACCATCAGGGCCTTCCAGCTCCCCCCCCACCGCTCCCCAACCGCCCCCATTGAAGGGGGGCTAGTGAGGTCCTGGCTGCAATCCTGGGACCCGCTGCTCTGAGCCCACCCCCTGCTGAGCGCTCCACCTGTGATAGGATTTAAAGAACTGTTAAGTGGTTACCTTTTTTCTTTGAGCAGGTGGAGGGGAAATCCTTGTCTTCAACCTTTACGGAAGGCCTGTTACACTTCATCCTACAGAAGAAAGAACGCCGTGCTCCAGAACATAATCGAGATGGCCCAGGGGTTATATCTGTTTTAACTGGAAGTCCAGCTGCAAATCAATACACAAAATGTGATAAACTGAGGGTAGTGTTGTCTGTCAGGAGGGGGAGTGTGCCCTTGAAGAAAGTCTTTTCTTTCCTGCCTTGCTGTTCTGTAACAATGACGTGACAATAACCCCTCTCCTCAGTCTAGGCCTTAACAGATGCTGTATGGACAGGGGCGCTGTCAACCCGGAATGCTTACAGATCACAAAGAATGCAGCGACTGATGAACGGACTAGGTGTTCCAGGGAATAAAGAAATACACACAGGGTTCCTGTCCAGCAGGAGTGGACGGCTGAAAAGGGGAGATGGAAGTTCACCAGGAAAAGACTAATGATAACACAACGTGACGTATGAGTGATCAGTGCCAAGTAAATGGCAGAAACAATCGGTGTTTCCCGGAGGCAGAAGCAGGTGGGCTGGGACTTGGAGGATGGGCAAGACCTGGATACTGGAATGGAAAGGAGGCAGCAGGACTGCCTTAAGTTCTCAACCCTGGCTGGATGCCAGAACCGCCGGATGCTTCATCAACCTGCAGATTCTGGGACCCCATTCTAGATCTGTGCTTCCCAGTGTGGTAGCCACTAGCTACAACGCAGCTATTGAGAAGCCGAAATTGGAGGTGTGCTGTACGTGTGAATGAAAATAGGATTTCAAAGACTTAGTACCAGAAAAAATGTAAAAGACCTCATTTTGGATTTAGTGTTAAATAAAATACAGTATTAAAGATAATTCTGCATTTATTTTCACTTTTTTAAACGTAGCTACCAGAAAATTTTAAATCATGTAAATTTCACATATAAACTAGCTCATATCTGTGGTCTGAATTATGGTTCCGGCCCAACTGAATTAGAGTCTCTGGAGAAAAAGCATGACTGTGATCCTGATAGAAACATGGGCTACTTGTCGGTGCAGAAGCCGGGGCTGCAGATCACGTCTGGGGGGAACAAGCACCCACTGCCCACCGCGGGAGCAGCCATCACAGGAATGGCTACTGCCGGGGGCTCCTCCTGGGTCTCCCTGCTCTCACCTACCTCCCGCACTGCTGCCTCAGTGATCCTCCCCGAATGCCAATCCGAGCCCGCCCCGCCTGGTTCACAGCCCTTCACTGTGTCCCCACAGATGAAAAGGTCTTCGTGGTCCAGCCCTCTCCCTCCCCTGCATGTTCTGTTCCAGCAGCACCGGCAGCCCACAGCACCGCACGTCTGCACCCGTCCACAAATCATTTCTTCTGCTCCTTTCCTCCCTTCATCATTTGGCAAACACTAATTCATCTTTTCAAACCCACCTGGAGCTGTCACCTGCTCCGTGATGCCTGTACCCACGCCCACGTGAGAATTAATCATCGTTCTCTATGCCTGGCACTACATCTATGGCTGTACCCATTATGAATGGCGCTGTCTCCTTGTCTCCCTGACTACATGGTAAGAGCTTTAGAGGCAAGGACCAAACAGCATTCATCTTTCTCTTCTGAGGTCACTAAAAAAATTGCAGGACCCTACTATAAAGGGCAACAGGTACCAGGGACTGCATTGTACTTACAGGAAGAAGAGGAGTGCCTTAGTGAAAAGGATGATTTAAAGGAGATTCCTCTGGTGGTTATTTCCTTCCAGAGATTACAATGGAGAGCTTGGAAGCAAGAAACTAGTTAGGCTATGATGGCACTGGGCCAAGGTGAATATACCATGTTGTGCTTACTCTGTGCTGGAAACTATGTACTCCGTTATTAGCATATTAAATCCTCACAACTTGATGAAATAGGTAACATTTTGCAGATAAGGAAGCTGAGGCACAGAGAGGTTAAGTAACTTGCTCAAGGTCACACAGCTAGTAAATGGTGGAGCCAAGATGCGAGCCCTGCATTTGACTCAGAGTCTGTGCTCTTAACTGCTGGAGTGCACAGCACCCCCATGGGGCTGAAGGAGAAGAGAGCTTCTGTGGCCTCACACAGGAGGCAGGGAGCGGGTGCAGGAGCAGGAAGCTGGGGGAGAACGTGAGTGGTGGCCTGCTGCAAGAAGGAAGCAGGGAGGCGGGCAGGGCATCTAATGAAGAACCACTTTGGTCAAAGAAGCGTCACATTTACACTTGAAGTTTTCTTACTTTCATCTTATGAGGCTGCATGAGTGCAACTCAGATAAATAGAGGTGATTTTCTCAGGGGGAACAAATCAAACTGATGTGAACCCTTTTAACGCAGGAACATACAACTTGGAATTTTTAGATTCTGAAAAAAAAAATGACTAAAAATCAGAAAGAATCAAATGAAAGTAGCTGTTTCTCCTCTCACGAGTTTGGACATTGAATTTTTTTCTTCTTTCTTCTCTTCTAACATAAACAATCCCACTGAGCCAAAGACAGCACCTGGGACCCAGATAAAGGGCAGAGAGATAGGAACCCAGAGGCTGAGGTCCGCACACACTGCTCAGCCCGGCGCTCAGCCGTCTGGGCAGGCAGCTGAGGAAGCAGCGGCGGATCCCAAACTCACTTTTTGCATCTATGAGCCGCTCCCGGGGTGCAGTGTCAGAGGAGGAGAGCTGCTCCTTGACTTTGGCGATATCTTTAGGATGCAGGTAGTCAAATAAACTCTGACCAATCAGATCATTCTGTGGGAATGTATCATCAAAAAGGACAAGTCAACGGCACGTGGAACATACATTAACCAACAAGGGCTTGGCCTTTACTCTGCATTTTTAAGCACGAGAATTTCAAATATTTCATGTGTTAACATGTACACACGTCCAGTCACTTTGCCTAGATATAGACACAATGAATGAGGCACTGGGAGTGTGGTTTTGATAAGACACGAAGGCAAAAGGGCTCAACCACATACATAAATAGTTCATGCTCCTCTACGGCAAAAGTCTTTCAGTATGTATTCCTTTTCATTTATTTCTGAGGCCCACAGATTTCCTTCTAAGACCTCAGAGGGAGGAATGTAGGGCGTGGGCTCTGACTCTAGCTCCATTAAACCTCTGTTCTTAAACAAGTTGTGTCATACTATTCGCCTCACTAGCCTAATTGTTAGCAGAGATAAAAATAACTTCTTCCATAGCTTTGCTCTAAGACTAAAAAGAGCAAAACACCTTGGAAACACTAAATTTACATTAATTCTAATTTATATAAATGTTATTTTGATTCTGCAATTCTTCTGCTTTACTAAGTTTCCATGCAAATACCAGCATGTGAATGAGTGAATGAATGAAAAAAATGAGTAAAAACTCTAGGGACAAAATAGGTGAAAAGCTCTGTTCTAGAAGCATTTATAAATGGTTATCTTATATGATCCTACAAACGGTCATAGATTGTATGGATTACTACAATCATTTTTTAGAGGACGCTGAGGTTCAATAGAGCTAATAAGTGACATATCACTGTTAACACAGTATGGGTGGATTCCCATTTTTCTTATTCCCTGGTATTGTATGGTCTGCCTACCTGTCTTCCTTGTCAGACAGCCCCTTGCCCCCCTACCCCTACACTGTGGGCTATTTATCTTGCAGCAGTGAGAAAGTTACAATGCTGATAAGGTCGAACTTCCCAGTGGGGGAAGCACATTAAAGGAAGTTTTCTAAGTTTATATTCATTTCTGTGTACAGAATCTTCTGGAAGAAGGATGGGGTGGGGGAATATATAAGCACTTCACATGTCACTTGTCCACCATAATTATTCTGAGAAGTGGGGTGACCTTTTTGGCTGCTGTGAGGCTGCCCAGAACCAGCAGCAGGAGCAGTACCTGGCTGTAGTTGAGGATCTTGAAGACAGACTCTGACACAAAGAGGATCTTCCCTCGGTCACATCCTACGACAAACAAAAATCCATCTGCTGCCTAATCAGGAGAAATGGATAATCAATTTATCACACTTTAGGAAACATGATTTATAGTCACTCTGATAGCAAATAAGGATTGTTTTCTAAGTATCCAAAGCACAGGACTGCAGTCATTGACAGTTTCACAGGTATCCTGAGAACAGGATGTTCAGAACAAATGCCTGCCGAGAATAGTAAGATTCTCTCCAAGGCGGATATACACACATGTATTATCTAATGATTACAGGGGATAGTGCCATTAGAGTAAGTTCTGTTTCAAGGCAGAACTCAGCTTAAGAATTTTCCTTTGACTGCATGAAGGTCCAGAGAAATACATTTCATTGCTCTAAGTATAACAATGCTGTAATATCATAGAATCTGAGAGCGGAAGGAAACTTTAGGATCAGAACCCCCTGGTCCAATATCGCAGCCTCCATCTGTCCTCAACTCGAACACCTCCATTTCCAGGGAGCTCTCGGGAACAGTGGTTCTCAACATTTGACATGGGGTTTGCTTTTGGTTTTTTACGCTGATGGTCTGGAATGGGGCTAGATCACTGGTATGATTATTACCCCCTCCCCATCCCACCCTTACCCCCACCCAAAAGTGATTCTAACGTACACAGGCTCGAGAAGTACTGCTCCCAAGTATTATCGCTTGACCCAGGGCTGGGCTGTTTGTATCCTAAATTATACAAAAAAAGAAAAGCAAAAATTTCCCCTGACTTTCTTTTCACCTCTTCTTCACTTTAAATACAGGTAAAAATCCAAAGGGCCAGTAAAGATAGGTGTGGAGACAGGACAGTATTTGTTGGATAGACTGAAGCAGGTAAACACCAAAGCTACGGTACCTGAGAGCTTAGGATGTTTTGTGCATGTGTGACTGAATCCTATCCACGACTTTCCAGGCGGGCAACTACTCAACTCCTGCCGGGGCCTTCCCGGTGCCAGGGAGGTGCTCCGTTCTCTACCACGCACTTGCTCTACATTCAGCTACCACGGGCTAAATCACAGTGCGTCATTATCTTGCGTTATTTGCTGGGCCGCAGCCTGTCCTTTGGAAGAATCTAGAGAACCCTTTTCCACAAAAGGGCCTTCGGGATGCAGTTTAATTCAAAGAACTAGGAAATGAATTCATGTGCCAGAAGGTAACAGAATGGTACATGCACTTGTGCTGGGATAAAAGAAGTGAGTAAAAGGGGAACAGATTCACTATTGCTGTGAGAGGGCTTGGCAGGCTGTCCTGCCAGAAGGAAGCTGAGGATGATCCTTTCCTAAGTTAGGTCTCTGAGCTGGCCCAGGGGCAAGGGATGACGGTGAGGGGGAAGCGACTTCCCAAGCACCATCTGCTGGAAGCCTCATTCTGTCAAAAAAGAGAGTATTAATAACTTCCTCACTTGCCTTGCTGACAATCTCATATCTAACGAGAAAAGAGAGTATTTTGAGGCTTTTCATTAATGAAGCGATGTGGCACAAAAGATGCCTGGGAAGAAGGTGCTCGTGACATCCTGGAAAAAATGCTGGGCAGAGTCAGGCCCAAACTGGTGACACGAGTGCAGTGGATTTGAACACATGCAGGGGAGGGAGAGGAGGTTCCAGAGGCTGGTGAACACGGTCAGCACAGGGGAGGCACAAAACATTCCGACACCGCTTTACTAGGGCAGATAAACACCAGCAGGTG
The DNA here is from genome assembly GCF_011762595.2 of Tursiops truncatus. Classification (NCBI taxonomy): domain Eukaryota; kingdom Metazoa; phylum Chordata; class Mammalia; order Artiodactyla; family Delphinidae; genus Tursiops; species Tursiops truncatus. The sequence continues at coordinate 66,259,034 of NC_047041.1, read as the reverse complement.
AAGAAGCTGGGGCTGAGGAGACAGCCAGAGGGCAGAGGGGTGAGACACAAGCACCACGGGGCCAGAAGACCAGGGCAGGCTCGCCCTCAGGGAGGACGGTGTTAAGTTAATGAATGACACGGAGCCGAAGCAGCCGCCACGTTTTCAAAACTCGGGACATACAGGATTCAGACACTATAAACTGATCAGGTTCACTGCTCCCTGACACGCCGGTTATTAAAGATATTTTGAAAGCACTTAGTAAAGAATGCTATTAGTCAGATTTGCACTGGTAAGGAAAAGTGGAAGTCCAGTTCCTGCTGCCAAACCGTTCAAACATCATCTGAGTGGACCCTGCCATCTGTTGAAGCAAATTCCCAAGAACTGGGCACCTGGAAGCGGCAAGGAATCAGACAGTACTTCACAGCCACTGAGATGGGCCAGAGATGTGAGAAAAGTTCCATCAGGGAAGACAAGTCACCACTGACGTTGTCTGAGAGACAAGAGCAGAAAAGGCAAGCCCAAGATAAAGTATTTAGTTTGGATAGCATTAAAACTCTTACTCCAGACCTTGATAAGTGTGGGCATCTAATAGGAAATCATTCAGAAAAGCAGCAACAAGACAATTATTAAGCACTTGTCATCACAAAAAGAGCTGGTTTTATACATATACACACATATATATTTTTTTCTTTAAAAACACCAATTTGGACTTCCCTCGTGGTGCAGTGGTTGAGAATCTGCCAATGCAGGGGACACGGGTTCGAGCCCTGGTCTGGGAAGATCCCACATGCCACGGAGCAACTAGGCCCGTGCGCCACAACTACCGAGCCTGCGCTCTAGAGCCCGTAAGCCACAACTACTGAGCCCACGTACCACAACTGCTAAAGCTCCCGTGCCTAGAGCCAACGTTCCACAACAAGAGAAGCCACCACAATGAGAAGCCCGCACACCACAACGAAGAGTAGCCCCCGCTCGCCGCAACTAGAGAAAGCCCGCGCCCAGCAACGAAGACCCAACACAGTCAAAAAAATAAAATAAAATTTTAAAAAGTACCAAATTATCAGTATGGCAATTAGGACCAGCTACATAATATGTAGGGCCCAGTACAAAATGAAAATGTAGGGACCCTTGTTCTCAAATACAATTTTCAAGATGGCGACAGCAGAGCATTAAACCAAGTGCCAGGCCCTGTGTGACTGCATAGGTTGCATGCCCGTGAGGCCAGCCCTGGTGGTCTCTCTGGAGATGCTGCAGGTACAGTTTACATCTTAACTCCAGCAAGTCCTCCCTGAGAACAAGGACATCTTTATGAAAAGGATGGAGAGGTGAGGGCAGAGTTGGGTCTTCCGAGCGTGCCTTGAGAGGTAACCAAATGACCATCGCCAACTTCCTGAGAAGCCTTGGTCCCACCCTACAGTGTTTATCAGTGATTGGATGTTTGTAGGACAGGGCCATGCATAACCAGTAAGTCCTAAAGTGTTTGCTCAATTAGCTAGTGAATGAAAATGGAAGACAGAAGACATACCTATCCAAGCTTCAACTCACATGAAGCTCTGAAGAATCGCTAATGATAAGCTGGAATATGGGACTATCCAATAAATAGATACTTACTGGATGGATAAAAGAGAAGTTCAAAAAAACTGCACCTACGCACGATGGAAAAAACCTGGCCCAACAATAATTCACGTACAAGAGCCGGGGAGGGCCACTATTACAGCTACCCCGGATGTGGCTTCTACTGCAAGGGAGGCTACCAGGCCATCCAACCCCAGGCCAATCAGGCCACAGCTGGAGTTCCAGTGGCAGCCACTCCTGGAGGGAAATCTAGCAGACAGATGCGGTTCTGTAATGTGTGGCAACCGCTGCTCCCGACCCCCTTCTCTCCTGCCTGCGTCTACGATACTTGTTCTGCAACATGACTTGCAGCTATGGGGGACCAGGTGACATCTTCTGGATAAGCTGAAGTCCACTACTGTGCTTCCAGGAAGGTGCATCCTTTCTTGGTACAAAAGATGGCTGGCCTGGAGCCTCCCCTGCCCTTTTTCTGGCTGATCCGCTACTGAGAGCTGGCACAGGCCGTCTCACTCCAATGAGGCAACAAGCTACATGCTAGCTCAGCAGGGTTGTGTGAGAGGACAGAAAGAGCCTGGTTCCTGCTGACCTCACTGAACCTCTATACGAGCCCCTCACAGCCTACCCCAGGACTGGCTATGCTGGAGAAACAAAGCCCTGTTTATTCAACACGTCTTCTGTTCCTTGCATTTAATACAGCACGTCACGAGGGGGTGGATACAGACTATTGGAACGAGCAGGCAGGCCAGGCTTACAGAGGGCCTGAAGCCGGGGTGAGCTGAAAATGGGTAGCGAAGATGCAAAAATGCAGCTGGACTAGCCTCTGTGCCGGGGCTTTGCAAACTTCTGCTCAGAGAAGTGAGGTCAGCCCTGGCTGTGGCGAGATGGGGCAGGTATCCTTGCCTTAAGTTAGGCTTCTCTGTTTCTCTTTTCACAGTTTGCAAGAGAACACGTTTCTGAATTTGGTGTCTCTCCCTTCAATTTCCAAGTGAATCTCGCTCTACCCAGAGCAGACCTGACTCAGCACAGAAGCCGGGTTCCCGCAGTGCCACCTCAGCTGCCTCTCTGCAGAGCCTGGCAGGAGAAAGTGAGCACTGCAGTCACGCAGGTGAAAGCATCGCCTCCTCCACTTACTTTCCTCCTCAGGCCATGGTGTCTTTGGAAGCTTGTTGTTTTGATGGAATTTTGGTATAAAGATTTAGGTGGCTGTTTTTGTGCTAGTGGTTAAGTGATGAGAGAAATTCTCAGCTGCTCTCAGTTTCAGTCCCTTTCTAAAACCCTCCTATTCAGGAAGGGGATTCTTCATTACCTCCTATTCTAACAAAATCTGCTCTGCTTATTTAAAGTCCCAGTAGCATAGACCTTCAATTTTTGCTTGAGCAAGGGTAGAAGAGGAGGGTCTCAGGGAAGAGACGTGAAGCCTGTTCAAACAGTAAGAACAAGGTGGAGACCCCAAAAGAGGAAGTGAGCCTAAGCAGGTTCAGTGTTGAGACATCAAATTCCCACACGCTGGTGCTTAACTCTGAAATTTGTAAAAATAAATGTTGTGTAAAACAATCCCATAATTGCAACATACCCTGAGAATAAGGTGTTTCAATTCATCATCTGAGAGAAAAGTCGGTTTGTAGTTTGCTTCTGTGTATGGATTGGTGGCACCTTACAGGGGAAAAAAGAGAAAGCGTTGGAACACTGTATTTTCAGATGTCTCATTCCATTCGACTGCCTCAAACCTTCCAGATGCGGCCAGTCCTTACCACCTGGGGTCGAAATTTTGTCTTCTTTTTCCTTTACGGAGACAGGGCTAGATCTGACTTTGGACAGGAGCCTCTAATGCCAAAGAGAATTCCACCGAAAAGCAAACACTGCTGCCCACAGGAGACTTAGCAAGCTTGCTTTTGTCACTATAGTGAAAATCAGGAGCTGCCACAAGTTAAAAAACTGCTTCTAAGAGAGAAGGCAGCTCTAGGAGCAAACTGGTAGAGACTCCTGGGAGGTTCCCTCCTCCCAAGATCTATATTAAATGGGTTGTCTAGCGGTTGCTCAAATCTCCACTCTAAATGTTCTTGGGAAATCATCCAGACTGCCAGGCCCTGAGTAAACACCCTGTAGAAGGCATTTACTGAGAGCTCCTCTTCATCAGGGTTGAATTAAATGAGCTTGGCAACCCGGAGAAATGCATTTCTTCAGTAAGTGCAACTCGAGCTCCCAGGACTGGAAGGCACAAGACTTATGTTTAAAAGGCTGTCAATCTGGCATCTTTCAGGAGAATAACTTAGAGAAAAATGCCAGCAGGAAATGACTTGAAATCTGCAGAATGGTTAGTAAAGGAGTGAAGAAGTAAAATGAAACGATCCATAACAATTCCAAGTACCACCGGGAAGGAGGGAAACAGAACGTGTCCTGACTTTCATATCAACCAACAAGGCACGTGTTACTGACCCACGTCCCTGCTTTTTAGGGTAACTTGAGCTCTGCCACTCTTTTCCTTCCAATGTAATAGAAATTAGTTATGATTTAATCTCTATCTTCACTAATATGAATTTTAAAATGCCATTCTCCAGGCAAAGGACACAACATTTATATTTTTGAATAATGATCAAAAGTCAGACAAAACCAGCTACTTCTCATTTCCGGTGGCTTTGTAGAAATATAAAAGACGTAATTCTTTTACCACACAGGTCAGAGATCTGAGTGAGTGCCCACTTTCCAATTTCCTCAAATAGTCCAAGACTAGCTGTGGAAAATTCCAGGAACCGCATTCACTAAAGTGCCTGATACAGTTTGGATTTCTCCTGTGGTGTGGATAAGTCACTTCCATGTCTCTGCCTCTGTTTTCTCACCCTCCCCACACTCAGAAAAGAAGGAAAACACTGCTTCCCTCATAAAGAGTTGATCTGGTTTGGGAAAATTCCAGGAAGATGAAAATATCATCAGTGTTCATTCCTGACGATAAAACGCAGCAAGTCCCACCAACCAGTGACTCACTCTTCAAAAGGAACCATGATGAATTTTCCTCTTCAAAACTGAAACTGACTTTCCTGTGTCACTAAGGGCACCTACATTTCTGATGTATAGCATTGTATGCGTGGGGCCCAGGCACCACATATGCACAAGCTGGCCCTTCAGCAGGGTCCTCTCTGACACGTATGTGCATATACACACGCACAGGACATAGCCTCCACCCTCTGGAGACGCAGGACAGCAAAACTGCATCTTGATACCCACAGAAGCTCAACAATCGTTTCATTTGGCATCAGGTCTACTGCTGAAAATGACACGCATATTACTCAAGGCCACACATTTGCAAGTAATAAACATTTGTCCCTAAGGAGACTCGGGAACATTCTAGGAAAGGGTGGTAACATTTGTGAGCAAGGGCATAAAGGACAATAAAGCCGGGACCTCACCTCGTAATGTTTTCATGTGCTGAACAGCCATCCTCAGCACGGTAAGTTTATCTAATTTCCTGGACATCGCGTTGCACGTTGGTACCAAAGAAGCCAGTTCATCAATAAAACTGTTCATTTTATCCCGACGCCTCTTTTCAATCTGGCTGTGAGCTTCCCTGAACAACAATATGAAAAATGATTTCTGTAAAATGTAACAGAGCATCAAGGAAACGATGAAAATAAATTATAGCTGTTTTCAATATTCATCTGTCAAGGCAAATTTAGAATCTGCAGAATGTTTCAAACTAGGCCTTCCTACTAAAGTCACCCAAAAAAGTGGGCTCACTGCCAGGTCAGTATTAGGTTTTTTTTTATGCTCACCTCATCCTTAGAATTGAGAAATATTACAAAAACTGTCTTTTCAGAGTAAACTGAGCTGTTAATTTCTCCTCATTTCTTTTCCTCTCAGCCCCGATAAAGTTGGATTTTAAGACAGGGGTGAAGGAAAGAAGGGAGGTGGAGAATTCAAAGGGCAAAGCATCCGGAACAGACATCTGTGAGGGCGCTCAGAGACGCTGAGCTGTCTCTGAGGTTTGTGGGGAGCTTGCTGTGTGGCCCGTCGGAGACCGACTGATTGAGACATCAGGTAACTAACGCCACTGTCCTTGGATCGGCCATGACCCCACCGAGACGCAGCACTTGCTACATCTGTCCCCAAGAGTTTCCACTGAGGAATGTCACACGCCTTCCTCCCTGGAATTGCTGCCTGCCGAGTCAGCGTGACACTTCCATGGGCACACACTCCCTCCCTGACTGGTGTGCACCAGTCATTCGTGACTGTCCCCCTCAAGAGGTGTGTCAACAGGGCTTCCCTGGTGGCGCAGTGGTTGAGAGTCCGCCTGCCGATGCAGGGGACGCGGGTTCGTGCCCCGGTCCGGGAAGATCCCACATGCTGCGGAGCGGCTGGGCCTGTGAGCCATGGCCGCTGAGCCTGCGCGTCCAGAGCCTGTGCTCCGCAGGGGAGAGGCCACAACAGTGAGAGGCCCATGTACCGCAAAAAAAAAAAAAAAAAAAAAAAAAAAAAAAAAAAAGAGGTGTGTCAACAGTGGAAACGTAGTTTGCTGCCACTGCCACAGCAACAGGACCGTGGGATCTCTTGCCAAAGCTGGTCCACGAGGGAAAAGCCAGAACTGTCAGTCAAATTCTGCAGCCCCTGGTTCTGTGTCACGATACAGACTCAAATGGCCCTGGGGCTACTGGCAGAAGAGCTCAGGATCTGCATGGAAAGGAGTCGCAGGCATGGTTGGAAGCAGGAAAGATGGAGTTAGAGAATCTCCTCGAGGGAGCAGGGCACCCCCAGGTCTAGCCTTCAACTGCACCTTGCAGAGCAATAAGGGCACTTTCAGAGGCTTGGGACAGCCCGGGGAACCGAGTCACTGAGCCAGGTCTCCCCGAAGGGCCCTGAGTCAGGAAGGAGTAACCTGCTGAAGACGGAGAAAACCTTTAGCCTTGATTTATCTTCTGCTCCCTCCAAAGCCCCCTTCCGGTTAACTGTGCTTAGACAGCAAAGAGTGAAGGCAGCTCAGCCTGGAGGGATGGAGGGAGTGGAAGAAGGCCACATCAAGCCCCGGCCCCCCATCCCCTTCCTCCTTCCCTAAGGACGTGACAGTGTCGAAGACCGTCTGACAGACAAGGACCAGATATGCAGAGCCTCCTTGGCTACACACCAAGCAACCAAACCAGGACAGTTTATAGACAGAATGAGGGTCCAAGCTCACCTTGCATTTTTGATCCTTCCTTGGTGCTCTGTGTATTCTAACCTGGAAAAAAAAAAAGAAGAAACACAATGTCCTGGAGATTGACAGCAGTTACACATCTGTTTTCTTCCCTGCCTTAGCCCTGTCATCTCTACATGACACACAAGAGCTTTGGTTGTTGGCCACACTGGGGGTGGGGGGAGGGAGACAAGTTCAAGCCCATAGGCTCAAGGCCTCCTTGCTTATCCCGAATCAAGGACATGGATGGAGCCTGCACCACGTAACAGAATGTTTAATTATGCAAAGAAAATGGCTCTAAGGATGCTGAAGTTCAAATGACTAGATTCATGGTACCTTCCATGAGGGTCGTCTTTGTCTGTGTCCATGCTTTCTCTGAGAAAACAAAAGAGAATGTGACTGTTAAGACATACAAAATAGCTTCTTATCTAATACAGAAGGCCCTCATTTATCCAGAAACCAAGCAATCAGAAAGCTCGAATAGTCATAGTATTGACTCTTGATGTATAAAAGTAAAACAAACAAAACCAACTTGAACCTACTATAAAACCCAGACCAAACAAAAGTTATATATACCGTCTCAATAGAGTTCGCGTGTTAACATATTTTTACCGTATTGATTGTTTGAGAAAATTGGGAATACATACAGCATTTATGGAAACTCTTAGGTAACCAGAGTATCTGAGTAACTGTAACACCTCATTCCCCCCCGCATCATTCTGGATAAATGGGGTTCATTCATTTGCAAAACACATCAAGCATCAAATATACTATATATTTGGTGACGGTGGGTGAGGTGAGGAGGGGAAATCAAAGTACCCACAAAGAAGTACTGAGCAGAGCCCCAAGCCAGCTCTTCAAAGGCACTGCTACCCAATGCTCTGGTTCTCAGCTCAGCGGGAAACCCCGAGCCCTGAGAAACTGGGACAGAGGGAGGCATGGGGTTGGGGGGCCACAGAGATTCCTGGGGCCACAGCAGGGATCTGCCTTCCTTGCATGGACTCCAGAATCCAGTTTTCACATCACCTTGTGGTTCAGTAGAAAACAGATTGAAATCCTCAGAGGAAGGAGTTCTAAATCCCCTGGGTCAGCTCACACCCTTCTCCAACCCCTAAATCGCTCAGGAGGGCACTGGCCAACATCTGGGCCTCCTCCTTTCTCCTGTAAGAAAGGAGGGATTATGGCCTTCCAAACAATGTCATCTCAAGGGCAAAAACAACTTTCTCAGGAGCACTGAGGCACATCACGGGCATTCTAGAACAGTGGTTCCCAACCAAGAGCCCTCAATTTCCCCACAGGCAGAGACTTTCTCTAGCTAGTCCTGAAGTTCAGAAGAAAATCTACAGGCCACAGGGGAAAATGACAACTCTCTCTTCCCTTTTGTCTAGACTTGTATCCGCTCACTGAGGCAGATGACCATCTCAGGTGAAAAGCAGCTCTGCCCTACAGGTATGAGTTTAGGGCATTAAAATGATAAGATAAAGGATTATGGTCGCTTAATTAATAGGGTCTCCACGAATTACAGAAGACCTGCAAACTGGGGTCCATGCAGGAAACCTGAAAGTTCTGGATGGAGACAAGGTTGGGAACCACAGATCTAGATAGCAGAGGTCTTAGAACACGTCAAGGCCTCCATCAGCACTGGCCCAAGACAAAGGCTCCACAGAAAGCACCTAGTTTCCCTGTTGGGGAGTTACTGCCATGGAAGAACACCCTCTCGGTCCTCACACCCACTCTCCATCCCCTGGGCGTCCACTCTCTTAATCATCTGGGATCACTTACATATTACTCATAGCATCTCCTAGTGGGCATCTGACCTCCAGCCACTGTGCTCCCCAAATTCGACCTGTGAACTTCAGCAGAAAGGACATCTGCTGTAGGGGGATACCTCCTTGGAGATTTTCCCTCATTAAACAGAAGAAAACCTCTCAAATGGACATTTGGGCAAGACTCCACAGTTGCCTCTACAAAACAAAACGTGCCTTTGGATGTTCTATGCTGACTTATTCCCTAGATGTTTGTTCAGCTACAGAAGAGCTGACTGTAAGTGTGAAAACTTACTTACTCAAAAGAAAAGCCAACTAGTCTAAAAAGAAAAGTACTATTTAATGTAAGAGGAACAAACTAATTTAAATAATGTTTAAGGACAATGTCACTGTTCCTATACTGTTTCCAGAGATGACCTCTACTTATTCACTCCACAAACGTTAAGCAAGCCATTGATGTCCTCCTAGAGAGAGGCCTTCAGGCAAAGCTCTTTTTGAAACCACTGAGGTTACATCCAGGGACTTGGCCATCTTGCTCACAAGAGCAAAGGAAAATGAAGAAAGGGGTAAAATGTGGAACCTGGCTTTAAGGCTATTCTTTTTCCCTCGATGTGGAACAATCTGGGGACAGGAGCAGGGAGTAAACACCTCAGCAGTACTGGAAGCTCCCTCCTGCTTGCAATCCAGGGGGAAGATAAAGGGCAAAATCAACTACTGTGTGGCCAGCTGGAGTCGGATCTTTCATTCCCACCCCTTTTCACAGAGAGGATCCCTTCTTCCAGGAGGGACAGTAGAGGCCCTAGATGTTCGTGCCTGTGAGCCGACACCAAGTTTAGCCAGAGGAAGACGAGCCCAAAGGCCTTACTGGTAGTCCGTGGAGCTGCCCTTGCGTTTCCGGTTGCAATCCATGCCACCGGTGCCCAGGGGGCTGGAGAGGAGGTCGGTGGCACCTGGGGACATGAAGTCGCTGATAGTTGAAGAAATGTCCATTCTCTGTTCGGCCATTGGAGTCTGGAATAGGTACAAGGAGGCACAGAGGCACGTTTATTTCTACGTGCTCTTCTAAGGTGGAGGACGACCAGGGTGGCTCTGTGGAGGAAAAGGGACTTGATTACAGCACCAACATCTCTCTCGCCCAGCCAACCAGAACAGGACCAGGTAGAACTGGAAGGGGCATCGTATTTACTCTAGGAGTTACTATAGGTAATTTAGGCTCACCCACTCGTTTTTCTTGTAGACACAAAGCTCAGAGAAACTGGGTGGCTTCTCCTAGATCCCCGTGCCAGGGCATGGAAGAACTAAACCAGAACCCAAGGCTCTAGAAGTTACAGCCCTGTGCTCCTCCCACGGAGGGGACCAAGTGTCCCAGATGTTCTGACAGTCCTAAATTAATCTTCTTCTAATCAAATCTAATCAATGAAATAAATATGATCTACTTGTTATCTTTGTGTTTTTAAAAATTTATTATTTTATTTATTTTTGGCTGTGTTGGGTCTTCGTTGCTGTGCGCAGGCTTTTTCTAGTTGTAGTGAGCAGGGGCTACTCTTCGTTGTGGTGCGCGGGCTTCTGAACGCGGTGGCTTCTCTTGTTGCGGAACACGGGCTATAGGTGTGCGGGCTTCAGTAATTGTGGCACGTGGGCTCAGTAGTTGTAGCGCACGGGCTTAGTTGCTCCGCGGCATGTGGGATCTTCCCAGACCAAGGCTCGAACCCGTGTCTCCTGCATTGGCAGGCGGATTCTTAACCACTGTGCCACCAGGGAAGCCCTATCTTTGTATTTTTATTACAATTTTTTATCGAAGTTGTAGGAAAGCAGAAAATATCCTTTCTCAGCCTGTAAGTCCCACTTGGGAGTCAGGAAAAAGTGGTCCCTCTCCATCACTGGCCCAGGCAAAGTCTGTCCTGTCCTCCCAAACTGTCCTTTTGTACTCAGGATTCCACTGCAAGGAAAACCTAGCATAATGAAGTGAAGACACTGCAAACACTTGCAAAACATTTTGAGAATTCATATCTTAAAAGCGCAAAGTGAGTCGGCCCAAAGGAGAGGCTAGCAAGTACCTTGCAAGGGACTCCAACTGCAAACCCAGTTGAAGGTGGCCGTGCACTGCCCGCTGTCGGGGTCCAGCTCCAAGTGACGTGACTGGGGCTGTCACTCCCACTCTCTGGGCCCGAGTTTCCTCATCTGCAAAGTGAGAGGCAAGGGTGAGCTCTTGTTTTCACTGTCACTATTGTGCCCACACATTAGAGACCTGAGCCCTCCTGGTTAGGCGTGTGCTGTGTTTTCACTCTCGCGACCATTGCTGGAGTGAACATCTTTGTGTGCGTAGCTCTGCACACTTGAGCTATTATCTCTAAAAGTCAGACTGACAGGTCTAAAGGGGACACACATTGCATGTTTTGGTAAATACTGAAACACTGTGCTCCAGAAAAGAACCAATAATTTACATCCCCAATAAGAGCTCTTGTCAATCTGAAAGAAAAAAACGAAACCTCACTGTTTTTACTTGTAATTTAAAATTATTATGGATGGTGCTCCTACGTTTATATGGGCATTTTTTGGTTTTCCTTTGTGCCCACTCATGTCCTATTTTCCTACCATATTGTCTTTAGGATCGATGGGCCTCCTAACTCATGCTCACCCGGGCACCTGAACTGGTGGGAGAAAAGCATGCAACGATCCTTGACTCTTCTGCTCCATTTATTCTCCCACTCTGCTACCATACTTGCTCTTTCCTCCTCAAACCTCCAACATCTCCCCAGTCCTCATGCTTAGCTGATACTTCACTAAGAGGCCAGCAACCACTTCTACCAGCTACCTAGATGCTGCAGGCTAGGACCCCAGCCCCAAAGCATGTTGACCCCATCCTCTTTTACTAGTCCAGACCATCCGCCCCAATCCTGCATCATCCACTTCCCCCACTCTAAAGCATCACTCCCATTAGGATAAGAACACACTCAAACAACTCTCATCTTGCGGGGGAGAAAAACACAACTTTTTTGAACTCTACTCCCTTCCAGTTACTGCCCCAATTCTTTGTTTCCAATTGCTTTCCTCTTCCCTCACTATAACTCAACTCAAATCAGGCTTTTGTCCCCATCATCCCACTACAACAGCCCCTGTTGGGTTCACTAGTGACCTCCTCATTGCTAAATCCAACAGCAAGTTCCCCATTCCCTCCCTACTCGTCCCATCAGCACATCTAATAGAGTCGATCTCTCCCTCCTCCCTGTCTCTCAGCTTCATGGTTCTCCTACTTCAGTGGCCACTCCTCTTTGGTCTCTTCAGCTGGTTCCTCTCGTCTCCTCGCCTCTAGCTGTCCTCGGCCCTCCTCTCTGTCTATACTCACTCCCTAGGAGATCTGTCTAGTTTCATTGCTTCAAATACTATCCATGCTATGACAACTCCCATATTTACATCTCCAGCCCAGATCTCTCCCCAGATTCCAAACCTGTATAACCAACCATCACCCTGGCATCTCCCTTTGAATATACAACAGAAACATGAAACATCCATGACCAATCCCTGGTTCTCCCCAAGCCAAGCCTCTTGGCCATGCCCAGGTCAGTAAGTGGTACTTCAATCCTGCTTGCCACTCAGGCCCCAAACCTAGAAGTCACCCCTGACTCCTTTCTTTTCTTCACAACCTGCATCCAATCCATCAGCAAATCTTATCAGCTCAAGATTAAAAAAACATCCAAAATTCAACCACTTCTCCCCTTTTTCTTTCATATTTCTGCTCAGATGAAACTTCATCAGTGAAGCTTCCCTGAAGAGCCACATAATATGACCTCCCCACCAACTCTTCCTAACCACCCCAGGCCTGCTTAATTTTTTCCCATCGCCCGTATAAGCATTTGGCCTGCAATAATCTACTTAATTTACTGGCTGTCCTCTCCATTAGACTATAAGCATCAGGAGAGCAGGGACTTTGGTTTACTGCTTGCACCCTTAGTGCCTAGAACACTTTCTAGCACACAGTAAGCACTCAAAAAATGCATGTTGAATGAATAAATTTGTATATCAGGAATATTAATATTTGCTCGTTATAGATGTTGTAAATACTTCCCCCCGCTTTTGCCTTTTCACTTTGCTTATGGTATTTGTATATGATACTAAAAGTGACATGTTTTAAAAACCCTGTCACCCCAAAATAATAAAAACATTCTCTTCTTTGCTGATGTTTTTATAATTTTTTAAAAAAAATTTAGTTCTTTAATCCACTTGGAAATTATTTTTGGTACACGACCTAAGGTTGGGAATTTCTTATTTCTCTCCAAAGAATAGACAGTTGTCCCAACACCACTCACTAGACCATGTGTCCTGTTACCTGTCACTTGAAATGCCATCTTTATTGATTTGTTTTCTATTTCTGGACTTTCTCTTCTTTTCCTTTGATCTGCTTATTTCCATCCTGGTACCACACTATTTATGATTGTGGCTTTATAATACATTTTAATATCTGGTAGAACAATTCCTTTCCTGCTTCTTACTCTTCATTTTTAGAAATTTCCTGGCTAGTCTGATGTATTCTTCAAGGAGCATTTTATAATCATTTAATCACATTAAAGGCCCTGCCGCAGCTGTAGCTTTTGTTGTTATTATCATCATTATTACTGACATTAAGAGAAGTAGGCCAGCAGTGAGCACAGACCTCAGGGTCTCGGTGACCCTTTGGGTGTCAGACCTGTGGTGCCCCCTCTAGCCCCCACTCCTCTTTTTGAACAGCCATACATTTGCATGAGGTGGAAAATTTCAAGTTTCAGGGCTCCTGGAAGAAACCACACTTCCTGAGGGAAGGACTACCATCGGAGCTGCCAATGATAGTCACTCTAGGCAGGGGTGGGTGGGATAGGATTGTTACCTGAAGTTACGGTTCTTAAACCCCAGATCCACCTTGGGAGAAGCAAGGGGCCACTGGACTTGTTGGTCACCTCAAAGCAATTTTCATGTTTTGTCGCTTCCTTTCAGGCAGTCAACTTCTTCCAGAAACCTACAGTGGGGCCCACAGGAAAAGAAATCCCAAACAGGTCAATTTGGAGTAAATGAAAAGTCTCATAGCAGCTGAGGAAGATGGGGAACTTGCTCATGACTCCTGATTACAGGGAGCAATGCTGAGCTGACCGTCCCGTCCTTCAACTGCCTGTTAAACTCAACTGCAAACACATGAGGAAGTCTGCCAGGAGATATTTTCTGTGAAAAACAATGCCTTTTAAATTACTAAACGTAAATTCTTGGACACGGCCTTAAGAGGAAGAAGATAATTATATTTTTCATTTCTCCTACGGGGTCAAGCAATAATAACAGTGAACAGTGACTGAGCGTGTACTTGGCGTCAGGCGCTGTTCTTACTGCACCATGTGGATTAACTCACTCAGACCTGAAAATAACTCTGAGGTAAATACTGTTGTTTCCACATTTTACCAAGAAGATCGAGGCAGAGAGAGGTGAAGAAACCAGCCGAGGTCACATAGCAGGAGAGCAGTGGGGCTCCAGGAGCTCCACCTGTGAATAACGACACCACTCAACCCTCTCTCCAGCCAGGTGAGTTACCTAAATGCACACACGAGGAACCACAGAAAACAAGTCTTCAGGAAACATTAAGCCGAGACGAAATGCCAGCAGGGCCGATACCTGAAGCCGCTGGGAGTGAGCTGACGCTGAAAGAAAACGTCCCTGGACTCAAGCACATGTGGTAGAGAAATCAGTTCTGAAAAGCTGCTCATGTTAAATTAAAGCGGGGGGAGAGTTTGCTGCCCTGCCCACCTCCTGCTGGCAGGATACAGGGGTCTCCTCTCTGGCCCTGCGACCCCTGTGGAAGGAACAGGCTCTGAAGGAAGAAATGGGCTGCACCCGCCCCACTACTCCCTACCTGCTCCACCTTGAGACGGAAAGACAGATTTTAACTGGGGCCTTCCTGACCTTCCTGAAGCACAAATTCTGGCGCTTCACATTCCACTGGCTAATTCTTGCATCTTCAATGACCTGCCTTTGTCTTGATCATTATAAAGGTCTTCAAATGAATATTCAGGGATAGAATGGACCGTGTCCTCCCGATTTATTCTTCCTCGCAGTCTGGTTCAGAAACCCTCACTGTCTGACACAGGTAACCCTGTCTGGGCAAGTGCAAACGATGTGACCAGGAATTCTGGACTCCCAGTCCCTAAGCCTCAATGGATAAGCAGCAGGGATGCAAAGTCCCCAGGGCAGGGCTGCTTGGGGGAGGCTCAACACACACGATCCCACCTAAATCTGATTCCCCATCCAGGTCCCACACTATCCCGCCAGCCCCCAAATTTGCAACCCAGGATCCACCCTGGGCGACCTCCCTTCTCCTTCTAACAGCCCCAGAGCCCACACTTGGCCCTTGGATGGGTGGGTCCAGCCACTTCATCCATCCTTTATCCATCGCCTCCATCCAGGCTGCTCCCCTCTCCAGTCTCGCCCCCTCCTCACCGTGGTCAGAGGTAGGACACCCCCTTGCTTAAAATGCTTCAGTGGCTTCATTGCTCTCCCCAAGCCTTCCAGATAAAACCCCAAACACCCCTAGCAGGATACACCAAGCCTCCGCAAAAGACGTGCTCGCTCTCCAGCCCGACAGCTCATCTGCTACCCGAGGCGCCAGGCTTCTGAAATACTTAAGCTCCCAAAAGCACGCAGCCGAGAGCACGAGGCCTCAGCTGTGCCCACTTTGTTTTACAGGTGTGGCTCCCTTTACCCACTCGGTCACCGGGGGAACGCCTGCGTGCCTTTCAAGTGCCCTCAGGTGTACCCTCAGAGAAGCCTCCAGCTCTCCCGGGCTGCCCCGCCCCTTCCCCTCGCCCGCTGCGGCCTCTCTGCCTAGACCCCGCCCAGCCCCGCCAGCTGCGCCTGGATCTCACGGCTCAGCATCTCCCAGCACCATGCCTTGCATTTTCTTTCCCCCACGTCCCTGAAATTTAGATAAAGGTTCTCCGTACCAAACTCCATACGAAATTTCTTATTTTGAACATTTTTTTCCAGCACTCATGTTTACTTTATAGAAATAATAAATGCTAACATAGATTTTTGGCATTGTATTTTGCAAAACAAAAACCATGTTTCTTATATGCTTGGACAAGGTAAGGAAGCTGAGTCAGCTGTGACAGTTATTTTTTGGAAAACTGTTTTCTCTCCAGGAAGGTGTTCTTAGATGTAAGACAATAAATGGAACAACGAAAAGAAAAGGGGCAAAACACGTCTTCTGTGCTAACTACTTCCAGAAGAGATTTGAGCCAAGAGAGGGGGCTCCAAGAGGCCAAAGGTACCTGGGAGAGGGACCCTTGCTGACTGGGGGCTCAGGGCTGGCCCTGGTGCTGCCATCCAAGTGACGCATAGCGAGGACGCTCTTGGGAGAGCCTGGCCATGGTCCTGGAGTCAGGGGTCACACGTGTGCCCACTTCTGACCTAGAGATTTCCGAAGGTGGGAGGGAGGCTCTCTGGGTGGCCAGAGAAAGCCAGGCATGAAGGGACCTGGGACGTGTACCTGGCAAGAGCTTGGGGGCACCCTCTGTCCCACCTCAGTCCCCTTGTGCTCCTCGGAGCATAGGGAGAAGATTCTCTGGGGTTCCACACAAAGGAGCAAGGGTGCTAGCAGAGGTGAGCCTGTCAGCCACTATTAGGTGCCAAAAGGAGACAGCTGGTACTCGGAGCAGAGTGGGGCAAGGCTGAAGGGCCCCTAAAGAAACCCACACACACCATCCACGGGAAGATGGCCACAGGGTGCCCTCCAGCTGTGGACCAGGCATCTCTGGGCTTTCCCTCCTCCCTGCCCCAGCACCCCAGAATGACAAGCAGAGAAAGGGGAGCGTGTGGATTGTATCAAGGTTCACACCATTAGCTGCTCCTCTGTGTGGGAAGTCGGCAGGCTGCCTCATGCCAGGCCTGGCCAAGTGACTCGCCCTGATGGATGAATGTGAGTGGAAGGGACAGTGGCAACCTTCAAACTGACCTTTACTGCGTGTCCCCCTGTTTGTGCCGAGACCAGCGATTCCTGGATAGAGGCTCCTCCTTTAGCCAAGACCCTGTACGGATGCAGCATGAACAAGAAGTAAACCTTGGCCACTGTAAGCCCCTGAGATGTTGAGGTTGTTTAATACCAGGGTGACTGGCTCTTCTGTTTGCCTCTGACCTTCCTGATTTAGCACTGAAAGTCCTGCATCCCCGGAAACCCCTTGGTCCCCTAGTTGACACAGGCAGAAAGAAGGAAATAGACTCTGATCCTGGAGCCACAGACCAAGCCTGACCTGGGAGGAGGGAGCGGGAATAGTGGCGGTCGCACTGGTGGAGTTTACTCTTCACAGTAACCTATCTGTTAATTATGGTCATTATCCCAAATTTCCAGGTAAGGAACTAAGCACTGAAGAGGCAAAGACATCTTGCTTAGCAAGTGGGGACTGAAACCCACATGTGTCTGGCTCACTGGTGGTGGTTCTTTATTCTGCCACACCACTGCCCATCCTGCCCCCAAAGCCACCCCTACAAAGGAAAATACAAATGCCCCCAAAACAAGCACTCCTGAGGAAGGAATCAGGGAAATGTGAGGAGAAGCAATCCTGCTTCAGGAAAGCTACAGAAACTGAAGTAAGAAGTTGTCTCTGGGCTTCCTGGAAGCCAGGGCAGAGAGGGAAATGCTCCTCTTACTTTACTAGGGTTAGCAGGGAGAGGTATCTGTCTGAGAGACTTGTTGGTTTTTTTTTTTTTTGGCCACTCCAGGCAGCTTGCGGGATCTTAGTTCCCCGATCAGGGATTGAACCTGGGCCCCGGCAGTGAAAGCACCGGGTCCTAACCACTGGACCGCCAGGAAGTCCCCGGGAGACTTTTTCTATGTGACCTGAGCAACGCTGTGCCGAATGGCTCTGGCTCTGGGGAAACAAGCTTTGTGAAAGGACAGAGGGCTTCTCCCTTTATGAAATAGGACCCTGGTAAAAGCATGTTTCCCCTCCTGCCCCCGCCTGCAGGTGTAACAGCTGGATGGAGCTCTACTGAGACCACTTTGTGAAGCCTCAGGACGTCACTGGGGTAATGGCTTTTGATGATGTTTAATAAAAGGGCACAGCTTAGGAAAATATGGACGATAGTGAATCAACACCCTTGCTTACCTGTGTCTAGTAGCTACATGCTCACCGATCTACTTTGCCACAAAACCCCTAGCTGCCTGCAAGGACCCGTGTGGCCACCTCTGCATCCCCACCACCTTCGAGGCGCTGGCCCTGGACACAGCATCTGCTCCAAAGTACTGTCCTTCCCCCATGCAGAGGAGCAGGGCAGCTGGCCCCGGTTCCATTCTCCATATTCTCAACTCAAGGTTTAATGAGGGGATGAATGTGGAGTTGCTCTGGTCTGTTCAGATGGTGGTGGCCTTTGAGCAGAGGTGAGAGACTGAAGGGTCCCTGTCCCCTCTGCAAGTCCCCCTGATCCTCTGGTTACTCTGAAAGTTTGTGGGGAGTTTGGTTGCCTCGCTTTGCAACAGACGGATTTAGAGAACACTCACCCATGAGACCAGGTGCCTTGACCCTAAGATAACCGGGGTTTGCACCACGATCAATCAGCAAGCATTTCTTTAGCCCTAGTGGAAGCCAGGGCACTGGGGACACAGCGGGGTATGTTTAAGATCCCCTCAATCCTGATCACTGCAATAGGCAGGGCCGTACCTGCAGTTGTGCAAGCAGTGCACTGCCCCATGTCAGTGTACCTGCGCCTCTGTTAAGTGGCAGAGATTTGTGGAGCCATTACTACAAATTTCCAGCAGGTGGCAGTCAAGTATCTTGAGGAAGAAATGCCTTTTTTCCCCTAGCTGTGGGGCATATGTGAGGTACAGGAGCAGAAAAGAGGAGAAAATGATTAGCTTACTTGCCGGTGTGTGTGGGGTAATGGAAGGAGAAGGGACCAGGGAGGAGGGGAGACTTGAACCAGGTTTGCCTGGTGGACTGGATCATTAGAATGATGTTCTGAGCAGAGGAGAGCTCATTTGCAGTGGCTGTCAGGGGCCTGGGGAGAACCCCGTTTGTGGCACTTGTGTACCCAGTCCTATTGGAAGCTCTAGATGCTTGGGAATCCTGAAATCAAACAAAAATCAAGGAGCTTGCATTTGGAACGATGGGGCTAGAGAGCCTATTGAGAGGGTCTCACAAGAGGCAGGGGTTGGGAATCCTGGAGCAGTTTGGGAATCAAAACAAGGCTGGTCCGGGCCTCCCTGGTGGCACAGTGGTTGAGAGTCCGCCTGCCGATGCAGGGGACACGGGTTCGTGCCCCATTCCGGGAAGATCCCACATGCCATGGAGTGGCTGGGCCCGTGAGCCATGGCCGCTGAGCCTGCACGTCCGGAGCCTGTGCTCTGCAACGGAAGAGGCCACAACAGTGAGAGGCCCGCGGCCCGCATACTGCAAAAAAAAAAAAAAAAAAACCAAGGCTGGTCGGACTTCCCTGGTGGCACAGTGGTTGGGAATCCGTCTGCCAATGCAGAGAACGGGTTCAACTCCTGGTCCGGGAAGATCCCACATGCGGCAGAGCACTAAGTCCATGGGCCACGACTACTGAGCCTGCGCTCTAGAACCCATGCACTGCAACTACTGAGCCCGTGCGCCTAGAGCCTGTGCTCCACAACAAGAGAGGCCACTGCAACGAGAAGCCTGCATACTGCAGTGAGGGGTAGCCCCTGTTCACTGCAGCTAGAGAAAGCCCGTGCACAGCAACGAAGACCCAACACAGCCAAAAATAAATCAAATAAATAAGTTTAAAAACAAAAACAAGGCTGGTCTATGTGGAAAAGGGCCCCAACACCACTGATGGAGGAGAGTCCACAGCATTCCAGTCTTGGAGGGCTACTGAGGGCTGTTAGGAAGATTCTGAGATCTACTTAAAAGGCACAATACAGAGCATGCCCCTAGCCCAGCACACGAACTCAGTAACTTTGTTGAACGAGTGATAAAAGGGACACCTTCTTAGACCGTCGCCAAGTCTGTCACTGAAGTACAGGAAAGAGAACAGCCTGAGGAACAAGCTACAGCCCCACTGTGCTTTCTGGGAGGACTCTTGGTCCTGGACGGGGATGCACGGACCACTGATGGCACCTGTGTGGGAAGTGGCCCAATTCCAGCCGACGGCTGAGCAGCTGCCCAAATTGAGGTGGATCATGATATGGAGGCAAAGCAGAGAGGCCATGAAGAAGGGTCGTAACTTTCTGGACATTGCTGAAGGAGAATTTTTATTTTATGTGCAGAAAACAATGAGTGGACAAGCAGGTCCAGATTATTCCTTTAACAGGTTTGATAAAAAAGACTGCAGAATAACTTGGAGTCTCAGGAATGTCCGGTTCCCCTTCAAATATCCATGAATCACCTGAAAAGGGAACTGATATTCCTTATTGCTTTTCATGCACCAGGCCCTTTATGACACAGTGGTTAGGAGCATGCTCTCTGCTGAGAAGTGATGGTCAGGTTTCAAATCCCGACTCTACCAGGTATTAGTGTCTGGGGTGCAAATCTCAGTTCCAACATATACACGACCCTTAACTTTGCGTGTCAGGGTCTCCTGACCTGGGAGATACAGATGATAACATTACCTACCTCAGAGCTGTGGTGGGGAAAGGAGATGAAGAAAGTGCTTAAAGTGGTATCTGGCACATAATACACCCTCTATACGTGTTAACTATTATTATTTTGTCATTTAAGCATCACCAAAGCTCTATTAGATGTCATCTCTCCCACTTTAAAAATGAGGAAACTAAGTGTCAGAGAGGTTAGGTAACTTGACCAAGGCCAGGGATTTTATAGGAAGGTAGATTTAAACCCAGGTCGGTCCTTTCCACTATGTGGCATGGCCTCCATGCAAAATAAAAAATGGGCACATTCCAGAGGATGCTGTTATGAAATTCTTCACACCAGCACTTCCCAAAGATCTCTTCCTGAATACCAACCCCATGAAACTTTAATGATGTTACATGGGGGGAAAAATCAATGGCCAAAGAAGCGTGGGGAATTCCGGGCTAAATGCTGGGTTTCTCCTCTGCAGGGCTTCTCGGAACCTTAAACAGGGCCCTGCAGAGGGCGAAGTCCGGGAGCGGCGGGGTCTCCACCTGCCCACAGATGCTGGTCCACATGTTTTTCTTCACCTAACATCTAGTGGACAAAGGTTGGATGGGGCACATTAAGGGGAACCTTGCTCTGCAGAATCATTCAGGATGCAGTGATCCTGCTTCCCCTCCTTCCCTGCCTATTTCCTCACCAGAAGGTGGTCGGCATGGCTTTGTCAGTCTCCTGGCTCCTCTGAGAAAAGCCGAAGTTCTGACGACCCTGTCCCACTTTGCCTCGTGAGTGGTCCCTGGCCGCTTCCTCCGCCCAGTGCCTGCCCTCTGCCTCTCAGCACCCACATGCATTCAGCCCACCCACCAGCCCAGACCCAGGGTTTCTCTGCATTGCCTGGAGGACCGCAGTGGAATGTGAAGCCGCCAGGGGGGTTCACATGTGTTGCCTCCCCGGAGGATGCGGGCCTTGTTCTCCTCGGTGCCCCAGTGCCGGGGAGGCAGGGCGTGCTCTGTACTGGTCACATCCTGGCTGCTCTGGGAGGCCACCTCCCGAGGGCCAAGCTCTCCTCCTGGCCCTCAGCCTTGACACACCCCTGCATTTGATGATGGTACAGGGGTGGTCATCAGGAGGGACCCGTGAGTCACACTCAGTAACCAGAGACACACAGCCTGCCTCCAGGCTGTTGGGGGCTTTTTCTTTTCTTTTCTTTCTCCTTTTTTTCCCCCTTCTTTTTTTTAAAACTTACAGGATAAGAGAATAGAGCTTGGCCCTAAAGACTCAGGGGAAGAACGCTCTTTCCACCAAAACACCTGCTGCCTGAAGTTGAAGAAAGTCCTAGAAAACATCTGCATCTTGTTCTAAAGGAAACAGAAGGATGCACTGCTGTTATTGGCAGTAAAGAGAAGGATGCTGGTGTGAGGGGAGCAGAGTCAAAGATGGGGCAGCCCGAAAGGTGCTGAGTTTCGGGGTAGGGCTGTGGATGGAGGCCGGCTGGGACAGGCAGCAGGGGGTGGACTCGAGCAGCGTTGAGACTCAGAGAGGAAAAGGGATGTGCCTCCTTTGAGAATGTGGGGAAGGCAGAGAGAAGGACAGAAAAATGGGAAGAATATTGAGCAGTGGTGAAACGAGATGGAACAGCCTTCGCCTCTCTGCCACGGCAGGGAGCAAGGCCGACTACAGAGTGGGCAGGGACTTGAGGACAGGCCGGGAAGCAGTGCAGAGCAAGGGTGGGCAAGGCCGTGCACTGGGGGCTTATCCAGGCCTGTGACCTGCCCGCACCTCCCCCGGCAGGAGCAGAGGAAGAGCCAGGGTTCTGCCCTGGAAGGCGGGGCTCGCGGGGCATGGACGAAAGGGTGAGGGGATGATATGGGTGTGAAGAGAGGTAGGACGGGGTGGTGGTCAGTCCTCTGGAGCCAGACAGCCTGGGTTCAGCTCTGCCGCTTACTAGCTGTGTCCTGGGCCAGTTCCGTGACCCCTGGGAGCTGCAGTCTCCTCACCTGGAACAGGAGGAGGATTCCCTCCTCAAGACTGAATGAGGTCAGTACATGAAAAGCACTTAGGATGCCCTTCGGGTTAACTGCGGTTACTGAAATGGATGAGCTGTGGGGTAAGACAAGGAGAAGAAGGCTGGGGGAGGTAAGCACGGAGGTCACAGAAAGCAAACTCAGACCACAAGTCTGGGGTGAAGGGGCTCAAAAATGGTGGGAGCCGGAGCACCTGGGCTGGCAGGGAGTGCCTGGCAAGTGGACAGTGAGCTCTGGGAGCAGAAGGCAGCCGATGAGTGACGGGGAAAGGCCCGGAGAGGGACCTGGCGGGGTAGAGACCGTGCCAGAGGCCCGCGTCTTGCAGCTGGAAGCACTGAGGGCTCCTCAGAATTTGAGAGGGAGGTGTTACTTTAAGAAGTCCATTGGGCTTCCCTGGTGGCGCAGTGGTTGAGAGTCTGCCTGCCGATGCTAGGGGACACGGGTTCGTGCCCCGGTCCGGGAAGATCCCACATGCCGCGGAGCGGCTGGGCCCGTGAGCCATGGCCGCTGAGCATGCGCGTCCGGAGCCTGTGCTCCACAACGGGAGAGGCCACAACAGTGAGAGACCCGCGTACCGCAAAAAAAAAAAAAAAAAAAAAAGAAGTCCAACCTCTTCATTTGACAGTCAATGAAACTAAAATTAGAGAAATAACTCCTACGGAAAGCTGGGAAGAGGATAATGAGAAAGTTAGATCAACAGGTGATGATAACAAAACGTTAGAGTGACCCAGGAAGACGAGATGGCGAAAGCAAAGGATGACGATTTCCCTGGATGGAGACCGCAGGAGAAGCAGAAGCCAGTGGCTGACAGTGTCACCCAGGGCTGGGCTGCACGGGGGACTCTGGGTGGGGGGAACACCTGGCTAAGAAGGGTCAGGGGCACGGTCCCACCCACCACAGGATTTTGCTGATGGGTAAGGAGGCCTCAGAGGGCTACCACGGCCCCAAAGGCCAAAAGCAATGCATCCAACAGAACTTACTAAGCACCCATATATGCCAGGTAGTTTGTACAGTGGAAGAACTGGTAATTTGAGTAAACTTGCACCACAAATTGCCTGTGGCAGTCCAGTTTCAATTCAGGACGGTTCTGTCACAATGGAGACACTAGGAGTGTGCTGTCCCACGATGATTCATTAACCTTTCAACAGACATCTACTGGGAGCCCCCAAGTGCCAGGCACTGTTCTCCATGGCAGGGCTGTGTGTGTGCGTGTGTGGTGGGGCTCTGTGTGCACATGTGTGGTGGGGCTCTGTGTGCACGTGTGTGCAGTGGGGCTGTGTGTGCATGTGCGCGTGTGTGCATGAGTATATATGGGGTGGGGGGGTAAAGAGAGCACCACCAGAGAAGGCCAGTAAGGAGACAACTACAGTAGTCTGGGGAAAAGATGATATGCTTCAGGCCTGGTCTGAGGAGTGGCTAAAAGAATTCTAGATATATTTGCAGGTAGGCTGTGCTGATGATGGATGGACATGAGGTGTAAGAGGAGGCGGGGCTGGGTGGCCATGGGGGGGTGATAAGAAGCTGTCGATTATTGATATGTTGTGAGGGAACAGCCGGCGGGATTTCATGTCTTTCTGCTGTGAGGGGTGTAGCCAGTCTGTAAACTACACAAGGGCCCCCAGCCCAGGGGGCCAGTGGGGGTGAAGATCCCACCTGAGCTCCCCCTGCCAGGCAGCGTGCCCCGTGTGACAGCTGGGGGAAGAGGTGCCTTCTTTTCATCCACCCAGCAGGGCAGGAGCTGTTGGTCTGGATCGTGCTGAGTGGGGGGTCTGCATCACCGACTACATTGCAGCCCATGTACCCACCTCCTGCCTTCCTGGAGCAGCGCCCACCTCCTGTTGACTGAGTATCCTGCGTGCTGAGGATGGTGCTAGCCCTTACCCAACTCATTTGGTCCTCAAAATGACCTTTTGGGGATGGTAAAAAATCACCATCATGTAAAAGATGGCACTGAGGCTCAGAGAGGTGTAGCAACTTGTCCAAAGTCACACAGCTGGAATGGAGGAATCAGGGACAGAGCCCCGATGTGCCTAACTCCAGAGCCAGGACTCCATACATACTTTGTTGCTTCAGAGACTCAGCAAAGAAAAGCAAAAGCTCCATCCCAAGCAGGAGGAAGAGGTAGGGCCGGCTCTCACCCATCTGCCTCCCGCCTACAGTGCAAGGATGCCCAAACGGGTCACAAGGCTGTGAATAGACCAGAGTGCTGGGGGCACGGCAGGTGTGCTAAACTGGTTAAACAGTTAACCAGATGATCCTTCCTGTTTCAACTCGGAATGACTGGGAACCTTTGTGAAATGCACTTGTCCACTTGCCTGCCCTGGCAGGCACCGTTTGAGGGAGACGATTGAATTGTGTGATAAGTCTCAAGGCCTCTTGCCAGGGCCCTGGATCTAAGATGTTCATCTGAGTGTTTCCTGACCCCAGGAATAACCCTGCAAGTTCCTCTTTTAACTAAAACGGAATCAGCTTGTTTTCTTTCATTGGTCTCCTTCCTACACAAGGAATAAACAAAATTTCAGTGATTTCAGTTTCATTTTTCTGAGCTTTGGTTACAGCAAGTGAGTGTTACATGTCTAAGAATCTGAAACAACATGAGTTGTCGAGCTCAAGATACTTTTTCTGAGAAAATATGCAGTGGAGGAATCACAACAAAAATAACAACACAAAAACTGCAGCAGCAGAAACCACACACTGGGCTTTTATTCTGTGCCATGCAGTGGTTTTTTCATTTAGTTCTCAATTAGAAGTAACTAAGTCTCAGAGAGGTCAAGTAAACTGCCTGTAAATCCTCAGTGCATGAGTGGGAAAGCCAGGATTCAAACGCAGGTCTGTCAGACTCTAAAGCTCTGTGACAGGTAAAGGAGTTATTATCCTTTCTGAATTAAGTGGAACAAAACAAAAATAAAACCTGCTGTAAATCAATAAAAAGGCAATCACCCTAGTGGAAAAATAAAGATTATGAATAGGTAATTCACACAATCCATTTGCGCAGGCAGAGGCCACAAAACAACAAAAACGAACTTGGTAAAAAGCAAGGAGCCTGACTGGTTTTCCTTTCGGTAAAGATCTACACATGGATGTTAAAATACATAAATACATACATACAGTTGGGAGGGGTGAAAAAAACAGAGACGGCAAAGATGAAAAAGAGAACAAAAACTATGTTTTAGACTCTTCAAGATTATATACTTTCTAAAACGGCCAGGGGAAACATCCAAACATCTTATTTCTCTGGCAATGGATGCAGTTAAATTCTGACTTCTATTATGTATCCTTATGTAAAAGGACATTTCTAAGATAAGTGAAACCATTTCTTTTTATTTCAAGTCTATCCTAAGGTTTCTCCAGCTGATTTATAGGCTAAAATACACACACACATTCTCTCTCCTTCTCCCTGTCTCTCTCGTACTTTCAAAGACTCAATACAAATATTTTCAACATTCTTTTCATTCTCTTGAAATAAAATTTGTAAATAATATAACCTTACCAACACTTATAATTTCAAAAACAACGTGACTGTAATACAAAGAAGAAAAAAATAAAGTTAAAATAAAATAATATGTCTATCAATACACAAAGATTGGACACAGCTACTCTAGAGACATAGTGAAAGATATAATGAGATGCTTGTATCTATTTATAACAAATAGGTAAACCTCATATACCTGGTGGTTGTGTTCCTGGAAAATTCAGTATATATTAAAAACATGAAAAAATTATTTATGTTTATATGTAAAATGGAGTCAGACTCTAGGCCCAGATCATTATAAACAGGGTCTCACCTACATGAATGCCCACTGAACTTTGGGAAGTTGGGCAGGATGTTGGACAATCCTTTATTCTCTACGTGTTACATCCAGCATCCCTGCTGCCCCCCAGTGAAAGTCCTGTGCCCCAAGTTGTGACAGCCCAACCACCCTGCACATTCCTGAGATGTCCTATAGGGGGCGCTACGTACCCATTCACAACCAGTAGTACGTTTCACCTGCATTTTCTACAAAGAGAAGGGTCAAGGAGGGCTTAAGATATTTACTCAAAGCCATATAGGAAATCAACAGCAGAGTATACAGTAGAGGAGGAAGGGAATTATTATAATATTTATGTTTATTAAGTGCTAGATATTGTGCCAGGTGCCTTTTGTTATGTCCATCCAGGATCTCATCTAATCCTCCTACCAACCTTGGGGTTAGTTCTATTAGCGTCCCCCGTTTTCAGACAGAGACACTATGTATCAGGGAAGCTAGGACACTGCTCAGGGCCCTGTTTTAGGTAACTACAGAACTAGATTTTATCCAGTCCTTTTTCTATTGTTTCAAGCTGCTCTCCCTCCAGGTTTTGGGCCCACACCTTGGAAACGAGGTCCCTCACTTTGCTGCTTATCTCTCGGAAATAGTAACTGGGATACACGCTATCTGAAAAGCAACCGACAAAGATAAAGATGGTTCAGTCCGTTTCTCAGCCCTTCTGGCTCAGCCAGTGTGGCCAATGCCTGGACCAGGAAAGCCCAGGGGCACCTGAACACAGGAAGCAGACGCTTGATAAAGTCATGAATCACCTTTTCCTGGATTCTTGGGGGAACTTGGCCTGAGCTGCCAGGGTCAGGGCAGGATGACCAACGTGACTGCAGGCTGGGTTTTGTTACTGCCCCAGAAGACCCCATGCCTCCATAGTCCCACTCCATGCCTCACAAGACGGCTGGCAGCTGAGGGGCTGGGGCCCATGCCACTGAAGCAGGAAGGGCCAGACAGTGAAAGAGGGCTTGGTCACCAAACCTTGAGGTATCATCAGGTGTGGGGAATGGTTTGAAACAACAACTACAGCTTCATGGCACATCTGCCTCTGCTTATTTAACCCTCAAAACATCCCTAGGAAAAGGTACTGTTATTTCTATCTTACAGAAGAGCAAAGAGGCAGCCAGTGACTTGCACTTAGTTACACAGCTGGTGAAGGGCAAGACCAACACTCAAGCCCAGGTTAGACTGGCCCTGACATGCCCCTTCCCACGTCCCTCTCCTGCCCTTCCAAAACGCTTCCTGATGCATGCATTTCAGGAAAATGTGTATTCGGCACCTGCCATCCCAGCTTTGGAGGGTAGGTGGGCCTTGCACCCCTCTACTCCACAACCGCTGGGGCTGTTCTGGGAGACTGAACGTTGGATTAGGAACTTGAAGATATGGTTCAGTCTTAGAATTCTTAGGTACCTTTCTCCCTCTGCTTTCTGGCCACAAAATCATGACGAAGCATTTTGAACAAGAAACCTATTGCATTTGACTTCATGTGCAGGAAAAGAAAATACTAAGAGCCCACATTTGTCACCCTGATCTAAACTCACTGCATCATGAACCCTGCAGGCCTGGCAGAGTTCAAATGCACCCATTTGTTGGTGACAAGGCAAAGGTCTCTGGGGCCTCTGGGGACTTCCCTGGCGGTCCAGTGGTCAAGACTCCGTGCTTCCAGTGCAGGGGGCACAGGTTCGATCCCTGGTTGGGGAACTAAGATCCCACACACCACACGGCCAAAAAGTAAATAAATAAAAAATCAAAAAAATTAAAAAAAAAGAAAACAGAACAACAACAAAAACAAATTCTGAGGAGGTTTCATAGGAAATGGTTCAACTCAGGCTCCCTTCCAATGATTTCTTGCAAAATAAGTCAAAGTAGGACCAGCCCCAATCTAATGCACCACGGGCTTACTTTTAGCGCTAAGATTATGAGATATTATAGCTCTGTGGCTCAGTCTTCACTCTGCCACTTCCTTGTGTGATTCTGGACAACATCTGACCTCTGCTCCTCAGGTTCCTCACTGGCAAAATGCAGATATTGACAGTACCCACCTCATAGGTGATTGTGAGTAGTAAGATAAGTCATATAAGGAGCTGAGAACAGTGCCTGGTCCATGGTAAGCACTCAGTGAATGTTGCCAGTCATTAATATTAATGTGGACTGCCATGTCGCACAAGGATGGCAGAAGGCACTGGAGACATTGGACCCTGGGGAGGGAGATAAGAAGGTGGGGAAGAGAAAGGAAGGGAGCCCATGAGCACAACTTCCACACTCAGAAAGTGGAGTCACGCCACGCCTACGGACCTTTGTTCTGTGCTGCTACAAAGGGCAGAACTAGGTCAATGAGGAAACAGTGCCAAGAGGCAGATTTGGATTAGAATAAAGAAGGGTTTTCTAACAGGCAAACATATCTGTAGAGGGGGAGCAGGAGGCTCGGTGTGTGGGTGCCCCAGGGGGCCAGGGGCCTGACTGTCCTGATCAGTACAGATGGGATTTTCCTGCACAGGAGGGTGGCCAGAGGAAGTGACCCCTTGATGCCCTTCCCCTGGACCATTCTATCACTCTGATAAGGAGCAAATAAGTGCAGATAGCCAGGGTGTGGCTCATCAGCCCAAAGGAAGGAGGATGGACTTCGGACAGGTCTTAAAATACACAACCTTCAGGACTTTCACTTAATGCTCTGAGAACACCAGGTGGTAGTGACAGCGGGGCTCTGACCAGCAATGGCTCCATGAACCAAAAGTGTTTCTGGAATGCCTGCTGCGTGCCTAGCACAGTGATTCAGAGAAAGAGTGAAATGACAGGGGTGTGGCAACAAACCATGAACATTTCCTTACTTGGGAGAATTTAAAGGCAGCATCAGTTACAAACGCCACCGTTACTGGGGACACACAATATGAAGTGATCAGGCCTGCTAACACCATGGGCTGGGACTGGGACAGGAAGAATTGGGGCCGTCCTAGTCCATAGGCAACTTCCCAACCTCTTCTCAGATGAAGGTGTCAATGTTCTTTACCACTGAACCTTTTACTGACACACCCCCCAACCCGGGTTTACTTGGTCTCCTGGGCTGAGCTGCACACAGAGAAAGGTGCTGGGACACAGTGAAATGCCCGGGAGCAGGAAACAAGACAGAGAAAGGGGAGAATCTGCTCCTTGAAAACTGGTTCAGAGGTGGGACACCCAGGAGGTATCTTCCATCTTGAAACTGTGTTACCTTTATAAACTATAAAAATGAAAATTTTTATTTTATCAGCAAAAATATTACTGGGCTGTATTAAAACTACAATACAAATCTGAGAAAAAGTATGAAATTCCCAAACTAAAGCTCATCAGCTATTTTCCAGGTAGTGGAAACTGCTAATTTATACATTCTCAACTCTGAGAACTCAAAAGCAGGTGAGTGGCAGTAGGTATCAAAAGATTAAGGAAAAATAACAAATTACGGAGGTGACACTGGCGATGTTCTATGTACTGATTTCATTCTTTGCCACTTGGAAACGCCTGGCAACATGTTTGAGAACCACTGTCCAGGGTGGCTAGGAGCTCACTGGGCAGGAAGACAGACCCTCTCTGCTCAAAGAAGAACGTGCCCAGTAACCCAAAGGCCCAGCCTAAGTAACACAGGCCCCTAGCCGCTGGGTCTGCCGTGGCCGATTCCTCCCTCCCCACGCGGACCTCCTCCCCTGCGGTTGTAGGTTCAGTCCCAGCACATCATTGTCCTTCCCTCCCCATTTGTCTGTCTGTAAGTAACTCCCACTGCTTCTTCCGGCCTGTGATCCGTCCTCTCCTCTCCCACTCACTCCTCTCTCACTCACTCGTCTCTGTGCTGCCCACTACAACCTCAATTTAAAACCACTGGCCTCCAGCACTGTAAGAGGAGTCTTCTCTAGAAGCTTCCACAGTCTTTCCTTCCTTGAAAAGGCTTCTTCAGCTCCCTCTGTCCCCTCCCAGCCTCAGAAAGAACTAACACCCAGATCCCACCCAGCCCAGGCATGTGCTGGGCATCGGCCCAGGGCAAGAAAGAGACACATGTTCCAGCTTCCGTGCCAGCTCTAGTCCATCGATACTGGCTGCCCAGAGGGCCGCGCAAAGAAGGATCCTGAGGGTCAGAAAAAAGAAGACCACTGTGCTCAGTTATTACCCTTCTACCTGGCGGTCAGAGGACTGGGAACAACAGCACTCATGCCGCCCTCCCCCCCAACCCATGCTGTCCCAGGACAGGGCAGAGCATCCCAGGAACTCAGACCACCTGCCCCTGGCCTGCACCCAGTCCTTCATTCCCTTGGGTGTTCCCTTGAGATCTCCCCAATGACCCATTCCCAGGCTCCTCCAAAACTTCAATATTTATATTTACCTTCACCCACTGCTGCACCGCACTTTCCCTCCTGCAATATGCAGCAAATGTGCTGCGCCTATCACAGCATGGGGACTTCCCTGGCGGTCCAGTGGTGAAGACTCCGTGCTCTCAATGCAGGGGACATAGGTTCCATCCCTGGTTGGGGAACTAAGATCCCGCATGCTGCATGGCATGGCCAAAAAAAAAAAAAAAAGAAAAAAAGAAACTTCACAGCATCTATAAAGCTTTTCCCAAGTAGGTCAGAGAGCAACTGATTTTACCTTTGCCTTGGTATCCTAACACACAGATTCTACAATTCCCCACTTTACCATCATCTCCTCCACTCACTAGCTGGTTTATTGCACACATATAACTTGGTTTACTCATGCATATGGTGATTATTGACCATCGTGATGTCTGCCTGTCTGAGACTGTGAACCCTGAAGGGCAGGAATCAGATCTGTTTAACTCACTGGCTCCGAGCTTGGCAGAGCAGGGACCATCAGAGAAAAGCACAGAGACTGTGGCCCCAGCGCAGCTCTGCCGTGACTCACCATGGGGCCCAAGTCACTCTACTCTCTGGGCCTCAGTTTCCCCAACTACAATAAGATGTACTTGAACTAGAAGCTCTCTGAAGTCTCATCCAGCTCTAATGCACTATGAGAACAAAGGCCCAAAAGTGTTAGGTCCACGTCTTTTCATGACATATGTGGGCAATATTTACTCAGGGTCTGGCTCAGCAAGATATCACAATACAGCTCCTGTGAGTGGCGTGGATCCGCCATTGCGATGAGTGAAAACTCTACAGTGGGTATTTAGTGCGGTGGGATGTATGCTTGGATGGCTAAGTATGATGGACAACAAAGAATAATTTTATTTCCCTTTGAGAACATAAGTACACTATTCTATATTTATACCCTCCATCTCCTAATTTAGACAGTGTAGAACTTCTGAATAGCACTCACTTGCCAATAACTTCCTTCTACATCTAAAAGAAGAATAGGAGTCATATAAGTTCACAGATTGAATGGATGGTTGATTTACAAAGCCCTTAAAATGTGGCTGCAGGCTGACGCTGGCAACCCCATAATTAGATATGGCATATTCTGCAATGATGTATTTTTTTTTACTGTTTTTTAATAACTCAGTTCTCCTTCTGGGATGAGGGGGAAAATGGAATTTGTTAAAAATAAATCGAGATTTAGTGGCTTTTCAGCCTTCTGCTGCTTGTTGCTCACAATATTCTATAAATAAACGAAGCCCTGCCCTATAGTGCACTGTAAACACCCACAGACACTCAGAGCCAAGTTCTTCCAATTATGACCCTGTGCCAGTTGCCAAGCTACTGCAAGGACCCACTTGAAAGGCAGCCATCTAGGCCGTTTCCTGATTAAGCTGCCCAGTAGCAAGGAATCAAGGCCTGCTGCCTTGGCATCGTATCTAGTCTCAAAGAATTGCTCGATCTAGTCTCAAAGAATTGCTCAATGTCCTTGAAATTAAGCCTTTTCCTTGTGATCGAATTACAATTCAGAGGTAAGTGAAAAACTACCTACCTATCCATCCATCCATCTGCCTGGGTCATGTGTGTGTTTCAGATCCTGGGCTGTCACATATTAGACTTAAATCAGCAGCAGAAGTGCATTCACAGCAATGTCTTTAATTGCAGCGAGCAAATCAAGGTCAAACAAAAGTAGGTCAGCAATGAATGTGACAGGTGAGTCAGAGGCAGCTTGCCCTTCCGCTCAGCAGCCTCACTCACCAATCGGTTTGGGTCACTGTTGCCCAATGCAGAGGCTGAAATGGTCATTTAAAAATGCATACTATACCCTGAGAGGGGTGATGAAGATGGCGTGGAGTGTTGGGCTGACAGTTCTGTGGTCCAAATGCCAACGTACAGGTTGGATGGCCCCAGCTTTCACATGGTCTCCACAAGCCCTTTAAAAACTGCATGTGGAGAATCAGGGGAGTGCAGCGTGCCAGAACCTCCCTGAGAGAGAAATTGCTCCAAGCAGCACTGGAGCAAAATGGGCTCTGGCTAGAAACCGATGACCCTCCCTCCTGACATGGAGGCTCTTCATTCAGTGTCAGCTCCACTGGGTGAGCGGGAAGCAGCACTTCTCCAGCTCGCCAGGAGGCCTTCAAAAGGCCCGGGACTTGGCTCCCAGCCCCGGAGCTCATACTCGGAATGGGGAGCCAGTTAGTGAACAAGCACCACCTAACTGAGAACCGACACGTGCTCAGTGGTCAGAGTATCCAGACTTAAAACTGGGACCTACCCTTAGAGGGCAGAATTGTTAACAGCGGGTGTCCTGGAAAACCTGGGGTCTAGGGGGTCACACAGTACCAAGCCTCCCCCGCAAGGTCCCCCCTGGCATTGACCTAAAGTGGCCCTTCCTATGGCTTGCACCCCACCTGGGGGTTCTAGCTTCCTAATTTCTGAAATTGTTTCTTTGTGTCTCCTCTGATTAGACTGTGAGTTTCAGAAGAGCAGAGAGACCCCCTCTGTCTTGTTCTTGAGTGTTTCCAGAGCAACTAGGACGCTGACTGGCTCAGAGTGGGTGCTGAATAAACAGTCACTGAGTAAAAGAATCCATGCCAAACCTCTGCAAGCGCATCCCATGTACCAATCTCCCTGAATCCTTGCAACGATGTTAGGAGGTGAAATTATGCTCTCCTGCACAAGGAGAAAATCAAGCCTTCAAGGAGGGTATGTGCTTTCCCAGGCCTGCACATCTAACGAGTTGATGGAGCTGGAATTCCAAGCCAGGCGTGAAGAGTTCTAATCCTGGCTTTAAAGTGAGCATCTGTTGCTTTTATAATTTAGAAAAAGAAAAAAAGAAAAACTTTAAAGAAAAAACTACGCATCAGAAAAAGCTTTATATTAAATGATCTAATATGTGATGAATTTAGTTCCTGTGCCCAAAATCCAAGTCCCTCTTCTAGCTGCAGAGGGCACTGGCACTGTAGCCCGAGCAGGAGGAGAAATTCGGGGGCCTCCTCTGTGGAAGGTTTGTTCTTGTCTTTCTGTGAAGACCCAAAGGATGGACAGGGAGGGGAGCGGGCATCAGAAGCAACCCCATGATTCCTGTTACAAACAGCAGGCCCATTCCATGCTCTGCTGGAAAGGCTCTAAGGAGATGCCGACAAGCAAGTTAGAAGACTAAAGAGTTAAGGTGCTTGGAATCTGCCTTCTCCCAGACCCATACCTTGAAAACTGGAATGAGAAAAAAGAAAAGGGGAGGAAGCATACTTTTTAAGACTAAAATTTCAAAACAAAAAACGTAAGTTAAAAAGTAGAGGGACTTCCCTGGTGGTGCAGTGGTTAAGAATCCACCTGCCAATGCAGGGGACACGGTTTCGAGCCCTGGTCCGGGAAGATCCCACATGCCGCGGAGCAACTAAGCCTGTGCGCCACAACTACTGAGCCTGCGCTCTAGAGCCCGCGAGCCACAGCTATGAGCCTGAGTGCCACAACTACTGAGCCCGCACGCCTAGAGCTGGTGCTCCACAACAAGAGAAGCCACTGCAATGAGAAGCCCGTGCACCACAACGAAGAGTAGCCCCCACTCGCCGCAACTAGAGAAAGCCGGTGCGCAGCAACGAAGACCCAACACAGCCAATAAATAAATAAATAAATTTATATATTTAAAAAAAAGTAGAGATTTACATTTACCTGAATTTAAACCACTAAACCCTACTGAAGCTAAGCTTATGCACCTTTATAATCTATATATCACAATAAAATTCTTATTAGTCTGATATTTGGGGCCAAAAAACCCTCTCCAGTTGGTCTCCTAGATGCAGTTATGGCTTGAATTTATGTGCACATCAGTAGGTCAGTCTCATCAAAAAGACTAGGCCAGTTCTAATGTGTGGATACATTTCTCAAATATGGGGAAGAAATGAAAATGGCAAATCATATCAGTAAAACAGGTATTTCCAACTGCTACCAGGATGGCCCAATAGCCCTCGAATACAAACATCCTACAGAAACAGACGCCCTCCACGGTTGTGAATGAGGAAAAGCAGGAGGATAAAAGAGCACGTGAATTAACCTACTGGGTCTCAGTTTCTCAGCCAGGACCCCTGGGTGGGCTGCGGAGAAAATATTGGGCTTATCACGGCATTTTTCGGGAGAGAGGCTCCATACATTTCACCAGATTCACAAAGTGATCTGTGACCCCAAATGATAGGAACACTCACCAGCCCTATCTTTGCCGTGCCTGTTTTCTCCGGATAATCCTCCTGATATAAACAACAATACAGGAAGCCCCCCACCCCCACACCCGCCATGCCTCTGGCTTTCACAGCGGACAAGATGACACTGACGATCAGGGAAAATTGTCCAAGCTGTTGCCTGAAGAGCCCAGCCACTGAGGACTGCCCAGTCAATGACTGAAAAGAGGTCACTGGGCTGGAAGAGACCGAAGATCTTTTATGCCTTAGCTTGAGCCCACTGCCCACACAGGGACAAACAGCACAACCAAGAAGACCGAGAGTAAACTTAGGGATCAGAAAGTCTTAGGCAAGATTAACTTGGGAGCAACAGTGTGGGACGGGGGAAGAACGTGGGCTTTGGAGCCAGGCAGGGTTAGGTTCCAATCCTGGCTCCATCTACATGCTAGTCATGTAGCCTTGGGATGGGGATGATGACGGTGCTGCTGATGAAAGCAGTATCTACGATGAGCTATTATTTACTGACATCACAAAGTTTAGCATTTAGTAAGTAAGTACTTATGAAATAACATGTTATTTTATGTAATTTTTCACAGCAACCCTGTGAATACTCTTCATATTATCTCCATTTTCTACACCTGGAAAAAGAAGGTTAAGAAGGTTAAGTAGCATTCCCAAGGTCCACAGCTAGGGGGATGCAAACCCAAGTCTGTCTGACTCTCAGCCCAGGCTCGTAACTACTAAGCTTCACTGCACTGCCAAGCCTCAGCTTCCTCATCTGTGAAAAAGACAATAATACTCACTCCTGCAGGGTGGGAAGGATTAGACAGAATGCATGTGAAGGGTTTAACACAGTACCTGGCACACAGGAAGCTTTACAGTGTAGCTATTAGTGTCATTCCTACGACATCTGGACCTTTGGAAGAGAGAGGGAGATGTGGTAGGCGGGCATCTGGCTACACAGATGGGACAGCATCTCACACCACAGGGCTCGGCAAACAGGATTAGGAACTTTGGGCCAAGGCTTAGGGGCCTGGGATGACCTACTCCCCCTTAGGGACAGAGAGGGAACACCTCAGCAAGATGGGTAAGAACGTGTTTACTCAGAGATGAAAGGCTTTGCATCAAAATGTGGGGAGGATTGGGGATTTGGGGAGGAAGGAATAATTCAAGTTCAAGAAGAAAGTTCTCAAGAGGCAGTGCCAGACAGCATGGCTATGCCTGGGCTAGGAATGTGGGCCCACTGTCCTTTCTGACTCCCTGACACCAGAAGAGCATAAGAGTTCCTGTGCATGTTTGTGATAAAGGAGATGCCTAGCCCCCAGGTTATCAGTAAACCCCACACGGAACTTGAGCAGAGCCTAGTCATTCTTAAAGAAAAAGAGAATTTGTTAGAGCGAGTCTCCCTTGGAGTTAAATATGAAGAAATGTACTCATTGCAAGAAAGAACCAATGACTTAGTGTGGCTTGTAGTGTATAACATCAGAGACCCATCTGTAGGAAGAAGAATCAGACTCACTGATACCATCTTGACTACTTTCTTAGTGGAAGACTGAACGGGGAGTCTAGGAACAGCAGAGTCACTCCTCAGAGAGATAATAACTGCACTGCAGGGGATGTGCATCCGGGGTGTGACATTTACTTGGGGAGAGAAACATTACAGAGTGTCACCAGCCTCTCCCCAGACCAGCTAGTCCCCTCTTGTTTTTCTTTTAAAAGAATTGCTATACCAAGTTATTCCAATAGGAACTAAAGATACTCAAAGGTCTTCAAAACCTGTCCTCAGTCCCCTCTTTTCCTCTCTACAGCTCTACATAGGGCTCAGCATCAATTTCCTGGACCATTTTATCTGCCTCTAACTAGTCCTGCTGCCGCCTCCTACAGTCCAGCCTCCACACTGCCACCAGCTGGCTTTCTAAAATAAAAGTGCTGACCACGTCACTCACCTCCTGAAAGGTGTCTACTAGATTTGCACTGCCCATGGAATAAACACCAAAGCCTTAAATTGCATTCATTCATTCATATTTTTCATTACCAACCGAATGTGTGATGATCACCTACTGTGTACCAGGCTCTGTTTTGGGCCCTGGAGATAGAGTGGTGAATGAGACAGATTAAGACAAGGGCTCATCCTCATGGATTTACATTCTAGGTAAGACAAAGGATAAAGAATACAAATAAATATATAATATAAAGTCAGGTGCTAATGAAGAAAAATAAAGCAGAGTAAGAGAACAGAGTGATGGTGTAAGGGGTGGGGTAGGACAGTGCCTTTTAAATAGAGGAAAGACCACTTGAACACAGACCAGAACAGAGTGAAGGGAGGATTGCTGGGGAAGAGTAATCCAGGCAGAAAACAGCAAGTGGAAAGGCCCTGAGGCAAGAAAGAGGAACAGCAAGAAAGACACAGGGGCTGGAATGGAGTGAGCAAAGCAGAGAGTGCTAAGAGATGAGACCAGAGAACTAGGAGGGGCAGGAAGGACAGGGTAGGGAGTTCGGATTCTACTCCAAGGATGCTAGGAAGCCACTGGAGTGTTTTGAGCAGGGGAGTGCTGTGATCTTATTTACTTTTTAGAAGGTCATTCTGGGGGACTTCCCTGGTGGTACAGTGGTTGAGACTCGAAGCTCCCCATTCGGGGGCCCTGGGTTCTATCCCTGGTCGGGGAACTAGATCCCACATGCATGCTGCAACTAAGAGTTCGCATGCCACAACTAAGGAGGCCTCGAGCCACAACTAAGGAGCCTGCCTGCTGCAACTAAGGAGCTGGCAAGCCACAACTAAGGAGCCCACCTGCTACAGCTAAGACCCAGTGCAACTAAATAAATAAATAAATACTTAGAAAAAATAAATAAATAAAGGTCATTCTGTTTGTGTGGGAGGCTGTGCGCAGTGGGGCCAGAGTGGAAGCAGGGAGACCTGTTGAGAGATAGGGGACCTCTGGACAAGGGGAGGGAGGTGTAGCGGCTTTCAGGATATACTGTGATAGAACAGCTGTCAACATTGTAAACACACAAGGTGAGGAGCGAGGGAAGGAGCAGGGTCAAAGGTGAGACCTACATTTTGGGCCTGGGTAACCAGGTAAATGGTGGGGCCACATAACACGGGGGAGACTGGGGAGGGTCACATTTCTGCCTAAGACTTCTATTTAGTTATGCTGGGTCTGGAATGCCCATACACACTGAGGGGTGGATGCTGGGTGAGCAGTGGGTATGTGAGTTGGGGGCTCAGGAGAAAGGTCCCAAAAGGTCGTCAGTGTGCACATGACCGCCAGGACGTGGCAACTTGGGTCCTCGCCCCGTGCCCCAGCTCCAGACAGATAGCCAGTGTTACCTCCCTCAGGGCTCTGGCCTCTGCCCCATGGCTCCTGCTGCCTGGCTCACTCTGCCTGGACTTCTGCAGTGTGGACTCCTCCTCACCTCTAAAGACTTGCTCAAAGTCATCTCTTGTGTGCTGGGTCCCCAGGAGAGGCCACTCGGTCCTCTTCTCCCATGGCACCCTATGACATGCCTGGGTGACAGCACAGCTCGTGTGTCATACTGTCTATTTGCACCTTTCCCCCTGTGAGCTCTTGCGAGCAGTGGCTGTGAGTCAATTCCTCTCCATATCCCACCTCCTCGCATGAGGCCTGGGCACGGCGAACACTGGCTAAATGAATGGAGTTCTCTCTGCAGAGAGATGCAGAAGAATTTATACACAAGCAACTGACTCACGCTGCAGCTGCTGTCTGCAGCCGAGACAGGGCAAGAAAGGAAGGCGCTGTCACGGAGGCACCAGCAAAGCTCAGTGGGCTGTACGCTTCCTTTGAGGAGTTTCTCGACCACATAAAGGAACTTCAAGAAATCCGGGAGTCAAGAATCTCAGGGTGCTGGAGGTGTGATGAGCACTGCACCTAGGGAAGGTGTTTTGGGTTTCCTCTGCAGAAACCCTGGCAAATCTCCAACCAAAGCACTCAGGAGTCGGAGACAGAGGGAAGGAAACTGACCTTGTTCCCATGGACTCCCGTCGTCCAGACAGTGAGCCTGGAAGTGGGTCCTACTTGCCTTGCTTTATAGATGCAGACAACAAGTGTCAGAGAGGTTAGTGGATGTGCCCAAGGTCACAGACCTGGGAGGTACGGGAGCCAGCCACACTCAGGTCTTCCTGAGACCAAGGCCTGCATCCCTTCCAGTACACTCCAAAGTCCTGCTCCATCACAGGAGCTCCTACGGCAGCGAGCAGGATGGTTAGGGAGCACCTGAGCCCCAGGTCACACTGAGGAAATGCAGCTCTGGAGTGGGGATGAGGTTTACCCACTGTTACCGGGGAGTCACCAGCAGGATGAAGCTGGAACGACAGTCTCTGACTCGAAGGCCAGGTCCTTGGAACACTGTGCCCACACCCTGTCATTTATTTCTTACAGGCCTTGCCCTGATCCCAGGATCCCCAGCCAGCAGCTACCAGTTTGGAGCATCCCCAGAGGAGAACCTTCTTTCTATAGAGGAAAATGAGAGAGGACTCACATTTATAAAGTGTCTATTCTGCACTGAACATCTGAAGGCACCTTTCAAATCTTCATTCACGTATTTCTCAAAATGCCTGTATGAGAGAATCATTATCACTATTTTGTAGAAAAGGATACTGAGGCTCAGAGACATAAGGTCAACAGTGAGAGGTTCACACTGTTAATAGTAAAAGCGAGGGGGCCGGGATTTGAACCTGCTCTACCTGACTCCAGATCCCTATTTTCACTAGACCAGACCCCTGCTTGGATCTAATGAAGCTGGCGGCATCCTGGAAGGATAAGTGGTCCGGGCATCAAATTTACCTGCAGGCTCACAAGTGAGGTTACTGCTAAGGAGCTTTGGCCAATACAGGGTAACCTGTTAGCAAGAGCCAGACACAAGGTCAGAGAGTCAGAAAAGAGGTCTCTGGAGAAGACGAAATTCAAAATTTTACACACAGTTAGTAGGCAGTAAGCTGACCATCTCCTGAGACCTGTCCTTTTTAAGGAGGAGATATAGTCAGCAGTTCTCAACCACCTGTGATCAGTTAAGGCCCCTGGTCAAGAATTCACAGATCCCTCCCAAAGGCTAAGGAAATATTCGAGAACATGACTGTAAATGTTAGCACTGCTAGGAGAAACTGTGGACAAAAACGAACGCAGGAAGTCTGGGAATATCACTTCCCTTTCCTTTCTCCGCCCCCAGTTCAGTAAAGGAAACGTCTACGGTGTCCTATAGGCAAAAAACTACCACTCAGCCTCACAGGGCTCTGACTCCGCCATATCTGGAGTCAGAACACCCGGTCCAGTGCACTGACCCTGACCATCTGTGTGACACTCGCTAAGTCAGACCTCTGACCCTAAGTGTTCCCAGATATAAATGAGGGGAGAGGGGAGTGCCTGCTTCACAGGGAGGTCATATGGATGCTATGAGAAAATACATGTGGGAAGAACCTGTCAATGTAAAACGGCTTCATGTGTAAGGAGGGGATGCTGGGAATCCTCGGGTACTTCACCACATCACTGCTGTCACCCCCTCCCCAAGGCCTGGCACTCCCATTTAAATGCTGATCCGACCTCCGTCCTGAGGGCTCAGCCCTTGGAAGGAGAGACAAGGCAGCCCTGGCGGACCAGTGGAAAAGGAAGCCGTGATTTGGCTGTTATTCTTCCAAAGGCTCCCTGGCACAACTGAAACCCTCACATAAGTATTTAATAATTAAATTGGTAACAACAGTTGGGGAACATTTTTGTCACCTTGCAGGATGATAACCATCACTAGGTATGAAAATCATTTAATTAAATCTATAGCTATATATTTCGAATGCTTTTCTAAGACAAATGTGTCATTTTGATGGCATATTTGTGAGTTTTTAAAGTTTACTTTTCTCATGCATGGTTAAGCAAAAAACTAGATTATTGGAGCCATAATTGGATACTCTTAAAAGGAGCATGAACTGGTACAGCCTTTTTGGAGGGCGATTAGGCAATATTGATTCAAATTTTAGATGGCAAACTACTTAGGCCAAAAGTCTCACTTTCAGGTGTCTATGAGCAGAAAAATTTCATGCAGAAGTTCACAGGTCGGTATAACAATTTCCCCAGCAGCAATGGTTGCAATGGCAAAAATCGGCAACAACCTGGGTGTCTACCAATACAGGGATGATTAAATAAGCTTAAAATGCACCCATACCATGGAGTACAACTGTTACACATAATAAGGTACATTTATCTGTACATATGGACTTGAAAAGAAAACCATAACAATTGACAGCTTAAAAAAAAAAGGAAAACTGCAGAACTATAGGCATAGAGAGTCTATTTCTACAAAAGTAAAAACGTGTATGTTGGGCATGAGGGCAAAGGAGGTAGGAGTTAAGGGGATACAAGCAAATGAAAAAGTCCAGGACTATACCCACCAAAAAGTGCCAATCTCAGGCGAAGGTTGGGAGTGGGGAGGCGGGTGTCACAGAAGACCTTCTTCCTTTATGTTAATGTACTTCTTCAGGGCTGTCTAAATTTGTTACAAGTGTATACGCTTTCATGATGGCAAAAAATTTTTTAAAGCTCATAGGATAATAGTAATTTAAAAAATTGCTTTCAAGGACTCCCCTAAAGTAAACACTGTGGGGCTCAGCACCGCCCCCCTCCTGCATATGGCCCCCATTTCTGTGCGTGCTCACAGGCTGGAAGGGGGTATGGGCTTGCCTGAGAAAAGCCTACAAATGGGGATGGTCTCCAGTGTTAAGAATCCCAAACTCCTCTTTCAATAAGGATTCTGCCAATTACAACTATTTCAATGAGATGGCTAAAAGCGACTAAGTATCTTCAATTGTTCAAATTTACATCATAAATTACTGAATTAAAGCAGGTCACTTGTGTTCAACCTCCCTTAAATAGAAGCAATCAAAATGTATCTCCTGCCTTATCCAACATTTTACACTGACTTATAAGTCTGGCTGAAGACTCTTTCAAAATTATTAATGAGGAAAATGCACAGGGAGGAGAGAAGGTGATTCTACTAAACCCAAGAGGCTAAATAAAACACTATAGCTTCTTGGCTTATAAAAATGAAAACTTAGCAAGTGAAATAATCTTCTCTATGGTCAACGCTGCCGGTAAAAATAATTCTAAACTGATGCACAGTGTCTAAGAAATGTTGGTTACATTTAGCACAGATTACAAACTCAGTTACCTACAGGCCATGTACAGGAGCGGGGCTTGGGCAGGGCCGGGCAACTGGAGAAACAAGTCCCCATAAGAGAGACCACCATACTTCATCACCGCCATGAGGGTCCAGCGCTGCTAGACTTTCAGATTTTTGTAAAGATCTGGAAATCCAGATTTCTAGATAATATCTACCAACTTTTAAATGTTACCCACTAACTTAAAGGTTTTAAAACATTGTGAGCACTTAACAAAATACATCTGCAGGCCAGATGCAGCCAATAAGTAGAGAATTTTCAACCTCTGTCTAAAAGTATCTACATTTTAAATTTTTGTTTGATTTCATTTTTAGAAGGATGGGAGGAGACAATGAAATGGTATGGGATGGAGACAAACACAAGAAAGGCAAGCAGTTGATGTTAAGAAAATATTTCTAACATACTTGAGAAAGCAGTGGTATTTGTCTACATCAAACGCTGAATAAATTGCTTACATTTCTTCAGCTATATTAGGTACAAAACTCTGAGAGTGAGAATTTCTTGAGCAAATTCTCAGGAATTTGTCCTAAGCAAATGCCCACAATTTACTGTCAATGGACTTACGAGCACTTACTATACCACTATGTATTAAAAGTTTATCATAAAAAATTTAAAATAATATGAGCAGCCACAGAACTGATCCTCTGCGCCAGGGGCTCGTCAGACATTGGGCACCTGGGATCACCAATGTGGGTCACACAGCCTCTGGTCAAGATTCCAATTAAGGCCTGTCTGACAAATCTCCCTCCAAAACAAAAACCAAAACCAGTAAAGAACTTAGACTCAACATCATAAAATTGTGCTCTGTCATTTTTTTCAAAGCCAAAACAATAAAAGAGTTATTTGTGCTAATAATAATATCTGCACACAATTTGCAATTCACAAAGTGCTTT
Organism: Tursiops truncatus; assembly: GCF_011762595.2. Classification (NCBI taxonomy): domain Eukaryota; kingdom Metazoa; phylum Chordata; class Mammalia; order Artiodactyla; family Delphinidae; genus Tursiops; species Tursiops truncatus. The sequence continues at coordinate 66,216,610 of NC_047041.1, read as the reverse complement.
TCCCACACACCCATCTCATTTACTGCTCACAGCCTTTACCTGTGCATTTTAGACTTTGTATGCTGTCCAAAGTCTTCTTACAATTATTGACAATGCTACTTTTCAAAAACAACAGTCAAATGATAACAAATATTTGGCATTTTCTACACACCGTGTACAGTGCTAAGCATGTTTTCATTTCACCCTCACAAGGACCTCACAGAGGTGCTTACTATGATCATCATCCTGTTATACAGGTGAGAAAACTGAGGCTTAGAGAGCGTGGGTGATCTGTCTTAAGCCCCACCACTAGTAGGTGCAGAGCCGACACTGTGAAGCAGGTCTGCTTCCAGGGCCTGAGACCATTGTGCTGGGTGTCCCAGAGGCTGTAGGGTGATCTCAGTTTGTTTCCAGCAAATGTAAGGAAGCCAGGGGCTTCCCTGGTGGCACAGTGGTTGAGAGTCCGCCTGCCGATGCAGGGGACACGGGTTCGTGCCCCGGTCCGGGAAGATCCCACATGCCGCAGAACGGCTGGGCCCGTGAGCCATGGCCGCTGAGCCTGCACGTCCGGAGCCTGTGCTCCGCAGCGGGAGAGGCCGCAACAGTGAGAGGCCCACGTACCGCAAAAAAAAAAAAAAAAAAGAAAAAAAAGATGTAAGGAAGCCGGAAGCCGTGGCTAGCGTCCTCCTGCTCCCCACCCCGCCCCTGCCCATGCCCACTTTCCCCACTTGGTCAGAAACCATTTTTAATTTTAATTTTCCCACTCAAAACCAGTGTGAATCTCTCAGAGCTCAGCCAGCCGGGCCCCGGAGGCCTGGTGAGGCGCCCCTGGGGGACCGGGCCTCCCTGCTGCCAGCTCGGGCAATGTAGCCTGGCGCCCTGCCAGCCTGCCAAGGTCTAGATGGGGCTTTCACATCACTGCTGTCTGAATGGGGTCTGGGAAGGGGGTCCTGATAGTCACAACAACCCTATGAAATGGTCGGAGAGGTACCAAAGTGGGGATGGGGAAAAGGGGAGGCGCCTTCAGCTAGAGAGAGGAGGAAAGATCTGTTTAGCCAACAGCTCTGAAATATCTATTATTCAGAGCCCTACATTAGACCCCTGAGAGAAGGAGGCATGGTCTCTAATGTGCACGAGGATAAATTATGCAAGTAAAAACATCGAGCAAGAAACACACACCCCCCCCATACATACTCACCAGCACAGGTATACCCCACACACTCGGAATCATGGTGCAACTGCTCTTAGGGTAGTAACTTCGGTCCTCTTACCCCCTCTGTGGCCCCCTCAGCCCTGACTATACAAGACACTGCCCGGTCACAGAGGCCACACCAGGGATGGTCCCGAGCAGCTGCAGAAGGACAAGGAGGACAGGAACACAGGTCAGGATGGCCCATTGTGGTCAGAGCCATCCCGAGCGTGTGCAGGTCCAGAGGAGCAGAGGACGGGTGAGGGCTCTGTCCTGGGGCAAGAAAGGGGTCGACTTCTTTATACAAGGATGAGGATGGGTTCACAAGGTGGAGGAAAGCAAAGGGACAGACCCAGCTAGGGACAGACGCTTCCTTAGCACCATTAGCTCTGACACGGAAACAGGAGGGGAGGGTGCAGGCTAAACTGTGGGGACCCCCCAGGGAGTTCACATTCACAGCCCAGACTCTTGTGATGCAAGGGGCAAGGAGATCCAGCGGGTGAGCGGCTGTCTAGGCAGGCAGGCTGTCGGTCAACTCTGCCCTGAGTGCCTGCCTAGAGGTCAGGCTCCTGCCGTCCTGGGGCTTGCCAGGCTGCCCAGCGCGAGAACGAACATTCATTCATCTATAACCACACAAACAAACGTAAAATGGCCTCTGGGGTGAGTGCTGAAATGAGTGGGAGGATGCCTGGCAGAGGGGCCTGCAGAGTAGAGAAGAACGGGCAGAAGCACAGACCCAGTCAGGCACCTGGGGACAAACCCTGCTCGCATGCCCACAACTGATCTGGGCCTCAGTTTCCTTGAAAGGTATCTTTGGGGTAATAATGATAACCCTGACCTCAGCCAACACCTACTGAGGCCCTAATACTAAGTGGTTACCCACCAAGCACTTTGACAATGTCTGCCCCATTGTGGGCAATCAGTAAGCAGTATAAAGTGATAACAGTAATGGTGATGATAAGACCTAGGTTTCTTATCAAGGTCAGGGAAGGCTTCCCAAGAAGAAGCAAATCAGCTGATATCTGAAGGCTGAATGGGCATGAACCAGGCAAAGCAGAAGGAAAATGCATTCCATGCTGAGGGAAGAGCTTCTGGAAAGTCCCTGAAAGGGAAAGCAGCAGCATCATCAGTATTTCCAGGCAAGAAAAGCAGCCCCAAGTGCCCGCTGGAGCACCCTGGTCAGTAGGACACGTCTGTGTTGAAAATGGCTTCTGCTTCAAGGAAGCCTTCCCAGATTACTGTGAACCCCCAAAGAAAGCCTGCATTCTCCGCACAATTTCCCAGTTCTGTGGCAGAACCAGGAAGTGAAGGAGAGGCAACAGCATCAAACTGAAAGCCCCACATGAAAACATGAGAAGGTACCAGCCTAGCACCTAGGTGCATCACAGCAGCTCCCATGGTAAATACAGACACAGACCTGGCATCCCTGTGCTCAGAGCCTCTTCCTATTTGCTACTCCTCAGTATTCACTGAGGACTTTACAAGGTTCCAAATGAAGATAAAGATGCCGTCGGGCACCTCCACAAAGGACCACCAGCTATCCTCATCCCCCAGCCAGAAAAGCACTCTCAGCTTGAACGTGAAAGGGAGAAGCTGTCAGTGGTTAGCAAGAATCATTATTTTGGCTAATTTAGGAAACTTGGGATTCATCCAGGAAGCTGGGTGGACCTCACTCCTCAGCATTCCTTGATGGACTATTTTTCACTTTGCATTGCTTTACTATCCCATCAACAACGGGAGTTAAAAATAAAAAAGTCAGGGGCAAAGAATATAGAGAAGATATATTCCCGAGGCCTCAGTAGACTGAGAGATGCAATAGGCAACCACAAACCCAGGCCCACAACAACCTATCCTGCCATCAAAACTGAGAAGCAAGGAGGCCCCACCCAACTCAATAGCCAATGAACCTCCAGTTTCAAATACATTTGATCACGTTATAAATCTGTTGTCTGGCTGCGCAAACAGACTTTGCTATCCTCACTCTTTCAACAAACACTTCCTGAACCAGGTACATAGTGCTGGCACCGAGAACCCAGAGATATGTGTGTGTGTGTGTGTGTGTGTGTGTGTGTGTGTGTGTGTGTGTGTGTGTTTGTGTGTTCCCCACCCTTAAGGAGCTCAGTTTACTGAGCATAACAGATAGTAAATCAACAGTTACGCCAATAAATGTTTTGGGAGAGAGAGAGATGCAGGGTGTTCTGGAAGCCAGGAGGAAGGTCACCTCCAGGTCACAGAGAAGTGCAGGGTGGGGAAGGAAGGTGTCCAGAAAATCAGAAACTTGACCCGAGTTAGCGAAATGGGGAGCAGGGGGTGGGTCATTCCCAGGAAAGGGCCCAGTTCTGGCAAAGGCACCAGGAAGTGATGGCTGTTGAGAGGCCGGGCTGATGTGAGAAATACGGGTTAGGGAAAAAGTGAAATAGGGAAGGTGGCCAAAGGCCAGTTATGAAAAGACTGCAGGCCCGCTGTGGGGGTTTAAGTTCTATTCTATAAGCAATGAGGAGCCCCTGGAGAATTTTAAGCAGGAGAAAGCCATGATAGATGTGTGAGTTAGAAACATCATGCTGCTAGGAAGTGGAGGTGGACTGAAGGAGGACAAAAGTGTGCCCGGGAGACCAACCAAGAGGCTGCTGAAACAATCCAAATGAGGAGTCCTAAACGAAGGGGTGGGCAGGGAGTGACAAATTAGAACACGGGCTCTTCCAGAAAAGGTGACCAATGGAAGACGACAGTTGAGGGAAAGGACAAAGCCAAGGGTGACTCCTGCAGTCGACATGACTGAGGGCGTGCAGTCCCACCCCAGGCAGGCACCACAGGGAGACAGACACACTGGGTACCAGGCGAGGGCTGAGTTGGAGGTGCCCACAGGATAGGAGCTAGGAACGAGGGCTGGGCAGAGGTTCTGGGCTGGATCTGCAGATCTGGGTGACTTCAGGAGAGAGGTGAACAGTGGATGAGCTCACCGGGGAAGAATACTGGGACTGAACAGAAAGGGATCAAGCAAAACCTTATTAAGCTAAAGGTAGAGAAAAGAGAACCGGCACAGCAAGCTGCGGAGTCGAGGTCTACGGAGTTGGAGGAGAACCAGGGGGTGGCAGGCCAGACAGGAGGGTGAGCAGAGGAGAGGGGCCAGGAGGGGAGCGCTGAGCCCTGCCAGAGGCAGGAGGCTGCTCTGGCCCAGGAGGGAGCTCTCGCTGGGGGGAGCAGTTAGCTGGGTGTTAGCAACCACAGCCAAGCAAAAGAATTAAAACAGAGTGGACAGCTTAGACGACATATGTGCAGTCACCCCAAAGTGCATTATTATGACTTTTTTCAGAGGATTATCCTGCCTGCCTGACCTCAGACTGCACATCTCACCTGTCTATTCTGTCTGTCTCCCCTGCTGGCTCATCTGCCTCACGAGGACAGAACCTGTCCTGTGTCACCTGCAAAACTGCCGTGCCGACGGCAGTGCCTGGCACACAGAGGTGAAGCTCCTTGTCCCAAGTTGCCTGGCTCACTAGAAACAACAAATATTCAATCAGCACATGCTACACGCCTGATACCAGGCTGGATGCTGGGGGTAGGGTGGGAAACAAGTCAACGCAGGACCCTGGCCTCGGACATTGAAGTTGGAGGTGAGCAGAGAGAGATGCAAGTATTTAAACAAAAAGTAGATTATAACTGCCTTAGAGCTAGGACTGGAATCTGACTGTCATGCCTTCTAGTGAGATTTCCTTTCCAAGCCCAAACCTGCCACCTTCTGCAACTAAATGAAAATTTCAGCAGGGGAAACAGTTAGTGTTTGAAGTTTGGCCTTAGTCTCCCCCAAGGATCCCATACTGCTTCCACACTTTTAATAGACTCCTAAGGAGCAGAAATACCCACCACAGCCTCTGAATATTTACTTAAGAACTCATTCTGTCTCCAGTCCTTCTATGTAAGTTGGAGGAGAAATTCCACACCCAGGTGGGAGAAAACAGAAAGTGGCCTAAACTAAGGGGGTCAGATAGGTCTGGGTTCAAATCCCTTGTAACCTCAGGCAACCTCTTGTGATTTAATTTCCTTATTGCTGAAGTGGGAGCACTAATTCCTCTTTCACAGGTGGTTGCAAAGATGAAATAAAATGATACCTACAGAGTACTCGGCACTATGCCTGGGATATAGTGAGACTTCACTAAACGGAGGCTCCAAACCAGTTCCACCTGTTGCTTTTATGACTCCATCTCTAACTGCTATATTTGCAAAAACCGACCCAAAGACTACTCAGAATTCAAACCAAGGAACATACACTCGAAATGCTTGGCACATAAATTGCTATCTAGTTGAGCGACTTGAGGAATTATTGCAAATTCCCATACTTGGGCAGGCTCTGCAGTAAGGAGTTTAATTTCCGTTTCTTGCTCTACCCTATTTTCTCCTCCAACTCAGGCAAATGCAACTATTTCCCCAACAGATCACATCTTGTCTCATGGCAAGGGTCCAAACATGGGCTAGATTCCGTTGGTGCAAGTTATGACAGAGCTCAGAACACCACACCTCAAAGAAAGCATAAGAACGCAATCACAAGCCCAAGGTACACACAAACTCCCAAACACACTTGGCTCCAGAGACGGACAAGAGAACTGGTCGTGGCTTGCTTTGCTTGCCTCAAAGCTAAAGAAAGGGTTATTTTGGCATGCAGACGCTGAAATCTTTGTGTCTCCGTTCTTTTACCATCCAAACTCTCCGTAAGTGGTCACTTTTACTAACGTATCTGATTCTTTACCCGTCATTTATGATGGACCCTGTGCAACCTGGCTTCCTCCCCCCTTCCCCCCTCCCCACATCTCATTCTCAAGGCCAGCGGTAGCCACCTTGTCACCAATTCGGCAGCCTTCCCTCAGGTCCCTTCTCTGTGGTCTCTGCTGTCCCATCCTCTTCCCTTCCTGGGACTCTCTCCTTCAGCCCTCTGCTCATCACGGGGAGAACTTATTAATCCTATGGTTTCTGTTCTACACCTCTAGACCTACCCTTCCCAGCCCTGGCTTCAGCCCTGCATTTCTTTTTTTTTTAAAAGATTTTTTTTGATGTGGACCATTTTTTAAAATAAATAAATAAATAAATTTATTTATTTTTGGCTGCGCTGGGTCTTCGTTGCTGCGCATGGGCTTTCTCTAGTTGTGGTGAGTGGGGACTACTCATCACAGTGGCTTCTCTTGTTGCAGAGCACGGGCTCTAGGCACGTGAGCTTCAGTAGTTGTGGCTCACGGGCTCAGTAGTTGTGGCTCGTGGGCACTAGAGCGCAGGCTCAGTAGTTGTGGCACACGGGCTTAATTGCTCCGCGGCATGTGGGATCTTCCCGGACCAGGGATCAAACCCGTGTCCCCAGCACTGGCAGGCAGGTTCTTCTCCTCACTACAGTGCCACCAGGGAAGTCCCGATGCGGACAATTTTTAAAGTCTTTATTGAATTTGTTACAATAATGCTTCTGTTTTATGTTTTGGTATTTTGGTCACAAGGCATGTGGGATCTTAGCTCCTCAAGCAGGGATCAAACCCGCACCCGCTGCATTGGAAGGTGAAGTCTTAACCACTGGACTGCCTGGGAAGTCCCCAGCCCTGAATTTCTAATTGCCTACTAGACATATCCTGTGGATGAATCAGTACCATCTCAAATTCAGTATATCAAAAACTGGACGCATCAACTACCCTTCTCCATCCCCAATAGCCACATTTCTGTCAATGTTACCATTGTGAACTATCAAGTTTAAACTTTCATCTTATTTGGCTCCTGTCTTTAAAGTCTAAGAAGACCATAAATCCTACCATTCTTCCTTTGCAATATCTCTCCTATTGGACCTTTTCTCCATTTTAAGCACTGTTAACCACATGACCTCACACCTGGATTGCTACTGCTGCCTTGGAACAGGACCCATGCTTCTTGTCCAGCTATCAGATGAATGCTCCTAACTTGTTACTTCGGCCATTTCACTTCTTTGCCCCAAATAACTTCAATGGCTTCCCACTGCCTTCAGGACAAAGTCCAAGTGCCTTAGCCCAGCACAGCATTCAGGGTCTAGAAAAGGAGTGGGCAAACTACAGCCCACAGGCCAAATCCGGCCCACGACCTGTTTCTGTAAATAAAGCTTTTTTGGAACACAGCCACACCGTCATACACATATTAACTATGGCTGCTTTCCCACTATAATGGCAGAGTTGAGTAGCTATGACAGAAACCATATGGCCTAGGAAGCCAAAAATATTTACCATCTGATCCTTTACAGGAAAAATTTGCTGACCCTGGTCTAGAATAGAATAATCAACCACCAGCAGATCCTGAAGAAGTTCTTACTCACCACTCCTTCGGATGAAGTTTTTGTTCCTGTGGGTCTTCTGCTGAGCCCACTTTCTTTACATCTTACACCCACCTTCTCAAGCCTGAAAAGCTTATTTCACTCCCCCCCGGACTGGTCCATCCTTCAAAATGCAGCCAAAGCTGCACCTCTCTGTGAGGCCAGCTGCGTCCATCCCTTGCACCCCTGGGTGTTTCTCCTCTGGCTTCTCCCTCTGCACCTACTGCAGAAACCTACAGTGGGATCCACTTCTCCTGTGGATCTTTTCCACCTATACTGTAGGCTTCTCTAGGGTCCAGGCTTGGTACCCTTCACAGAGCAGCACCAATGATAACTACCTTGCCCTTCATTCCAAATACCAATCCTTGACAGCATAATTTGGTAAGAAGGCATCAAACAAACTTACCAATGAAGGCCTAGCATTCCACATTTGAAAAGTTAAGCTTGGGTCCAAAAGCATGCACTCTAGCCAGCACCACCTAAAAGCCAATGAAATAAGAGTTTAACTTTAAAAGAGAATATTTACATGTTTTCTTTAAATTTACAACCCCAATAAGTTTTGATTTACTGTCCTCCCAGGATGTCTATCTCTGCTTCTCTGCCTAGAAAATACTGCTCATCCTTCAAATCCACTGGACAGCCTTTCCCTGGAAGCCATCCCAGTGTCCCTGACAGGCCAGGCACCCTCCTCTCGGCTCCCATGGAACCTCGGTGAGACATTTATGGTAACATGCGGTACAATGTAGCATAATTTCTTATTTGGGAATGGGGTCCCTAGACTGTAGGCTTATCAAGAGAAGTGATCTGAGAAATTCACCCCTTCCCTTACCTCCAGTGCCTAGAATACTACGGGCATTTAGACAGTCCTCAATAAGTATTTGTAAAATGGGTGGAAAAATAACCTACTCAATTCATGAACACATGCCCAGGCATCTAAAATTCTGCTAGGCCGCAATTTTCATCAGAGAAATGCATGCTTCAATCCGAGTGCTTTTAATAGGCAACGGGTTTAACAGGAAGGATTAATGAGATTAAGCTTCTAAATGCACATCTCTGGAATGACACTCCCATGGGCAGAAACCTTTAGAGGCTCCCAGAGCCCAAGAAGGCAAGCCCAACTCCACAGCCAGGCTGCCAGGCCTGCAGCAACTGGCTCAGCCTGAGTCTGCAGCCTCAGCTCCTGTGATCTCCCCCAGCGGATGCTTCAATCTAGACAGATAGGACTGGTGCCCAGACCCTTCTCTCAGCATTCCTTCCAGCTGGATGTCTTCCTCCCCTTCTCTCCACGTGATCTCCCTCTACTGAAATGACTTCCATTTCAACATCATATTCCCAACCAAGGTCATGGTGGGGCTCAATAAGATTTTTTTTTCCTTTCTGATTTTGTGTGTGTGTGCGTATGTGGTGGTAAAACACACATAACAAAATTTACGAGCTTAGCCATTTTTAAGTGTGCAGTTCAGTGGCATTACACACATTCACACTGTTGTGCAACTACTACCATTCATCTCCAGAACTTTTTTTTCATCTGCAAAACTGAACCTTTATACCCCTTAAACAACAACTCTACCTTCTCCCTTCCTCTCAGTCCATGGCACTCAAAAAGTTTTTGTGGAATGAATGAATGAATCATTGAACGAATGAAGACATGAATTAATCTGACCTCAACCCTCCCCACAAAAGCCAGAAGTACTGTCTGTTTCTGCTGGGCTCCCACGATACTATCTTCACATCTTTCTCAGACTTGTTTCAATCAATCTTAAATGACCCTTTTTTGCACACCTGTATTCTCCTTCAAGGCGGGAACTATGACTTATTTGAAAGGCTAAGTTTGGGTCCAAAAGCACGCATTTAGCTTCTCCTCCATGTTGTTAGATCCAAAGGGTGAGTCTGAGTCCTCCTCTTACAGCTTTTGCTACCAGTGAATCAAGCCCTCTTGTTTGACCACTCTCTTCACTTGGCTTCCAGGCTAGCACTCTGGGTTTTCCATCTACCTCACTGGCTGTTCTTTCCCTTTGCTGGTTCTTCCTCATCTCCCCACCTCTTAATGTAAGAGTGCCCCAGGGCTCGGTCCTGGTTCTCCTGTCTTCTCTGTATTCCTTCAATCACCCCCTGGGTGATCTCACCTAATCTCATATTACCTATAGGCTGAGGATGCCCAGATTTCTCTCCAAGTGCAGACCTCACCTCTGGACTCCTGGCTAATATATCCTACTGCCTGTTTCAGGTAAGATGTCAAGTGGACAGGAGGTCTGTGTGAGATGTGTTCCATGTCTCAAACTTGACACGTCTCACACAGACCCCTGATCTTCCCCCAGACCTGCTCCTCCAGAATCTTATCCATCTCAGTTTAAGGCCATGGTCTTCCAGTTGCCCAGGCCAAAGATTCGGAGTCATTCTCGTCTTGTCTCGTCTCTTTCTCTCTTATTCTCTATCCAATCCTCTGGTTTCTACCTTCAAAATATATTCACAATGTGACCATTTCTCACCTCCTCCACCATTACCAGCCTAGATTATTGCAATAGCCTCCTAATTGGTGTCCCTGCTTTCCCTGCTTCTATTTTTGGTGTCACTCCCACTTCCACCCATAGCCTATTCTCAATACAGGAGGGAATCTGTTACAACATAAATCAGATTATGTCATTTCTTTGCTTAAAATTCTTGCAAGCCTTCCCAGCAAGGACAATGCCAAAAGGATAAATGTTTCCAGAGCAGACCTGCAGGCCCTGGGGCAGCGATGGGGGAGGCAGGGCCTTCAGGCCTGCATCTTCCTCTCAACCATCTATTTCTCGACTGGCAGTCCTGACACACCTCCTATTATCTGATTCCTTAAAGAAAGGAAACTTTTTAAAGGGAGAAAAGTAGAATCAATCAGCTTCCTTTTCCAGTTAGGACACCACAAGAAGCCAGTAACACCCACATTTCTTAAGAAGCAATAAGAAAGATATGTCAAGTCTGCCACCACTTAATGACTAGTTTCCAAAGAGAAAGCTAGCCTCTCAGGGAACAGTTGGTGCTGGTGGTGAGTCCTCCTGAAGCACCCCCTGCCCCCTCCAGCTGTTCACCACGCCCTATTTGCCTAATTGTCTCCAGACTCTGTCCCCCTCCTCAACCCCTCGACGCTGTGGCTGGAGGGTGAAGTCCAAATGACATAAGGATCCAAAGACTTGAATTAGCTCAGGTCTCATCTGTTCTCCCCAGAACTACAGCAGCAGCCTCTCTACCAGTCTCCCCAGCTCTCCTCATTTACTTATTTCCAACTACAACTTTACACAGTGATAATTTTAAGAAAACCTAAATTTGATCAAGTCCCCTGCTTTAAAACTCTCCAAAGAGTTCCTACATTGCCATACTATAAATTCTTCAGAAGATATTATACAGTGAACCATAGTAAATATTCTTTTCTATCTTCCGTAGATGCTTTTCTTCTGCCTTCTTCCTTAAAAGTCCTTGCTTGCGAGCCCCCTGGTGGCCTAGTGGTTAGGATTCCGAGCTTTCACTGCCATGGCCCGGGTTCAATCCCTGGTCGGGGAACTGAGATCCTGCAAGCCATGCAGTGTGGCCAAAAAAAAAAAAAAAAAAAAGGCCTGGCTTGATCTAATGGGGGTGGGTAAACCATCCGGCTCAGATTAGTCTACTCCCTGCAACAGTGATAGGTCAAAAAGGATAAGCACATCGCCCAAGCTGGGCCAACCATAGCCTTTCTCTAGGATCAATATATGGATGCAGAGAAAGGAGTTCTCCCTTCACTGGAATTGGTAAGCGGGAGCTGTCAGCAGTGGTGCCCCCCAGGGAGGGTGGCCTGTCTGCAGTAGAAAAGACTGATGTCAACACACAAAGAATGTAAGGTGCCAGATAGACCACCAGCAGCGTCAACTCCCATTCCAGAACCTCTTGCTTTTGTGAACTCCTACAGCACCCTTCCCAGTTATGGAACCAAGAACTACCCACTTATGCCTCAGCTAGCTGGAGTCCCAACAGGCCCGCCATGACGTTTTCTGTATCTGTGCCTTTCCCCACAATGTTTCCTCTGCCCAGAATGTGTGCTCCTTGGGTTTTACACAGCAGCCAGGCTTTCTCTGCGGAGCCGGCCCTGAAGGGAAGCACAGTTAGTCCAATCTTCCGGTCATGCTCTAAAGGGCCTAGAATATACCTACTCTGTTACACTTACACCACTCCCCTAGCTCCCCAATCTCCTAGCTAGTTGCCCAAGCTAGAAACCTCAGACTCACCTGGTCCTCGGACTTCCTTGTGGCCCGCATGGACTCTCCCTTCTTCCTTTCTGCCCCACGTCTGCTGTCGCAGTCCAGAAATGCATCCTCACCTCCCTGGGCCCAGGCACCAGCCTCCGGGTCTCTCTGCCACTCCCCTCCCCATCCCTCCACACTGCTGCAGAGTTGAACCTCCAACATCCCTCCTGCCACCTACAGAGTCAAACCCCTGGCGTGAAGGCCCTTCACACACTGGCTTCAACCCAATCCTCTAATTTCTCCCAACCACTTCCACTTCCAGGAGGATGCGGTAGACACACCTTTCCCTATTCCACCTGCTGTGCACAACAAAAACCCCTGCACGTGATATGTAAAACAAACAAGAGAGGACTCTGAAAGGCGGAGTGAAGAAGGCAGACCAGTGAGGGGCCTCAGGCCTGGAGGAAGGACACCATGGTGAGTGGCCTGCATTTTCTTTTTGCCTCACTTGGAACGGAAGAACCTGGAGATGCCAACAAGCACAGACGAAAAAGGCTCCAACAAAAGCTTGCTGCCTCGAGCAAGATAGACAACTTTTAGATAGTAACTGCCCTATATCAGCCAAACACCACAGAAAACCCCATGGTCCCACCCACACCCATACAACAAAGTGCAAATGACATGTGCAAAAATCATCTACAGCTAACCATACACTTAATGGTGAAAGACTGAATGCTGCCCCCCAGGATTAGGAATAGGCAATGCTGCCCACTCTTACTCAGCAAAGAGCCAGCACAAGAGGCAACAAACGGAAATAAAACAGATTGGAAAGGAAGAAATCATCTGTATTTGTAGATTATGTGATTGTCTAGATAGAAAATCCTGTGGAATATACAAAAAAAAAAAAAGCCTGCAACTAATTAGTGAGTTTATCTAGGATGTAGGATACAAAATAAAAACTCAATTGTTTTTCTGTATACTAGCAATGAACATGTGGACACTGAAATTAAAAATACAGTACCATTCACAATCACTAAAAAAAGAAAAAGAAAAGAAAAAAAAGAAAATGAAAGAAACACTCAGGTGTAAATATAATTTCTTCCAGCAAATCACTGTATGATCTAGCCACATGGGTCTACTCTGTCAGGAGGGCAGGAACAGTACATTTGTTTCCCTCTCCAATGAAACCAAAATACCCAGCCAGTGCCCAGCACCTAGTAGGCATGCAATATTTGCTGCCACAGCTCGTACCCTGCTCTGTTTAAGATAGACTTTCTTCCCCTTATGCTCCTAATGGGAGCACCAACTACTAAAAAATTCCATCTCTCATTTCTGCCTTGGCAGGTCATGATTGCCAAGTAAGAACCAGGAAAACTGCTTCCGCTTCCACTCCCAAACACACTTATATTCTTACATTACACACAGCATGGATTGGAAGTGGCCTCTGCAGGTATCTCTTGGTTACCCAGCGGGACACTGGGTCCCTTCCACATCAGTCCAAGGGGCCCCAAGACTCAGTCCAAAGATCCCAGGCAATGATGTGAGACCATTGCCAAAGTTGTTCCATCCAGGCTCTGTGCTGGGAGGAGCTACAGATGTCCTCCCTCTGTCTGAAAGCTCAGTTGTGGAAAAGAATTGCCCATCTGTGCTAAAGAAAGTACTGTGGAGGAGAAGAGGCTACGCGAGATACATCAGGGCCCAGAGGGCGTCCAGATACCTTTTTTCAAAAACTTTCCCCCTCTTTTTACTTCTGTGGGTAGAAAGTGAGTCTAATAGTCATTAAGCAAAAGCCAAGAATCTCAGAACTATCCCGATTCCTTTCTTTCTGTCACACACCACCACCAACCCCGCAGCAAAACCTGTTGTTCCACTTTCAGAACAGATCTCAAATCCAACCACTTCTCCGCACCTCCACCATCACCACCACTCGGGACCTGGCTGCTCTCACCACTCACTGGGTAACGAATGGCAACAGACTCGACTTCTCTCCCTGAGTCCTCCCTCAACACAGTAGTCAGGGTGAGCCTTTCATGATGCAACTCAGATCAGTCACTCACAATGCAACCAAGTCCTGACAATGACCTTAATGGCCTGCCCCCTTCACTTCCCTGCCTTCACTTTCCACCATGTCCTCATCTTCTCCTCGCTCCACTCCAGCCACCTTAGCCACCTTTACTTGCTGTTCCCATGCCTAATGCTCTATCCCAGTTAAACCCACGACTCACTTCTTCCCCTCATTCACCACTACACTATGAGTTCACCAAAACCCTTTTTATTTTACCTTGTGAGCACATGGCTGGACTACATTTCCCAGCCCTCCTTGCAGTTAGGAGTACACTGAGTGTGACTGAGTTCTGGGTGGGAGGGATGCATGCTTCTTCCAGACTGGCCCACAAAAACCTCCCCACAAAGTCCTCTCTCTTTTTCCTCACCCTCCAGCTGAATGGAAAGGAATCTGAGGGCCTTGAAGAGGGCAGAGCCACAAGATAGAAGAAGTGTGGGTCCCTCAATAACCACCAGGAAGGATGCCTGCTTAACCAGGAGCAGCCACATTGGAACTTTTCTATATGAGAAATAAAAGTTCTCTTGGGTTGATATGCTGAGATTTGGGGGGCTGTTTGCTATTCAACCTAACAATTTGGTCTCCTTCTCAATGAGGCCTTCTTTGATTGCTCTATTTAAAATGCTCCCAACGCTTCTTAGCTGACTGCCTTGCTTTCTTTTTCTCCACAGTCCTTATTACCATATAGCGTACTGTATATTTTATTTATTATTTTTTTCTCTACCTCCCCAAATTTGAATGTAAGCTGAAGGCAGGAATTTTTGCTTTTTTTTGTCGTATCCCCTGGGTCTAGAACAGTGCTTGGAATGTTGTAGACAATCATGTGTTGTTGAATGAATGAATAAATGAATAAATGAATGAATGAATGGACTACATGGGCTCCAAGGTCAGAAAGGCCTTGGAGTGGAGGCCCACTCTGCCATTTACTACCTGTGTGACCTGGGGCAAGTTACTCTCCCTCTGTAAGACTCGTTTCCTTCAACTGTAAAATGAGGGTAACAGTGCCTTCTTTATAGGGACTGGGAATAATTAAGATCATGAACATAAATCTTTCAGTATAGTGCCTGGAAACAGCTCAGGCTCCATACACGCTAATTACCAGCACTGTCAACTCAAGGCCAGAGGACAAGACTGGGTGTCAGGTGCTGGCAAAGTCACTGGTAGGGACACCTATCAGAGAGGAAGAAACTGAATGGACTATTTACATGCACAAACTCTTCTAGAAGAAATCGTGGCAAATACCTAGGTAGTGAAATTCAAGAGCAGCCTAAAAGTTCTCAGTAAATTGCAAACGATCAGAAAAACATGACAACTGGTGTCAGGGGTGATGAAAAGTCTGCAGAAAAGCACTGCTCTGGAGAGAGCACAACCCCAATAATGAGAGATCACTTTGTGCCTTTTAAGAAACAATTTTCACAGCAAAGCTCCAGAAAAGAGAGGCCTCTTGCATCATGAGGACAAGGTAATAAGGCTATAAAAATGGAACTCAAATAAACGACACACAGAGCCTACATGGGCCCAATTTTCCAGGAAAAACAGTGATCGCTACAGCATTCAGATGAGGCAGTCACACTTGTGCCTGAGCATAGCAAATAGCTTTCAGAAATCATTAGGCTGCAGAAAAGGCACTGAGTTTGCCAAATTAGCAGTGCCAGCTCTCACCTGCCCTTCTCTGTCATGCTCTCGTCTTTCTACTGACAAGAGGACACAGACAATCATAGCCAATGTCTGCACCTGCTTCACCATCTTCAAAATACACAGCATCCTGGAGTGAGCAGCACCTCAGTCAGAACCCTGCAGAACCCTGCAGAACCCTTCCATTGCCCTTTGTGCCTGCAGCCTGACCAACCCCTCTCCCAGGCCCTCTCAGCTTTCACTGGCTCAGACCTGCTCTCAGATCTCACCTCCTGGAACTCTCTGCAGTGCTGGGCCTTGTTGACAAACCCCCTTTTTGAAACTCCTTCTTCCTGTGGCCCCTCACAGCTCTCACAAACTCCCCCATACCCACCACTGCGATCCCTCTCATCTCTGTCTCTGGCCCCCTCTTCCACCTCTGCACCTCTAAACATTGGTACCCCAAGCCTCTACGATAGGATGTCTACCCACCTTTCTGGTTCTAGTGCCTGTTCTTCCCCTATATTGGAGGCAGGACAGCTTGGTGGTTAGAAGCAGATATTCTGGAGCCAGACCAACCGGGTCTGATCTTAGCTGTACAGCACTATGGTCTTGGACAGATAATAAATTGTTTTATGTCTATGTCTTCATCTGTAAAATGGAGACAATTATAGAAGACCTCACTTGGGTCACTGCAGGGATAAAATGAGCTAATATAGATAAAGGTCTTAGAACCATGCCTCGCACCTGATACACTCCATAGTGTGCTAGCTATGACCACTATTACATGAGCCCATTGTTTCAGCCAAACCCCAAACATACACCATGTCCTTCTACCTCCGCTTCCTCTACTCAGGCCTTTCACTTTTCCTGTGAATGTCTATCTCAGCCAGGCTTTAAGGTGCTGACAAAAGCAACCACTCTTTAACACCTTTCTATATTCCCTCACCCCAGCTGTTCAATGAGATGGAATACCTCCCTTCTCTAACAGGGTGGGGCAGACTTCTCCCAGGGCCCTCTTCCTAATCTCGCTTGAATAATCATTAATTTTAGATGTGTCTTACCTTCCCACTCCCAGTTCATGAACTCCTCAGAAACAGTGGTGCATTGGGTTTTTTTCCCCAAATTTTTATCCCCTGTAACCTTATACACTGTAAAGACTCAGTCAACATTTGCTGGGTTAAGCTGAAATGCAGAGCCTAAAGCCTGGGTCTACATAACAATCTACAGAGACTAAAACAACAACAGATCAGCAGGACAGGGGAAGCCTCCCCCATCACCCCAAAGCCAACACAGATTTCAGGTTAAAAAGAATACAGGGGGAACTTCCCTGGTGGCACAGTAGTTAAGAATCCACCTGCCAATGCAGGGGACATGGGTTCGAGCCCTGGTCCAGAAAGATCCCACATGCCGTGGAGCAACTAAACCCATGCACCACAACTACTGAGCCTGTGCTCTACAGCCCGCGAGCCACAACTACTGAAGCCCGCATGCCTAGAGCCTGTGCTCCACAACAAGAGAAGCCACCACAATGAGAAGACTGCACACTGCAACGAAGAGTAGCCCCAGCTCACCGCAACTAAAGAAAGCCCACGTGCAGCAACGAAGACCCAATGCAGCCAAAAAAAAAACAAAAAAGAATACAGGGGACCAAGTCAGTCATATTTGTTTCTCAGTTTCATTCTAGCCATTTCCTAATGGCCAAGAAAAAGCCAACCTTTTGGCAAGTTTGCAACCTGCTTCCACTTCTAAGAGTATTCCTGACAGGCTCACTCTGTCTTAGGGAGACATGTTTTCTTCCCTCAAAAATCCTATTTACTTTTTGTTTTAGGCTACTTCTTAAAAACATCCTTAAGAAGAGATCATTGTTTATTTTATTTTGTTATTGTTTTAAATAAAGTGCCAAAGATATAGGGACACATAATTCCTCAATTTGAGCAGGTAGATTACTCCTTAAGAGAATGTACTGGGCTCACCTCCACACTTAAGAACAAACAAGCCATGTATTACTTGTAAATACACAGCCTTTCACTTACATCTAGTTTCACATTACTGTTAGCCTGCTTCTTCATTCATGGAAAACACGACAAAGACCTTCCTAGCATTTAAAGTAAAATTTGAATATATCCTCATTCTTCTTGGAAAAAAAAATTCTGATTCTCCATCTAATCTTGGGCCATTGCCATTAGCTAGATAAATGCCAAACTAATGAAATGAGTCTGTAATACACAAAGACGGCTTAATGCAGCATGAGCTGAAAGAGCAAAAATTAGAAGTAATCTAAATGCCCCATAACAAGCTCACGTCTTATTGAGGGCATTCCCTTGATAGTTATGCAGCCATCTTAAAGAAGCATGCTGAAAACGAGGGAGCCACATGGAAAAACGCTGAGGATATCATCTTAAGAGGAAAGGGGATGCAATGTGTAGGGATATGTGTTTGTGCCACTAAGGTTGCCCCAGCTGGGCAGATTAGGTCGCAGGTTAGAAGTAAGAAGCAAGGAAAATTAGGGGAAAGCTGAGAGAAAATCTCAGTAAACAGGGCCAGAGGGGCTGGTGGTAGGAAAATGTGAAGCCTGGGCATGGGGCAGGGACCCTACTTAGGAGTACAGAATGGGAGATAGGAAAGGCGCCCCAAAGCCAAGGTCATTTCAGGAATTCTATCCCAAAGCAAGCAAGGGGAATGGAGAAGAGAACCCTTCCATTGCAGAATGAATCAATCTCTGGGTGAGAAAACAATTTTCAAACCCCTAAGATACTTAAAGTCAAGCCTTGGCCTTTCCACAGTGTTGCCACCAGGCTCCCACTGGAGGGCTCGGCCCTTCCTAAGCCTCTGAGGCTAATCCCGCCCCAAGGCAGGAGGGATTTAAGGGGCTCTAGCCTAGAACACAGGGATTTCGCTTGTTTGCTGATAGCCTGGCAGATAAAGAAAGTGAGCCCCAGTGAGAACAAGTATCTTGGCCAAGGCCACACAGAGAGTTAGGGGCTGAGCTGACACTTGAATCTGAGTCTGCCAGTCTCTGGGTTTAAAGCTCTTCCGTAGAGCAACCTGATACAAGACTGACAGACGAGGCAGACTGGCCCTGCACAAAGTGTCAGCACCCAGCTGCTGACAGAGATGCAGTGGCTTATGAATAGGTGAACCAACCAGAGCAGGGCAGGAAGATCCCAGGGACCCCAGGGTACCAACAGTTGCCCCCAGAGAGAAAAAGCCCCCTCTTGTACCCCAGTCCATGCCAAACCCCTGCCTCTAACCCCTCAGCCTCCTGTACTTTGTGGGTTCAGATGAAGCTCACTGCCCTTGTGGGCGTCAATGTTGGTCCCTAAAGGCATGACCTCCGGCACTGCTGTGCCACCTGTGGGTTCCACAAGACAACTCCATCTCTGGACAGGAGAAAAAGACTCCAGAGCTCCTCCCCACATCTCCCGTCCCCCTTGATTCCTACCCATACCCCTACCAGAATCCCCAGTCGAGACACCTCCTGCCAATACAAGAGGCCAAACTTCCGGTCTGGCATGTAAGGTCCTCCCTCAAGGGGCCCACACCACCTACCTAATCAGGCCTCCTAAGGCACCCACACCCCTCCCCAGGCTGGCCAGGGGCTGCCCTCTCGTCCCTTATGCCACCTCCAGAAGCCATGCTCTCCTCCCCTACCCCAAAGCCCCTAAGCGGCAGCTCAAGCTTTCTCTCATTTTCCCAGGCCTCCTCCAAACACATTGGTGTTGCTCACATTGTCTCCACTGAATGACCCCAATCCTTCGTGGGCTAAGTAGCCAAAGGGCCAGGCTCTCAAATATGGAACAAGCAGGTCACCCAGACACTGCCATCCAAAGGACTATGCACAGGAGGCCCTCTTTTCCCCCAAACCTGCTCTAAATACACCATTAGAGATTCCATCATTTAAGTGGTTGTCAAACTCTCCCTTGATCCGCCTTGGGATGGGGTGCAAACATTAGGCAGTGATGCTGGAGCCAGGACAGCTAGTAAGGGTCCTGATGGATTCGAGAGCATCCCACCTACCACAGCTGCCTGCAATGAGCACTTCCTGGGCTCCTACTACGTGCCAACCAGTGGGCACAGGGCACAAAGACACAAATCCAAATGCACCAGTCGTTGCAGGAATTCAGACTCAAAGAGAAAAGAGTGAGATAAGCCTCTCTAATGCAGCGTGACAAATGTCACCCAGAGAGAGAAGGCACAGAGGGAAGAACAGCAAGGAAGAGAGGCAGCCAGGATTCAATTCAACAGAGAAGGGGCTGGGGAAGGGCTCAGAGAAAGCCGAACGGTCCCTGAGGGGTCATCAACAACAACAAGCAGCAGAAGAGTCGCCAGCATGTACTGGGCGCTGACTGTCTGCTGAGCACCGCACCGAGCACTTCGCTTGCTCTACTGCAAACTCATGCACTCGTTCATTACGGACCCCTACTACCTGTCAGGCACTGTTTTAGGCACTCCGGATAGAGCAGTGAACAAAATAAACACGCGTTTCTGCCCTCAGAACTATTGAAAGAAGACAATAAACCAGATAAATAAGTAAAATGTATTATATGTTAGATGGCAGTAAGCACTAAGAAGAAAAGTAAAGCAAGAAAGGGAGACAGGGAACGTGGGGGTGGGGCAGTGGGCTGGGTGGTACAACTTTAAACCAGGTGACATCAGAGAAAAGACCTGGAGAAGCTGCATGAACAAGCCATCCAGGTATCTGGGGGAAGAGCATTCGAGGCAGAGGGGCAGCCAGTGGAAAGAGCTTGGACAGGAAGCACGCCTGGCGTGTTTGAAGAACAGCAAGGATTCCAGGGTGGCTGGAGTGAAGCGAGAGAGGGGCAGGCAGGGTCAGTGCAGACAGCCGCACGAGTTGTGCACTGCACAGCTCAGGAGGGCGCCGCTCACATGCACCACAGTGCGCTACGCAGAACCCAGTCTGCTCAAATCCTCACCAGGCCCTGGGGTGGGAGATGAGGTCAGAGAAGTACTGGGAAGCCCTGTGGGCCAGGAGAAGGCTTTTCCTCTGAGTGAGACAAGAAGCCACTGTCAAGAGGGTTCTGAACTGGAGGCATGACCTGAGCTGAGCCCCTCTGCACAGGATCACTGGGCAGAGAGCACAGAGTAAGGAGGCAAGGTTGGAAGCAGAAAACTGCTTCGGAGGCTATTGCAATAATCACACTCAACTATGTATTGTATTATCCTCACAATCCCACGAGGATGGTTCAATGATCACTCTTTCATAGATGAAGAGATTAGGCTCAAGAGAGACTTGGTAACTTGCCCAAGGTACTCAGCTAGGCAGTGGCAGATCGGCCAGGGCTGGGAAGCAGGGGATGAGTACATTCCAGGTGGAATGAATAGCATCAGTCATAGAACAGGAGACTGGCAGGGCTTGCACACTTGGGGAAAACGGCAAGGGCAGTCAGCGAAGGCCTGTCTGTGCCCTGGCCACTCTCACACAGAAGCCTGCTAGCAGTGTCCAAGCCAGCACTGCTCCCTGGACCAGAACCACCACCGCCTAACCCAGCTCCCTCTCCACGCTTGTCATCCCCACCTCAGTCCACAGGCAGCCAGAAGAGTCCTTAAAAAACATAGATCAGATATTATTTCTTGCTCTCAACACTCCAGTGGCTTCCCTTCATGCCAGGTGACCAGTAGACCCTCAAGTGATGCTGAGTGAATGGATGACTCCCTCATCCCTGCAGCCTCATCCAGGCCATCCTGTCTCAAAACAGGGGGAAGGGCCACCTCTTCCATCCCTCCTCAGCAGGTGTGGCCAGGACACCATATTAACCAGTCAAAATACACGAGGAGAGAGGGCAGCATTCAGACAACCTTGGGGCAACTTTCAGATTAAATTTTTTTAAATAAAATTGCTTACTCCAGAGCAACCTGGACACACTTTACCACGTTGTGGCCAAGGAAAAGGAGGTCTGCAGATATGCTTGGGCTGGAAAGACTGTAACAGGTGCCTTGTCCCTCTGAGTTTCCAAAGCTCTGGACAGCACTCTCTGTGGGGACGATGTCTAAGAGCTGCATGAGCTGGACAGAGTCATAGGCACTAGGCAGCCAATGAAAGGCCTTCCTCACCAAGTCTGTGAATTTAAGGGGTGGAGCCAATGACTATTCTCTTCTGGAGGCTAAATACAGTGGACCAAAGTTATCTCAGAAACTAGGGAAAACTATGAAATTAAGGCTGAAACAAAACTTTACCAAATGTGAGCTGGCGACTATTTGGAACAAAAGGATTTATTTCCCAAGGATCACTACCACTCCCATGGTTAAAACCAGGCCCTCTGAGGGTCAACTCCTTCCAAAGCCTTTGTTATAAGCAGAAGGAGATACATAAACATACACACATACACTTGCATGTATGCAGATATATTTTTACAGGAATGGTAACAACACCGAAAGAATGAAAATAGTAACAAGCTCTCCCCCACCCACCCACCCAAGAAAACCGAATTTAGTAACAGAGAGCCTCCCAAGCAGGCCCTGGTAGGAGTGTTAAATGATCACTGCATGAATGACTTGTTCTCTGGTTAAACGGCACAGTTTGTGGGTGGGAGAGGGGTGGGGGGAGCTCTGGAAGCCAAGTGAGTCCCCAGACCCCTTCAGGAGGCAGACAACTTCAAGTTTTCCTATACTGCATCAAACCGGTACGTGGCAAGCTTCAAAGGCTTTGCTCTTTGAGCAGGAAGATGGGAGGAGAAGGGTCAGAGAAGCAGTCGTAATATCTGTAGAGGAAGGGGGCTGAGTCTCCATGGGGGTGAGGGGCCTGTCTGTCCCGGTTCTCGGAAAGAGGAGACACGAAGAGCAGGATGAATGGCTGAGTCCTAGTCTGACAGAGAAGTATAATATAAAAGAAGGCTCAACAAGGGAGTTCAGGAAAATTACTTTTATTTGACCAACTCCAAGCTTTTCTGGGCAGTCAAAAGCCAAGCAGATAAGTGAGGCAAAAAGGTCCTGTGAGAGCTGGTCATCAAGACTTTCAGAAAGGGCAACAGCTCAGTGAATTCTTCCAAATACATGCAAAGGTCAGACTCGGGCACAAGCGAAAGGACTGGGGGTGGCTGGGTGATGGGGAAGCAGGGTGAAGCTAATGAAAACTAGTTGCCCGAAGGTGACAGCCCAATGTCCCACTGGAGGGACAATGAGAAGCTGGTCCTCATTAAAAGTTGGAAATTAGGGAGAGAATATAAGCTTATCTTTAGACAAAGTTGTGGCATGCACAAATCCAGACCCCTATGTGCAAACTGGCTCATCACTGTTTGGAAAACATAGACATGCACCTTGGGCAGTCCAGAGATGGGCAGGTGGAGGGACCAAGAGAGCCGGCCCCTGGCTCATGCCTTCAGCTTTTGCTTTCTCCACCTGTAGATCCCGGCTGGCCCAGGCTGACTGAATGGGAGAAGCAGCTCAGAGGTCTCCTTGATCTCACCCCTCTGCGCCAGAAAGTACCGAGGACATAGCAGGAGCCAGGCCTTGGAAGCTTTCCAACTCTGGTCCCCCTGCTCCACTACAAATGGGCGCATGTAACCACCTCTGGGGCCACTCTTACAATCTGTAATTGTCTTTATCATTTATTTCTCCGTGGACTGCTTCTCTCTCCCACCAGAATGAAAGCTCCATGGGAGCAGAGGCCAGGCCTGCCTTGCTCATCGCTGTGCCCCCAGCCAGTATCTAGAACAGTGGCTGCCACATTGCAGGATCATAGCAAATGAATGCATGGCTCGGAGACTGCCTGGCTTCAAACACCAAGCAGTCATCTCGAAGAGCTGTGCCTGAGCCTGCCCTGCCCTGTCATGAACAGATGGAGGGGACACTAGAACTGGAAGGGTCCTGAGAAAACAAAGGACAGGGTCACACAATCCCAGGGTAATAGAGCCAGAGGTACCTGAGGGACACAGGAATACAGGATAAAGGAAAACAAGTCACACAGTGAAGGGGAAACCTGCAAAATTCATTTCCTTAAGTGACTGTAATAAAGGCTAGTCAAATTCCAGGAGCAGCATTACTCAGGACATCTTTCCTAACACATTATAAACATTTAGCTTTCTATGTTAACTTCCAAAAGGAAAACATCCTCTTTATAACAAGTTCCTAAATGCCTCAGTCAGAAAATAATTTGGAGAGGTCTGAGTTAACATGATGGTTTGAAACCCAGGCCAGGTTGCCAAAAATAAAGACTCTTGATTTGGCTGGAGAGTATTAATTTGTGGGACTAATTTTTAACTGGCCTTTTATGATTATAAAAGTAATACATGCTCATTGTTGAAAAATAGGAAACCGCAGAGAAGAAGATGAGAATGAAAATCACCTCTAACTCCACAAGATGAGAACCACTGATAACACTGGTGCATTTCCCTCCTTCTATGAATGAAATTTTAAGAGTTGAGTGTACACCGTGAATATAATTTCAGTTCCTGCCCTCTTCCAGTAAAGTTCACTTAAAAGCACTCCATTGGTTTCCAAGAAAGAAGTTTACCCTCAGTGAATAAACAAATTAAATAACAAAATGAATAAAAGAAACCCTTCATGAAGTTAAAAAAAAAAAGTGATTATTCCACTGAACCCCCATTTCCTTAGCAAAAGAAAAAAAATCACTACAGCTGAGACAAAAATGGCCCATAAGATAGAAGGATTAAACTCATCTTTGTATCCTCTTACCTATATCATATTTTCAAGAAATATATTTTGAACAAGCCACACATTTTTCAAATCAACAGAAGAATTTTATAACTGTATCTTATTGTTTTGAAGCAAAAAATCAAGTCTTAATGGTCTTGGGAAAGTTTTATCTTCCAATCTGCAGGTGAACCAAACCATTTAAAGATGATCAGTTCACATTCACGGACCATGACATCCAAGCGAAAGTCTTATCTCCAGTTTTGTTGTATTCTGTGACCTAAACTGTGGAGTAAGCAAATCGCCTTGCCAAGGACATGTGTGTCATGTGCTACCCGGCTGGGAGCTGCCCTGATGTCTGCCTGCATCCTGGTGGGGCACGTGGTTTTACATGTAGGCCCAAGGCCTTGGCCAGTGGAGAGTAGAAGAACCTTTCCACCTAGCAGAGAAGACTATCCAGGATCAAGAGCTCCTTAGCACAAGGCATTTTTTTTTCACCTCTCATAATAGTTCACACTTCATTCAACAAACGTGTCCATGTCAGGCACTGGGCTGGGTGCTCTGGACACAAAGGTGAACAACACTGAATAACACAGACGCTGTGCCCACTTCCACGGAGCTGCAGTTTGCAGAGCACTTCCCCATCCATTATCCTCACACTAAGCCTGGGAGACAGAAAGGTCATCGCCATTGTTCCCATATTCTAGATGATAAGGCAAACATTCATTGGAGTATTTTACCCCAGGTTATGACATGGAAGAGCTAGACTCAAATCTAGGTTTTCTGACTCTTCATCCAGTGCCTAGTTTCTGAGCAATGAGTTGCCCTGACTTCTAGATGGCTGCACGTGTCCTGGTTTCTGGAAGCCTTCTTAAATTCTGACCCTGGACTCAGGCATCTTCCCAGCTTTCCTGGCAAGAGTTTCAGATCCTATTTACCCCCTTCTACAGTGTAGCACACTGCTAGCCTCCCCCAGTGTTCAGTCTCCTTTCCACCCTGAAAAACAGATTTTGCTGGACTCACAGCCTCCCAACTGAAGATATTTCCCAGCTTCCTTTGCAGCTAAATGTAGTCATAGGACTAAGTTCTGGCCAATGGGATAAAAGAATGTGCTACTTCCAGGTCTTGCCCTTAAAATTACTGTATGTATTACTCCCTGATCCTTTCCCCTGGGAGACAGTAAAAACTGAAGCTTCCACCTTCAACCACCAAGTGGAAGCCACTTGGTGGAAGCCACTGTCTTCATGTTGAAGACAGAAGGCCTGGACCCTTATCTACTCTAAACTGGTACATGAGAAAGAAATCAGCTTCCACCCAATTTCAGCCAATGTGTCTGTGGAGCTCCCTAATATAGGAATTTGCTCTGTGTCCCATCTAATACAAGAAGCTTGAGTGAGACCAGTTCTACATTCTCTTAGCAAAGCCCCTTGTCGCCAATTAAATACCTTAAAGGGGATGTTCAAAACTATATAAGAAAGTATTCCATTCAGGTTTATTTCATGGAAAACTTTTCAAAAATGAAATTAACAGGATCTCCAAGATGATTTATGTTCAGGTCACAGGAAAATTGAGAGGGCCCAGAAAAGCAAACCAGCCTCCTATAGTAACAGGAGGGGAGACAGCTCTAAGTGGTAACACCACCAGTTCTCTCTCCTACAGCAGTTTACTCCATTCCTAGAAAAGGCACCAAGAGCTGAAATCATGTGAATCAAGGCTCATTTCTCCATGGAAACAATGTGATAATAAGAGCTTGTGTTCCCAACCAAGAACTCGACGGTCAACTTTTTAAAGAAATTACATAAACTCCATGTTTTAGCATCTATTAAAGCCTTGGGACTTTTAAAGCTAGAAGGGCTGCTGGTCCAATAATATACCGCAGAAGATCTTTGTATGTTCTGTACCATCAAAAGTAGGTGCAAATCAATTAAACCTAACACAGTAACCAATCACATGACCTTTCATTTATTCTGATTCAGTAACAGTGTAGTTTGTAGCACTTCACTTCAATAATTCCTGCTGACCTCTGAATATAGTAAATCAGAACACTTAAGAACATCTTCAACAGAGTAAGCAAAGAGGAACTTGGGAAGAAAGTAGAAGTTGTCAGAAAAGTGGTGTTTAAGCCTGACTCTGCCACTGACTAGCTTTGGGACCCTGGACTGTAGTTTAAATTCTCTAGGTATTTCTAGCCTGCAAAATGTGTCTTGATAACTCCTCTCCTCATAAGGCTGTGGTGAAGACTAGACAAGACAATACATGTAAAAACTACTTTGTAAATCACACATGAAAGGTGGATGGCATTGTTATCATGACCGTGACCTCGGGAAAGGCTTTTGTGAGATTTTGATGAGCATCAACGTGAAAATGGAGCAGACTACCAACTACCCAGCCACTTTTTGAAAAACTGACCCAGAGCAATTCTTTCGTAGTCCTCTCTTTCCCTCTTTAAAATCCCCCCATAGGCACTGGCTGGCAAGAGTTAGTCAATCTGCTGCATTCATCCTTGCCATCCATTTGCTCACAAGCCACAGGGAAGCCGGCAAGAGCTGCTAGATGTCAGCCATGGCCATGAAGGAGGGAGAGACATGGCCACTATCAACCAAAAATGCCTTCCAAAGACCCACTGTGCTGTCAGAAACCTCAAAACCAGATTCAGAAAGCATTTTTGGGTCCCAGGAAAAGGGAGGAAGAAGAATGCGTCGGGTAAGAGTGCAGGCTCTGGAGTGAGACTGTCCTGGGTTTGAATCATGGCTTTTCCACTCACTGTGTACCATCAAAGGCACTGGGTCTCAGTCTCCCTAACTAGAAAGTGGGACTGACAGTGCCCACCCCACAGGGCTATTGTGAGTACTAAATGGGAAAAGTCATGTGAGCACTTAGCATAGTTCTCGGCAGAATGGTAAATGCTCGAAGGTTAAGTACTGCTATAATTATTATTATGAATAATAAGTACATCATGCAATACTAACAGTAATTAAGATTTGGCAAATCTATAGTCCTTCATATCAAGACTTTGCTACAAGCTTTATAACCAAGTATTACCTGGACAGCATGCTGAATCACCCACTAATTCCCCAAACTAATCAAGGTTCTTCTGGACTTCTTCCTATTGCCCCAGGATAGGTGAAACGTCTAAGAATGCCCAGCTGGCCAGCTGGCTAGATTCTGACACTTGTTTTTCTGGTTCATAGCTGTCCATCACTAGCCTGAGAGGTGTGCACAGAGGAGAAGAGATTAACTAGGATGTCTGCGTCTAACTTTTCTATCTATGCCGAGGTTGGCCCCTCATCTCTCAGGGTGCAATATATCATCATCTTTAAAACACGGCCCTACACCAGCAAAATGAGGCTAGTCAGCACCCATTTGGTGGACAGCGCCACATCCCTAAACACACCCTGGAGGCAGGGGAACAACCTCGGTGCCCTCCGGGCTCTCCCTGAAAGGCTAGTACACCTTCACTATTAACACCACGGCTGCTACTCCCTACAACCAGGGAGCAACTTTACCGCTTCCCAAATCCCTACTCTTTCCTTATCTCACTTCAGCATCAAAACCACACTGTAAGGGGCTGGACAGGAATTGTTATACCTGTTCCACAGACAAGGCATCAGCCACAGTTTGAGACATTAAGTTATTTGGCTTAAACTATCTGGTGCGTAAGTAGCAGAAACAGTCTAGAATGCAGGTTATCCGGTTCCCAATTAGGGAACCTTTCTGGAAAATGTGGGTATTTGTTTTTAAACATTTGACTTCCATAATGGTGCTTTGCTTCTCAAGAATTCATTAATCAAGGTGTCTCGGTCACAGTACAGTGCAGATTCACATACTTAAAAGCCACTCACACAAGCAGATGTTCCCCACGCTCTAGAATTCTGAAGGGCAGCTGAAAACAGCCATGCCGATTAACATAACTGACAATTCCCAGTTCTGGCTCCGCTGAGATGAATCTCTGTCTGGATTCAGCTAGTAGCCTCATATCAGGTCTCTGCTGCGGTTAGTCCCTCTGCTCCAATCCAGCTGGAACATTCATACTGGACTAATGCTTTAGGGAGAATCATTTCACATCACTAAAATCATAATCATAATAAAACAACTTCAGTGGTTTTTACCACTCTCTACCTCACTAGGTAAACTTTGACTTGCCACTTAACGTTGCTGAGTTTCTTCTACAAAACTAAGGAGTGGACTAAATAGAGTCTTGTCCACTTCCAGCTCATGACTCTAAAACCCCCAGCCAAGCCCAAATCCTGCATCTGGAGGACAGTGGGAGACAAAGGATTCCACTGGTCAAGAGTCTCCATGGCTTGGTTTTTACACCTGGATCCACTGCTTCTTAGCTATGTGACCTTAGGCAGGTTACTGGATAACTCTATGCTTCAATTTCCTCATTTCTAAAATGATGCTAATAATTGTACCTACTTCATGGGGTTTTGTAGGCATTGAATCAGGTAATATATGTGAAGTGCTAAGGACATCATAAGAACTCTCTATATATTAGCAATTATTATCGTCTGAAATGAAGAACCCTCCATTCTAGGCAAGGCTGTGTCCCTGAATACAAGCTGGTCATTCCTACCTCTGTGCTTTTAATTATGATGTGTTCCCACCCACTTGCTCCCTGGAAATACCTGTGCTACCCTTTTCTGTGAATCAAAATTCTACACATCCTTAAAAAGTCTGGATTAAATCTGATCACTTCCATGAAGCCTCCTCCCTCACATGGCAACTCACAAAGAACTCTCTAGTCTCTGAATTCCTGTAGCAGTTATAGATCACCTAGACCACTTTATTGACATTATATGTGGCCTTGGTTTATCCATCTGCAGATAAAACTGCAGGCTCCTTGGCCACAACAACTATTTCTGTTCTTCCTCTGGGTCTCCATGGTGCCTGGTATATTGCCCTTCAGGTATTTGTTGACTGAATAAAGAAATGTATAGTACTACACCCAAAGAAATATGCAGTAGGTTTTCTTTTAGTTGATGTGGCTCAGCTATTGATTTGCTGTACTTTGGAGCCAATTAAAGATAACATAAAGATAAACATCAGCAGGGCAGGGACATCCATGGCCAGCTAAGTCCTGATCATCAATAAAAGATACTGATATCTGGCCAACCTGAAGAATAAGAAAAACACAGGTGACAAAAGGAAACAGTATCCTAAAATCCAAAGTACACTGCAAGACCAAGCACATGAGCCTATATACTGTTAGGGTGGGAAAGCTGAGGTTTTCCCAAGCTGAACTCACTCACTCAGCAACAATTTATTGACTACTCTGTGCAGACACTGTCTTAGTTGCTGGGGATACAGCAGAGAAAAAAAAAAGACAAAATTCCTGCCAGTATTCCAGGATCTAAGGAGGAACGCTGGGTATAATGCCACCCTCTAGCTCCCAAGTGAAATCCGCAGAGCAACAACTTCTTGCACCAACTCCTCTTGTTATGCCTTCAAGTAACGGAAAAAGAAAAAAATGAAACATACTATTCACAAGTAATCAAACAGAGGCAGAGCTCAAAGTGCACTGTCACTCCCAATGAGGCTTCCCTCATTCTAGAATCTACTGGGGAAGTTCGCCATGTAGCACTCTGCACCCTAAGACAGCTGAACTCTAAGCCTCTAACACCCTAAGTCCCAGCTGAGCTCTGAGACTAGCATTGCTTAAATATCAAACCTCTCAAATAGCAAATGTGGCTTTTGAGGCCAAAAACAACTCAGAGGTGGGAGAGCAGGAAGGGAGGGGTGGTAGGTAAAGGATCGGGTAGTTTTCACCACTGCAAAACCTGAAGCTCTTCTCCTTTGGAGCAGGAACCTCTTCTAATCTAAAGCCTCAAAAAAAAAAAAAATTTTTTTTTTTTCCTCCAGCAGGATACTGAAAATAGCTTTGCATTTAACATTTAAAATTGTTTTTGATCCCACACTCCTTCAGCTCTGCTCTCTCCTGCAAACTCGTTCCATTCCCTAAGGGCACTTATAAGTATATTTCAAAAGCAACAAACCAGAGTCACCATTTTTATCCCTAAGAGTTAAAAAGAAAAAATGATTTACATAATTACATGGAAGATAAGTTGAGGAAGAACACAGGAATCTTATCTGGACCAAAAGTTCTAGGACAAAATTTCTTTCAACTCGTCAAGAGAGATAGCAGATTAAAATCAAGGTTCATATCGAAGGCATAACTGTTGGGTACCACACATGGGAACTTCTTGAGTTCCTCATTGTTTGTGTGCCACCTACTTCTTCAAAACGAAAGTGGAGGTAGCTACTGGAGGGCAGGTTTGAACAATGAAATACATGCATGTTTTCCCGTGACATTGAGAAAACAGGATTTTATGGCCAAGAAGGACCTGAGAAATCAAAGTTCAATGAGCGCAACTTACTCAAAGTTACTCAGCAAGTCAGTGGCTGGCAAAGACTGGAGCCCAGGCCTCTCCCAGCTCCCAGCCCACAGTTTTCCCCACTCTCCACACCACTGTCTCATTTATAACACATGAAATGAAATCTTAAAGGCACAAAGGCAAAAATCCCTTTTATAAACCTTTTTGTCAGACTAGAAAAATAGTAGGAGAAGTGACTTAGGTAAATGGGTCCCATTAACGCTAGTAGTAAATGACCTTTAATGCTATATAGATGGGGGTCTAGCTTCAGAAGGCTTAATTAATGCTGATAACACTTTAGTACTAAATAGTATGGTTTCAGCTAGAGTCAGCACTAAATGGCTTTTGTGGGCTTGCCTGGGATCCAAACCACCATTTAGTTCATTTTATTCTATAGAAAAATTTATCCCAAGTTTCCATCAACTGCCTTACAAATGAACTTTTGAAACAAAATCTGTTTTTAAGATGGCTGTGCATATAAAACAGAATTCTGAAGTTTGAAGCTCTGCACTAGACATAATTAAAACAGTAATAGGGCTTCCCTGGTGGCGCAGTGGTTGAGAGTCCGCCTGCCGATGCAGGGGACGCGGGTTCGTGCCCTGGTCCGGGAGGATCCCACAGGCCGTGGAGCGGCTGGGCCCGTGAGCCATGGCCGCTGAGCCTGCGTGTCCGGAGCCTGTGCTCCGCAACGGGAGAGGCCACAACAGCGAGAGGCCCGCGTACCACAAAAAAAACAAAACAAAACAAAACAAAAACAGTAATAGTTGGTGATACATGCTAGGAGTATATTTATGAGAAAACCCTTCAAACCCTTAATTTGTTTATGTGCAATATAATGTTTTATTAAAAGCCTTCTCAGCAGGATACGGTAAACTGCTTTTTGTACAATGTATAACCAAGGGCAAATGCTCCAATTTTGAGTGCAAGTATTTACAGGGCTGTTGGCACTGAGCTAAGGGTTACAGGGAGGATAAAACATCTAAACTCAAGGAACTAAAAATCCAGTTACACTGGCCTTTATTTTATTTCAAAAACAATCAAACTACTTCCAATCTCAGGACCTTTGCACTGGTTGTTCCCTCTTCCTAAGATACTTTCCCCACATCTTCCTGCAGCTGAGCTCAAATGTCACCTCTTCACCCGAGGACCCAGCTAAAGCAACCTCCTTCATCATCACTATGTGGTTTTTACTCTATGTGGTTTTACTCTATGTGGTTGTTCTATGTGGTTGCTTACCTAGCATCTAGCACTACCAGGAGTTAACATGCTTAACTGTTTACAGTCTGTCTCCTTCCCCTGGGACTCTGTTTTGTTCACTGCTGTACCTTCAGTGCCTGGAACACTGCTATGCACACGGCAGGCATCCAATAAACTTCACTGAATGAGTCAATGAGTAGAACTGGAGGGTGGGAAGTGAGGACAAGATAATTATTCATGAGACAATTAAAAAATGAGAGAACTGACCATTCTAATTGGAATCGATATGATCAATATGCTAATTATGAAGTACCAATGCTTCTGAATGAATGGCTGGCAATCAAAAGTAAAAAAAGTGTGAGAGAGAGAGCGCAAAGGGGACAAATGTCATCAGAGGAAGTTTCACAAAGAAGGGAGTTTCAAGGCAGGCTGGGGCCAAGAAGAGAGGCCTCTCAGGTCAAGGGAGAGAGCTGAGGGAAGACAGACAGAAGGAGAGAGTAGGGCATGGGGTGGCCTGGGCAGGGACAAGCAGAACTGAACCCCAGGCACTGGGCTCGGTCTGCAAATGGAGGTAGAGGCAGGAAGCAGGACTGGTGAGCAGGGGGAACAGGGTCAGACTCTGGAGAGTCTGGAAGACTGGATACAGGAGTGTCAACCACAGGCCACTGGCAGCAGGGCTGTTCTTGGAAGGCAAAGTTGGCCACATCATGTGGGAGGAACTGAAGGAAGTAGAAGGTAGAGCAGAAAACTGGTTAAAATATGACCTTGATGGTCTAAGCATGAGGGAGGCAAAAAGAGCCTCTTCCCTCTGCTTAGACATGAGAGAGATATAAGTGAGCAGGAGACATCCCCCCTCTTCGCCCCCCCAAAAAAGACGACTTCCAGAGTATTTCACAGTAGCATTCCATGGCAGATTCGGGTCAACTTCCCAAACATTCTATACTTGGAGCATTCAAGAAGGTGAACAGAGATTTAAAACAATAACTCTGAGGGCAGGGCATGTCTTTCCATGCCTTTCAAATCTGAGTTTAATTACCTTCAGTATAGCCTGTGTTTATTATCTTTCTATTCTTTGAAAAAAAAAAAAGTAGTATCTAATTTCACCGTGCAGTATACATTTGAACATTATATAACACATTTTTATGTAACAGGTTCTTGAGATAAAACAATGTTTCCCTTACTATCTAAATGTATTTGGGGAACAACTGGCATTAAAAAATATATTTATATATACGTACACATTAAGGCTGTGGACATCTGTCTTTGGGGTAAGAAGCTGGAGAGGAGGAAGAGGTGAGAGACTTTACAAAAGGTCTCCTCCCCGTGACGCTCTCCGCAGATGGCCCGGCGGGGGCAGTGGGTGAGGAGTTCTGTTAGGAGGTTCATCTCACACAAGCTGCCTGGGGAGGGGCTGGCTGAGCCACATGAGGCTTACGTCAGAGCAACGCCGCAGAAAGGCAGGAGGAAGCAAGAGATACAGAAATGTACAACAGGATGTGAGATGCACGCTCACAAGCCCCTGTAACTCACACTTGGGTAATATCCAGACGTGCACCCCTTGTGTCCCACCACAGAGGACTTCAGTCCTGCTTAAAAGGAGGTATACACCATGTCTGTCAGCAATAAGACTGGTCACCAATCACCTCGGGCCTGCCTGGCTCCTGGCCTGGTGCCGGCTGCTTCAGACACGGGATCAAATCCAGTGGTTCCTCCCAGCAGGCATCTACCGCAGTGGTTAGACAGCAGACTCTGGAAGTGTCCGTCCCTCCCCCGTCCCCCTGCACCAATCTGGCTCCACCCCATACCAGCTGGGCAGTTCACAAAACCACCTCACTTGTAAAATAAGGATAATCATGGTACCTACCTCATAGGGCTGTTATGAGGATTAAACAAGTTAATAAACATAAGGTGACTAACATATCTGCTGGCACTTAGAGAATGTTCAATAAATGTTAGCTGCCGTTACCATCATTATTATTATTTCTATTTTGCAAATGAGGTAAATCAGACTCAAAGAAACTAGCTAATTTGCCCAGGTCACACATTTCAAACAGTAGTTGAAAGCATAAGTACTTGTAAATGTTTTACTCAGCATATGTACAAAATCTAATGGGTAGAGTATTAACCAGAATATTAAATTAGACAGACCATCCATCCCCTTCTTTAACCAGGCTGGATAAACATGAGTTTACCTTATTTAAAAGGACAGCATGTACTAACATAAAAATAATTTCCCATCATGTGCCAGCACTCAACGTTCTCCTGAAGCAAAGATGACTAAAGCTTACCCAATCTCATCTACCCGACTTTAGGTCCCCAACTCAATCCCTCCTTCCATGCAGACCTAACTACTCATGGCCACGCCCACTCGTGCCCCTGTTGCATCCCTCCTCTCATGCTCCCACCTCTCCACAGGTATATCCCCTTCCCTCCATGTGCTTAGTCCCTGAGTGCCTATCCCACCCCATCTCCTCCTCCTCAAGATCATTAATTGGCATTGGACAAGCATATCCTCAAGGCTCCCTATGCCTGTGATTTGGGGAAACCAAGATGAACTCCCCACAAAGTGCTTGGCCTGGAACCAGCAGGTAAGATATTCCCAGAGACAGCCCAACACGATATGGGATGCAGCAGTACCTACAATAATTAGAGCTAGATCAAGGGCTGGGGACACTGCCGCCCAGTGTGGGGAGGAAGAAAAACAAAATGAAGAAATAGCTCCAGGAGGACCAAGCATTTGAGCTGGGTCTTAAAGAAGAGTAGGATTTGGATGAGAGAAGGCTGAGGCATAGAACGGGCCAAGGGCTGGTCCAGGGAGCAGACAGCTCTTCAGCTTGACTGGACAGTCCTGTGCACACAGTCAGGCGGGCTGCGTGTGGAGACGCAAGAAGGAGCAGCAAGACTGACAGCTAACAACCATGAACGTTTACTATGTTCCATGAAGAGCTTCATGTATTTTTAATTCTTTAACTCATTGAATCCACACTGCAACACTCTGAGGTAAGGACTAAAGTGATTCCAGTCTTACTGATGAGAACACCAAGACAGAGAGAGCAAAGCAACTTGACCACAAGTCATAAACCTAGTAAGAAACAGTTAGGATATAAAATCTGGCTCCAAAGTCTGTGCTTTTAACCACCCAACCAAAGTCCCTCTCAGGACAGCCTGATGGTGAAGGGGTACAGCTGTCATGAGGATGAAATGAGACCATGCTTGCAAGCAGTTTGCAACCTGTAACTCCAAGGCCACGGATGCTGGCAATAGGCTGCCGTGAATGTCTACAATGGACCTGCTAGCAGCTGAAGCAGGAGAGACACATCAGGACCGGAAAGGGGACCTGAGCCCACTGGGCTAGTGTGAAGAGCAGAGGCCCCAAAACACACCTACTTTTAGGGTGTGCAGGAAGGAAACCAAGAAAGCAATGTGACCTAAAGGCTGAGGGAGGAGGAGATTTCAAAAAGGAGGGAAAGACAGGTGGGTATAAGCTGCAAAAGGGCCAAGAACAACAATTTAGGACTAAGAATGAGGCCCTGCAATTCAAGACTTAAAGTTTTTGGAGATATTTGAGAGGAAGTATGAAGAAGGATAGTAGAGAGGGTGCAGGAGCTAAGAGTGGAGCCGATGAGAGAGTGGAGGGGGTGACCGTTCACAGCCCTGGGAGAGGCTGCCAGGCAGGGAGGGGAGCGAGACAGGGGCCCAGGGGCACCAAGTGCAGACACATGAAAGCTGCCCGCTGCACAGTGGCCCACAGCAGGCCTGTTTCTTCCCCTTCCATCCTTCCCTCCTCAATCAAGACAAGGGCTTTTCTAGGGTTGGTAAGGAGACTGAGGGCAAACAGCACGAAGGATATTCCCGTGACAGGACCGACAGGACCCTGGCAGCACTGAGAGGGAGTGTCAGCAGACACTGAGGGAGGGCTTCCTGTGTGCCAGGCGTTTTACCCACATCATCTCCCCTGATCCTCACAGGGACTGTAGGAGGCAGGCTCCTTCATCACACCACAGAGGAGGAGCCTGCAGTCAGAGGAGTCTAGCGTTTGTCCAAGGACACACCACCCAACCCAAGTCCCAGGTCCTGCTACCAGAGACCAGGCTCCTGCCCAAATTGAGGGTCTAAGAAGAGGGAACAGGGGAGAAATTCACTTGCGTTTTCCAAACTGGGAGGAAAAGAGGAGAGATGGGGGAAAGGGACAAGACATTCTGAGCCGGAAGGAAGAGATGCTGAGGGAGCTTAAGTCAGAGCAGGTCTTGTTTAGAGACAGAGGGAGGAGAAAAGCCAGGGTGGGTGTCTCGGGTAAGTCTGGGTATTATGATGAAGTGGCAATGAGAGAAAAGACTGTGGAGAAGGGTGACATACCTGTATTTCTAGGCTCCTAACTAAACCTTGAGGTCTAAAAAGGAAGTAAAAAATTACTTCCCTGCAACTGCTATCACGATGTTAATGAAAATCACTACCTATGACTGTAACATCACATGGGGCAGAAACTGTTTCTTTAATATCTGACTTTCTCCAACCACCATGAGTTGATGGACTCATAAATAGAAGAAAGCCCATAGAAGGAAGGCAACCCTTATACCAAAGAGAGATACAGAATATTTCGTTTTTACATATGCTTATGCATTTTGTTAACAAGTCTTTCTACAGTGCCTGTCCATTGTTATACTAGTATATAAATTGCGTAGAGATCGTTGGTATGGAGCGATAAATCTGAAAGTAGGGCCACTTCCTTTTCCTCTCTGTGGTAGGCGAACCTCTTCTGCAAACAGCAGACAAATTCCTGAGTAGTCATCATTTTATAAATCATTTGAAATGGATTCTTTAAAACACCATCTGTTGATCTGTTTAAGTTTCCCAAGAAAATAGGACTTCAGCTCAGATATTCTGGAGGCTCCAGCAGGTAAATACCAACCTGAATTCAGCTGTATTAAATATTTAGAGATGCACAGAACTTTAGAGCAGCAGGAACCTCTGAGATCACCTAGTTCAACTGCCTTACTTTCCATCTGAGGCAAGTAGAACTCAGAAAGGTTCAGGGACCTGCCCCAAGTAGCACAGCCATGAAAGCCCAAGTCTGGGCTAGAACCAGGAGATTCTCTCAAACAAGTGCTCTTCTACCACACTTGCTCCTTTCTCTTTCCCTCTTTCTAAACTCTAGGGGTTGGAATAAGGTATAAATTTAACCATAGTTTTAACTTACTATTATTATGCACTGGCTACATCTACAATCAAAACCAAAAATGCCCCTACAGATCCAGCTTTAGATAATATAGGCAATTTCAAATCCTGCCCAGGAAATTTTAAAGCCTTCTAAATATGTTCAACAAAGTGTTTTAAAGACTTATTAGTAAAGTGAATTCAGTAACAGAGCATGGAGTGAAAGATTCAATTTTGTGTTAAAAAAAATATTTTAGAGTTTCATTGATATGGAAATCAAATTTAACAGCAGTGATTTTTTCTTTTCTTTTTAAAATCTTGCAAGCACGGAGAGCATGAGATTATTCAAAACTGCTCAGGAGCAGCAATGATTATTTTAAGCTCATGATTCAACCAGTACATTAATTAAAAACTCCACCAACCCAATTGACAGATCCTGATATCAATGAGACAAGAAGAATTAAAATAATAGTTGTCATATAAAAATAGATTAAAGGAAGGAACAGCAGCAGATGTCAGGAGGACAAATGACAAGCACTGTGCGAAACTAGATGCAGCTAATGGGCAGCTTTTATGGATTTTTTAAAAAACGAAGATCCTGGAAATACACGTACGGTCAAGAAATGCTTCTTCGAATCTAATTTCTGGAAGCTGAGTGATAAAACTTGGCTAATAATTCCTTGCCGAGGAGTAGCTATGTAAGCAGGGAGAGGAGACAGCACGCGCAAAAGTGCCAAAACAACACTAGGTGACTCGGAAGGGGCCGAGGCAGGGGAGGGAAAAGAGGATGGGAAAGGTGAGGTGAGGGGGGACAGCCTGATACCCCACCGGCCCGCACAAACTTGACAACAAACGCCCATGTCCAGTGCAGCCTTTCCTTCCCCCGCGCCTGCCCTCGGTTCCGCAGCCGGTTCCCACGACCCCTCGGGGTGACTGACTCGAGCCCCACAAGGTCGGCATTAATTTCTATTCTTCCACTTATTCCTCTGAGCAAACAAGAGCTCTCTTGGCTGTCAACGTCCGGCAATCGTGAGCGGGAAGCTTTTTCTTTGACATCTGTCAAACCCCGTGCTAAACCCAGCCTCGCTGCGGTCTCCAGGACTCCAGGGCGGGCGGCGGGCCCACACCTGGGCGCCGGGAGACATCCCCGTGCCGTGGAGCACCTGCTCGCAGACCCAAGGGGGATCCTCCCCGGGCTGCCCAGGACCCAGATGGCGCAGGCCGGACGAAAGTTCGCAGGCTGGGGTCGGCCGCATCTCCGGCGGGGAATACCCGGGTGCAGCGGCAGCACCCGCGACAGGGCCGAAGGGGCAACGGGGGGCTCGGACTCCCCAAGCCCGGCGGAGACGCCCTCCCCGCCCCCACCCAGCCCCGCAGGCTCCCGAAAGGGAAGTGGAGGAGGCGGAGGAAGAGCAGAAGCAGCATCTCTCGCCCAACGCCCCTGGGGTGCAGCCATCAAGGATGGTCGCTTCGGGGGTCCCCGAACCTTCCAGGGATACATCCTAGGACTCGCCCTCAGCCGGGTCACTGCTCCCAAAGGGTGGAGCTGTCCCTTTAAGAGGCAGCTGGCTGCTCCTACCTCCTCTCCCCGCCACCCCCCGGGTCAGGTAGCAATGCCCGCAGAGCGGAGGTGGGTATTCCCGCGGACTCTTTCCCGGTCCCTTTAAGGGCGCCTGCGGCACCTCTGCCCGCTCTACCCCGCAGCGCCAACCCCCGCGAGTGAGGATGGGGGCGGACGGGCGCGGCGCCTTTAAGGAGCGCAGCCTCCCCGCGGCCCGGGTGGGGGCAGGGAGCGGGCACGGGCCCTTTAAGGCCGGCAGCGGGCACGTCGGTCAGGGCTCCCCGGCGGCCGGGCTGCGCCCCGGGCGGCGGCTGAGGCGCCGCGCCTGCCAGGGTGCTAACGGCCCCGACGGGGTGCCCGCGGCCGCGCCGCTGGCCGCGGCCAGCCCGACACTCACCGTGGCTCGCCGGGAGCGCCCGCACCCGCGCCCCCACTCGGATCCCGCGGCGGCGGCGGCGGTGAGTCCGGCGCGGGTAAACAGGCACCTCCGTCCCTGACCTACTTTCTGCCTTCCCTAAATGTCGCACCACTAACCTACTTTCCGACCAATCCGCTCCCCGCCGGCCCAGGCCCGGCCCCCCGCCCACCAATCGCTGTGCCCAACCCCCCTTCCCCGCCCACCAATGGAGGAGTCGCGGAGCCCGGATACCTGCCTCTTCCCGCCAGCCAATCCTAGCGCCCGAAGGGAGCCGGTCTGGGCGGCCGCCCCCGTCCAATCCGCGCGCGGCTCGGCGGCCTGCGGGCCAGTTGTGTGGCAGCTAGAGAGGCCGCTGACCAATGGCGAGGCGGCGGGGGCCGGTTTACCTGCTACTTTCCCGCCACCAATCGCTTGGCGCACAGAAGCGCACGCCCCAAGGAGAGGACCAATCCGCGCGCTTTCCCTGGATTTCCTCGCCCCTGTCCTCTCTCCCCTCAGGTCTCCCGCTAGCCTTCGCCACTGCGGGTGCAGACGCCGCACTCCTTGCAGTCGCCTGCGATGTCCCTCTTCTCTAGGTCCCTGACTTGCTTCTGGCTCAGGGCTCTCACTCCCCCTCACCCTTTTTCACTCGGGACATCCTGACGAAAGCAACATTCCCTCACTCCCCTTCCTCCAACTCCATCTAGGAGACCAATTTTAGGAACACAGAGTGCCAGACCCTTCCCAAAACATCTTGGTTTGCCAAAGTCCAAACGAGAGAAAAAATACTTAGTATTTCCAGAAGTCTTTTCCATCCAAGTGTTCTTACGTTCTTTTCTTTCGTCCTGACCTCCAAGCATCCCACTGGAGCTGTCATTCTTGTTCAAAAGCGGAAACTCAAGCCTGGAGCGATTCCATTCAGTGACCGCACCTATTGTGTGGCAGACAACTTCCCGGTGGCTCTAGTCTTTACCGTAGAAAAGCTGTCCAGTGAGTGAGACGGAAGGAAACAAATAGTTACAGAAAATAAACATTTCATAACAAGATACAACTTTAGTACTGAGAGGACGGAGAATCTGTCTTATTTTTGCTTCTCAAGCATTTAACAGAGGGCCTTTAGCTCAAAGAACTCCCAACCGTTTTAGATGTTAAACTCCTTGAATACAGGGACCTTGTCTTTTTTGTTATACTCGCCCCTCCCCTTTAGTACCTAAGGGGGGGGGGAAGGAATGGAAGTGTGGGGAGGGTACATGTTTGTTGACTGGATATATGAACAAACAGATCTAAATCACTCAGTCCTGTGACCCAGACTAGCCCCTATGACTCTAGAATTCCAGCCTTGCTCCTTGAACATAGATGCTGCATTTAAAACACTGTAGAACTGTAGCCCATCCCCAGCTCACTGCCAAGCACATAGTGGTTGCCCAGTATGTGCTTGGGGCCTGAATGTTGACGGTTTTCAAGGTTAACCAACTTCATTGGTAGCTTACTATTTTTCCTAAGTTTACATGCAGGTAGAATCTGACTGCTGTTTACTCTTTCTCTGCCCTGATTTCATGAGGAGACCACACTATGTAAGTGGGATTTTAACAATGTACTTGACGAGATGTTGTGGACAAGATGAAGAAATATAAGCCTGGATTCTAATATAGCTAATTGGACGAATAACTATTAAGTAACCATCACCTAAAGATGCTGATTAATGAATCCTTGCTGACCTGAAGGAAGGGTGGAGGTAATAGATATTTGTGCAGCATCTACTGCATGCTAAGTGCTTTCCCTGCATCTTCCCCCTTAATCCACACAATCCCATTTTACAGATGAGGAAACTGAAATTCAAAGTTTAACCAGCTGACTCAAAGCCACAAGTCAAACCAGGTTCCTTCGACTTCAAAACCTTCAGACCACACCAGTTACCATCAGGATGGCAGAAGGCTCTCTCCATGGCCCAGACTTCGGGACTTTTATTACAGTGCTCTGAATGAAAACCCAGAGGATCTGGACCGAATTCCCAGATAATACAAAGCCAGGAGGGAAAGAGACACCATTATGTAACATAAGCCAAATGCAATGTTGGAGCAATGGGCTGACTCTAACAGGGAGTCCTGCCCTGGACAATCAACTGCTGAAAGGCAGCTGGGGGCAGAGGTATCTTAGCAGATGCATGTAAGAGTAAGACTAAAGGGTCTTAGGTGACTCACTCTGAGTCCTCAGTGAAGTGTGGCTGCCAAAATAATGCTGATTTAGGCTGCATCGATAGAAGTCTAACATGTAAAGCATGGTGGGGTTACAATGCTGCCCAGTGTTTGTCATTATGCACGTGGAATACTGTCTCCAATCAAGGCTTGGCAAAGAAAAACTATGCACAGAAAAGGGACCAGGATGTAACAAGGCTGGGAACTATGTCTTACTAGGAAATATTAAAGGAAGCAGAGGGTTTCGCCCCAGGGGTACAAGGTAACTGTCTTCATAAATTTGAAGAGCTGTCAAATAGAAAAGAAATTAGACTTATTTTTCAGGGCCCCACAGGGTGGAAGGGGGACCCCTGTGGGTAGAAATTCTAGAATGACTCAATATGAAGAATCTTCTAAAAAACAGAGCTTCTTCTGCCTTGATAAGTTGAGTTTTTTGTCACAGAACTTGTCCAAATAAGAACTGGATGACCACATGGTGGGAATGGGGTTGGAATAGTTATCTTTCAGGACGCTTCCCCCCGAGATGATGTGGTTCTACTTTCCATACCTTGGTTTTCCTCTTTTAAAGTTTATCACTCTGCCGTTTCCTGCCCTCAGTGGCCAAGCTACTATTTGTTCTCACATGCACCTGCTCTTCCATATGTAATTATGTTTTCCCTTGTTTCTCTTTGTTGGAGATCCCAAACACCTCCATCTTTCTCAGGTACCTGCTTCCCTTTTATTTGTACCTTCTAGAATACCAAATTTCCAATTCTCTGGCCACCAATAAGGTTGAAGTATTGTCCTCTGTCTAAAATTCACTGGGCATGAATAGAATCCCTTGGATAAAAGGAAGGGAAAATAGAACCTTTTTTTAAAAAATTTATTTATCCTTGGCAGCATTGGGTCTTTGTTGCTGCACACGGGCTTTCTCTAGTTGCGGTGAGCAGGGGCTACTCTTCATTGCGGTGCACAGGCTTCTCATTGCGATGGCTTCCCTTTTTGCGGAGCACGGGCTCTAGACGCGCAGGCTTCAGTAGTTGCGGCACATGGGCTCGGTAGCTGTGTCCTGCGGGCTCTAAAGCGCAGGCTCAGTAGTGGCGCACGGGCTTAGTTGCTCCGCGATATGTGGGATCTTCCTGGACCAGGGATCGAACCAGTGTCCCCTTCATTGGCAGGTGGATTCTTAACCACTGTGCCACCAGGTAAGTCCCGAAAAGAGAACCTTTATTGGGTACCTACTGTGTGCCAGGTGATTTAAATGTATTATTTAATGTAATCCTCACATCACATTAACCCCAGCAATTGATACGCTAGCTCTCTACACTTGCTAAGTGGACGACATTTATCAAGTAACTTAACCTCTTTTGCATCACAGTTTCCTCATCTGTAATATAGGGACAATCTAGTATCTACCTCACAGGATTGTTGTGAGAGTTAAGTGAGATAATAGAAAGCCCTTAGCACAATGCCTGGCACACAGTAAAAATTCAATATATATTAGGTTAACAGTTCAATGAAATAGACATATTACTGCGCCCATTTTACAGATAAAGTTAGTGAAGATAAAGTAGTATAATCCAGACTCTGATTCAATGATCAGACCCACTAGAATTAACTGAAGAGTTTTAAAACATACAGACTCTCAAGCCCCAATCTAGAAGATTCTGATTCACTATATTTGGGATCTGAGATGCAGTCAAATTTGGGAATGGCTGGTCTAATGGAATAAGCACAGGCTCTGAAGTCAAACAGACCCGAGGTCAAATTCCAGGACTGTTGGATTGAATGGAGAAGCCAGTGACAGGACCAGGAAGTTATGTAGTCATGCTCTCTTTGGAAGGAGGTTGAGAAGTCCTGAGGTGGACATGTTAAAGTTCTTGTGGAAAGCCAAGTACGAATGTGTTGCTATAAATAGTAGTAATAATAACAACAATATTTACTGCAGGTTGACAGTGAGTCAAGCACTGTTCTAAGAACTTTATATGCATTACCTCGTTCAATTTTCACAAATTCCTCTAAGGCAGGTACTTCTATTATTCCCATTTTGCAGATTGGGAAACTGAAGATCTCAAGCTGTTTAGACAGTCTGACCTCAGAGCTCACACTCTTAACTACTTCAGTAATTTGCCTCTTCCTTTGGACAGTTCCTCTGGAAAACAAATAAGCCTCATATTTTAGAGACATAGGTTCAGGAGTCATCAATTCAAAGACGGTGAGCATTATTATTTTTAAAAATTTTCCAATTGATTAGGGTTTCATGTAGAGAAAAGGAGAATATCCAGGACTATGCCTTAGAGATGGGGATGTCATCTCAAACTTAGGGAATGCAAGAAACAGAAGCCTCCTCAAGTAACTTAAGCCCAAAGGGGGAGATTTCTTGGGAGGAGACAATGGTGACACAGAACCTTAAAGTAGGAAGCACAGCAAATCCTCACAGAGGACTAGAACTGGGGCACCATTAGGCATTAAACAGTTCTCATCTCCTCCTCTCTCTGGGGTTGTGTGGCCTCTGGACTGGTCTTTTCTCTGTCTATCTGCCTGATGATTCTCTTTTTCTGTAGCTCTTTACCCTCCACCCCATTTGTACATGGTCCTCCGTGGATGCTTTCAACCCCTGAGAGAAAGAGAAAGAAACAGGAGAAGCTGTCAAAGTGGGAGGTGTGGACTGAGCAGAAGTCCCCAGATGT
The DNA here is from genome assembly GCF_011762595.2 of Tursiops truncatus. Classification (NCBI taxonomy): domain Eukaryota; kingdom Metazoa; phylum Chordata; class Mammalia; order Artiodactyla; family Delphinidae; genus Tursiops; species Tursiops truncatus. Next base: position 66,173,106 of record NC_047041.1, on the reverse strand, counting down.
GTGCCTACGGAGGTGAAAGAGAATCAGAACAGGAGGAAATACAAGAGAAATAAGAGCAAAGGCAGGAGGAGTGAAAAAGTGAAAAGCTGGGTTTGAAAAACTTTGGAAGAAAGTCTCAACAGACAGGTGTGGAAGCAAGATGAGGGAAGCTTACACTTGAGCAAAAGGTTTTGGTTAGAGCAACAAAGACATCTGAGTGTAAGAAAGCTGTTTCACTAAAACTGCTCCTAGAGCCAGAAGCTCGACGTAGGATATTAGGAAAATCAGGGATAGAAACCAGTGAAGACATGACGCCAGGGAGTAACAGATCGCCTTTTGAAGACGCTGGTTATTTAAGGGGAAATTAGAAAAAGAATCATAGCTATCTCTTAGCAGCCAACCCAACTGAAAGCGGTTTGTGTTGATATGTGTGTGTCTGCTTTGATTTTTTTTAACCAAGGTGGACATATCTGGGTGTACAAAAATGGGAACTGTAAAAGGTCAGGCGTTGATGGGTTAACCAGTGTTTCTTTCAGCTACTTTTTATAAAATGAACTCCTTTGGCTTTTTTCTGAATGGGACGGTCCTAGCAGCTCAGAACGAGAGAGCAGTAATACCTTATTTGGAATGTGCCCTAGACCGTGTAATTGGGCTTTAGATTAGATCTTGTTTGCAGACATGGCCAAGATTTCAGAGATCTTGGTGTTCAGATGTCAAAGGGGCTTTTCCATTTGACTGAGGGGTGTTTGCTAGAGGGAGCCAAAGCGCCCGTGACCACACTGCTTCTCGACAGAAGCCCTGAAGAACAAATAGACACTGTCTTCAGAAAACTGGCATAGGTTCTGCCCTGCTTTGCTAGAATGAGCAGCACTAAAATTCATGCTCCAAATTAAAAAGAGAAAAAAGAAACTTTCTAGTTAGTAAAGCAAAGTGAAATGTTAAGTCAAGCCATTTAAGAAGTACATTAACTTAAAAAAAATTACAATATGCTTTTGAAAAATAAAAGAGGGCATGGATTGGGGGTAATCTGACCTAACACATTATCAAAGCACACTACAGAAGTGTGGCAATTAATCTGGTATTGGTTTAGAAACAAACCAATAGGTGAATGAAAAGGCATAGCATCCAGAAACAGACACAAAGGACATGAAAACTGAGTATAATATAAAGGTGAATTTTAAATTATTGGGAAAAAATATGGGTTTTTCAATAAATGCTATTAAAACAACTAGCTAGTCATATGGAAACACATAAAGCTTGCTCTCTACCCTAATCTTTACTTTAAAATATAACCCACCATTATTTAGGATTTACATGTAAAGAGTGCCATCTATAAAAACATTAGAAGTAAATGTGAGTAAAATGTTTATAAACTTGAAAGGCCTTTCTAAGCCTGACACAAAATCCAGAGACCACAAAGATAAAGGTGGATTATACAAATACATGCACACAGCTACACACACCCCCACACATCATGAAGAAAAGAAAGGGCCAACCAGCAAACAGGCCCAGAGCACACTATTAAGAATGTACCATATATATTCCAGTTAAAAGGTCAAAAGTTGGGGTAGTGAGATGTAAGTAGTACTACTGGGGGCATTATTTAAACCTGTCACTTGTAATAGAAAAACTACTCTTTTTAAAGCATTATTCCTTGTAAAGCTGTCTTACTTTACTGGGCTTCCCTCTCTTCGTTTCTTGAAAATAAAAGTCAGTAATCTCTTAGAATGTCTATATGTGTATAAATGAGTCACTTTGATGTATGGCAGAGATGGGCACAGCATTGTAAATCAACTAGACTTCAATTTTAAAATGTGGCAGTAATAATAATAATAATCATCTCCAAGCACTATCCCAAGCAACAAATCCTGTCTGGGTTCTCTGCAGTAACTCTGGGTCCTTTACTTCTCTCACATAAAAGCTACTGATTCAAAATCCACCTAAGGAAAACTTTCATTTTGCACACAGATGTCTGTGCATTAAAAGAATGATTGCTACTCAAATCTCTCCTTTCTTTGCAATTAAAAACAAAAACAAAGAAAGAAACAAGAACAAAGAAAAAAGAACATCTGTTGCTTTTCTCCCCCAGATTATAAAACCAACGAAAAATTGACAAAAAGTTTACAAACATGAAGAAGAAAATAAAAAATAATCTATAATCTCATTAAATATATATAACCCCTGTTAAAATACTGATGTATTTTGTCAAATTTTCTTAGTAACTATATTATATTGTGACCTAATTTTTATCACACCGAAATTTTCTTTTGTATCCTACTTCTTATTTATAAATTTATTTATTTTTGGCTGCGTTGGGTCTTCGTTGCTGCGCATGGGCTTTCCCTAGTTGTGCTGAGCGGGGGCTACTCTTAGTTGCGGTGCGTGGGCTTCTCATCTTGCAGTGGCTTCTCTTGTTGCGGAGCATGGGCGCTAGGCGCGAGGGCTTCAGTAGTCATGCTGCGTGGGCTCAGTAGTTGTGGCTTGCGGGCTCTAGCGCACAGGCTCAGTAGTTGTGGCGCACGGGCTTAGTTGCTCCGCGGCATGTGGGATCTTCCCAGACCAGGGCTCGAATCCGTGTCCCCTGCATTGGCAGGCGGATTCTTAACCACTGCGCCACCAGGGAAGGCCGAGAAGTAAGAAGTCTGATTCACCTTTGAGAAAATAAGTTGTTTTATCAACTGGATATGGTATTATGCCATCCTTTAACATGTTAAATATAATGTTAGACCAGAACTAGACAGAAAAAGTCGAAGAAAATAATACCAATAATGCCACATGAAAAGTAAGACCCCCATCATATGCAGAGTGGATAAAATTTAGTAAATAATATGTGTACATATGGACAAAGTTGTAAATGTTCACAGAGATATGTCAGTAACTTTATTGAGATGGTTATGGGATAAACTTTCTGCAAAGCTGTTTATAATAATAAAAATAATTTTAAAAGGAAATTAGGAGAGCCAAGTGTCCCAGAACACTTTGTGTGTTCTCTGGCATCACTTCATGTTATTCTGGTTTTCTCTCCTTAGTTAAAGTCACCAGTTATTCACCTTCAAATCGCATAGCCCTTGCGACGGCTTGCTGTGGCTGGGCTGGAATCCCTGGAAAATCCCAAGGTGATCTGCTCTTTGGCCTTGGAGCCCCTTTTTGTCTCAATAAACTGAGAAATACCAAGAGTTGCATCGTGAATTTCCAATTCCAAGATGAATTCAAAATAACTTAAACAGTGTACTAGTGGTCCTTAGTGTTATTTTTACTTTCAAATATTCTCCAGCTTAAAGCCCTGCTTCTGGGGAAGACACTCTGCTGCCCAGGAACATTCGGAGCTAAGAGACCACCACAGTGTAACACCACAACCCCATACACCACACCACGTCACCGCCTTAACCAAGGATCCCAGTCTGGACCCAGATGAGCAAAGTATATTTATTTTCTCGGTAACTTCCTGCTTCCTGGGGACAGCAGGTTTTAGAAAATGAAGGTGACTAGATTACTAGGTGTTCTCATGTAATCCCTACCTCTTTTACTTCTCCACGCTCTCCTCCTATCACAGGGTACCATACGGGCATCTTGGAAGGCTGGCCCTGACTCCTGCTTCATTACAGTGTTCCCAAGCAGGTGAAGCTAAAATCGTTGGCAACCTCCCTTTTAAAATCACATTTCCTCCCCGACCCCTGCGTAATCCTAGGAGTTAAGGATATATCTGATAAAAAAACAATTTCACTGTACCAGAAAAAAGGAATACATTAAGACTTTCAGTCTATTTAATACTTCAGACTAGGTTTTAAGCATCCAGCTGTCTTCAACTGCAAGGCATCTCATATTTTCATATTCCACAAATGGGGCTATTGAGCAATGATGAATGAATGAAGTACAATGCAACTATTTTTAGTATGGTAATTGTAATTAAAAGGCAGTGGAATGATAATCTTGCCCAAGCACGTCTGAGATCTTTCCACTTTCTCAAAACAATACTTTCTATATCTGGCTGCAGAGACTTGTTGCTTGTTTCCCTTCTGGTGAAGAACAGGTAACACTTGACATTCTTTCTAAACCAAGTGAAATTGTGGTTTTGGTTAGACACAATCCTCGTTTCTCCATTTCTCCATTTGCACATCCTGGGGGATGAAATTTCTTTTCCATACATAGTGATAAATTACCATGAACCAAATTAGTTTCTTAGGAAAGTAATTCTATTATCTATCCATAGTTTTTTTTTTTTTAGCCTATGATGGTTTGTTATTATTGTTTAAGAAGAGACAGGAAGCACACATCATAATAGTAACTAACACTTTTATAGGGGATCATCATATGCCAAGTGTTATGCCAAACGCTTCCTATATATTGACTCAACCCAACACAATCCACACAACACCTCTAGAGGTGTTTCTATCTTATTCTCATTTTATAAAATGAGGAAATTGATGCATGGAGAAGTTAAGTCTGAGTTAAGTCCAAGGTTCCTAGCAAGTAAATGGCAGAGCCAGAATTCAAACCTTGCATCTGGCTCCAGAGTCTCTCTGCTCTCAATCCATGTGCTGTCCTCACAGCAGCAACCCTGGAATCTGAGCATTATCCCCATTATATGGGTGAGGCCACTGAGGCTTGGAGAGGTGAAGTTACTTGCCCAACATTTCGAAACTGGTCAGCAGCTGACCTAAGATTCAACCGAGGCTCCAATCTCTTTGGCTCCAATGTCTGTGTTCTTTCCATCCATTAAATAGCACTACCTCAGTACTTTTTATTCCTACTGTCCTTTTAAGTATGTCATAGCTTAACTAGACTTGTGGGCTAGTGTGAAAATCCAGTCATCGCAAAGAAATTTTTCCCCCATTAGAAAGTGCTTTCCGACTTCCAAAGGCTCACCTTATAATTGACTATTTACAATTCATTACATCTGAAAGTTATGGATTAATCAAGATTAGAAAATAGGATCAGATTCTAAAATGTTAGTTACTTTAGTCTTTCGAAAAGGTAGACGAACATTCCATTTTGTTTCTTATCCTGCAAAGGGTCCGTCAATTTGGTTGCACTAGAAAAATACATTTTCTCTAAAAGAAAACAATGAATAGAAAAACAAAAAATATATAAGTAATGCTTTTTTTTTCTTGATTAGTTACTATCATGCTTCTGAACTGTGCTTATTCTCCACCAACAAGCAATAAGAGGCCGTTAACTACAATACAAAAAGGTTTTGTGTTTTTTTTTAAAATTTTTTTAAAGCTTCCCTCTCCAGGTTTCTGTTTGCAGGAAAGTCCTTGGTGAACACTTGAACACACCAGGGGGATGAGCTTGCCTGGGGAATGAATCTAAAGATAAAAGCTCCTTGGAAAACAAGCAGTCAAACCTATCATAGAACACCACAGAATAACACATCACTCATATTTTCTTGTACACATGAAGACCCAAAGGGCCTCATGTATGTTTTTATTTCTGTTTCAGCAAATTTTAAGCTGAAGTGTGACTTCAATGGTCAGCATTAATGAGGCTTTTGCTGTGCTTTGAAACTTGCTGTCATCCGTTTCCTGTGCGTTACTATTTTTGAGACCAACTCAGCCAACGACAGAGTCCTGCCTGCGTTCTCCTGCCTGGGTCATTAGAACCTGATTTATTGGGCAGTGTTCTTCTTCTCACAAGGTGCTGCCCATTTAAAAATATTTATCCTTTAAAACAGCGACAACCTATAAAACAGAAATATTTTAAGTGCTGCTTAAAAGAATAGGCTTGGGAATCCATTAGTAAAGGAAACACCCATGGAAGGAAACATTAAAATGAGCTATATGTGTATTTGAACATTTACTTCACAGAATGTAGAGAAAAAAAAAATTGCAGGACTTCAGATTTAAGAATTCCTGATACTTTGTGTTAAAACCATTTTGAATCTGGTATATATATACACACATATATATAAAACGAATGTATAATATACATTATATATATATTTCTTATACATTTCTAATGTCAATGGAAATATTTATTTTCTACAGATACATCGTTCAAAAAAATTTGCCATTATCTTTCTCTGCCTCAGATTATTTGTTGACACACTCTCAAAAAACGTTGTCTATGTTTGTGGCCTTCTGTTATTCACTTCAAAATCCTTCCTTATCCACCCATACACCCATTTTTCTGAATCAGGTTCTTAGAAGTCATCAATGACATCCTAAAGTCAAATGGCTTTTCCTCAGTCTTCAGTCTCCTTGACTTGAGAGTAACACAAATGAACAGAGTCTAATGTTGGAAAAATAATTATCATAGTTAATTTGACATATATTAAGTGATAGGCAAAATAGTATTTTGCCACTTAGTAACTGGGCATAACTATTAAGCAAGTATTGTAAATTGCTTTAATTGACAATGTTACTTTTACCCAGCCCAATGGTTTCAGTTTTCAACTGTTCTTTTTGCTTTATTTTATCATATTTTAAAATTATTTATTTATTTATTTTTGGCTGCGTTGGCTCTTCGTTGCTGTGCGCTGGCTTTCTCTAACTGTGGCGAGCGGGGACTACTCTTTGTTGTGGTGCGTGGGCTTCTCATTGCGTTGGCTTCTCTTGTTGCAGAGCACGGGCTCTGGGCGCATAAGCTTCAGTAGTTGTGGCTCGCGGGCTCTAGAGCACAGGCTCAGTAGTTGTGGCGTATGGGCTTAGTTGCTCTGCGGCATGTGGGATCTTCCCGGACCAGGCCAGGGCTTGAGCAGGCTGATTCTTAACCACTGTGCCACCAGGCAAGCCCCTATTTTATCAAACATTGAATTTTATTTTATTTTATATTTTCTATGTGCCAACCACCATGCTAAACATTTTAGGCATATTATCTCATTTAATCCTCATGCTAAGATTATTGCCCTTATTTTACCAATGATAAAACAGAGGCTCAGAATGATTAATTTATCCAAGATTACATGGCCAATGGTGGAGCAAAGATCTGAACCCATCTTTGTCAGACAAGAAAGTACTTGCACCCAGTTCTCAATATCTACCCACAATATCAATTGTGACAGGTTTTTCTTGGCACCACATACATTTTAATACTCTTTAAACATCCATTTATCCAGTTGGTCTGGCAGTCAATAAACATTTAGGGGTTAAGTGAGATACCAAAATAAATAAGACACAGTCCCACCTATCAAGCAGTTCATGGTCTAGTGGGGAATATGGGTCAATAAAAAAAATTCGTAGTCCAATAAGACAGTTATCATAAGAGAGAGATGCATTAAGTTCTATGAGAGTGGGGAATGGCCAAAATCTGCCTGGGAAAATGAGGAAAGTTGTCAGAAAATGGCTTTGACTTGAATAGAGACTTGAAGGACACGGAGAAGTTTGTGGGCAGAGAAGAGATGGCCTGGGGTCCAAGGCAGCTAGGCTCCAGCATCTGGGAGCTGTGGTTACCAAGCCTTCAGACTTCTCTGTCCCTCCAAAAATCTCTGGAGTGTGTGCACTTAACTGGAATACTTCCCAGCTTGTTCGTCAAGGAGAACAACATATCTTAGAGATAAGAGGTATCTGATTCTTCTGGCTTAATACTCTTTTAATGCTCTGTTTCCCATCCTCCCACATACTTTATTCCAGTGGTTCTCAAAATGGGGTTCTTGGACCAGCAGCACCTGGGAGCTTGAGTGAAATGCACATTTCTAGACTCCCCTCCAGATTTATGGAATCAGAAACTCTGCGAGTGGGCCCAACAATGTTTAATGGGCCCTCCAGGTGATTCTCATACACGCTGCAGTTTGAGAACTACTGCTCTGCCTGTCTTCTCCTCTATGTGTGTACTTTAGAACAGTACAGCTAATTTCCCTAACAAGCTTTCAAGTGTAGTGCATCTGTTTTTTTCACCCTTGTACAACCAGCGCCTAGGCCAACACTGGACACATATGGTAGGTGTTCAATAAATGTTTGTGGTAAGAACAGATGAATAATTTAAAAATGAATTCCACAAGCGCCAAGATTCCTTGAAGAGCTAACCTAATTGCACCTCAACCTCAATGTCTGATAAGAATGGGAGGGGGCAGAAAGTGAGAGGCCTTGGGAGGGAAAGAGAATTAACATCTGTGGGGTGAGAGGCTCTTCAGAGGCTCTCTAATATCTTCACAACAACCCTGAGAGGCAGGTGTCACCATCCTCACTTGAAAGATGAAAAAGCTAAGGCTCAGAGAGGAACTCTTCCCAGAGCCTCACAGCTGGTGGTGGTGATACGAACCCAGGGCCCTCTGGCTCCAGAGCCCTTCCTCTTTTGTCTTCTCCATGGCACTACCACTAGCCGCCAGGGAGGGGACAGCTGGAAGCGGAAAGCCCTGAAGGGAAAGACAAACCTCACCAACCACAACTTTGATCCTCACCATCACCACCACCTGCACACGTGTCTGTTTAGGACACGAGGCTACGCAGAGTCTTAACCCGTTAGCAGTGAGTTCTAGGGCATGTTATGCTGTTGTCGGTCTCTTCTTCAGAACCCTCCTCCTCGCCCTTGGCCCTGATGTCACACCATCTCCTTCTCAGGCACCTTCACTGACCCTGCATGGAGGCATCAATTTGCTGATCTGTCCACGTCTAGGCTGTGTGAGGTTTTCCACGTTGGGTCAAACTAAGCTTCCGGCACCACTCCCGATGCTGCCCTTCATGAATTCCTTTACGTTTCAGTTTTGTGATCACATCCCCCCTGGAACCCAGAGATTTGTGTTTCCAGTAGCGGCTTCTCTTTTTTCTTCCTTCCCTACCCTTTAAAGATTTCTTCCATTCTGAGAGCTTTGCTGACATTTTCATGACTCTGCAACTGGCAGCTCCAGCCCTGGCCTGGCCCTGAGTTTCACTACAGCACCATCTACCTGCTGGATGTTTCACTTGGGTGTCCTGCCTTCACTGTAAATGCAACATGTTAGAACTGAACTCATCAATTTATTCTCCAACCTTAATCTGCCTCCCAAACTATTACTGTTTTGGTCACTGGCATCACTTTCTCCCAGTCATCACGTTTTTGAACCTACCCATTTGAGTACTTAGCCTTAACCTTCCATTGTGGTTTCTCTCTCCCTCCCTCTTCCTTCCTCCCTCCCTCCCTTCCCCCCCTTCCTTCCTTCCTTCCTTCTTTCCTTCCTTCCTTCCTTCTTTTCTCCCCCCACCTCTTCCCTCTTCCCTTTCTCAGCTACTCCTCTTTCCACACATATTTATTGAGTACTTACTATGTGTCAGCCCAGGCACTGTCTTCGGCTTCCTGGAGCCTACATTATAGAATGGGAGAAAACCAACAAGCAAGCATATAAACGAATTGTAGCTTGTGATAAGTACAGTGAAACAAATATACGGGGGCGGGGGAGGCTAGGTAGAGAATAATGAAAAGGGTGTCCAGGAAGGGCCTCTTTCATTTAAGCTGAGACCTGTGAGGAACACTGAACACGGAAGGATGGGGTGAGGCCCCGCTGGGGACCAGAGCTTTATGAACTGGTGGGAGAGTGGAAGAACCAGGACAGACACGGGCAGGGGCAGATCATGGGGGAACAAGAGGACAAGTAAGGAGGCTGACTTCATTCAGAGTGCTGTGGAAGCCTTCAGAGAGATTCACATGAGGAGTGGCCTAATCTAACTTACACTTGGAGGAAACATGGAGTGGGCCATAGTCTTTCCAGCTCTTTGTAGGAAAGCATTGGAGACACGGGGAAACCTGGGAATTTACTTTTATCTTTCAGCGTGCTCCCGATAGAATGACCTTCTAATTAGGATTGATACTCTCCCTTCCACCAAAAGGATGAGAGTTACATTCTGCACCACTCAATGGTTGTGTTTCAGAGAGAGAGGGTCTTGGGCATTGGTAACGAGCCACATCGGCAGCAACAACAGAAAATCTTATTGAATGTTACCATGTGCATGTAATATGAATACTTATACATATGTTTTAATGCTCAACAATGCTCTAAGTAGTATATGATGATCATCATTTCACAGGTAAGGACAGAGAAGTTAATTAACTTGCCCAAAGTCACACAGCTGCTAAGACAAAAAAGAATAAAGAGACCATTTCCAAATAAACATGGTCAGACTTTGTTTGTTTGTTTTGTTCCTTACTGTTTTCCATACTCATTAGGGAAAACTCAAATTGTACAAAACTATACAAATTAGAAAGCTAGGCTTCTCTATAATCCTGCCCCTAAGGTATGAAGTTGGTCTTTCACCATGGTCTTGCCCCCAGCAAGGCTCATACTTCACATTGGCAATCCTGAAAAGCTCTTCAGTACCCAGGTCCTCTGAAGGGGCTACTTCTCTCTGAAGCTGGTTTAGAAACAGAGGGATACGGAGCCACTTTCTTACCATCTCTGCTACAGGCAGTGGACGCCAAACTGTTCTGGCTCCAAAAGAAGCCACACCCATTTGGGGTGAAAGAACTTCAGAGAGTTTACATCACTGCTTGGAAGGACAGGCCAAAAACAGCAGAGAAGACAATGGGCGATTCCCTACACCAACAACCCAACAAGAAGAGTTCAGAGGTGAAGTATTGTTGTTTATTCCCCCTAATTTTCACATCTCATTAAGAGAGATCATTTGGGTTTCCTCTGTAACAAAAACTTCAACTTCAGCCAGAACATTAATCACAGCAAAATGATATTCTGGTGTCATTTTATAATTCTGAATAAATGCTTGGAGGTGTTCAAATTTCTAAACCCTATGGTGCAAAAGGCAGTTTTCCAAGCAGGGGCAGGCCACACTAACTGTTGAAGATGAAAAGTAATTAGCATCCTGTGTGAACTATCTTGTCTTTTTTAGGACCGGAAATCAAGTGGGAAGGGTTCCCTCCTGTTCCAAGTGAGTTCCAGAAGAATTACTCATGCTCCTTAACCTATGAGTCAGACAGGAGTCTAGGAGAGTGTTTCCAAAACAGGCCAACAATAAGATAAACAGAGCAATTGATATGTGACAGTCTGGAGAGGCAGGACTGCAACTGGCCAAAGCCAAGTGATGGAGCGTAGAGCAAGAGGACAGTAAACCTGGGATGGCTGAGCTTCCCTAGAGAAGCCGTGGATAACTGGAGCTCAGCAAACCAACACAGAGCGTTTCCTGAAAATGAACGTCCACGAGGAGGTTTGTTTTCAGATCCTTTTTTCAGTTTCATTGACCTAGTATCTTGGAATTATAGCATCTTCCCCCCCACCCCCATGACTCAAGGGGCTGACTGCCATCACACTGTACTGCCTGGCTCTCTAAAAGCTTTGGCTATCATTGCGTTTTGACATCTCACAGCACAGGATATTAATCATTTTGGGACTCTGGGCCTGTTCCCGGTGTCCATATTTGCCATTGTTGATCTGCAGCCAGAAAAATAACTCCTAAATGACAAAGGCTTATCCCAAATTGAAATATAAAGTCATCGAGAACGCTCAGCTTAGGAAATAACCCAGCATCAAGCTGGACTGTCTCCTGGGCACATAAAGGATAAGCTTCCTCTTTGCTCCCTCTAGGAAGGAGTCTGAAGCCAGGTTTTAGCTCTGTCTGAGCCTGTGAAGGGACTATGGGCATCTCTTAAGGGCGGTGGGGGTAGGAGAGCAGTGGTGTGCACGGGGCTTCATAAGGACACTGCCCCACCCCCCTGGTTCCCATCATCCCTAGAGAAAATGGCTGGGTGGGTGTGCAGAGTCCACCCTACTGGGGAAGAAAGGCTAGAACCAGCTGATATTTTCCTCCATCCCCCATTAAAACCACTGGGGTACAGAGGCCAGGCTGGGGTGAGGGTGGGAGGTCTCCTCCACACAGCAGTTAGAGTGATTCCTAAACACTGCTCTGATCACCTCCCTCCTCCTCAAGACCTTTGAGGGGACCACCCCCGCAGGAGAAATTCTAAAGTTCTTCCTAGGCCATTCAAGGCCTTTCATTCCTTGACTCTCTGCCTAACTTTCAGCTTCATCTCCAGCCACTCCCTGACCTTCTCACCACAAACGCCTGCTAGTTATTTCCTGAAAACACTGTGTACTCTCAGCTCTGCTTTCTTTATTCACGCTGCTGCTTCTACGTAGAAGGCCACCCCTCTACTGACTCTCTCCTACCCAGCCCCCCAACATCACCTCTTGTTGCAGGAGGGCTCCTATTCCCACCCCTCGCTGAGTGCATTGCTCCTGGATGTGTGTTTCTGTTGTATTATAGGTAGGCTCCCTTCTAACAGTTACTAGCTGGTGGGGTTGTCCCATGTGTCAGCCTTCCCCACTTGTCTGTGAGCTCCCTGAAGGCAGGCACTGTTTGCTGCATCTTTGGCTCTTGAAAAAATCAACAATATTTAATTGGATGAAGGAGAGTTTTGCATATCAGTTATTATACTCTTTGCTATTCAGATAATGGCCAGGAGTTTAAAAATGCTGTACCCCAGCTCCATGATCTCCTTCCTTGTAACTTTTTGCAATTTCAATCTGACTTTCAGTAACAATCAGCTTGCACCATGAAACTTAGGGTATTCAGTTTCAAAGGGTATGGTTTCAGGGTGCACTGATTTCTGTGCTTAATTGTTTAAGATAGAGACAGATAGCATACCTATATTATACTCCAAACCTCTCTCTCTCTCTCTCTCTCTCTCTCTCTCTCTTTCCCCCCCCCCTCTCTCCCACACCCACAAACGCATCACAAAGATAGAAATTCCTAATGATACATGAATAAAGCTTACAGTACACAATTCAGCATGTAATAAAAATTTAAATGCCACTTAATACAAAAAGCTGATAAGTGCACAGGTGTTTCCAGGTGTTCAGCGGCGCTAGGTGCATGGTGTTATTTTGGAAAATAACCTGTCTTCCATTCTTAAACAAGCCTTTTCTCTGCTCAGTGTTGTACATGCTGTTCTCTCTGTCTAAGAAGCCTCGGCCCCTCCCCCACCCCTTTATTAATCGAGTGCCCTCATCCTCCAGGATTCAGCTTAAACGTAACTGCCTTGGAAGGGTCTGCCTACACCCAGCCTCCTCATAGCCTCCATTGTAGAACGGTATTTTCTTTGAAGTCCTTGCCAATTATTTTATTTTATTATTTTAGTTAAATGTATTTGATGTCTTCCTCTCCCATTAGACTGAAAACAACTTGAAAGAAAGAGGATTCCTGTGGGCTTTATTTATGATTGTGTCCAAAACACATAGTATATGCTCAATAAATACTTTGGGGTGAATGAAGCCGCAGTTGACCCTTGGTATCGCGGGGCATTGGTTCCAGGACCCGCTATGTATACCAAAATCCTCTGGATGCTCACGTCCTATAATTGCTTTCCGTATCCCCAGTTCCACATCTGGGAATTCAACCAACCCGGGACAGTACACAATTGCAGTTGGTTGAATCCAGGGAAGCGGAACCCGTGGATACGGAGGGCCGACTGTAGTCTTTTAAGCCAACATTCTGCTTGTAATTTGGAGGAGTTGATTTCATCAATTCAGTGACTTGTCTTGCCTGGTCAGTTCCCTGGCCTCACTCGCCCTTGTCTCCCAGGCGCCTACTCCCTCATCCTGGGGGTGCCTTTTATCATCTTCTCCTCTTAACACATTCCTGTTCACCTCGCAGCACCTTGTCATACCTCATCTCCATTGTGACACTTTCCCCAGGCTGTTAGTTACTCCTGTTTCTGGGCTCCTAAAACACTTTTGACTTCTTCCATATTTTCCCATGTTTGTTTCTTTTACCACAAAATTAGAAAATGCTCCTAGAAACCTCAAGCAAGCATCAGAGAGGTATATAAAGTCAAAAGCAAAATCCTCCCTTCCCACTCCCAGGTGGCCATTGGTATCACTGAGTTCTTTTTTTCTGCACTTACAAACATACATTAACTCTTTTTTTTAAAATAAAGAAAGGAGGGCTTCCCTGGTGGCGCAGTGGTTGAGAGTCCGCCTGCCGATGCAGGGGACACGGGTTCGTGCCCCGGTCCGGGAAGATCCCACATGCCGCGGAGCGGCTGGGCCCGTGAGCCATGGCCGCTGAGCCTGCGCTCCGGAGCCTGTGCTCCGCAACGGGAGAAGCCACAACAGTGAGAGGCCCGCATACCACAAAACAAACAAACAAACAAACAAACAAAAATAAAGAAAGAAGGGAAAGTAAAAAAAAATCATACAATAATACTATGGATTGAAATTTTTCAATTACTATCTCTCATTTTTCTTTTCACATTAGAAGGTAACAACCTTGATTTTCAATGGATATTTTATTGGTCCATGTGCTTGTACCATCATTTAAAAAATCAGTTTCTTGATAGCTATCTAGGTAGCTCCTATTTTTCTAAATTACAAGCAATACTGAGATAAATCCCTTTATACATTCGAGTGGCTATTTCTCTGTTACTGCACCAAATGGCATCCCATTTTGTATTTTGATAGCTACAGCCTGATTGTCTTCTAAAAAGGCAGTGCCCAGTTACACTCCCATCCACGGCTGGTAAGAATGTCTGAATCTTTACAGCCATGACTGGATATTATCACTGTGTTTCTTCTTTGTTATCTAATTGGTCAAAAACTTCCCTGTCTTCAATTGTTGTTGAAGTTGAATAGTTTTTCGTGTTTAATCATCACTTGTGTCCCTTGTCTGAAAATGATTATTCACATCCATCGCTCATTTTCCTACGGAAGTGTTCAATTTCATTTTTTACTCAGTTGTAATGGCTTTTTAAAAAATTGTGGTAAAATACACATAACATAAAATTTGCCATCTTAACCATTTTTTAAGTGTGCAGTTCAGTGGCATTAAGTACATCCACATTGTTGTGCACCACCACCACCATCCATCTTCAAAACTCTTTCCATCTTGCAAAACTGAAACTCTGTGCCCATTAAACAATAACTCTCCATCCCCCCTCTCAACAGTCCCTGGCAACCACCATTATCTTTTCTTTCTATGAATTTGACTACTGACATGGTTTTTAAAATAGTATGCATGTTAACTTTTGTTTGTTAAAGAGGTTAAACATTTTTTCAAATTTTTAGTTTTAACTTTATAAAGTCTTGTCATTTAGAAGGTGCACATTTTTTTAAGCTTCACATTTTTATGTCAGTAAATATGAACATCATTTGCTTTATGGCTTTTGAGCTTTATGTTTTGCTTTAAAGAACTTCCTCACCCCGAAATAATCAAGTATTTTCCTGATTTCTTCTGGTAATAAAAGTACTCTGGTCATACCTATATCTCAGCACTTCTCCTTTTTATTCTAATTTAATATTAATGACTAGCATTGATGAGAACTGTGTTCTAGGCACCGTGCTAAGTTCATTTCATGTTATTATCTTGTTTAGTCTTCATACCAAGGCAATGAGGTGGGTCCTATTGTTATCTCCATTTAATGATGAGAAAATTGAGGTTTAGAGCGTTTGAATAACGTGTCTACTTCAAGTGGCAAGTGGCAAAGCTGTGATTTGAACCTGAGCCATCTGACTGCATTCTAACCATGAAACTATGAATCTGTTTTCTCTGTTAAGTGGTGCTCCTCTAGGGTGAGAACTGCGTCTTATCTGTATTCTGACTCTGGCACATAGGCCCTCAACAATTGTTTTTTGAGTGAATTAATGCCTGTTACTTAAACTCAGCATCCAGAGCACAGCCTCAGATACTGCTATTCCTACCTCTTCCCTCGCTATCTCACTCCTTAACAAATTCAGTCTTGACCTTCCTTCTAAGCCCAAAGAGCTTCTGCTTTTGCATAGGAATGAGCTTCCCTGGGTGGTCAGTGATCTCCTCAAGCGTTGCTACCACTGTCTCAAGGGAACTGGACTGCCTGGTCAAGACCCTGCTCCCTTCACAGAGTTCTCCCCTGGGGCCATTCATGATCCACCTCTCTGTGCTCTTTCTTCTTGGGGAAGCAATAAGCATATGACTTCCTCGCCAGCACACAGGCCATAGTCCTATCATTGTCCTTCAATGGACTTCTCTCTTCTGGAGTCCACTTCCATCCATTTAGCATTCCCTCGTGCCAAGACTTACTGACTTCTGGGCAGGTCCCACTCCTTCTTCAAGACGTTCCCCACCAGGCTCATGGTCTTCCCCTCTCCAGCTCCCATTGCCTCCCTTAAGGATTCCCACCCTCATATTGATGACCTTTCCACTGTGCTGGCTTCAAACCCTTCATTTTCACAATCAAAAATCCTTCCTCTCCTAATGTCTGTAACGTCAGCCCAGTCCCGACCCCAGATTCAGTCATTGCAAAGATGCTGCTCTTTGTCTGGCTCTCTTGTCTTTCTGCTGCAGTCTCCCCGTTCACCCTCCTTGCCAACTTCTAGGCCTGACCAAACCCTTTCTACTGTCTCCACTCCTCCATGTTGCTGGGGAAGTTCAGGGAACCAAGCCGTTTGGATCCGTTCCAAATTCCTCTGGTGCAACTTCAGAAGGATCCTCTCTGCTGCTTGGTCAGCCTCTCATCACCTGCACCTCGCTTCCTCTTGCACTTGCTAGCATCTCTTCTAAACCTTCCCATCTCCTAGAGCTGAGCTCCACTTCCCAGAGATGTCTGTGTCTCCTCCTTGACTGTGGAGGCCATCTCACTGGGGCTCTCACCACCTCCCTGCACTCCTCCACGTTCCCTTCTTTCCCATCTCAGAGGGAAAAATCTTCCTCTTCCCCTTCATCCTTTAGGATGCTCATGAAGAATAATGGAGAAATATGAGCTTTGAAAACTGACAACCTTGGGCTTGAATTCCAGCTCAGTTATCAAGTAGTTTTGTGTCCTGGAATAATCTATTTAATGTTTCAGGTCTTGCTTGCCTTGCACCTTGGTGGGCATGAACACAGTATCTGCCTCAAAGGGATCTGTAGAGAGGCTGGTATGGCCTGAGGCACATGAAGCACGTGGCATCTGCCCAGACTTTCTGAGTCTTCTCCCCTCACTCCCACATCCAGCTTCACCACCTGAGTCCCCAATCCCGTTCCCTTTCTCTTCAGGTACTTTTGCCCCATCAATTATCTCCTACTTGTTTTTAAATATTTTGTCTTTCCCTTTGACCAAATATTTTCTGTTGACATAAAAATATGAAGTTCTCCTTTACCCCCAAATTCCTTTCTGTGATTCTGCTAACAATTCCAGCCTCCGTTCTCCCTTCCTTCTTAACTTTATCTCTTGAGAGAGTAGTCTACACTAGCCGATTCTGTTTCTCTCCCACGCACACTCTCCTTCATCCTTTGCTGTCAGGCCTCAACACCTCGTCTCCCTCCCTCATCACTGTACTTAAATAGGGTTCCTAAAGCCGTGATAATCTAGGCCCCTGGATTCTTGGTTTTCCTTTATCTTCAGCCTGTCACACTCATCTGCAGCACTGGACCGTGCCAACGCCCTGCTTCTGCTTGAGAAATCTGCCTTGACTATAAGTCATTGTACGAGTTTGGTTCTCCTCCTACCTCTCTTTCTACTCTTTCAGTTCATTCATTCAGCATTTTTAAAATTGAGCATCTATTATGAACCACAACTGTGCTAGGTGCTGGGGACACAGTGGTGAATTATACAGGCATCGTCACTGGTCCACTGGCCCCTGAAGTGAGTGTATGGTCTAAGAGGGCAGACATCAGACAAACAGTCATCTGTTATCTCTGTCTCAGTTACCTGTTGCATCCCGGTGTGTGTGTGTGTGTGTGTGTGTGTGTGTGTGTGTTCACCTATTTGCAAGAATGTTACAAAAGCATATAACAGGGAGGAAGACTGAGAGAGGGGAAGCCAAGGAAGGACAGTTTGAGGAAGTGATATTTAAGCTGAGATCTGCAGGATGAATAAGTGTTAGCTGGGTGAGGAGTGGCGAGTTTGGGGGGGTGGCTTCCAGGAAAAAGAAGGAAAGCTGTGAAGGCTCTGAGGTAAGAAGGTGCTTGGTAAATTCAAGAAACTGACAGCAGGCCAGTATAGCTGAAGGTGGTGGGGAGATGAGGTAGGAGCCCTGAACAAAGATCATGCGGGGTCTTGTGAGGCATGGAGAAAGTTTGGGATTTACTCCCAAGAACAATGGGCAGCTACTGACAACCTCTCTTCCCCTGCCTGTTTCCTCATTTTGGGAGTGCCTCACAGATGGGTTTGGTGCTCTGCTCTGCTCTTGGCCCATTCAATCCTATAGCTGAGTAATCACTTCTCTGTGGTCGATTCCTAAATCCTAATGCCCTCCTGAATTCCGGTCCTTTTCCCAGTTACCATCTAAGATTATATACTGGGGTCTCTTTCTGATACTGCAGATTAAATGTTAGAAATTAACCTCATTTTTCTTTTCAAAATCCTTCCTTCTCCTGTATTTCCCATCTTGGTCAATTGCTCCACTGGGCCTCCCGTTAACCCAGATTGGAAATGCTGGTGTCTTCTTGACTTCCCCCTTTTTTTCACTCATTCATTTATGTTGAGGTTACAGCAGGGACCCAAACTGATGGAACTTGCATTCTGTGGGGACACCCAACAATAAACACATTGGGACTTTCCTGGTGGTCCAGTGGTTAAGGCTCTGCACTCCCAATGCAGGAGGCCCGGGCTCGATCCCTGGTCAGGGAACTAGATCCCGCATGTCGCAACTAAAGATCCCACACGTTGCAACTAAAGATCCTGCATGCTGCAACTAGGACCCAGCGCAGACAAATAAATACATATTTTTTAAAAAAACAATAAACACATCAACATGTATTATAATGTCAGTTAGTAAATGCTATCAATAAAAATAAAGCAGCTAGAAAGTGAGGGGTGGAGATGCTGCTTATTTTCATCAGAGGAGGTCTCTTTGAGGGAGTAGATTTGAGCAGAGGCCAGAATGAGATGAAGGAACAAGCCATGTGGGTACTTGGGAAAGAATGTACCAGGCAGAGGGAATAGCAAATGCAAGGTCCAGGGATGGGAGCATGCTTGAGGAGCAACAGAAAGATCAGTGGCTGGAACGCATCAAGTGACAGGTTGAAAGTAAAGAGATGAAGCCAGAGAAGCGGCACATACAGACTGTGCTGTAAAGAATGGAAAGGGGGGGACTTCCCTGGTGGCAGAGTGGTTAAGAATCCGCCTGCCAATGCAGGGGACATGGGTTCAAGCCCTGGTCCGGGAAGATCCCACATGCTGCGGAGCAGCTAAGCCCGGGCGCCACAGCTATGGAGCCTGCGCTCTGCAGCCCACAAGCCACAGCTACTGAGTCCACATGCCACAACTAAAGCCCGCGCGCGCCTAGAGCCTGTGCTCCGCAACAAGAGGAGCCCCCACTCGCTGCAACTAGAGAAAGCCTGCATGCAGCAACGAAGACCCAACGCAGCCAAAATTAAAAATTAATTAATTAAAAAAAAAAAGAATGGAAAGGGGTTTGGAATTTAGTTCTAAGTGTGATGAGAAGCCTTTGGAAGGTTTTGATCAGAAAAGTGACATGATCTGATATACAAAGACCAAAGGGTCCCTCTGGCTGCTGTGAAAAGAATAGACTATAGGGGGCCAAGTGAAGACCACATAGTAATCCACATCCTCTCCATATCACAGGGTCCTGCCCACATCCATCCCTCTCTCCCATCTTCATAACCACTGCCCTAAGCTAACCCCCTCCATCTCATACCGGAATTGTTGTTGGGATCTCATAAATGATCTTCCTGCCTCCTTCCAGAGCAAGGCTTTCCCTTGCTCAAACCTTCAGTGGTTCCCCATCCCATAGAAATGAAGTACAACTACTTCAGTCTTTTTATTATTTATTTATTTACTTTTGGCTGCCTTGGGTCTTCGTTGTTGCTCACAGGCTTTCTCTAGTTGCGGCGAGCAGGGGCTACTCTTCATTGTAGTGCACGGGCTTCTCATTGCAGTGGCTTCTCTTGTTGCGGAGCACGGGCTCTAGGCACTGGACTTCGGTAGTTGTGGCATGTGGGCTCAGTAGTTGTAGCTTGTGGGCTCTAGAGCACAGGCTCAGTAGTTGTGGTGCACAGGTTTCGTTGCTCCACGGAGTGTGGGATCTTCCTGGACCAGGGCTCGAACGCGTGTCCCCTGCATTGGCAGGCAGATTCTTAACCACTGCACTACCAGGGATGCCCAACTTCTTCAGTCTTATATTCAAGGCCCCTCTTGTCTCCCAGCCTTATCTCTCATTGCTGCCTTTCACATACCCCATGCTAAAGTCACAGAAAACTACTCAGTTTCCCATGTAAGCTTCTTGCCTTCCCATCTCCAAGTTTTTGCCTAACTTGTTCTATCTTGTCATGAAGGATTCTCTCACCATCATCCATCTCTGTATATTCCAGATTTCCTGAGCCTTTCCTGATCATCCCAGGCATCAGGGATTCTTCTTGCATTTGGACTCTTACACCTTTCCAATGACGCTAGTTATTCTCTACGTGGTTATAACTCTTTATTGTACACATCTTATCTTCCTCACTAAATCATAAATTCCTAGAGGTCAGGGTCCAACTCGGATATATATCTGTGCACTTTCCATCCACAGGGCCTAGCCCAATGCTCACAGTGAGTACACCACAGATATTTGTCCAATGAGTGAGTGGCTGGCATCAGAGTACTTAAACAGTCTATTTGGAGAGACACAACCAAGTCGTAAACCCAGGCAAGTGAATAATATGACAGTATATAATGGAGGGATAAATCAGATGGCACTAGTCTATGGACCAGAGGAATCTAGAAGGGAGATCAGTAGGAGGTGAGTGGTCAGGGAAGACCTGATAACGGCTGATGCTTCTGGAGTGTGTATCACGTGCTGGGGTCTGGGCTGAATGCTTTACATGCATTATCTCACTCTTCTCACCTACCTTGTGCTACAGGCACTTGCATGTAAGTAAATGCCTCATCTACAGATGGGGAAGGTGAGGTAGGAAGGTGAAGTAATTTCCCTGAAGTCACAGCGTTAGAAAACCTGCAGACTTGTGATTTGAACCCATGCCTGTCTAACTGGGTAATCTATAGCAATCACCCCAGTACTCACACAAAGGGAAGGCTCAGCTGTGAAAACAGGGTTTGCATTTCCTTCCCTGTCTCATCCCAAAATGGATCTAAACAGCTAAATAGGAGATGAGCTGTGCCTGAGAAGATGACTAGGATTTAAGGATGAGGTAGGTGTTTCAGGTTAGGAAAGCAGCTATTTGTGGACTATAAGGCAGACTTGTTCCCGGGTAGCAGCAGTGAGCGGACTAAATTGGTGGATATATCTGGAGACTGGCTGGGTGGGTAAGTGGATACAGTGTGTGGAGGGCATTCAACGCCGGGGAGCATTGTTGAGTGTTGGCGTGCTAGAACGCAAGGAGAGGTTGAAGGGTGTGTGAGCTGGTCAGGACATAACTCCATTGAAAGAACATTCACTGGGACAGGTTTTGCACCAAGCAGATGAATGGAACTGTAGGATTTCCCTGAGTAAGCCCTTGCTCTCAAACAGCTAACAGTCTTCTGGGAGAAACAGCCCATAGCATGCAAACAAAGCACAGTGGAGACCGAGCTGGGAAAGAAGAGTTTTAATGAAAGATCTGGGGTACTTTCTGGGGCTGTGGCATTTGGAACAGGGCTTGCAGATGAGTGGGGTTGGAAGAATAGAAGAGGGTGGCCACTTCTGGCACTGGGGGAAGGTGGTTTTTAGAGAGCATTACCCTGATAATCATATACAGGCTGGACCAATGAGCGGTCTCACACATTTCTGAGGAAGAGATGCACTTTGGGCCAAAAATCCATCGGCACAGGGTAGCAGTACCGTGAAAAAGACTTAGGGGTCTTAGCAGTCAGCAAGTTCAATGACAGAACAGAGCTGCTTAACAGTCAAAGGAGCTAAAGTAATCTGCAGCTGTCTTAAAAGATGGTCAGTGTTGCATATCCAGCTCCAGACTATATCCTGAGAATTTTGTCCATTTGAGGGCCAAGCTCTACACCAGCAGTTCACAACCGGGGGTGATTTTGACCTTCAAGGGACATTTGGCAAAGTCTGGAGACATTTTTCGTTGTCACACTGGGAGGGAATTCTACTGACATCTAGTGGGTAGAATCCAGGGATTCTGCTAAACATCCTACACTGCACAGGGTGGCTACTTCCCCTGCCCCTTCACAACAAAGAATTATCCAAACCAGGTATCAGTCCCCTAATAGATAGAGGACTGATACCTGGTCTGGAGGACGCTCTAGAGGATGAAGCAACCAGACCGTGGTTAGTGGTAGGGACAGTTTTTACAGCGGTGTCACTAGGAGCAGTTGAAGAACCTGGGAATATTTATACTAGAGGAGATTTAAGGACCTGAGAAGTATCTTAGAGCAGCAAAAAGAACTGAACTGTCCAGAGCAACTGCCCAAATTTCCAGCATCGCTCACCCTAACTACTGCAACGGGAGTCCAACCAGACCCAATGTTGGAAATTTAAGAAAGTCATTGTAATAGCAAACACTTACAGCATTTACTGTATTTCAGGCACTCTCCTAAGAGCTGTACAGATGCCAACGTATTTAATTGTCACAACAGACCCATCACACCTATTTTACAAATGGAGAGACTGAGTCACAGAGAAAAGGGTAAGTGATCTGCTTAAGATCACAAAGCTTAGCAAGCAGCAGAGCCAGAATTTGAACCCAGGCAGCTGTACTCTTAACCACTGTGCAGTGTGGCTATGCTGCATTGGAAAGAAACAGATCTGGGCTCAAATCCCAGCCTTACCACTTAACAGCTGTGTAACAACTGGCATGCTACTTAACCTCTCTGAGCCACACAGTTTCTTCATCCTGCATAGTAGGGATAGTAAGGTGATAAATAGTTACCAGTTCTTCCATACAGTGATGAATGTAGTTCTCACAGGAACTCAAGGACAGGCATATTTATTACTCTTATTTTATACACATGAGGATTTTATGGCTTAGAGAGGTTGAATGACTTGCTCAGGGTCACACAGAGAGGAAGAGGAGAGTTAGGATTTAAATCCACATTTGTCTGACCCCAGAACCTGTTTTTAACTACAAAGCCGTTACATGTGCAAGTCTGTGCTGAAGGGAGCATGACAAAGCGTATAAAATTTCCTGGAACATAGTAAGCAATCAGTGATAGCTATTTATTATTGTATTAGTAATCGCAGTTGTTATTTTCATGAGCAGAATGCACAAGCAGGTGCACAGAAGGCAATGTACTATCCCAGCCCAAAGAACGAGATCAGCAGAAAACGAATGATGCAGGGGCTTATGTGCAGATCACAGCCCCTCAGCCGGCTAGTCCCTAATCTTGGGCTTTAGCCTCCCCAGTAAAGTGGTGTCACGTTTGATCCATTTGTCCTGCTCTCAGCACAGTCTACTATTCATAGAACAGGAGTGGGAAGAGAAGGGACAGTGTGAGGCTAATTTAATGTCAAGGTTTCATAGCCCATACATTTCATAGTCATAATAAAAAAAAGAGGAACGTAGCGCCTTGTGCAAAATGGGAAAAGGCACCACATACTCACATACTGCACTGTGAATAAAACCACAGCTCACGGGATGGTTAATTCTACCCGGGAAGGATTTTGTTTTTAAACAACTGCCTGATTTCACTGTAGGGAATGCTGTGTTAGTGCTTTCTACAGAGAGAGGGTGGCATCTGCCTGGCTGGAGGGCTGGCAGCACACAGAATCTGCCTGCAATGGATTCTTAAACATGGAATCGTGGCTAATGGGATGTCAGACAGGAAGAGACTGAGAGCTGCTTGCAGTGATGGAGGTAGGTACTGAGGGCAATGGGAGCTCTGGGCAGGGGGCCACCAACTGCCTAGGTGGGGGAGAATGATCAGAGAAAATTTCATAGGGAGGGGATATTTGAGCTGGATCTTGAAGGATGAATAGGAGTTTGTCTGGTGGAGAAAGGGGAAGGTATACAGACCAGAGAACAACAGTACTGCAAAAGGTCTGTGACCTGGGAGCACATGACCACTCCTGAAATACCTCATGGATGATTGTGGCAGGAGCTCAGGGAGAGAAGGGCGTGGAGTGAGGGAGATAAGGCTGGAAATGTGGGATGGAGTCAGCTCATAAGGAGCCTACAGCCCTACAAAGGCTTCTGGACAGTGTGAGATAATGGAAATGATTTCTGGCAGTGCAGTATGAGGAGAAATGTCCTGGGGTTTGGAGCGAATTGACTCTGAGTTCCATTACTTGGTGGCTATATTACTGAGGACAAATTACTTTACCTCTCTGAGTCTCAGATCCATGTTTATAAGATGGGGACATAACGCCTGCCCCAGAGGGCGGTTGATAGCATGAAACAAGGTGAAGTATAAATTCCTAGCACACTCACGGCATATTGTAGGCTCTCGTGAACGTTGATCCCCCTTTATTGGATAGGTGAGGGGGAGTTGTTTCCCACAGGGCAGAGTTTCCTTCTGATTTCTGTTTTAGAACAGCAACTCCAACAGATTGTACTAGGGATAGACTGGAGGCAGAAAGAAGACTCCACTCAGGAGGTTGCTTTGCTGGTCTTGATCTATAAATGTTGAAATTTAATAGGTTCAGTTTCAGTGGGTTACATTCTCATTACCAGGTTCCAGATTCTGGGCTACACCTGTGGTTCCAATACCTGGACCTCTCTGAGAAGACTGGATAATGAACTGTCTTAGCTCCCTCAGTTTCTGTAAGGTTGAAGGTACACAATTCAAGCAAGTTCAAGTTTATTTGACCACATACAATCTGTCTCACTCCTGTTCTCCATTTCATTCATTCATCAGGCAAGCATTTATTGAGGGTCAACCAATACCTGGGTTGCAAGAGTTTGGCAGATACAATTGCCTACTCTCCCATCTGTGTGGTTTTATAGATCAAAACTTGAAAAAACAGCGATGCCAACCCTTCCCAGGGCCCACACATCACTGGGGCTTCCCATGGGTCAGTTCAACTCATTCCTGGCTTTTGTGGAAGGTAATTAGCTGGACAGAGAACATGGACCAATGAAGACAGTCCTGCTGGAAAATTACTTCCCTGTGCCACACTTTTTCAAGCTCCCAATTTTCTAAAATCTCAGCAAGAAATTGTGAATCTGAGATCAGAGATCCTGAACTATGTTTTTCTCAGAAAGAGATCAGAAAAAGATAGATGAAAAGAAATAGCTGATGGGCAATGGTGGCTTCTTACTCCTGATTGGACTTTAGGAAATATATCCAGAGAATAAAGTGGATTCCTCAATTTGATAAATCAAGGAATCTTACCTCAAGTCATGAGAATTTAGAGAATTAACCAAGAAAAACTCTATCAATGTGGTTAAACAACAGTGCTATCACCAAAACTAAAAGAGTGGAGCCTATGATGTCAAAACTTCCACATCTCATTAAGAAACCCTCAAACACTTGGCTTTTCCTCCCAAATCCAGACCATTGTCTCTTCCTCTTGTGGACCGTTCCACGAGCCTTCTCACTGGTCTGTGGGCTACGGTGCAGACACTATCCCGCCCGTTCTCCATGGTGTCCTCAGCGTGCTTGGCCCAGACAGAGAGGAGGACCCCAGCCCCCCTCTGCCCAGGCGCCTCTCTGACTCCCTGTCTCTCTCAGGGGGTGTGTCAGGCTGCTAGCCGGGTATCAAGGCTGCTCCAAGCCAGCCTCTCCTGAGCTCCACCTCTGACATCTCTCCTTCTTCCACTCAACCTTTATTACACAGCGAGATGGAGCTGGGACACAATGCTGTGACTTTGTAGCTGAGAGTTATTTTCTTTTCCATCCCCATTTCCTTAACATCCAGCCCAGTTACCTCTTCTTCCAGGCACCATTCCCTGCCTCTCCCTCCAGAGGGAACGCCCTCACCTGCAGGGTCACCTCTGTATTCTAATGTCTCCCATGTGGCATTTTCAATGTTGTGTTATACTTTATTGGATACTGTGTCTTTCTTACCTGCAGTGACATTGACACAAAAGGACATGGACTCTGCCTTATATTTCCTTGTTTCTCCACCGCCAGGCACAGTGCCCAGCACATGATACACAGCTCCATATGTGATTTTTTTTTTTTTGAGTTGAATTGAATAATGAAATGTAAGGGAGGGGAGGAACAGGTGTTCCAAAATAGAAGACAGGAAATAAGACCAACCAAATCTGGTTCCCCAGCAAACAGTCGACACCCCTCTATTGTGGGGGGCTTCTTTGTGCAAAGGGCTGGGAACTGGGCCCTGAGAACCACCCAGCCTTTGCCCCTGTGGCCTATTGCTTCAGACTGTGGGCTTTGGAGCCAACTGTGTTGGAATGCCAGGCCTGCCACTTTCTGTGTGATCGCAGGCAAGCTACTTAACTTTCCATACCTTGGGTTTTCATCTGTAAAACCAGGGCAACGATGATCCTTAATCATAAAGTCTTGTCATGAGAATAAATGAAAAGGTCCTTGTGGAGCACTTAGACTAGTGCCTGGCAGAGGGAGCGTGGGATAAGTGTCAGCTATTATTACAGAGCTCACAGTCAAGCAAACTTAAAGTCACCTGAGGATCAAGACAGTCATCACTGAGATAATACTATTTTCTTGGTGGAATCTGCACACACACCTGCAGAAGGGCTCTAGATCTGTTGGGTAAAATTTTTGATGAGATGCTCAAGGATGGGGCTTTGATGCCAGAGGCATTATTGGCGGGAGAATAGATATGGTGGTTGAAATGCTTTTTTAGGGGTGCTGGGACCAGCCAGCCCTCAAGTTTTTGTGGGATAGTCAAGGCAGTGGCTAAAGCCAAACTGCTGAAAACACCACAAGGAATGGGTCTATGGGAAAGAAAAGAGGAGATCAGACTGTCAATACCTGGGCAGAGGGCTTTGGCAAGGAAAGTGAGTTTTCAAAGCTGAACTTTTGATCTACTTTTCTTTATGGTGTGTGATACAGTGCTCTCCTGACCTTCCTAAGAGGTCCTCAGTGGAGTCCTCTGCACTCTCTTTGCTGCTTGGAGTCGGCTTTTTTAGCGAGGCAGTGTGAAGTCTGGGCTCTACGTGGTTGGTGAGAGTAGTGGTGTCCCCAGGAGGCCAGCCACATCTGGCCCAATGTGAGAGGTTCAATGAGAAAGGCACTTTGGGTACACAGAAGCCAGAGAGGCAAAAGCAGCCTTGGGAGCAGCTAGAGAGAATCAGAATATTGCCATTGCTAAATGTAGAGTTAAACAGTACAATACAGTCAAGTTCTAGTGTCTTGTGTCTGCCCCTCAGGAGTGCCAGCAGTAGATAAACTAACACTAATCACTGCACATCTCTGGGAAGTTACCATCATCTCTTATGTTGTACCCAATTATGCTGTTTCCAGCTGGGACAGGTAAGGAACGTGGCACCTGCCCAAAGAGTTGACATGGATGGTTCTGTGTGCCTGAGATGCCAAATAGGACCAAAAGACACAGCACTGGAAAACCTCCAAAAGCCTCCATGATAGTATTCATTAGTTAACGGATCAACCACTTGGATGGCCGAACTCAAATTTGAGTTCAGACCTCTAAACCCAACTATTCCTAGACAGTTTTAGTTTTTTTTCATTTTCAGCTGACTAGCTTTGAGCACTTACTACCGGCCAGGTGCTGTGCTAAGTGCATTACTTGCATCATTTCTTTTCGTCTTCCCTGAAACCTGATAAGTTCGGTAAAATTATTAGCTCCACACTGCAGATGAGAAAATTGAGGTTGAGAGAGGCTAATTGACCAGTACAAGGTCACACAGCTTGAAAGTAGTGAAGGTGGAGTTTGCACCCCACCAGGTTTCTTGGAATCCAGAGCCAGAGAACTTAATAACTATGTTAACTGGTTTGGAAGGGATCAGAGGTTATCCAGTTCAATCAGTTGTGTACCTAGAGGGAGCAACTTGCAGTTGGAAAGTACATGGGACCAGGAGACTGTTTTTGTTTTGTGGGAGGCACTCCTGTATGACACTGGGCAAGTCACTGAACCTTCCTGGGCCCCAGTTTTCTCTTGCAAGAGAAGAGAAGAGTTAATGCTCTGTTTACCTCATAGGTTTGTTTTAAGGCCTAATATAAGGAGTGGAACAGGACGAAAGCTACTGCTTTGCCTTGAACAGACAGCAGGCATATTCTAGTCATCTTTCGTGGGGTAGCTAATTTCTGGTACATCCAGCCAAATGTGATTAACAAGGAAAAATTTAATATAGAACCACTCCCTTTTCTGACTCACTAAGAAAATGAGATAATCTTGAATATTGCATTAAAATAAATAATTTAAAAGTTGACTTTGATTTTTGGCGGCTCTGTGCTAGGCATTTTCATATGCATTTAATCTCCAGTAAAACAAAATGAGGCTCCCAGGTGGTTAAGTGCTTTCCTCCAACCACACAGCTAGTTAAGTAGTGAGGATTTGAACCCAGTGCTGCTTGGTTTTACCTGTAGGCACTTTTGCATGCAGCAAGGACTTAGACCAGATCCATTCGATTTGCTTATAGTAGAAGTGAACAATTCTGTTTTCATAGAGCTCCACTGTTTCAAATGAAGTCACCGTAACAACCCTGGGAAGGCGCCTAATGTCTGCAGGCACCCAAATGGAAGAGCTTCTGTTTCATCCTCTGCATGTCAAAGTCTAAAACTTTAGCAACATCCAACCTCTGCTAAACAAATTAACCAGCCGCAAATTATACAAGAGCCAACAGAAACAGAAGACATAGGTATCACTCGCTAAGGGATAACTTTCATAGCTTTGAAGTAAAGGAAGAATTACATTAAAAAAAAAAGTGACGGGGCTTCCCTGGTGGCGCAGTGGTTGAGAGTCCGCCTGCCGATGCAGGGGACACGGGTTCGTGCCCCGGTCCGGGAAGATCCCACATGCCGCGGAGCGGCTGGGCCCATGAGCCATGGCTGCTGAGCCTGCGCGTCTGGAGCCTGTGCTCCGCAACAGGAGAAGCCACAACAATGAGAGGCCCACGTACCGCAAAAAAAAAAAAAAAAAAAAAAAGATGAACTATTTGAGTGCAAAACATTTAAAATGTAAAACAATGACATAAAATTAAAAGGTAGACAACAAACTGAGAAAATAATTGTATAAAGGTGATTAAGTATTCAACTACATGATATATGTATATGAAGAAATAATTCAAATTTTAAAAGAAAAATAAAACCCAAGATCTCAATAGATCAGTGACCTAAGGACATGAAGAGAAAACTTAGAGAACAAAATACAAACATTAAACACTTAACCTGACAAACATTTTTCCTGAGTAATAATCAAAGAATTATAGATTAAAATAATATTTACCATCATAATAACATTTAATATTTTATAACTCTTTACATTTACTAAGTGCTTAATATATATAAATTCATTTAATCCCAAAAACCTCCTTAGGAGATGGTGCTATTTCCATTTCATAGATTAGGAAACTGAGGCCAAGGGAGGTTCAGTAACTTGCTCTAATCAGACAACTAGTTAGGATATAGCTGAGGTTTAAATCCAGACAGTTTGGCTCTTACATCCATGTTACACTTAGGAAATTAACAAAAATTAAAACACGTAAAAATATTTTTACTTTTTTGAATATTCCGTGCCAGTAAAGTTCTCGAGAGACCCAGTGCTGGTTTCTTTACAAACTGGTACAACTCTTTTGAAAAGCAATATAGTGATAGGTAGCAAGAGCCATAAAAATGCATGTTTTGATATGGAAACAACCTAAATGTCCATTGACAGATGAATGGATAAAGATGTGGTACATATATACAGTGGAATAACAGCCATAAAAAAGAATGAAATAATGCCATTTGCAGCAGCATGGATGCAACTAGAGATTATCATACTAAGGGTGGAAAGAGAAAGACAAGTACCATATGATATCACTTATACGTGGAATCTAAAATATGACACAAATGAACCTATCCACAAAACAGACACAGACTCACAGACATAGTGAAGAGACTTGTGGTTGCCAAGCGGTGGGGGTGGGGGGGTGGGGAGGGAGAGGGGTGGACTGGGAGTTTGGGGTTGACAAATGTAAGCTTTTATATATAGAATGGATAAACAACAAGGTCCTACTGTACAGCACAGGGAACTATATTCAATAAACTATGATAAACCACAATGGAAAAGCATATATATATAAAAAGAATGTGTATATATATATATATATATATATATGTATAACTGAATCACTTTGCTGCACAGCAGTAATTAACACAACATTGTAAATCAACTATACTTCAATAAAAAAAAAATATGTGTTTTGTTCTAGTAAGCTCCCTCACTGGCATGTAGATTGGGGAAATAATTCAACAGAAGCAAAAATCTATATGTAGGCAGTTTTCACTGAATTGTTATCTAGACCAGCCCTGTCCAGTATAAATATACTATAAACCACATATGTAATTAAAAATTTTCTAAGAACCATATTAAAAGAAGTAAAAAGAAATGTGAAACTAATTTAAATAATTTATTTATTTAACCAATATATTCAAATATAATTTCAGCATCAATAATCAATATAAACACTTGCATTTATTTCTTTTTGAATTTTATTTTATATTTTTTATACAGCAGGTTCTTATTAGTTATCTATTTAAACACTTGCATTTATTATTTCTTATGCTAAGTCTTGGAAACCTGGTGCGTATTTTATACTTAAATTACATCTCAATCCAGACTGGACACATTTTAAGTGCTCACTAGCCGCATGTGGCTAGTGGCTGCCATACTGAATAGCACAGGCAGATCTGGAATAGCAGAAGGTGGGAAATAGACAATGATATCAACTGGTGAGAATGATTTAGAAAATTATGGTATATCAGCCTCTGAAATTGTATAAAGTCATTACCAATGGTAATACTAAAATCCATAAAAATATATTAAATGTTTACGCTTTGTTAAATAAAAAATTTTAAAATATAAACTATTAGTTTAGTAGATATTTAAAATGTGTCTATATGCAGACACATGGATGAAAGAGGATGTGCAAACATTAAAATAGTTGTGTTAGCAAAGTGGGATTTAAAGTTGATTTCTTTGTCAAAAAATTTTTTTCATTTAAATAGGCATTCAACATCTATTTCTATTAAGAGAGTTTTCTGAACAGAAAAAGGACAAAGAAGGAATATTCCATACAATACACAAATATTTGGAGATTCAATTTTCTATGTTTTAAAACTATATACCCTAATAAATTTCCCATACTACTTATCATATGGGTTTACTCACACTTTGGTATTCTCCTGATAGAGAATTTGGTATTTGAGATTGCTGGTCTTTTTTGTTTGCTTATGTTAATGTTCTTAAAGAGTAGATTTATTTTTTTAAAAAATCATTCACAAACCTTTGAATAATATATTTTCTGGACAATGTGATGTTAGGACCATCGTTCACACTTTGTAATATATTTAATATACATTTTATATATTATATTTCTTTTCTTTGACCTATGAGCTATACTGAAAGCTAACCCAAAGATGCCCAATTTTTCTGTGGATTTCTAGAGACAGAAACTAATGAATAAAAGTCTAGCTATTTCAGAAAAATACAGAAAATTTGATTTTAGTTTTCATTAATATGCCTAGCTCAGAAGTAAAATGAGAAATGGATGAGTTTGAAAAAGAAAAATGGCTGGAATCACAAAAGTGATTCTAGAATGGAACCCAGATTCCATCCATATTCCAAACTGATTCCAGAAATGGATGGGTTAGATAAAGACTGATGACTGGATCCTGAACCTGGAGAGGCAGCCTCTTCAGAGGGAAGGGCATGAGTGTGGGGTCAGAGAAAATAGTTCTTTACCTTCTACTACCTTGGGGAATTGCATCTTTGTTTCCATAGCTGTAGAATCAGTAGGCATAACCTCAACCTCATAGGTAGAGAAGATTAAGTAAGAGCATGCCCTTCATTATTCGTTGCACCGTATTATTTTACAGTTGAGGAAGGTAAGTCCAGAGTGGTGCCAACAGTCTTGGAACCCAGATGTCTTGCTTGAGTCAGGATTCTTCAAGCACAAAAGCCGGTATCCCAGGCTCTGGAGTCAAAGTGCTGTTACAGCATTGGCTCTGCCAGCCTCTGACACCGTGACCTTGAGCAAATTGCATATACTCTCTGTCTCAGTTTCCACACATGTACAGTGGGGACAATAACTGTGTCTAACTCAAGATCAGGTGTGGTAATTAAAAAGTAAAGCTAAGTATGGTATCTGGCATATTGCAAGCTTTCAGTAATTGTCCCCTATTATTAGTGGTGGTCCCCAAACCAATTCTTATGATCGACTTTATTTTACATTCAGCATGTATAGTTTACTCACTAATTGGTTGCATCTTTCCTTTAGACCTTAATGCTAAGGAATTAAATTTCGGTATTTCATAGAGAAATAAAATGGAGTTGGGAAAGGGGGCCACTGGACCACCACAAGACGGGGTATTGGCGAATTTAATCTCAGACATTTGGGGGCAGGCAAGTTGTGCAGGGGGAGAGGGACTTAGAGAAAAGGAAGGGAAGGAGGAGATGGCGGCTCAGGAAAAAGCAGGGTATGGAGGTGTGGTTCTGATGGAGGAGAGCTTGCAAAATGTGAGCAAGAAGGCAGTGCAGCACCCTGGTAATAGCTGTCATTTATTGAGCACTTACTGTATGCTAGGCTCCGTGCCTCATCAGCATTAGATCCTGTCTCTGGAAAATGGGAGTAATCATAGTGCTTCCTTTATAGGAGTTGTTGTGGGTACTTTATGAGACACTGTGTGTCAAACATTTGAACGGCGAGTGCTTGACACATAAAGTTAGTTGTTACTATTATTATTAAATCCCTCCTGTTTCAGATGAGGAAGGCTAAGTAACGCAAACCATGGAGCTACTGAGTGGCAGATATCACTTGCTGTCTAACTGCGAGGCTCTAAAACCCATAGAGCGCCCAAGTTAAGCAGAGTCTTCCATCCTCCTCCAGCCCTACCTCTCAACCTTCCAGTGATGTCAAGGTGGGCTCTGCCACCACAGGGACCTGGAATGGAGCCCTGGCTGTGTGACCTGGGCAAGTCACTTCCCCTACAACCCAGTTTGCTCATTTTTGAAGTGGAGGATGGTATATCTCACAGGGATTTTGTAGGAATTCAGTAATATTTTCCAGGTAGAGTTGTTTAGCCTAATTGGCACATGAAAAGTACTCAATGGGTATTAAGCTATTATTGTAATGTGGGCTCTTGGGTTCTTCTCAACTAAAGTTCCCAGCCACTGACATTTCCATACTTAATCTTTATTCTGGAACAGTCTGTGACAAAAGAAAACTCTCAGAAACCTAGGCTTTGACAGCTCCCTTGCTGTCTTTGTAATATGCCATTTTCTTAATTCAACACCACGCGAAGCAACACGGCTATCTCTTCTGGCTTCTAAATTCATTGACGGTGTCAGTTGGTGATGAAATGTCAGAGCACTTGGATCCAACTGTCCCACTGCCGTTTCCTGGCTTTCCCTGGGTGAATGGTAACATTTTCAAATGGATAAAAATCTCCAGGCAACGTCGCTCTCCTCCTCCAGAGCAGATTTATTACAGAGTGGTTGGCATTTCCACATGCTCCGAATTTGTCAGTGTCAGATTCGTATGTGTTCTTAGGTCTCTATACATATACAGGCATAATTTAAATCCCCAGCAAACAAAGGCTATTTTTCTAACTTGGAGATATTCCAAAAGATCTTTGCATTTCATCTATTTTTAAATGTTTGTGCAATTTAGAAGTATGGTAATATCAAATGGTACAGGGGAGGACTGAATATTCAGCTTCCAGCAACTGATCATGTGCCATGCGTCAGGCACTTTATATGCAATATTTTACTTAACTGTGGGATGGGTATGCATTATTTTCGCTCTACAGAAGGGGAAACTGAGGCTCAGCGAGATGAGCTACTTGCTCACAGTCACTCACACACACACACACACACACACACACACACACACACGAAAGTCATTACCAGCTGAGAGTGGCTGAGGTGGGACACAAACTGCTTTGATTTCATATTCTCCATTCCTGCCTCTGCAGAATAAACTATTTACAGAGCAACTACCATGTAGCAGGCACTATGCAAGGCTCTGGTGATATAGCAGTGGAAAAAATAAGCAACAATTCCTGGCTTCAAGGAGCTTACATTCTGGTGGACAAATAACACAGATCAATTCTGTGACTTGGTGAAAAGTTCACCTTCACTGGGTGGGATGGAGGTGGAGGAACAGGTAGAATGCAAGGATGGCTGAGAGCACGGTTTCTGTTCCGTCTCAGATCACACCAGCATGAGACACGTTCAGGGTAGGTCTTTGGCGAGGGTTTGAGAAGCCTGTTGGCGCGTTGAGCTGTGACACTTCCAAGCAGGCCTCTAACCTCTCCCTGCAACATTTAGGTTACGTCAGGGTTTTGATGGCACACCGTGCTCCTCTAGAGCAAGTAGAGATAACGTGGGCGACTGGGCAGCAAGCCGTGGGGCGTGGTGTTGTCAGGGCAGTGAGCACGGAGGAGCTGGAGTTCCAGGATGCCTCGAACAGGTACTCAATACGTAATAGCAGGCACACTGTGACCACAAGTACTCCTTTCCTCAAAATTCTATAGTGGAGTAAATGGAAAAAGAACAACTTACCTTCTTCTTGTTGTTATTTTCAAAAGTAGAATTGCTAGCCACCACTGATGTACCAGTGTCTCCGTGTCAGGCACTGTGCTACATTTTTTGTGTGTATTGTCTAACTTAATTCCAAAAAAATGAAATTTAGACTCAGAGAAGCTAGTGAGTGGAGAAACTGAGATTCAAGCCTGAATCTCTCCAACTTCACACCAAGCTGCCTCTGTGGCTCCCCAGCAGGCTTTAAGGAGAATTAGAGTTAATTCGTGGTTTGCTCTGTGTCCTCTATGTCCTTGCAACTCAAAGTGTGGTCTGTGGACCAGCAGCATCGGGAGCTTGTTAGAATGCAGAGTATCAGGCCCCAACCCAGACCTCCTGAATTAGAATTTGCTTTTTAATGAGACTCCTGGGTAGGCTGCAGTTTAAGAAGCCTCTTAAAGTATACACTCCTCTGTATAACTTGCCAAAACATATGACATATACACTCTGGAAGATGGGGGGGGATACTTCCCTCTGACTCCAAAACTTATCATTTCTAGAGTTGAATTGATGGCTATTGTTAAATTTAATCAAGAAGTGAACGTTTTAAAAACTTTTCTGGGTGCCTGTTAAATAAAATTGAAATGGAAGAACCACCTAGTGATCTACGAAGTTAGCTAAAATATAGAAAGAATATTTCTGTTTCAAGGATGTTTTTCTAGGCTTTCTAGGACAAGGGTGCTCATTGTTAATGACTTTTCTTTTTCCCAGTGGAAATTTCAGATCACATAGACAGCAGTTTGGAGGATGAATAGGGTATGGGTGGCAGCCCATTAACCTGGATGTAGGATAAGGTGTGCTGGATTTGAATATTTATCCCAAGTTTGCCCATCGATTCACTTTACAGTCTTGGGCAAATCATCAAAACCTGTCTATTTATCCGGTGGTCTTGGCCTGGGAACCTCAGCATAATGCGTGAGTGTTCTCATGCCATTATAAGGATAATAAGGGAAACCTGTTTTAATGGCAGGACTATGAAGTGGGTTAGTTAGTATTCCAGAACCTCAAAAATTCATAGGAGTTGACTAAATTGTTTGCTAGTCCCTTCCATCAACCAACAACCCAATCAATCAAACCATTAACAAGTACTTATTGGAAAGTTGCCATGTGTCTTGGAGTACAAAGGAAGTAATGCTCCTGGGGCAAAAAAACAGTAATTATGAATCACTTTTCACCTGCTCTCTGTTCTACAAAAATTAAGCAAAGGGCTTCCCTGGTGGCGCAGTGGTTGAGAGTCCGCCTGCTAACGCAGGGGAAAAGGGTTCGTGCCCTGGTCCGGGAAGAGCCCACATGCCGCAGAGCAGCTGGGCCCATGAGCCGTGGCCACTGAGCCTGCGGGTCCGGAGCCTGTGCTCCGCAACGGGAGAGGCCACAACAGTGAGGGGCCCGCGTACCGCAAAAAAAAAAAAAAAAAAGAATTAGAATCCCCTTGGGCTTCCCTGGTGGCGCAGTGGTTAAGAATCCGCCTGCCAAAGTAGGGAACACGGGTTCGAGCCCTGAACCCTGGTCCGGGAGGATCCCACATGCCGCAGAGCAACTAAGCCCACAGCAACTGCGCCACAACTACTGAGCCTGCGCTCTGGAGCCCGCGGGCCACAACTACTGAAGCCCACGCGCCTAGAGCCCGTGCTCCGGGACAAGAGAGGCCACCGCAACGGGAAGCCCGCGCACCGCGACAAAGAGTGGCCCCCGCTCGCCGCAAGCAGAGAAAGCCTGCGTGCGCGCAGCAACCAAGACCCAACGCAGCCTAAATAAATAAATAAATTTATTTTAAAAAAAACACAAAAAACTAAGCACAGTGATGAGTGTAAAGATGCCGAGATGACAGGACCTGAGCACCGGGAACTAGGTGAGTGACAGGAAGAGGACTGTGGTTCTTTTCCTGTTCGCTCCTGGCCTGACCTTTCTTGCCTGGAGCAGAGTTTCCAAAGGCCTGTTGAGCATCTACCCTGGGACACCAACGGAGGTCAGGTGCCGCGGTATGAGGGCAGAGAAAGTAGGGGCTTGGAGTCCCCTTAGCCCTTCTCTCACTTCTCCATTCCGTCCCAGGGTCCCAACCATTGTACCTCAGTGATTTCTCGTCTCCCTTCCCTCCACATTCCACTCATTAGCTCGAGCCCTCTGGCCTCCCTAACATCCAGGACAGATCAGATCTTCTGCTTCCTCAACAACCTTTAATGGCCCCTCATTGGCTTCAGAAGTCCCACTGCCTTAGCCCGGCATTCGGGACCCTCCATGACTTGGCACCACAGTCTTTCTAGCCTCTTGTTTCACTCTGTTCATCTCTTCCCAATCTCTGGCCATGAAGATGCAGTCACCATGTCCATACCACACCATGTATGTACCCAACACCACGCCTTTGTCCTGACTGTTCATTCTACCTAGACTGCATCTTCTGACATACTCCCCAACTTTCAGAATCTTCCTTCTCCCTCAAGTAGGTTTACACTTGAAGTCAAGGAGACGTGAAGTCTGTGAAGACCTTCCTAATTTCTACTTACAACTTTTCAGAGTCTGTCTGGCATTATGACTAATCAAAATTTGTTCTTTGTCAGGCTGTGGGCTCCCAGAGCACAGTGGACATATCTCAAGCATCTTTGTGTCCTCAGAGGCTACCCAGTCCATGCTTCTTTTTTTTTTTTTCATGCTTCTTAACTGAAGAAGATTCCTAAGCAAAGGCCACCACCCATGGGACGCTACAGGAATCTACATACTTAGTATAAAGATGCGCTGGAGGGTATCTTCATATAAAGGCAGAATGCAGCCATCACTTACTAGCTGTGTGATAAAGGAAAAATGAATTAACCTCTCTGAGCCTGTGTTCTCCTTGGTAAAATGGAGGTCGTGTTGTTGCAAAGATGTAAATGACTGTAAGTTCAGGATCATGAAGTTCCTGCTGTCTGAATATTTACAGTTCTGTGACCTTTACCCTTTCTCCTCCCCCGGCCCCTTCCCTTTCACCAGACTTCTCCTACCAATTCTTCAGATCCCAACTTTGATGTCACTCTTTTCCTGCAAGTGCTCCCTGACTCCTCCACATCTGTGGAAAGTGCCCCTGGTATGTCTTTCCAAAGTGCCTCTGGTATGTCTTTCAACAAGCCAAGTCTTTCCACATGGCTTTCCTCCGTCACTCACTAATCTCTCTGTGATGTAATTCCTTGCAGACACATCAATAACTAGAGCAAAAACAGTAATATTTATTGAGCTCTTACTATGTGCCAGGGTCCACACTAGGTGGCTTTCACACTATCTTATTTGATCTCCACAATGACCCTATGAGGTAAGGTTTTATTATTCCCATTTTACAGGTGAGGAAACAGAATAGAATAGATTTAATAAATTGTTCAAGATCACCCAGATAGTGAGTTTCAGGACTGGGATTCAAACCCAGCTCTGTCTAGCTTGGGGCCCATGTTCCTAAGACCATGCTAAGTGCCCCCTGCACCAATGCCTGTCATGCTCCAGAATATGCTAAAACAAACAAACCCCAAAAAGCAAAAACAAAACCAAACCATGTTTAAAACCAGTGCTGGGGCTTCCCTGGTGGTGCAGTGGTTAAGAATCCACCTGCCACTGCAGGGGACACAGGTTCGAGCCCTGGTCTGGGAAGATCCCACATGCCGCGGAGCAACTAAACCTGTGCGCCACAACTACTGAGCCTGTGCTCTAGAGCCCGAGAGCCACAACTACTGAAGCCATGTGCCACAACTACTGAAGCCCGTGAACCTAGAGCCTGTGCTCTGCAACAAGAGAAGCCACCGCAATGAGAAGCCCGTGCACCGCAACCAAGAGTAGCCCCCGCTCGCCACTAGAGAAAGCCCACACACAGCAACAAAGACCCAATGCAACCAAAAATAAATAATAAATAAAAACCAAACAAACAAACCAAAAAACCCAGTGCTTAGTAAATGGAAAATTGCTGTAAGACATCTCCACCTTTCCTCCTTTTTTCCCCAGGAGGGTTTAGGGGAAATAAGGGAAGATCATCATTCTCTGGTTTGCAGCATGTTTGGGATTGAGCTCATTAGAAACCCATGGAAGTGAATTAAAGAAACATGACCTGTGCCAGCCTACCTAGCCACATTTTAGGTTCCTGGTGCATATGGGCACAAGCTCACTTAAAAAGCTTTTTAAACAAAAGCACAAAACAGAAATGTTCAACATATGCTGGAGTAGGTAGGGATTCATGGAATCCTAAATCAACTTGCTTTTTTTAAAAAAATTAATTAATTAATTTATTTATTTATATTTTTGGCTGCGTTGGGTCTTCATTGCTGCGCACGGGCTTTCTCTAGTTGAGGCAAGCAGGAGCTATTCTTCGTTGCAGTGCGTGGGCTTATTGCGGTGGCCTCTCTTGTTGCAGAGCACAGGCTCTAGGTGCGAAGGCTTCAGTAGTTGTGGCACGCAGGCTTCAGCAGTTGTGGCACACGGGCTTAGTTGCTCCGCAGCATGTGGGATCTTCCCAGACCAGGGACTGAACCCGTGTCCCTTGCATTGACAGGTGGATTCTTAACCACTGCGTCACCAGGGAAGCCCTCAACTTGCTCTTTATAGCCATTCGGAGAGGGGCAAATTAGTGCGAGCCCTTTTCTCCTTTGGGTGGGGCACAGTGAGGAGAGGCCAGGCTGAGGAGGAGGTGGAGTAGCCAATATCAGTGCTGTGGATTCGAGGGTCCCAAGCTTCCAGCCCCAAACCTCTGACAAACTCCCAGCCCTCACGTCTCTCCCACCCACCTGCCACATCGTTTGAAATATGCCCTTACATGCTCATTCTCTCCAAGGCAGTGCCAACTCTAAGTTTTTTTTGAAAGATAACATAAGTAATACATGTTAATTAGAAAACAGGTTTTAAAGGGAGAAACAAAATCATCCT
This sequence comes from Tursiops truncatus, assembly GCF_011762595.2. Taxonomy (NCBI): domain Eukaryota; kingdom Metazoa; phylum Chordata; class Mammalia; order Artiodactyla; family Delphinidae; genus Tursiops; species Tursiops truncatus. Next base: position 66,133,877 of record NC_047041.1, on the reverse strand, counting down.
TACTCCCACTTTCCTAAGGAAAACATTTTGGTGTCTATCCTTCCAGGTTTTTTTGGTTGTTGATTATATATGTATTGATATTAATACATATACAATGTTACATATATGATGTGATATATACACACATAGATATATATGTGTATATATACATGTATAGATATATGCATGTACGTTTGTATTTATTTCCTTTACCAAACCGTGATTATATTAAATGTTTTATAATTTGTCCCCCTTCATTTAATACTACCATTTCAAGTCAGTAGTACACTTTTATGTCATCATTTTAAATAGCTCTGTGGTCTTTGGATGAATGGCTTATCACAATTTATTTAACAATCCAGTGTTGTTAGACATTTAGGTTGCCTGACCAGCTGCTGTTGTCATCGACACCTCCAGGACATTCCTCATATACACCACTCTGAGCACCTGTCCCATTATTCCTTAAAACAAATTTCCCAGGCACCCTATCCTAAAAACAAATTACAAATTACAACACCAGGTGTTGTAATCACTCTTTAGTAGCTCAGTATGAATTTGTTCAGAGGCTCCTTTTTTTAAGTAACAGTTATGAGCCCTGAAAGGAGGTTTGTTGCCTGTGAGGGTGGGCGGGTGTTTGGGAGAAGAAGGGGACAGAAGGAAGAATGTCTTGGGGGCACAAAACATCAATAGAGGAAGGTAAGACTTGCTGCCATGGGATTAACTGGGAATTCTAGGAGCAGACTAAGGATGTTGGATCAAATACGAGCAAAACAACACCCCGCCCCCCCAAACAAACAAACAAAAACCCAGACAGCAGAGGTGGGAAGGCTTCAACATTTGCCTTCCTGATCTGCAATTTCACCAATTCTGGACCCTTGGCATAAAATCTTAGAGTAGCCATCTTTGTCAGCATTTTGGAAAATAACTTAGCAATTCAAGAGCCAGAAAAATAGTCATACTACTTGATTCAGTAACAGTACTTCTGGAAATACATCCTAAGGAACTAACATCAAGGAAAGATAAAGCCATGTGCATAAAGATATTCCTTACAGAATTACTTAAAGTAACAGAAACTTTTACTCAGTGAAAATAGTCAAAAGTTAAGTAAATTATGGTATAGCTACCTGCTAGAGTAACACGTATCCATCTGATACTTACTAGCTGTGGGATCTTGGGCAAATTATTTAACCTTTCTTATCTATTACAGGGGGGTAATAATATTTGTTACTGCAGGCTTATTGTCAGGATCAAGTGAGATAATATTTGAAAAGTACTTAATATGGTGCCTGACACATGATCAGGTTTGAATAAATAGCAGCTAAGTATACAAAGTATACGTTGCACTTATGGAAATTAGTGTGATATAAACAAAAGTTGCCTCCAAACACATGACCTGCCTGTCAGTCATAGAGAATGCTTGTGTCTGGAACTGTGTATCTTTTTTGTCTCAGGATAGACTTTGTGACTTCCCAGTTTCAAGACAAGGAGACTCAGTCATGTCGATCCCCAGAGGTGTCAAGACTTAGAGTCTAGCTTTACTTTAAATGAAATTAATGAATGCCTGGGATCCACAGTAGAATGACAATGTATTTACTTACTGAGAGAAATATAAATATCATGTGGAACAGAGACACCTGATCCAACACTATGATGCTTTCTCTCCCAGAGGCAAGGAGCAGAGGAAGCCAAAGCAGAAGGAGAAGGCACGATGTGGGATGAAATTATAAGGAGCATCGGGACTTCCCTCATGGTCCAGTGGTTAAGACTTCACCTTCCAATGCAGGGGGTGCGGGTTCGATCCCTGGTCAGGGAGCTAAGATCCCACATGCCTCGTGGCCAAAAAACCAAAAAACATAAAACAGAAGCAATATTGTAACAAATTCAATAAAGACTTTAAAAATGGTCCACGTCAAAAAGAAAAATCTTAAAAAACAAAAGAAATTATAGGGAGCATCAAACCCTAAAGAGAGAAGCAACTCAAATGTCCATCGATGGAAGAATAGATTTTAAAAATGTGGTATATACATGCAATGGAATACTACTCAGCATACACAGGGTGGGAGGCAGAAGCTGGGGCGAAGTGAGATTAGCATCGACATATATACACTACTGAATGCAAAATAGTTAGCTAGTGGGAAGCAGCAGCATAGCACAGGGAGAGCAGCTCAGTGCTTTGCGATGACCTAGAGGGGTGGGATAGGGATGGATGGGAGGGAGTCTCAAGAGGGAGGGGATATGGGGACATATATATGCATATGGCCGATTCACTTTTTTGTACGACAGAAAATAACAGTACTGTGAAGCAATTATACTCCAATAAAGATCTATTAAAAAAAAAAGGAATGGAATTCTGAGGCATGCTACAACACAGATGAACCTTGGAAAATTTTATGCAAAGTTAAAAACAACAGACACAAAAGGACAAATACTGTAGGATTCCAATTATATGATGTACCTAGAATAGGCAAATTCTTAGAGGTAGAAAGTAGAATAGAGGTTACCAGGGGCCGGGGCGGGTGTGGGGGGAGAAGGGGGCGGGAATGGAACTTATTGTTTTACAGGTATGGACTTTCCATTAGGGATGATGGTAAACTCCTGGAAATAGATGGTAGAAATGGCTGCACAACATTGTGAATGTATTTAAGGCCACTGAATTGTACACTTAAAAAGGGTTAGAATTTATATGTTATGTATATTTCATCATGAAAAAAATCCCCCAAACTTAATGAGAGGCAATGTAGCATGGTGTTAGAGCATGGGCTCTGATGCCAGGCTGTCTGGGTTCCTGTTCTGGCTCTACCTCTTTACTAGTTATGTATTGTTGGGCAAATTACTTTACACTCTTCGTTACTCATCTGCAAAATGGCCATAATAATGTCTACCTCCTAGAGTCGTCATGAGGATTAAAATGAGTAGGTCTATGTAAAGTTCATAGTGCTAGAACAACGCTGGGCACATAGTCCTATATAATTGCTAGCCAAAAAAAGAAAAAGTAACTTTCTTGGTTTTTCATGAGAAATCAATATGATGGGGATCAGAAATACTCAGTCAGCGGGACTGGAGTATTATCTTTGTGCGGCAGATCTACAGGGAGTCATAAGGTTGCTTGACAAACATGGAACCAGAAAAAAGGAGTTAAGAGAAATTGTATATCTAGTAGTTTCCAGCTAAAACAGCCTGATTCTATCGTAGGGATTGTCCTGCCAGCAGAACTGGAAACACTCAAAACCCATTGACTAAAGCTCTGTATCTCCCAAGAGGGTGCTGGGCAGAGTGTCTGGGGCTTGCTTTTGTCACTGTCCTTTGTCAGCACTTCCAAGATTGACAGGTTCCTTTCCAAACATGTGAACATCCCAACTCCTTTGCGTGACCTGCCCCATTCTAACATGTATGGTCTCTACAGTTTAGCTCCTTGAGAGACTTCTATTTCTCTGGAAGGACACATGGAAAAACCCCAGCAGATTGATTTATTGGTAGTTGCAGAATTGTGAGTGAAATATTTTGAGTTCTGTTGCTGGAGCTATAGTGGCTGTAAAATTTAAAAAAAAAAAAAGATTTTAAGTAAATTATTGTTGTCCGGTATTTTCCCATTTGTAAGCGAATTTCAGTTGGATGCGTCTGATTGTTCAGAGCACTGCATGCAGCAGGAATAATGAGCAGTGAAAGGGATGCTGGATCACGCCACTGGGTCCCATATTCATTCCAGGCTGTAACCCATCTCTGGGTTGTAGTAAGGAGCTTGAAGTAGTGTCTGAATGTATGATGAGCCCAATTCATTTGCTTTTACACTCTGGTAAACAGCTGTTGAACTTCTCCCTCTGAATGGTTCATTCTTAGCCTTATATGGCTTGGAGTATCTTCAAAACCAGCAATGCTGTGTACACATGTACGTCTGCTGCTGCTCTTAGGTTGTAATTCCCAGATGTGGCTCCATCTGAATGAATGGGTGGCTTTAAATCTTACCTCACCCTAAGCAGGGGCTGGATTTCCTTGGCTGGTGTTAAAGTCTGAGATGATCTCTACTTCTTGGGCTTGGCTGGTAAAGACAGGAAGGCAGCAGCCGAGGCTGGGCTTCCCTAAAGTCAGGCTGTCAGTATGCTATTTACATCCCTTGAATCTAACTGAGCTGGGGTGCACAGGTCAACCTTCTATCTGTGTTTCTGTGTCTGAGGACTTTTTTTTTCAGAACTTCAGCAGGCTGGAAGTGCTGGGGATTAACACTCCAAGGAGCAGCCCTCAAGCAAGGATTCTTGGTAACTGGGGAATCAATATCCCAGCTTCCTCACCACTGGGTGGGATCATTATGAGACATGTGTTTTATATCGTATCTCCCATTTTTTCCTATGGGGTTAAGCCTCAGCTGGCCACTGTGGTCGCTGGCTCAACACGCGCTCGCATCTTTCCCACTCTCCCACTGCTGGTCCCTGAACCTCCCAAATACACTCATTGAACCTGAATTCCTGTCTCAAGGTCTGCTTCTGGGAGTACCCACGGTAAGATACATGACGTCGAGAAAAGAGCACAAGATTTAAAGTAGAAAACCTGGGTTTAGTCCTGGCTCTGTCACATGTTACATGACTTTAGGTAACTGACTTCAATCTCTCTGAGTTATAGTTCCCGTAACTTTTATAAAAACCAGAGCGTAACACTTACTTCATTCATTGGGTCGTTTGTAAAGCCTGAGAATACGTAAGAGGAGGAGCTGAACAGGATAAAGGTCTTTAAAGACGGACATCGTGTGGTTCTGTGTGGCTCTGCCCCTTCCCCTATTGTCTGCAGTAAGCCCCCCTAAGTATCCTCTACACTCTTCTCATCCTTATTTACACTAATGTGCTATGTACAACTCAGGTGAATCAGGATGGTCATGAAAAACTTCAGCTTTTTAGTATTTTTGTGGCTAATTCTTACTTTATAATTCTTTCCATCCCTATTTTTATTATGAAAATTTTCAAACATAAAGAAAAGTTGGGACTTCCCTGGTGGCGCAGTGGTTGAGGGTCCGCCTACTGGTGCTGGGGACACGGGTTCGATCCCTGGTCTGGGAGGATCCCGCATGCCGCAGAGCGGCTAGGCCCATGCTCCACGGCTGCTGAGCCTGTGTTCTGGAGCCCGTGAGCCACAACTATTGAGCCCATGTGCTGCAACTGCTGAGGCCTGCGCGCTGGAGCCCGTGCCCCAAGGCGGGAGAGGCCACCGCGATGAGAGACCCAGGCACCATGGCAAGGGGTGGCCCCCGCTCGCCGCAACTAGAAAAAGAGCCCACACATCGGTGAGGACCCAACGCAGCTCTCCATGCCAAAAAAAGAAGAAGAAGAAAAAAAAGAAAACTTGAAAGAATAATCCAATAAACCCTTGACTTGAATTCAACAATTGTAAACGTTTTGCCATATTGGCATTATCTCTTTGTCTATCTGTCCGTTTACCTCTCTATTTTGCTATACCATTTTAAATTATTTTCTAGACACCATGACACTTTGCCCCTTAGTTCTTCAATATACATATCCCAACGAGGCCAGTCTCCAACATGCACAATACCCTTCTCACACCTCAGCAAACTGACCCTAATTGCACAGTATCATCTAACATTCTACCTATACTCAAATTTCCAATAGTGCCTGGAATGTCTTTTATAGCTTATTTATCTTTTTAGCCAGGATCCACTGTAGGTTCACTGCAGAATGAATTTGCTTAGAAACACCAGCCTGGCTCTGATTCTGTGCGTGTGTGTTGTTTGTGTGTGAGCTTGTGCAAACCTCAAGAGTGCGTTACGGTTGCCCTGAGCATTCTTTCTCACTGGAGTCAGCCTTTCTGGGCCTTGGGTGACAGTGTGACAAACCTGAGCCTTGTCTGGATGTGTGATCCTGCCTGGTCACCTCTGCCAGCAGCAGAGGGCTCCAAGCAGCTGGTGTCTGCCGAGGCTGCCAGGCCACTCACGTCAGGGCTGCACGAACCACTTCTGTGGCCGCCTTCAGTGGTCACCTGCCAGACACTCATACAGGAGTGCTGCTAGCAATGTCAGCCGTCACTTGAGGAGGGAGGCATTCTGCCCACTGATTTAATTACAGAGAGGTTTTTATCCTTTTGGGGGGAAAAATCCAAATTATTTGGCAGATAAAATGCCTATGTAGACGAGTCAGTGTAAGCTGTTATTCTACATTGGCTAATGTTCTTCTGTCTCTGCTTGTCTTCACAGAGATGCTGAAATAATGGAGACAAAAGGTGATGGAGTTCAGAGAGCAAGGACGTGGACCAGAATAATAGTAATAAATATTTATTGAATGAAAAAATCAAAGCACGCGTTTGCGGGAGGCCTCCTATGTGCCATCACCTTGCTTATTCTCCACAGCAACATTTTGAGATAAGTACTATTTTTTTTTTTTTTTTGTGGTACGCGGGCCTCTCACTGTTGTGGCCTCTCCCGTTGCGGAGCACAGGCTCCGGACGCGCAGGCTCAGTGGCCATGGCTCACGGGCCCAGCCGCTCTGCGGCGTGTGGGATCTTCCCGGACCGGGGCACGAACCCGCATCCCCTGCATCGGCAGGCGGACTCTCAACCACTGCACCACGAGGGAAGCCCTGAGATAAGTACTATTATTTCTATTTTATAAATTAGAAACCTGGGATTGCTAATTGGCTCAAAATCACATAGCCAGTGAGTGGCAGAGCTGTGATTTGAACTGTTATCTGTCAGACTGCAACACCCATGTTCTTGAACGAGAGCCCTGAGCAGGAAGCACTGTGCTCAGCCTGTACTTTGGCATCTCCAACCACACATGTGGCTGCCGCTTCTTGTTAACACCTGGCACAGTGTGTAGCACATTGTCGGTGTTCAGGTACTGTTTGCTGAATCAAGGTCTCACCCAAGACAGGCATACAAAAGGTGAATACCAGCTAGACTCTCAGGACCCCCTTTAATTACAGTGACTCATAAACTCCCAGCCAGATCCTTTTTGTTTGTTTTCTGTGTCATTGTCTCTGTGTACCCTGCTACTCTCCTCAGATATTCTCCCCAGGCCAAAGTAGCATCCTCTTATTTTGCTATTTTCTACAAAAACGAGTGCTCAGTGCGCTAGGTGCTGGTATCCCTAGGCCCCAGTGCCTTTTTTTTTCCCCCAACAAGCCTTTCTTAGAGAAATGCCTCCTTACAGGAATTAGAGGACGATGTTCTTTGCAGTTTCTAGAAACTGTGCTCTTGGTTGTCTATTTTCCCAATAGGCACCCTTGGGCATTTACCTGGGAAGAATAAAATGGAAGGTGTTGTCACCAGATCTGGAAAGGCCAGCTCAGGAAACAAATGTCTCCTAAGGAACCAACCAGAATCTAAATTCTGCTTCATACTTTATTTATTTATTTTTATTTTTTGGCCACGCAGCTTGTGGGCTCTTAGTTCCCTGACCAGGGATCAAACCCGTGTCCCCTGCAGTGGAAGGGTGGAGTCCTAACCATCGGACTGCCAGGAAAGTCCCTGCCTAATACTTTAGATCATATGAATTCTGCTCTACCAATGAGTGAAGGATCAACCCATTTATGGAAATAATATCTGAGAGACCTAACAGCATCCAACAAGCTCTCGTTCCCCCTGGGACGTGGAGAGGCAGCCATGAGTGTCAGCTCCCGTAAGTCTGGAGACTCAGAAGCTGTTTGAGACCCTCCCCCCCCAAAACCCATTCCCCATCCTCATCTCCTTCCATCTCAGTTCAGGCTGGGACAGGAGGGACCCCAGGGTGCCAGGTGGGGAGGCAGGCTGATGGGAACACACCTACTGTTGTGTGTGGAGAGGTGACACTAGGCTTCAAGGGTGGGCTTAGAACTCATCTGGGAATGTGGAGGAGGAAACCACAGTATGGAGAGACTCCTACTCTGTAACTAGAAACATGAGATGCATGGCCCCTGCCTTCATGGGGCTTATAGGCTACTGGGGGCTATTGGAGGAGACAGACAAATCACGAGGCAACTGCAACACCGTGGGATGGAGTGGTGCTAAGATGGGGAAGTCAAGAGTGCTAAGAGAGGGCATCCGGGAAGGCTTCCTGAAGGAAGCAACATCTAAACTGGCAGGGGAAGGATAAGCAGGCATTAACTGGACCAAGCTAGAGGAGTGGAGGAGAGGGGAAGAATGTTCCAGGGGAAAGGAATAAGATGATGGAGAGAGGCGGGGCTGGAACGTAAACTGTGTGGTAAGAAGCACACGGCGAAGCTGGGGAGGAGGGAAGGATCCCGAACAGGACAGGCCTCAGGGCCTGAGGCTGGAGGTTCTGAGGACTGTTGGAGGCTGACAGGTCTGTGCTCTCATTCCTCAACAGGAGGATGACAGAGATAAGGAAGGAGATGTGTGGAAGCTGAGTGAGGACGCGTCGGGGAGCTGTTTCACTATCCTCTCCGCTGTCCTCCGTCTGAACAATTCCTGCATGCACTGGACCCCGTGGGCAAATTTAACTTAAATCTTCCTGCCAGAGCCTTCTTCTTTTTCTATACTATTTCTTTTATTCACGATAGCACCATAGAGTCACTCAAACTAGAACCTTACATCAGGATTGACAAACAGATTAACCCTTGACGTCGACTCCAATCAGTTGGTGATGTCTGCCTGGTACACTGTGTTGAGGAGGATTCTGAGGCCAAGCCATGTCTCAGGGTTAAGGAGTCCCATGGTTAGCGATCCTTGTGATGAGCAAGGGACGGGCCTGGGGACACCAGGGCCTTGTGTCAGTAGACCCTGATGTAGAGTCACCTGGCCTCTTTCTTTTCTCTCACCTTTCCAATGCAGTGGGTTACAGAGTCTTGCTTCCCTAGTTCCAATTCCTTTCTCTCCATCTCTACTGTCCCTCCTTAGTTCTGGCCTCCTTGATTCTCACCTACCTATATCGTCTGTATCACATGTATCGCCAGGCTCCCTATCTTCTCGGCTCTAAGCCATCTTGCCCGCTGCCACAGAGCAATTTTTCTAGGCATACTCCCACACTGCTGAAAATCTTCAGCTGGCTCCCCGTCACTTACAGGATAAAATCTAGAGTCTTCAGCTAAGACATATTAGACCCTTGATGATCTGGTCCCTGTCCATTGTTCCGTCTCATTTCCTGTCACTCCCTGACTTCTTCCTTAGGTAAATATTCCAGGCACACGAGCCGCTTATAGCTCCCAGTAGGCTATGCCTCCCCAGGTTTTAGCCCATGCTATTTCCTCTGCCCGACAGACCCTTCTCCACAGCCCTGGCTCTAGGCCTCTGCCTTTAACATGCTAATATTGTGTATCACCTCCTCCGGAAGCTTTCTTTAAGCTGGTAGGTTTCTCCCCCTCACCTTCCCAAAACAGAGTTCGTGGTTTCTTCTTCCCTAGTGTTTTATAGACAAAGCTATTATTACTCACCTCACTGCCTTTGCCCCTATGTGCAGTTTGTTCATTCATTCATTCAGCAAATGTTTATTTAGAAGCTTCTATAAACCAGGCACTGTTCTAGGGGGCTGGAGATAGAGCGATGAACCTAACAGCCGAAGCCCCTGCTTTCAAGGGATTTACATGCGTGTGCGTGTGTGGAGTGGGGTGGGTGTACAATATGCAGATGAACAAATACATCATTTAATGTCAGATGAAAGAGAAAACCAAGGCTGAGAGGAAGTGGGGTGCTGCTCTGGCTAGGTTGGTCATAAGAGACATTTCTGATCAAGTGACCTCTGAGCAGAGATTTGAATAAAGCAGAGGAGGAAGCCAAGCTGACATGTGGGGGAGGACTGCTGCAGGCAGAGGAAAGGGCGTGCAAATGCCCTGCTGCCTTTACCAGAGATGTATGAGGACCAGCAGGAAGTAAATGAGGCTGGAGAGGAGTGAGTGAGAGAAAACATGTTAGCGTCAAGGTCAGAGAAGGAGCGGAGGTGAAGGATTAGCACATCGGTCCTTCCAGAACAGCATGAGGCCTTCGGGGTTATTCTGTATGAACAGGGAAGCGTTTGATGCATTTTAATCAGAGGAGTGATATAACCTGCTTTGTTCTTTAAAAGCGTCAGGCTGGCTTCGGTGGTAAAAAATATACTGTAGGGATGAAGGTGGAAGCAAGTCTCCAGGCAGTAAGGACGGCATGGACCAGGATGGTAGCAGTGGCAGGGATGAGGAGAGGAAAAATTTGTGATATATTCTCAAGGTGGAGCCAGTAGGATTTCCTGACAGACTGGATACAGGAGAGAGAGAAGCAATCCGTCAAAGGTGACTGCAAGATACAGCAGCTTAACAATTTGTTTGCATGTCAGTATCTCCATCTGTGGAGATACTGTGATACTGGAGATCAGTGGCTCTTAATCACCCCTCCCCAACCCCACTTTTCTTAAATTCTGGATGCCTTTGAGAATCTGATAAGAGTTATATTTTCTCCCTGCAAAATTCACCGGGCACATATACGTAAACTATGTCTATCATTTCAGAGGGTTGTAGGTCCTCCGAATCATACCCATGAAGCCTGGGGTCAGAGTCCCTGCTCTAACCTCTGAGCTCTCTGAAGCCAGACGTACCGTATTATTCATCTTCATTTCCTGAGGAAAGTAACCTGAAGACAGTCACTGCTCAGGAAACGTGCTGGAATGAATGAGTGAAAAACAGCTGCTTCTTTATCTTAACTCTTTAGTTTAAGGAAGCATGTCCTATTTACACCTCTACTGGTAACTGGGGCTATTATTCCAATACATTAATAACTGAACCAACAAACGACAAAGCTGGGGAGAGGGGAGGAGGTAAAAAGAAGCCAAGGGAATTGCGGCAGAAAGGCGTTTTTAAAAAACGTTCCTTTCAAAAAGCGTTGGAGATACCCAAGGGAGGAAGCCGTGTAAGTAAAAGGGTAATCATTCTACCAGTAACACTGGGACATCTTCCACCTGAGCTGCAGGCAGAGGGAGCGACTTGCTTCAGAATTTCTGTAAAAGAAGGGGGAGATTCTGGGGTCCTGGCTGCAGCCAAGCCCCAGGCTGGGCATCCAGAGGGAGGGAGGGAGGAAGCCTTCTCCTGAGCATCCTAAGCTCAGGGGCCGCCTGCAATGGGGGCAGGGGCCGATGGAGAAACGCCTGAAGGGATCAGGGACCAAGACACCAAGAGGTCACCTAAACTCATCAGAAGCAGGGTGACTTGACGTGATCGCCCTGGCTCTCAGGAGCCTGAAAATTAGTTGTGAGGAAAAATTGATCCTACGAAACCAGTGGCCTTCTAGGGGTTGCTAAGAGGACATTGTCTAGACAGTGGCCTTTCTCGTTATGAATTTAATAGGAGCCTTATTTAGAAGTTGAAGAAATCCAGGAGGAAGTTTCCATCTCCTTCTAACAAAGGAGTTAGAAACCATAAAAATAAATAAAAGCAGCTCTGAATTGTGCAGATTAGGTTTGTCATTCCTGAATCTGTCCATTGACCATACTGATGATTCCAATTTAGCAGACATTTATGGAGTCTGGCCCTACCCTGTACCGTATTGCCTTTAATCCTGATAATGCCCCATTAAATTGGCATTATTCCTTTTCCCCTTTACAGGTGAAGGATGAAGGGTGTGAGGCTTGGAGACGTATGCGTGGCTAGAAAGTGGCAGAGCAAGAACTGGGACCCAGATATGGCTGACTCCAAGTTCAAGGTCTCCCATTCACAAGGCAGCCTTTTTTTTCATGCCTACATGCTCATTCAAGAGAAAAACAATTAGCCCTCTTTTGTCCTGTGAGTCAGAGGGAGGTTGGAAAGGGCTGTCTGTTCATCCTTCCTCCCAGCTTACACATCTTACAGAAGAATGCCACGGGAGCCCCTGCCCTGGTGCAGAGCCAGGCCTGGCAGGCAGCTGCCAGGGAACTGGGTTCCAGCTGCCTGAGTCCTGCTGGCGGTGTCTCTTTGGACCTTGTCTGATAGCTCCTGCTTAAGAAGCCAGCCTGGAACACTGCTCCTGTTTGGAGAGAAAGAATGTTCTCGTCTTGCCCTTTTCTGGGATGAGGTGACTGGCCCAGTGGAGACATCGAAATCAGAACGATTAAATTCAGATCTTGTTCATTTTACTACCTGTGCCCAGGGGTCCGAGGATTGGTTACAATTTTGGTTTTCATTTTCCAGATATTTTTGTTTTGCCTCAACGTTTAAAAAGGCAACATGGACTTTTTAAATGATGTACAGCAAAGAGCGAGAGAAGGAGGTGGGGGCACCTCAGGAGAGAAAACTACCTGAGCGTCTAATGTGTGTCTTCTGAGCTTCTTACGGTAAAGAGAGCAGAGCTCCCAGACAGGGAAAAGAACCTTAAGAGGCTCTTGATAGGAAATACGTTGCAACTTGTCACCCAGCCAATGGCGCCTAATCCTCTTTCATGAGCTGAAACCCCCTTGGATCAGATAATAAAATTCCTCTTGGTAGAAGGCACTTCATTGAAAATGCAAAGCCCTTGACTTGTGAAAGAAAACAAACACTAATTTGGAATTTTTTTTGCCTGAGGAAAGAAGTTGAGGGTAGACACCTTGAAGCAACCCTGCTCCTGCCTTTTCACCCCTCAGTTCCGGGATGTGTGATAAGCACTGAGGTCTCAGGACACAGGGCATCCCCCCTGCACCCACTTCAAGTCAGTCAGCATCTCCATGGGAGCTGCTACCTTGATTTGTTTAAAAAGTTTACTTGAAGCATTTAGCGATGGGCAGAGAAAACCCTGTTTACAAGCCAAAGAGCCCTTTTAAATGACCTGTTAATTGGCTCAAAGCTTCCCTCCGTGCAGGGATGATTGCTTGTAACTGGCTAAAGTCTGTGACCTGGAATTGGATTGACCAATGTCAGTTGGCAACTCAGGGAGAAGGTTGGAGATAAACTGGCAACTGCAAAAGACTGGGGGCCAGCGGGGAGGGCGGCTGCCAGCATGTTTTCCCGCTGACTGCGGCTCGGATAACTCTCCTTGCGGGCTTTATGATCTCTTCCTAGACCTGCCCTCCATCTCCGTCCTGTTGCTGTGGTCTCCCATGACTCGCTGCCGCGCCTTCTTTCACCTCCTGGCTGGTCGTTGGGCAGGAGCGTACCTGGGGTCTGCTTGGCTGGAGGTGGGAAGAGCTGGGCCTCGCTTCGGAGCAGCAAGGGGTCTCTTACCCCCCGTGCCAGCCCCAGGGCACTGCCCATGGGATGCCACTGACCACCTCAGCGCTCAGTGGTGGTAACCCAGATGCACTGCTGTTTAGTCACTTTGCGCTAATATTGTGCAGGTTTTGTAGAAGTCTGGCAATTACGCTCTTTCTTTAATCAGCGGTGTTAGGATCTGCGAAATCTGCGCTGCCTGTGTACTCTTAGGAGCCTTTTGATCATAAAGCAACAGGAACTGTGAACATCAAGGAGCACGTGGGTCAAAGGGTCTCGCTCTCCCTTTATTTCCCATCAAAATCAATGCCCACTACCGCCCAGCCTTCCCTACACTGCTTCCTGCCCCGAACTTGTACCCCAGACCTGGCAGGGCTTCCTTGGTAAAGAGAGGCTCTCACAAGCTCACAGGGACACAACTTTCTCTTGCCTTATCTGGATAGGGATGAAAAAGTTTCTCCCAATTTCTCAAACACTTAAAAGTTAAGCAAATAAAATGTCTAAACAAAGCGGGACTTCAGACAGAGGATTTGCTGTCATTACCGGTTCTCTTCTCTCAGAGCACGTCTGAAGCCTTTCTCTGTGGCCAAGGAGCCAGCCCGTCTGCGCCCGATGAGAAGGAAAACATTGTATGGCAGAGCCAGGAGGTTCTGCACCCCTAGGCTGGGGAGATTCCTGAGAGTTGCCAACTCAGGTGGGACGAAATGGCAAAGCATAGAGGCTTTATTTCAATATACTCATTTATTTAAACATTTCTTTCTTTTTTTTATGAGCAGATAAATCCATGCACATGATGCAAAACTGGAAAGATTCCCAAGAGCAGACAATGAAAAGTAAGTCTTTTTTTTTTTTTTTTTTGCCTCTTCTTGGCCCCAGCTAATCTCTGTGGAGGCAACGGTGCACGGGAGAGGTTGGGAACAGGAGACAGGAATCAGATGCTCAGCTCAGAGGCCAGTGTCACAGCCTGGGAGGGTGCGAGGAGGCAGGAACTGGGGGAGTTGATGGGACCACCACTACAGACGAGGCTGACTGGAAGTGAGGACGGGGATGGGGGAGCAGAGCATGTAAAATGTAAAATGTCAGGAATGGAGACCCCAAGAATAGGGAATCGGTTACGGAAGGCAAAGGAGGAGCCTGGCTGAAAAAGGCAAACCCCAGCGGACGATGGGACAATGCCAATTGCAGAGTTCTGAAAAGTGCAAAAGAGGCAGAAGACGGCACAGCAATGTGGAATTTGGTTTCCACAGAGCAGGTGAAGTTCTGCTGGGTTTTGAAGACCACATAGGATTTGTACACAGGGGGTCATTAGAGGGAGGGCGTTCTAGAACATGGGACCAGTGGGGCCAAAGGTCAGAAGGTCAGGCTGAGGGACAGTAAGGGAGACGTTTAGCTGTAAGGCAGGCTGACGTATCTGAGTGTGCAAGAAAATAGAGCTGGGCGAGATTACAGAGAACTTTGAGAACTGGCCAGAGATATTCGTACTTGAGACTCAAGAATAAATTTGGGAAGATGAAGAAAATAGTGTTTCCTAATGAGGTTTTACACGTGTCCTAATAATGTCCTACTTGGACACCTCCTTGGTGAAGCTTTCTTCGCCCTTCTCTCCAAAAGCTAAACCTTCCTCCTGTGCTCTGTATCTACTTCTGCTTTTCTACTCATTCACCATTGTCATTACTCATTTACATGCCTGGCTTCTCTACTAGAGTGAGTGTCTTTCTTATTTCCCATTTTCGTATTTCCAGAACCACCAATGATAATAGCAGCAACTATAACAGCTATGATTTATTGAGTGCTTACTATATGTCAGGCACTGTTTTATGTACCTTACAAATGTATCTTAATAAATCCTTTCAACAACACTATGAAACAAATACCTATTATTAGCCCCATTTTACAGATGAGGAGACTGAGGCACAGAGAACTTACTTGCCGAGGGTCACATTGCTGGTAGGTAGGGGCCAGGATTTGAACCTGAGCTGTTTAACTACAGAGTCTACATTCTTTATTATTTTGATAACAATGATAACATTCGTGGGACACTTGGGAAGGACCAGGGATGGAGAAAAGTGTTTTATGTGTAACAGGTCATACAATCCCTCAACAGCCTTAGGAGGGAGGTCTCATTATTGTCCCCTTTGGGCTGATAAGAAAACTGAATCTTAAGTCATGTGTAAGTCATGGAAGAAGAAAGCAAAAGGCCTGGATCCACGGCCCCAGACTCTTAGACATTGTTCTATACTCCCTTCCAGCACACACTATGTGCTCAGTAGATATTTACAGTATAAATAAATGAATGAAATAGAGGAAGGAGGGAAGGAAGGAGGGAGGGACAGAGGGAAGAAAAAAGGAAAGAAAGGAGAGAAAGAAACAGAGGAAAAGAAATCCAACAGGCCATAAGGCTCAGCTATCTCTCAAATGCAATCAGTGCTGGTAATGTAAACATTCCATTATGTAAACATTGTGAAAGAGGACTCTGAAAGTAAAATCTTGAATCAAAGGAAACTCCAGATCATCACAAGTGGGTGGAGAAATTCTTGGGAGTAGAAAGAGCTTCCTAGAGCCCAGGTATATAAGCCAGCAATGGATTTATTCACCAGTCTTGACACACTTCCTTGGAATAGCAAATTATAACGAGTATTGGTTACTTAAAAGTCACCCACACTCAAGACGTACCTCTTTTGAAACATTTCTCCGGGTTTGGTTGTCCTTAAGAGATACCATTAATCTCTATTATTCTGTGACCCAATGTGACCATTAAGATGAATGAAGACTGAAATGGTTTCCTTTCTTCAGGAGGATGTTTTTTGGTTTTACAGATAGCATGTGAGCGTGTGTGTTCTGTTTCTCTCTTGCTGTCGGCCCCAGGAAGGGACACAATTTCTGCAGCCTAGGCAGGCCTGCTGGAGATAATTTTCTTAGGTTAATTAAGCCATGCCCGGTGGATTTTTCTACCACAGACAGGAAAGCCTCAGTTTAGCACATTAACAGTAACCATATTTTCCAAACCCCAAATAGGGGCACAGTGTCTAGCTGAGCACTGAATTCTGCTTTACGAATGTAGTCATGTGACCTTCTCACCAAGGCACACAAATGACATCATCTGTCACTAGCCACGTAATGAATTGCCTTTATGGAAGGTAAAATGGCAGGATGTTGGGGACACCCAGGAGTACAGGGACAAGTGGTCCTTGGACCTCCCCGAGCCAGTGGTCTTTAAGAAGAGCAGGGATGGGGCCTCTCTGCCCCACAGATGGAGTGGGCCTTGGTGACATGGCATTGCTCATGGTCTCTGTGGTTAATGAGCTCACTCTTGGGCGGCCGGCCGGTATGCTGCTAGCTAGCTGCCAGCCTCTCGGGCTGTGAGTCAGCCTTGGGCTGTCACTCGATCCAGCCTCCCCAATCCCAGCAGGGCAGCCTGCAGCTGGAGTTCGGGGAAGCCCGCCCTGCCCAGGTCACCGCTCACTTCCCTTCCCCAGGTGCCTCGTGGGGAAGGAGCTCCCGCTGATTTGAATTCAGGGCATTGTTAAGAAGCCCCTTGTCACACTTGTCACACCCACAGCTGTCCCACCCCTGCCAGCGTAGGGAGCCAGCCCTGGAAGGGGACTCACTGCACACACACAGAGTTCTTTGAAGCACTCCAGAGATTTCACTGAATTAACATCCTTTGTCCTGCACATAATTCCAGTGGAATTAGTCAGCTTTAATGGGTAGCATCTCATCCTACTTCCCTTTCTGCCTGGAAGTACACCCACTAGCCTCTCCCTCCAAACCCTTTGTTTTTCAGCTCCTGGTTGGTAGCTATTCAGTCTATTAACCCTTGCACAGCCACGTCGGATGAGGAGGGGGGTGGGAAAGGATATGCATTGAGGTTTACTAGGGCAGGAGCCTTTGCGTTATTATCCTGTTGACTCTTCACCATAGTCCTTCAGGGTAGGAATTATTGTCCATTTTCTAGATGAAGAAACTGAGGGTCAAGCAAGTTATATGTAATTTGCTCAAAGTCACAAAGCTGGTGAGGGGCAGAGCAGGGATTTAAATTGGAGTCCATCTGACTCCTTGACCCCTGCTAATTCTACTAACCAGCAAAATTCTACTAACCAGCAAAGCAGGAGAGTTATTTGGGGGAATCTCTAGTCCTCACATTGTTTTTGTTTATTTTTCGGCAAAAGAAAATAAGTTCCTCCCACAGCCCCTCACTATAGGAAACCTTCTCGTTGACTGCATGACCCTGTCCTCAGTCACGGAGTGATTTTTGACAGTGTGATGACGCAGTGTTGCAAATTGCAGACAGTGCAGTCACCAGACTACGTACTGGCCTGGATAACACAGAGATCAGGCGCCTGTCTTTCAATTCTTCAAGTTCAGAGGATCGTCACTTGCCAAGTCTGTCCGTCCACCTGCTCCTCCACACTCCACTGCCCCACCTTGCTCTCCTACCCTGGCCTCCAGCGTCTCTGCTTTTTCCTCTATACTTTTCCTACTGGAACTTTCTAAACCAAGGTGTATTCAGAGAACATAATCTTCTGTTTAAAAGCAATCTCACGCTGGGTATATGTCCAAAGGCAATGAAATCAGGATCTTGGAAAGATATCTGCTCTCCCATTCACCGCAGCATTATTCACAATAGCCAAGACACGGAAACAACCTAACTGTCCATTGATGGATGAATGGACAAAAAAATGGAGTGTATTTTTATACAAAGGAATATCATTCGGCCTTAAGAGAGAGGGAAATCCTGCCATTTGCAACAACATGGATGAACCTGGAGGATGTCAGGCCAAGTGAAATAATCCAGACACAGAAAGACAGAAAATGGATGACCTCACTCACCTGTGGAACCTAAACTAGTTGAACTCACAGGGCAGAACGGGGTTGTCAGAGGTTTGGTCGGAGGGTGGAGGGGTGCAGGTGAAAAAATGGGGAGCTATTGGTCAAAGCGTAAGAAGCTGAGCTATAAGGGATGAGTAAGTTCTGGGGATCTGATGTACAGCATGGTGACTGTAGTTAACATAATGTATTGTACACCTGACATTTGCAAAGAGGGTAGATCTTAAGTGTTAAAAAGGTAACTCTGTGAGGAGATGGCTCTGTTATTTAGCTTGATTGTGGTGATCATTTCACAAGCTATGTGTATATCCAAACACCGTACTGGGTGCCTTAAATATACACAATTTTTATTTGTCAACTATACCTCAGTAAAGCTGAAGCAAACGAAAAACCTTCCAGGGCCCCCATACCTGTGGGAAAAAGCTGAAATCCCTCAGCGAGTCACACAGGCCCTTCCCATCTCCACGGTTCCCTCTGTGCAGTGGGTTAAAGCCACTGCAGAATGTGTACCGGTCCTTAACTGGGCAGCATGTACTCGGGCCTCTAAGCCTTTATAGGAGTTCTCCCTTCTTCCTGGAACAGGCTTCCCTCCTGCTCTGATTGGCAACCTCCTTCGAGATCCAACTCAGATGTCACTTCCTCTGAGAAGACTGCACTCTCTGTGACCCGCTGTGGGCTGCTGACCTTGCTCCTGTCTCCTGAGTTAGTGTCTGCCTTCCCCAGTAGACCGGCAGCCCTCAGCAACAGTGGCAGGATTCGCTGGCATCTTACACTTGGGTCTGAACAGACTAGCACGTAATTTGCTTTTATTAATAGTAAAAGCACCAAAGTTTTCGAATGAGCTGCTTTTGTTATAAATTGGAGTGGATTCAAGGTTATTCTTACAATAATGTCATTTTCACTCGCTCGCATGTTTTTCTGAGTAGGCAAGAAAGGGGTGGGGTTGCAGCTAGCTTGCTGATAATTGTTCCAAGTGTTAAAAAAAAAAAAGATTAAGAAGGGATCAACAGATCTTGAGATACACTAGTGGATAATCCAGGATGCAGGCAGGGATGCATGTCTGCATGGAGAATTTATTATTTGTGTGTGTGTGTGTGTGTGTGTGTGTGTGTGTGTGTGTGTGTGCGGTGCGCTTTATGTATTCATGCTCAAAAAAATACTCCTGGATTAGAGCAACAATTATTTTTGCCATATTGAAGGTTAACTGTGATAAAGATGGAACAATGTGGAGAATTCTTGATGTAATGTTAAGAGGAGAAAAAGGCAAAGTCTCAGACTACATGTAAGTAAGTAGTAAGTAAGTTGTAAGTCCATAAAAAGTCAGTGCAAATCTGGGAGGAAGGCAAGCTAAGAAACAAAAAAAGCTCTGATTTGTGAGATGGTGAGGTTTCAGGGTGAGTTTTTTCTCTAACGGGTTGAGCAGTGCCTCTATCTTGTAGACACTTCTCCTGGGTCTACGACCATCACCCAAGCTGGACAGTGTGTGGTCACCAAAGCTGTAGCTGTTACCAGCCCATCTGTCTAGAGCTTCAGGGGATAACAGTCCACCGCATCTGCAGTACCTGGTGCCCGTGCTCCTCAAAGGGAGAGGTGATACAAAGTCCTCCCTATTGGTGATCCCTGCTTTAATTAGTCATCAACCCAAGTAAGAGTTATCTAGCCATCACTTTGCTAATGCTCCATCCTTTCCATCATGCCCTGGACTTTCTTGCCTTTGACCGAGCCCCTGACCTCCCAAACTCCTATGACTGAGCCCTCAGGAATTGCTTGTTCCGTAACCACCAAACCACCCAAGCTCTTCAACTTTTCCTCTGTGTGTTCCTTCCCCCTCCTTCTGAGTAATGAAGGCTGGCTGGCCCCGGGGACACCACACACCCTGCACCCCTCTCCAGTCGTGGCTGTTCGCCCTCCACACCCGCAGTCTTAGGGTTGGAAGGTTTGTCGCTGTCCTTGTTCCCAAATGCTGCTTCCACAACATTATCTCTCTACCCTTTGAGGTTCATGCTGTTCAGCCAGACTGCTCTCTTCCCTGTTGCCGTCATCATCCAGCCCACAGTCACGAGCTCTCATCCACTGGAGACTTGAGCACCTGGCTTATCGTCTTCCTTTACATCCCCGTCTCTGCTTTCTACCTGGTTGACCTCAGTATCTGCGTGGACGGCTCCTCCAACTCCACGGCCCCATCCATTTCTTTCTTTTCCTTCGCAGTTATGCCCCTCCAAAGTGTTGTCTCTACTTCATGTCTCCATTTTCCTTACTCCCCTACTCCCCCTTCAGTCACTCAGGGTAGGATGCTGGCGCTGCCCACCACCAGAAGAGCTCGCATTGAGGTCACCGATTACCTCCTTGTGATCATGTCCAAGGTACGTTTTCCCAGCCTTGTCTTACTTGCCCTCTCAGCAGGGGCTCCCACTGGACCATTCACTCCTTCTGAAAACACTCCTCCCTTGGCTTTAAAGACAAAATATTCTCCTGGTTTCTTCTCTGGTTTCCCTGTACCCTTTGCAGGTCTCTCCTTCTCATTTTCACCATCAAATGTTAATGTTCCTCTTCCTAGGAGAGCACATCCTTACTCACAACTTCAGTTCTCTGTAAAGAACATGGAAACTTATACCTTCAGACTTGACCTCTTCTTCTAAGTTCCAGGCCCATAACTCCAACTTTGACTTGATATTTCCATGCAGATGTCTCAAAAGCAGCTCATGATCAACAGGCCCCAAGTCTTACCCCCTACATGTGGTCCTCTTTCAGTGTTTTTTGTCTTAGAGGACAGCACGACTGTTCATCTCATCACACAAGCCAGAAATCTCAGAGTTATTTCTGGTATCTCTTTATCTTGTACATCTTATCTCCAATTTATCGCCAAAGGCTATTTCTTTTCCCTCCTAAAAGTTTCTCAAATCCACCCACTGCTCTTGATCTCCAAATTATTGCCCTAGTCCAAGTCAACATTATCATTTGCAGGGACTATTGCTATGGTTTGGGCTATCCCAGGTGTAATCAGAGTCCCTCGAGTCCAGGCCCTACAGAGCATCTGTAGGCATCTTTCTGAAGTAGTCATCTCATTATGCTGCCATATGCTTAAAACTCAGATAATTTTTCATCTTTTTAGAACGATGACAAAACCCTTAACATGGCCTATAGTTTTCCTTTTATCTATCGCCTCATCCTATTCTCCCCTCTCTAAATTTCTTTCCCTTCCTTATTCCCCCTTGTTCCCTCTCGCCCCAGGGCCTTTGAATGGCTATTCCCACCGCCTGGAATAGTCTCTATACTCCTGGCTTAGTTAACTTCTACTTATGCTTTACATCAAGCAGTGCAAGCATCTTCTTACTTCAGTGTAAGCATCACTTTCTCAGAGAAATCCGTCCTGACCTCCCCAAAGAGGTCAAATTTCCTTTAACGAGGTTTCATAACACCATGAATGTATTTCTTCATGACACTAATAGCGGTAGACAATTGTATGCGTCATTATTTGAGTAGTGGCTTTCTCTCCCCCTGACATTAGAATTCCATGGGGGGCAGAAATCATGTCTGATTTTGATCAACATTGAATCTCCAGCACAAAAGACAGAACTTGAGCACCCAAGTTAAAATAACAGCTTCCACCACTCTTATTTTTTGGTAGCTTTATCCTTTTTCAGAGCAGTTATAATCACTTGCCATATATGTACATGTTTATTTGTTTATCTCCCTCACTAGATCAAAAGTTCCACGAGGACAGAGGATTTGTTTGCCACTGATGCATTTTATTTCTAGCACCTAAAACAGTGCCTAGCATGTGGTAGTTACTCCATAAGTAGTTTTTGCATAAATAGTACGTGTTTAATAAATATTTGTTGAAGAAATAAATGTATTTTGCAGAAAACAAAAATAACACCCCTCCCCAGCAACAGTATGGTATTTATTTAGCCTGTCTAGCTATTATGCACTTGCAGGCCTGCGTTTGCCATAAATAGATTCATTACATAAAGTTATAACAATACCAAATTTACCAAAATAACTACCTACCCTAATTAATATATAAAACTGAACATTAATTATAGTCAGCAGAGACTTGTTTGCTTACCTATCATTTAAAGAATCGACTAATCAATTGCCCCCAGAAAAAATTCAAATAGTGACAAACATCCCATCCATAAATGCAGGGCAGTATTTAAGTAAATCTTGAGTGCTTGCTTGTCTTCTCTAAGCTAAGTGTTCTCCTTTTCACAGGCATTGCCGAATTGCCCTTCAAATGGGTTTTACTAATATTCACAGCCGCTGGTGAAAATGGAAACCGTGCATTCTCAAAGAACAAAACTGAGCGAGGGTGCATTGAAGACGGTGGAGAACAGAGGTGGGAAAGCCACATATCTAGGAACTGAAATCCTAGGGGAGAACACTGAATCTGCTTTCATGTCTCGTGCCACAACAAGGCAGGGAAAACAGAGGCTCACGTTCATGCTTCCATCTTCCCAATTTTTCCAAAACCTTACCTTGTGGGTTCCTTTGGTGTCGGTCGGAGAAATCTAGGTCACTTGCGCCACCTGCTGTTCAGATTGCGGAATGGCTTGCGAACACCAATGCCTCGGAATTTTTATTTCAAGCAATTTCTGCCTAGCTCTCTCCCTATCCGTGACTTTTTTCTCCTTTTCTCCTACAGCACACCTCCTGAGCTATGAATGGACACAAAGGCATGGCTTAGGATGGTGGCTTTGAGAAAACTGGGGCTCAAAGCCTTCACCCGCTGTTCTTATTTCTGTTAATGTTTAGCCACTTGTTTCAATTCAGTGAGCTACCAAACACCTGAGGAGGCCCTGGAGTAACCAAGACAATGAGATGTGATTCTGCTCCCCAAGGAGCTCACAGTCTGGTCGGGGAGTCGGACGCACAAGCAAATAATTACAGTGCCAGTGTCATGATATAAGCAATATAGCCCTGGAGGGACATGTGAAGTCCACCAGTGGAACCTGGAGGGCTTCAGAGAGATGATATTTACCTACACTCTGGGGACCAGTGGGGGCTCACAGGTGGAAAGGAGGCCTACCGTTTTAGGCAGACAGAACAGCATATGCAAAAGTAGGGAGGCTGGGACTTCCTTGGCGGTCCAGTGGTTAGACTCTGAGCTTCCACTGCAGGGAGCAAGGTTTCCATCCCTAGTCAGGGAACTAAGATCCCTCCATGCCCCAAGGCATGGCAAAAAAAAAAAAAAAAAAAAAAAAAGTAGGGAGGCCAAAACATCTACAGCCTACTCTGGAAACGGCAAGAAGTTGGTAACTACTGTTAACAATTTATTATAGATCCTTTCAGGTTTTTCAAGATGCATTTTTATGAGTATATTTGTGGATATATAGATAGATGGATAGATGGATAACTTACTTTCATTTCACTAAACTTTATATTTTAGAAATCTCTCCATGGTGGGGAAGCAAGACCTGCCTTGTTCTTTTAACTTCTGCACAATGTTCCATCGTGTTGATCTATGGTAGTCCCTCTTTAGTGCACATTTTATGTGGTTTCCAGTTTTTCACCTTGTATGTCTCTTTATGAACATGTGCAGGTATTTCCTAGGAGGGAAGTCGCCAAGTCAAAGGGTACCCATATTTAAATTTTGACTGATAGTTCTTAAAGACCTTCCAGAAATTTTCTATCAATTTACATTCCTTATAACAAAGTAGCTAAAATAAGTCAGATAAGCTAGTAAGTCCTTCAAAAATTTCCCTTTCTGATTTAATCCATGTGCATAATGTTTTTCTCCCTAAAATAATGATCCTGGCAGTAATCCTACATGCATGGAAGGATTTGTTTTTTATGCAGTCATGGCAACACCCTCCAAGATTGTTGCTATTATCCCCATTTTACAGATGACAAGACACTGAGGCTCAGAGGAGTTGGGTTTACCCACAGTGCCCCAGGTACTCAGAACCAGAACCGGAACTCAACATCCAGAATCCTAAAGCTCTTTCTACTACTCTGTTACTAGGCAACGCTTCTCCCTTTCGATTCCTGTGCCAATGCTACTTGTTGCCATGGTATTGCCGGAACAAGGAGCAGTAAGTTGTAATTAAGCAGTGAGCGAGAATCTTTGCTCCTATCAGAAAAGGGTCTTTATGCCCTTACATGTGGGTGCACAGAGAGGGACAGCTGGATGGAGGTGGCTGGGTATCATGTGTGTGTCATGGGGGCCAGATGTTTGTCTTCACCTCTGTCCACTTAAAACAACTGCCCAGGAATGCCTTACCTTCACGCTGTCTTGTCAAAAATTGGCATCCATCTTCGGTGTGTGACTTCTTTACTCAGGTGAGAAGAAACAGGGCATTGTTGTACGTGGCACCATTCTGGAATCAGACAGACCTGAGTTCAAATCCCATGTCTGCCGCTTTCCCGAAAGTTACCTACATTTTCTGATTCTCAGTTTTCTCATCTGAATGCAGACGATCATGCTCATGTTGTAAGGTTCTGTACGTGGGCCGAATGAGATAAGGGACACCACACGTAGCCAAATGCCCAACATTCACTGCCATTTATTAAGTGCTCAGTACATGGAGCGAATGTTCGCATTGTTGTTTTCATTATCCACCCACCCATTCGTCTTTGGATGCTTTGCAGTAATCAAAGGGGTTCCAAAACCTCTCTAGTATTCCATCACTCAAAACCCAGTTGAGGGATTACGAAAGCTCATCGTGTTTTTGTCTTTAGGCACGAACGCGCACAAAAAGATTTTCAAAAGATTGGCTGTAGTGAAGTTCTGAAATGCATTATTTGCCCCAGGAATGAGTCATCTGTAGTAGGAGGAAAAGTGAAACTGTTTTTCAAAGACGACACAGTAGAAATTGCACAATTCAAATTACTGCAATTGCCTTTTCAGCTGAATCCAAGGAAATTTTTTAAAAAATTCATTCACTTGACTCTTTGAAAGCCTATGATTATGTCAGGCCCCATGCAAGGGGTGGAACGTGACCCTTGCCTCAGGGACCTCACGGATTAGCAGGGGAGACAGGCATTTATAATAATTACAGCAATGTGATAGCTGCTATAATGAGATGTGTGGATGGTACTGTGGGGACACAGGGCAGGAAGTCCCCTTAACTGTGCTGGGGTGATAGGGAGGGAAGGATCAGGAAATACTTCACAGAGCTGGGACCAGCTGAGCAGACAGACAAGAAGCCAAGGCACTCAGAGAGAAAGACGGGGAAGCAGGAGAGAGCACGGTGTGCTCAGACCTGGTGCAGGCTGCACACAGAGGGGGGTGGGGAATGAGACCAAAGAGGCAGCTATCTGCACTGGTTGCCTCTCCAGCGGCCTGGCCCTACACTGTGGAACTCACACCCTGGAGAAGCATCCCCGCCTGCTCGCCTTCTTGCAGTGCTCACAGCTTCCGGCCTGAGCCTCCTGTTGCCCTGTCTCTGCTCCCCACCTGGCTCCTAATCCCGCCTTCTCACATCATGATTTATCTTCCTCCTTCCTCTGTCACACCTGACACTCACAGCCTCATCTTTTGCTTTCCTTGCAAAGCTGTCCTACCACCTCTGGATAAATAACTCTACTTGGTCTGGTCTTTGTTGCAACCCTCAGTAGACCGGGAACCCAATTCTGGTTTTGCCCCAATCAGAATATGAATCTCACCCCAGCGCAGCCAGGTGGAGCTGTTGCCATTGTGAACAGCACTGATGACCCTTCCAAGGCTGTGTGTGTCCTGGGTACATGGCTCAACTCCTAGACCTGTGGTGTAGGAAACGTCTCACAGTCTCAGCTGAGGCAGAGCAAATGCCATTCCTGACCTATCATTGACCTGGGAAGGAAAGATGCAGGCCATCCCACACATGTGGTCTCCGTGAGGTCCCAGCTGTGCCTGAGGGTGAGGATGGGAGCTCTTTGTTCTTCCTCTCTGATTACTGGGAGAATACCAAGCTGCCTTTCAGCATTCCTCCTGGGACATGAATCAGCCAGCTACCCCTCCACAGAGCTCCCCTGCTGACCCAGGGCTCTTCCTTAGAATGGCACTGTCTGCTCTGTTCCAGGAAGGCTTAGTATGGACACATTCACAAGGAACTGTCTCAGACAGCTGAGAGGACTGATGTCTGTGTGTGGCTGCCTGTCTGGCCGTCCGTCCGAACGCCTGACTGAATGACTTCACCCCAGCAGCTGTGGACCGCACGACTTGTGGGGATGCCGTGCACACGGACTAGAATGTGCATGTCACCTCCTGGAGTTAGGCAGTGCAGGGCCCTCCACCCCAAGCTCTGGGGCTGGCCCCCTTCAAGACTGGGAGGTACAAACATTTGTACACGTGGGTGAAGTGGAAGGAGGCAGGTAGGAACACAACGGTATCACACACGCCCTCCCTACGGTGCCTGGTTGGGCAATGGAAGGCTTTGGGACATCAAGGACTGTGTTGATCAGACTCCAAGGTCCAATGCCTCCATTTACAGCCCATTAGGTATCCCTCTCAAATGCTGTTGAGGCTGGACGGACTGAAGGGCATGAAGTTCAATACAGTCGTTCTTGAACTTAACCTTGGCTGGAATGGAGGCTAGGTTCTTGTCTACTTCTTGGAACTCCTAGTCTAGAGTAAAACACAATGAACTTAGGGACCACCCCTTCCTCACAACACACAAAAATGCATCTCACTGCTAGTAACCTATTATTAACTTTGTCCTGAGTGTATTACTGGATAAGCTTAGCTCCCACTGCATTGCATTATGCTTTGAAACATGCCCCGGTCAGGCAAATATGTATGGGGAAGTTAAAAGAGGACCAGAAGTCCTATTGCACAAACTGAAAAAAGATCAGTCAGATTCCAAAGTGGCTCTTCCACTACTTGCTGCACCTGGTACAGGTAAGCTCTCAGGAATATGAGCTATAATGGTATTGTTTTATTTTATTTATTTACATTTATTTATTTATTTATTTATGGCTGCGTTGGGTCTTTGTTGCTGCATGCGGGCTTTCTCTAGTTGCTTCAAGTAGGGACTACTCTTCTTGCAGTGTGCGGGCTTCTCATTGCGGTGGCTTCTCTTGTTGGGAAACATGGGCTCTAGGTGTGCGGGCTTCAGTAGTTGTGGCACATGGGCTCAGTAGTTGTGGCTCGCAGGCTCTAGAGCGTAGGTTTAGTAGTTGTGGCACACGGGCTTAGTTGCTCCAAGACATGTGGGATCTTCCCGGACCAGGGATCAAACCCGTGTCCTCTGCATTGGCAGGCAGATTCTTAAACAGTGTGCCACCAGGGAAGTCCCAGTATTGTTTTATTTTTATTGATAAAGCATCTGAGTGCTTCTAAGAAAGGATCAAAGCTAAGCTGACAATTTGGGGCAGTGACCCTTATCACTGAGCACAACCTGGACTATACTAACCTGACACACACCCCAAGTCCCATCTCTGATTTTAAAAGTGCAGGTTCAAAGGAATGGCCAGTTGGTCTAATTAAGCCAGGAGTGGGGTCATTGTGGTTGGCATCTTCCAACTGCCTGAGAGACAATGGTTCAGATGGAACCCATTCAAGTCCCAAGTCACTTACGTAAGTGACCCCCATTGTGACCAGCCAGCCAGGATGGATCCAGGAAAGAACATCTGCCTTTGAATTTACTCTTTTCTGCATGAGAAGATCCAACAGCTATGGGAGTCCCAACTATAAGTTTGCCCTTGCACTACTAGGAAAGGAAGAGAATGGGAGGGTATGCTATATTTCCCATCCTAGAGCTGGATCTAAGCAAGGGGCTTTTATTTTAAGGTCCTGAATGTCAATCAAGGTTTCTTTGAACTACTCTTGGGTTGGAGAGGTTGGCGAAGTCGGAAATAAGTTCTACTGTCAGGGCAGTTGTGCTAGATTGTTTATTGGCAGCTCAACACCATTCCCCATCTTATCTACTCTCCCCTGTACTGTGATGGATGGAAGCCTGAGTACTAGGATATTCCAGAATCCCTTGCCAGGGTTCTGTGCTAGATTGCACTACTCAGAGGTGCTTGAACAAGATTTGGAATGCGGAAAATAGGTGGCGGCTATGGTATTGCTCCTCTGGTACTGATGAACAGACGTGTGGCTTTAGCAGATGTGAGGTGCTTCACAGGTCCAGACTTTCCCCTGGGAATCACCAGCGCTGGGGCTGCAGCCAGCTGTGATCATCACTAGTCTTCCTCCGGCTTCTGTGATTTCCTGCTTCTGAGTCCTAGAAGTAAGTCTCAGAGGCAGCCGTGGCTTTCCCTCACTTTTGCTCCTCAGCCATTTTCAACTGTACAGCAAACATCGAATTCCCTGGACTAAATCCCCTTCTGCTTAAAATATCTAAAAAGTTATTTCTGTTTTCCTGACCATTAGAAAGTGTCTGGCTTGAAAAGTCTTACTGGGTGCACTGAGAACTTAAAACTTTGGTTTTTTCCTGCATTACTGAATCTTCACTGAAGTAGTCTAGGCAAATTAATTATCTTTGAGTCTTATTTCTGCCCCGATGACCCAAAACTCTTTTTTTTCCAGGAAGTAAAAACAGAAAGGAAAGGTCTCCCTGAACAAATACAAAGCCCCATGCTTTCTATCAATTTGAAACTCCTTTTAAAAACATAAATACCGGGGCTTCCCTGGTGGCGCAGTGGTTGAGAGTCCGCCTGCCGATGCAGGGGACACGGGTTCGTGCCCCGGTCTGGGAAGATCCCACATGCCGCGGAGCGGCTGGGCCTGTGAGCCATGGCCTCTGAGCCTGCGTGTCCGGAGCCTGATGCTCCGCGACAGGAGAGGCCCCAACAGTGAGAGGCCTGTGTACCGCAAAACAAAAAAACAAACATAAATACCTACTGGGAAAGTAACGCCCCATAAGTTACTTTGATTTGATAATCACCTCATCTAACTCATAACTAATACCATTTCAGGAAAAAGTTTAATTTAATTTTATGCATAAAGAGCATTATAAATGCATTACCAGTTATCAGAATAAAAGAAAAAACACACCCATATTTTAAGCATCTTGACAAATCAAGTTGCTTTGATTTCTCATTGCCTGCTTGTCTTACCCACATGCATATGTAATTTTACACAGTGCTAACGATTGTGAAAACACCATTTTATAATTTGCTCTTTTTGTACTTAACAGTACATTAATAAAATTTCTATCTTGTTATGTAGACTTCCTAATTGTCATGCTTAATTATTTCATAATATTTAGTTGAGTGAATTGATCATAATTTAACATTTTTCCCCATGGCTGAGTATTTAGGCAGGTTCTAATTATTTTGTTAGTATGCTTAATGCTTCAATGCCCATCTTTTTCTTCTATTGATTAACCTCCTTGGGATAAATTCCCACAAGTGGAATTTCTAGGGCAGGAAGTTTAATTGACACCTCTGGAATGATTTCCACTCTCCTCTCACCTAACCCCATGGTTTTATGCCTGATTGGTTACTTGAATAGGATAAAAGGAAAAAGGGAGAAGTAATCGGAGATCCTGGAGTTCTTCTAAAGTCAAGCTGGCTTAGCTGTGGGAGACTCTGGGCTATCCAGGTAGCTGTCCGAGGAGAACTGAGCCTGAGAGATTGGGCAGAGAGACTCCTGGATCAGGAAAGACACAGAGATAACCCTAGCCTCTGAGTTACTTGGAAGAACAAACAGCCTCAAACTTTTAACATAATGAGTAAGTTTACTTCTCATTTGGTGATAGACAAGGTGAGGGACCTCCAGAGTTATTCAGGCTTTTTCATCCTGAGGCTTCACCCTGGTAGGGTCCCTGGTATCCTCTCCATGCAGCCAGCGGGTGGGAAAGAGACTGAGTATCACGTAGGGGGGTTTATGGGTCGGGTTTGTAAGTGGTCCCCATCACTTCTGCTCATGTTCCACTGTGCAGAGTCCAATCACAAGCCCTCACTTAACTGTAAGGGAGGCTGGGAAGTGTAGTTTAGGTGTGTGCCCAGGAGGAAGAGGTGAGTGTAGATGGCGGTGTGCACCAGCAGTCCCTGCCACAGTCCTTCTCACAATTTAAACCTGAGAACAGGAGGGGCCGAGCCGCGGGGAGAAATGGAGCTCTGCTGCTTGCACACTTTTTGCATGCAGAGTAATGCAGATAGAATGTGCCTTTCCAGATGCTGGCTGCTTTATGCAACGGCTGCAGTATCACACAATTCCTGGGATTCCGCGCCCCCCCCACCAAATCAACACAGGAAGAGGTACTAAAGGAGTCACTTGTCACTTTTTCTTGGACTTCAGGGGAAGCAGACACTAGAATATGACTTGCTGACCCCTACTCTTTTCCTCTCCCTCTCTACCACTTGGTTCCCTCCATTCTGAAGCTTCATCAGCTGATTCTGGCTCCAGGTCTTTTTATCCCATTTTTCCAGTTTCCTGATCTCAATCTTCCTCCCCTATTTATTGGATGCTTATTATATGCTAGTGATTGTGTTAAGAACTTTATATATGTAATGGAAAGAAAAAATATATTGCTACTTAGAAAGGTAGCAAAAATCCATGAAGGGGGAAAAACTGTCTTTTTGTTAGGGACACACCTCAATGGACTTGTTTGGCTATAAAAGTGGAAGCTTCTCTGAGCAGAATCATACAGGAATAAGTTTGGCAACAAACAAACAAAAACAGTGAGGGGCAGGGGGAGAGGGGGTATTGCTCAGTATGACAGAGTGAAAAGAAAAGTTTTGGAGAATTTTAGAGCTGTCTTCTGCTGGGTCCTTAAGAAGGTACTGGTGACTTGGAAAAGAAGAAAAATAATTTAACCCTGGCTGTGCATTACAATTACATGGGTGACTTATGATTTTTTTAAAAATTGAAAAACAAAAAAGAAATCTAGCATGAAGTCCCCTTCAGGCCCCTTGCCAGCTACTACTCTGCTCCACCAAGGTAGCCACTATCCTGCTTTCTTATGCCATGGATTCGTCTTGCCTGTTATTGAATTTTATAAAAATTTATAAAAATGAAGTAATAAAGTATGTACACTTTTTTGTTGGACTTCTCTTTCTTAACATCATTTTTGTGAGATTCAGCTATGTTGATATAAGTAGCAGGAATCCGGTCATTTTCGTTCATGTATATAGCATGCATATAGCAAAAACGTATAATATGGGTATTCCTCAATATTTTTGTTCATCGTTGATGGACATTTGTCTTGTTTCCAGTGTCTGGCTGTTTTTAATATCGCTATTTTGAACGTTCTTTTAAAAATTTTATAATTATGGTAAAATATATGTAACATAAAATTTTAGCCATTTTTAAGTGGCATTAATTCAGCAGCATTAATTCACTATCTACCATCTACTTCCAGGACATTTTTAAAATAACAACTTTACTGAGATTTGATTCACCTACCATACAATTCCTCTATTTAAAGTATAACATTCAATGGTTTTTAGTATATTCACAGAATTGTGCAACCTTTGCCACAATAAATTTTAGCATTTTTATCACCCCAGTAAGAAACGCCGTACCCATAAGCAGTCACTCTATTTCTGCCTATCATTCCCCCTATCCGCCCCCCACCCCCCCACCAGCCTTAGGCAACCACTAACCTACTTTCTTTCTCTATAGATATATAAATGTCCCTATTCTGGACATTTCACATAAATAAAACCATACATTATAAGGTCTTTTGTGACCGGCTTCTTTCACTTGGCATAACATTTTTAAACATGTTCTAGCATGCATCAGTATTTCATTCCTTTTTATCACTGAATCACATTCCATTGTACAAATATAAACATTTTATTTCTCCATTCATCAGTTGATGGACATTCGAGTTGTTTCCAGTTTTTGGCTGTTATGCATAATGCTGCTATAGATATTTGCGTACAGCTGTTTCTCTGAACATGTGTTTTCATTTCTCTTGGGTATATATACCAAGGAGTGGAATTACTGGATCATATGGTAACTCTACGTGTAACATTTTCAGAAAATGCCAGACTGTTTTCCAAAGTGCGCTCAACTCTTTCACGGTACCACCAGTAGTGTACGAGGGTCCCAATTTCTTCACATCCTCACTAATGCTTGTCATTATCACCTTTTTGATGATTGCCATTACAGTAGGTGTGAAGTGGTATCTCATCGTGTTTTTATTTGCTTTTCCCTGATGTCAATGATACTGAGCATTTTTTCATGTGGTTATTGGCCATTTACATATCTTCTTTGGAGAAATGTCTATTCAGATCCTTTGGGTTATTCGTTTTTATTACTGAGTCGTAAGAGTTCTTTCTACATTCTAGATATAAATCCCTTATCAGATATATGACTCGCGAATAGTTTCTCCCATCTTGCGGATTGTTTTCACTTTCTTGATGATATCACTTGAAGCACTAAAGTTTTAAATGTTGATGAAGTACAACTTATCTTTTATTCTTTGGCTGTTTGTGCTTTAGGTACCACATCTAAAACTCTATTGTTTAATCCCCAAATCCATTGTTTATAAAGATTTATGCCAAGGTTTTCTTCTCAAAGTTTATAGTTTTAGTTCTTACATTTTGATCTTTGATCCATTTTTTTCCTGAATATTCTTGTACGTGACTTTTGGTGAATATATGTACACATTTCTTTGGGTATATACATAAGAATGGAATCACTGGGACATAGGGGTTTTGTATGTTCAGCTATAATTCTGCAAAATAGTTTTTCAAAGTGGTTGTACCAATTTATCATCTGACTCCCAGTGTATGAGAGTTTCAGTTGCTCTATACCTTTGTCAACACTTGGTATCTTTTTCATTTTAACCTTTCTAGGAATGTTTACTACTATCATGTTGTGGTTTTTTTATGCATTCCTTTGAGGACTAGTGAAATTAAAAATATTTTCATGTGTTTATTTGCCTTTGGGACACTTCCTTTGTGAAATGCCTTTTCAAGTATTTTGCCTAATTTTTTCTTATTGTAGGAGTTCTGTTTTAGTTATATATTGCCACGTAACAGAACACCTCAAAATCTTTGGTGGCAATGATTTATCATTGATTTCTAATTAGTGACAAAACATTGATAAAACAATAATTTATCACTTTTTTGTGTTGGCTCGTGTTTCCTTTGCTAGTTTGGCCTGAGCTTACTCATGTATCAGCTAGAAGGCTGGCTGACTGTAGAGAAATAGACCCTGTCTCCGTATAAGACAAATGGCAAAGGCACATTATAAAAGGGTGTGCATACTGGGATAGAGGGAGTTTGTGACCATTTAACAATTTGCCACAGAAGGAAATCTAAAAAAGAGTGGATGTATATATACATATGACTGATTCACTTTGCTGTACAGCAAGAAGCTAACACAACATTGTAAAACAACTATATACTTCAATAAAAATTAATAAAAAAACCCCAAACACTCTGCCAGCTTTTTTACATGTTCTAGATAGGCACTCTTCACACACACACACACACACACACACACACACACACACACACGCACATCAATATATACATATATAAATACATATATAAGTATATGTTTTTTCTCCAACTCTGGCTTGCCTTTTCTCTCACCTATTAGGATCTTTTGATAAACAAAATTCTTAATTTTAAACTGGCCTAATTTATCAATCTCTTCCTTTACGATTAGTGCTTTCTGTGTCCTAAGAACACAAAATAATTAAATATTTAAAAGTGTTTGTCTACTCCAAGGTCATAAAGATATCTTCCTACGTTATCTTCTTAAAGCTTTATTGTTTACATTAATTGCATTTAGATTTAAAATCCACTTTGTTTTGACTTTTTGTATATGGCACATGGTAGGGATCAATTTTCAAGCTTTTCCGTATTATAATACAAATAATAACACAGTTCATCAAAAAGGCCACCCTTTCTCCACTCTGTGCTGTCGTAATTCAACTGTCCATGTATGTGTGAGTCTGTTTCTGCGATGTCTATTCTGCTCCACTGGTCTATTTGCATATTCCTGCCCCAATTCTTGCACCAATACCACATTAAATGCTGTAGCTTTATAAAAAATATTGAAATTGGAGAGTGTAGGTCATCAAATTTTGTTTTTCTTAAGGTACACTGACTCATCTTGGTCCTTTGCATTTCCAGATGAATTTTAGATTTGTGAATTAGAGAGAAGGGAAGGCCATGCACAGCCCAGCAAGTTTCTATACCTCCCTTCTCTTTCATTTTGGAATATGAAAAAGACACTCATCCTGAAAAAAACACTCATTCTATTTGCCTCTCTGTGTCCTAGTTTCATAGGACTCCCCCCCCCCCCCCCCGCAAGGGAGGCCTGTGGGTTTCCAGCATCGTCTGGGTGGGTAAGTCCAATTCAAGGAGGAAATGTTAGGAAGCCTTCTTAGCTAATATAACAAACGTTTGCCCACCTACCTTTATTAATAAAACAAAACAAAGCAAAAATCCAAACAGACAAAAGGATGTATTTTGGTCTCCTTCAGTCTGACTACTGCATCTAGTTCTCAGTGGGTTTTGAACTTAGACAAGGAGAAGTGCTATTTTGGGATTTCCCCCAAACCTGTGAGGAATCGTGAGGAATAATGACTCTTGACATTCAGTTTTCTGCCTGGGCTGCAATTACTCCTTGTTATTTCCACCTCTTTAGTAAAAGACTCTCATATACACATAAGCCTTCAGTTGGTGGCTCTCTGGGGAATGAAAAAATAAAAGTGGCTGGAACCTCTAAGTGAGGAGGATGGGGGAGGGTGGAGGGGGGCGGGGGGGGGGCGGAGCAGCCCTCAGGAGCCCTGGAGGTGTCAGGGGAGGCCAGTGGCCTCCTGTATGGTAGACATACAGCTCATTCCTCTGCATGTTAATGAAAAGCCATTCCCGGAAGAGTGCCAGTGACCCACATGTATCAACAAGTAAACACTGCATAACAAATTAGATTATTCCTCACAACAACCATTTGTTCCTATTTACAGATGTAGATGAGAAGACCTTGCAAGTCCATTTGTTCTAGAACAATAAATTCCAAAAAGAACTGGGGAGAGAAAAACTCCCCCTCCCCCGACACATGCACACCTGTGTCCAGAGACCTGCAGAGAGGGTGCCCTTGGAAATGGTGGAGTGGCAGCATTGGGAGGATTAGACTTAGAACCACGCAGGGAGCTATGGCTTCTTCTGTGAAAAACGGCCAAGTCTGGG
Source organism: Tursiops truncatus (assembly GCF_011762595.2). Taxonomy (NCBI): domain Eukaryota; kingdom Metazoa; phylum Chordata; class Mammalia; order Artiodactyla; family Delphinidae; genus Tursiops; species Tursiops truncatus. The sequence continues at coordinate 66,098,991 of NC_047041.1, read as the reverse complement.
TCTGCGGCCAGCATCAGGGAGTTGGTGGAAGCCAAGCCCATGCCTCCAGAGATCCCCTTGTCTCTCATCATTGACATGAGCTTGTACCATCACTGCACAGGTGCTTGCAACCAAGCAAGGACCTTCTTGAATGTCATATTTAGAATGACCAAAAGGAGGATGTCTGCCTATGCCATGTGACCTTGCTGACCTGCATCTGAATGGTCCCATGTGGACACCCTCAGGACACTGGCGGGCCCTTTAAAACAGGATGTGTTTCTTAACAGGCTGAAGGGTGGTTGTAGCTTAAAAAAGAAAACCCAGCACACATTCTTGGCGGGGACTGGACAGTAGGGAATCACATTTTCATTGGGGAAACTGAGGCTTAGAGGGGGTTAAGTGATTTGTTCAAAACCACAAATGTAGATAGTGATGGAGCCAGTATTTGCACCGGTCACTTTAAGTACAAAGCTTTTATCTTTAGCCAATCTACCAGAACACCTCACAAGTTATTGCTGCAGGTGGAGAAAGGCCCCTCTACTCTAAATTTTTCATGTGCCCCAGTGCAGATCTACTTTAAACTCATCTCCACCCCTCTCTGTGCTCTTTGAGGTTGACCTTTGTGGACTGCATCCAGGGGTTCTTTTGCCTTCTGGCTTCCAGTTGGATTTGGCCAATGGGAAGCACAGGCAAGAGGTCGGAGGGCAGGAAGAGAGCGAGGGTGGGCTATTTATTTTCCTGAGCCAAGGACTGACTGTGTCCCTCGGCTGACAGCCAAAGTCTGCTCCAATGTCCCTTTCCTGCAGCTATTCCCTCTGGGTTCTGGTACCCTCTCCCTCCCCCTGTCCCTTCAGCCTTCTCTTCTCACCCCAGGGTACTTCACCATGCTTTGGTTTCCCTTAACCCTTCTAAATAATCCTTTCCCTAAATTCTCTTTACTTACCTGTTTGATGGAGGGTAACATCTGCTCTCTGCTGGGACCCCAAACGATCCAACTCACAGCCCCCTTGCTCACTAGATTTGGTTGGACCCTGGTATTGGGCCAGATTGAAAACTGGAGGAAGAAAATAAAGGGAGGATCAGATACCAGCCCAGGACACAGAATTTGCCCTAGTGGGGACAGCACTGCCCAAAGCGCCAGCCCACAGCAGCTCAGTGGGTCTCCAGCCCCACCCACCAGGTCCCCCCTCTGCTGCCCCGGCTCCCACGGCAGCCCCTACCCCACACTAGCAGTGGCTTGGAGCTGGGAGAAACCCTGGTGTCCCAGCCTGGCAGATGTGGGAGGGGGACAAATAACACAAGAAAACCTCCTGGCTCTACCACACAAAGGACTGTGCGGATTAGAATCCTAAGGTCAGAGGTTGGAATCCTGAGTGGGTTTTCTCCAGAAACTTTTTGCATATACTTCTGTCACAACAGTGTGATATTTTAGATACATTAAGTGATCAATAACATTCAATGACAAATGAATTTTGTGGATGGCTAGGGCCTGACGTTTCTATGGTGGTGTGTCACAGATATTTGCCAACCAAGTGCCCAAGACAATAAAACGACCTCATTTACTAAGTGAAGACAGAACACGTCTAACCTACACTCCTATCATTTACACCGATGCAAAGCAGGATCCTCATGATTCCTAAATCAAATAAAAGCTGCCCCTGCGCCTCTCACTGCCTTCCCAGGAGACCTCTCAGCTGCTCTCTTTGGCAGCCCAGTAGGGCTGGAAGTGAATCCTTTAGGGAACCCACTGGGCTCCCAGTGGCATGGGCACATCAGTCAAATGACTAAGCCCCTTTGCAGACTGTTGGCGTGGAAGTCATTCTGTCAGACTTCCCTGGTTCTCCTCTGATGATCTAGCAAGGGCTGGAAACACATTGCCTGGAGGTGAGATTGCTTGGTTTCAAGTCTTCTGTGGCTCTGCTAAATTCCTCCAGCAATACCAGTCCCCGGTAAGTTGGCCCTCTGTATCTGCAAGTTCCACATCCACAGATTCAACCAAACTTGAATAGAAAAAATTTGGAAAAAAATTCCAGAAAGTTCCAAAAAGCAAAATTTGAGTTTCCTGCACACTGGTCACTGTTTACATAGCATTTACATCGTATTAGGTATTATAAATAAGTAATCCAGGGATGACTTAAAGTATATGGGAGGATATGCAAGGTTATATGCAAACACTATACCACTTTATATAAGGGACTTTAGCAACTACTGATTTAGGTATCCACAGGTGGTCCTGAAACCAAACCCCCAAGGATACTGAGGGACAACTGTAATTAAACTTCCATGCGCTGTGGAACCAGATAATCTTCATAAATGGCACCAGCCCTGTGAGGAATCTTACTGGGAGCACTCAGATGCTGTGGCTGATTGCCCACTTGACCAGGGAGAATTATTTGTGACTAGGAAGCATGATTAAAGTCTAAATGCTTCCTTGAGTTAGCATTTGAATGGTTATCTTTAGTATGTGCTGTGATCAATTTTGTGTTTAAATGTGCATCTGAAATGGCTCTCTGAAATGATATCAAAAAATACATGGATGTATTTTACATAATAAATTGCATAACAAGCAAGTTGGAGGCAATGTGACATAGAAGAAAAACTGTGAGCTTTAACATTAGACAGACCAGGGTTACAATCTAGGCACGGTGACTTATCAGAGGTGTGTTCTTGGCAAGGTTACTTAACCTCTCTGAGCATGTTTCCTATTATTCCAATAGGAATATTATTCCTATTATTAAGAATAATAGCCTCACGAGTCTATAGTAAGTATTAAATGGGCCAAGCATGTAAAGCATCTATTCATTGCCTGGCACATTTGAAGGTGCTCTTAGAAGATTAAATATTCAGGATCTCATTTCAATCATAAACTAGATCTATGGATATTGGCTGCATTTACTAAAAAGAACAGTAGAGGGCAGGCTTTACAAAGTTATTTATGAAATACCGTCTTTCAAGTCATCTTCCAAGCCGAAAGCCAGAATTCCAGAAATGACTTTAAATCCTTTTGGCTGAAAGATGCTTCTATCGCTACTTTTAATTTCTTCACAGAAACTGGGGCTTTCCTGTTTTGCAAGAATTCCAAAGGAGGATGTTGGGCAATATTTACCCACAACTTTCACCACCATGACGTGTGTGTCTGGTCCCCAGATTACAGTGGAGGGGTTTTGACAGATTTCTCTGACCACGTTTATGCCTGTCATAAATTTAACGATAAATAGAGGAAATAAAAGATGCCAAACTCTCTTGACATCATTTCAAATTGCATCATGTAAGAATGGCATGAAGTTTGTGACTAGAAGCATTATAGAATACAAGGAGTCAGCCTGCAGCTGACTGGAGATCAGATTACATTTAGTTAACGATTGGGATTACAGTGGGTGTGAATTCCATTCCATGACAAAAGAACAAATGGGCATTTAATAAATGTTTGTGGAAATCTGCAGAGGTTCTGAAGGGTAAACATTTGTTCCAATTTTCACTGCCACCCTCAGTCTCTGGGGGAACCAGCCTCACCCGGGCTCCACAGCAATAAGTGATACCACTGCTTGGCATCTTCAGTAATTTAGAGATGGAAACATGGCACCTCAAATTGCTTAAAACTCATATTTCTTTGGTCACCAGCGATGAACATCTTTCCCCTCTGTGGATGTGAACGTTTTTATTTCTTCTTTCATGGATGGCCTGATCATATCTTTGGCTCATTCTCCTATTTGAGTCCTGAACATTTTTTTCTTAACTTCTGCAAAGGATTCATTGTAAATCATTGGTATCATCCTTGGAAAACATAAGTGACCCAGTTCTATCAGTCTGTGATTTTCCTAGCATATCACATAGCACACGACTGGCACTCAAAAATGTTTATTGAATTGTACTCTTTTAAATTATTTTATATTTTAAAATACAGTTTTGAAATATAAAGTAAATATATACTCGTTATTTTTAAAAATATTGAATAGGTAGGCAAAGGAGAAAGATCGCCCACAGAGGCAAAGACTGTAGTTTTACTAGGCACTTGTTAATGGCTAAATACTGTTCAATCAAGTTGTATTCTCACTTAGCTATTTTCTGTTTTCACTTTTGTTCTATGATAACGCTGATAAAGGGACAGAAACACCAAATTGTAAGTATTTATATTTATAGTTCTACTCCCCACAAGCAGTGTAATCCCCCCGCCTCTGTACACACATACACCAACGCTCTCTCCAGCCGTCCTCCATGTCTCTCTCTCTCTCCCTCCCCCCACCAGAACAGCAGGTACAGAGGAAGGCATTTTTGCTTTGCTGAGCTGCGGGGAAGTAGAAGGAATGAATGGCTGAAGGTTTGAGGAGTAGTTTACTAAGAAGGTAGTTGAAGTTGCTCAGGGGGAAAAAATATCAGTGAGGTAGGTTGTGAGATAGAGAAGATGAGGGGGTTGAGCTTTGGGAAGACAGACAGAGATGATTAAAGAGGATTTTAAGGAAGTGCTGATGTCTAAACCAGCGCTCTCCATGCTGGGTTGTGAACTGTTTATCTCTCTGTGCTAAGCTAATTGCAAAAATCAAGAGCATGCATTTAGAAACATTTACAGAAATCTGTCATGGCTGCAATCCCCAAGTGAACTTGTCTTGTTGAACAGAACGTGGGCAAGCTGCACGGTAGTCTTGTGCGAAAGGCTCACGTCACAGCATCCCGTGTTTGAAGTTATTTTATCAACTGTAACTCGAAAGTTTATAAAAAGCCGAGAAAATGTAAGATTATAAAGATGAATTATTGGTGTTTCTACAAGATGAGAAGCCATTTTGATCAACTTTTAGAAGATGTGAATTGGATAACCAGACTTGCTTATTCGTCTGATGTTTTGATAGTTTTAATCATCATAATGCTTCCACGCAAGGAGGTTAACATAGCATATTTCTTTCCATGGCAGATAAGATCTAAGGGTATTAAAAAAAATAGAAGCTTGGTAGAACTGAGTTTCTACAGATTGTTAGGCATGTTCCACAGGATAACAACAATTTTCTGTGAAGTGCATCCGTGACTCTCTGTTCTTCCACTTCTGACCCCTCATCTTTATTCTCCTTCACTCTCTGCCTTTTTTCTCTCCACCCTCTGGGAAGGTGTTTCTCATCCTCTTCTTTTCTATTCCCTTGGGGGAATCTCATCAAACTCACAGGTCCCAAGGTTCACTCTCACATTTATATAAGTCACATAGCTGTAGATACCAGTTTTCCAAACTTCTAATTTTAATTTGTTGGCTCAAATTTTGATAATGATTTTTTAAAAGTCCATTGTTTTCCTTGAACTGATAGGCTTACTTCATTCATCTACAAGAAAATACCTGCCAAATACCCAACTCTGAATGTCCATAGTTTATCAGTTCTGCAAGTAAAGGTGGCTCTCCATGAAACAAGCAGCTAGTTTAGCTCTTATGTGAAACCACTGTATATGTGATTTTCCTCAGCATGCAGCAGCCTACAAGCCTTCTTGGCAGTGTCGTGGCTGAGAAATAAGGTGCTTTCTCTTTAACATTTAGCCTTGACTATTCCTAGTCTTTAAGCCTTACACTAGGGTGACTTTATTTTCTGAATCTCAGATCAGAACATATGGTTTGCAAAACGACTTTTATGCCAATATGAGGTATAAGAGGCAGGCTGAAAAGTAGACGTTTCAATGGCTTTGATATTTTGTACGACTGACCAAGAGACTGCTTGAAATTGGAACTATCTTAAACATCCCTGACATAAGCCACTAATGAAACTGGTAAGTGCAAAGCTCCTCCAGGAAGGTAATGGGGAGCAATGGAACCATGTCAGTGCCCCACTTGGAGATGTTTAGGCAAATCCTTGAATGTCAGGCTTAGCATGGTCTAATTTAAATTGACATTCCATAATGGGGCTGCTTAGAACTGCCTCATCAACTCTGTCAACAGACACCAGACACTGAAATACCAAGTCAAAGAGCATCTGATAAAGACCACACCTGTCTTACCTCCTTGCATACACAGGTGATGGACATTTATACTAGAAATGCTGGATAGACTTTATCCGTCTGATTTTGGAGGTGGATCTGATATGGTCATATGCTCACAGGTACCATCTGTTGGGGAGACAAGACTCATAATTAATCCATGATTGTTGGAGAGGTGAAAAAATGGGGCATTGTTGAGGGAGGGAACTGATGACGGTCTTGATGTCCATCTGGCTGCATTAAAACACATGCACACTCTGACATATGGTCACTAGCTGGAGAGAAGTGAGAGGATTACAATATACAAATGATAACTGGACGCCACAGCTTCCCTTTGTGGCCAATACAAGAGGGGTCTTATTTTTAAATTGTTTAAAAAATATTCATGAAGAAAAGGGTCTTTTACTTTTTTGGAACATTTTGAGGCTCTAGCCAAGCATGCCACTTCTCCATTCTCTCAAACAGAAACCTTAAATGTTTCTACCCACGTGCCTTTTGCCATGTGGGTATATTAACTGATGTTTGATGGTGGTTGGAAGATTTGTGGAAGAAATGTCATATATTTGTATGAGCAATTATTACTGTATTATTATAATTTCTATCATGTATAAGGGCAGTATCTAATGTCAACTCACACGTAGTGGGATATTATTATGTGTTAGGCATTTTGAGTGTACTGCATGTGTTAACTAACTGAAATCTTACAAAATCGTACAAGATAGGAACTACCATCCCTATTTTACAGAGGAAGAAACTGAGGTATACAGTGATTAAGGGACTCATCAAGGGAACAGCTAATAAATGGCAGAGCTGAGCCTATCTGACTGATTCTAAAGTCTATTCTTCACCATCTGCTTTACTGTAGGTAAAATGGAAAGAACATAAGACAAGAAGAAGACCCCATGTCTACTGCCAGCCACATGGTGAACTAACTGTATGACTTTGGATAATACAACTCTTGGTTGATTCACTTTTTTAAAAAATTGAAGTATAGTTGATTTAATTATCAATTATAGTTAATATTGTATTAGTTTCAAGTGTGCAGCAAGGTGATTCGGTTTTATATATATATAACTATATAACTATATATATATATGTAAATTCAGATTATCTTCCATTATAGATTATTAAAAGGTATTAGATATATTTCCCTGTATTATACAGTAAACCTTTGTTGCTTACCTATATTTTATGTGTAGTACTTTGTATCTGTTAATCCCATACTCCTAATTTATCCCTACCCTTACTCCCTTTCCCCCTTGGTAACCATACATTTGTTTTCTGTGAGTCTGTTTTGTACATAGATTCATTTGTATTATTTTTCAGATTCCATGTGTAAGTGATATCATATAATATTTGTCTTTAATGTCTGATTGACTTCACTTAGTATGATATTCTCTTGGTCTATCCATGTTGCTGTAAATGGCAATATTTCATTCTTTTTAATGGCTGAGTAATATTCCATTGTGTACATATACCACATCTTTTTAAACCAATTGTCTGTTGATGGGCACTTGAGCTGTTTCCATGTCTTGGTTATTGTAAATAGTGCTGCTATGAACACTGTGGTGCATGTATCTTTTCAAATTAGAGTTTTCGTCTTTTCTAGGTATATACCCAGGAGTGGGATTGCTGGCTCATATGGTTGTCCTATTTTTAGCTTTTTAAGGAACCTCCATACTGTTCTCCATAGTGGCTGCGCCAATTTATATTCCCACCAACAGTGTAGGAGGGTTCCCTTTTCTCCACACCCTCTCCAGCATTTATTACTTGTAGATTTTTGATGATAGTCATTCTGATCGGTGTGAGGTGATGCCTCATTGTGGTTTTGATTTGCATTTCTCTAATAATTAGTGATGTTGAGCATCATTTCATGTGCCTGTTGGCCATCTGTATGTCTTCTTTGGAGAAATGTCTATTTAGGTCTTCTGCCCATTTTTTTTATTGGGTTTTTACTTTTTTGATATTAAGTTGTATGAGCTGTTTGTATATTTTGTATATTAACCCCATGTTGGTTGCATCATTTGCAAATATTTTCTCCCAGTCCATAGGTAAGACACACAACCCTTTGGTTCTCAGCTTTCTCATTTCTAAAACAGGGGTGATAATACCTGCCCTGTTTAACTCATGTGGTTGGTGAGGATAAAAAGACTGTTAGTTCCCTGAGAAAGGAATTGTAGGATTTGTAACTGTAATCTACACCCCAAGCACAATGCTTGATAGAGAATTTTTTAATGATTACGTGCATGCATGAATGAATGAGTCAGTGATTCTATGAGATGATGTACGTGAAAGCACCTTTAAAAACTGTAGACCATACAATTATAAAGGCTTATTCTTAACTTGCCTATGATATCTTAAATGAAAATTTTCATCAAAATTTTAAATTTAGCTTTTTACTTTGAGATAATTGTAGATTCACATGCAAATGCAAGAAGTAATACAGAAAGATCCCATGTACGCTTTACTTGGTTTTCCTCAGTGGTAACATCTTGAAAAACTATACTACTATATCACAATCTGGCTATTATATAGGCAAGATACAGAACATTTGTGATACAGAACATCACAAAGATCCCTCATTTTACCCTTTTATAACCCCACTCACTTCTCCTCTGCCCCCAACCCTCCCTGAAAAACTCTAATTTATTCTCTATTTCAATAATTTTGTCATTTTTATTTGTCCAATTTTATATAAATGGAATAATACAATAGTAGCCTTTTGAGATTGCCTTTTTTCACTCAGCATAATTCTCTAGAAATTCATCCAGGTTGTGTTTGTTCCTGGATGAATCAATGGTTTGTTCCTTTTTATTGCTGAGTGATGTTCTTCGGTATGGATGTACCACACTTGGTTTAACCCTTCATTCATTGCAGGACATCTGGTCATCTAGTTTTTGGTAATTACAAATAAGGCTGCAGTAAACATTTGTGGGTAGATTTTTCTGTGAACTTAAGCTTTCTTTCTCTGGGATCAATGCCCAGGAGTGCAATTACTGTGTCATATGGTAGATGGGTGTTTAGTTGTTTTTTTTTTTAAAGAAACTGCCTGTTTTCTAAGGGGGCTGTACCATATTATATTCCCAGCAGCCACATGCAAGCGATAGTTTCACTGCATCCTTGCCAGCATTTGGTACTCTACTTTTAACTTTAGCCATTCTGATAGCTGAATAGTTATTACAGAATGAATTGTGTCTCCCTTTGAATATATTTGTTGAAGCCCTGACCCCCAATATGACTATATTTGTATACAGAGCCTTCAGGGAGGTAATTAAGGTTAAATGAGGACATAAGGGTGGGACCATAATCATATAGGACTGGGGTTCTTATAAAAAGAGGAAGAGCCACCAGAGAGCTCATTCTTTTTTTTCTTTTTTTTCGACCAGGGATAGAGCCCATGCCCCCTGCATTGGGAGCACGGAGTCTTAATCACTGGATCACCAGGGAAGTCCTCTAGAGAGCTCATTCTATGAGTAAAGAGACGAGCACAGAGGTCATGTGAGGACACAGCAAGAAGGCAGCTGTCTACAAGTTGGGAAGAGAGGTCTCACCAGAAACCAACCCTGATGGCACCTTAATCTTGAACTTTGTAACCTCCAGAACTGTTAGAAAATAAATTTCTGTTGTTTAAGTCATCAAGTCTGTGATATTTTTTTATGTCAGCCCTAGCAGACTAATATAGTAATGATATCTCCTGTGGTTTTCATCTGAATTTCCTAATAGCTAATGATGTTGAGTATCTTTTCTGGTGCTTATTTTCCATCTGTATATCTTCTTCAGTGAAATTTCTGCTTATGTCTTTTGCTCATTTTCTAATTGGATTTTTTTTTAAACTGTTGAGTTTGAAAGTTCTACATATTCTAGATACTAGCCCTTTGTCAGATATGAGGTTTGCAAATAATTTCTCTCAACCTGTAACTCGTCTTTCATCCTCTTCATAGGGTCTTTCATAGAATGAAGGTTTGTTATTTAAATGAAGTTGAATGTATTAGTTATTGCTTTTTAGATCATGCTTTTGGTGTCAAATATAAGAACTCTTTGCTTAACCCTGAAGATGTTCTCTGATGCTTTTTCTAAAAGTGTTACAGTTTTACATTTAAGTCTATGATCCATTTTTGGTTAATTTTTGTATAAGACTGAGACCTAAGTCAAAGTTAATTTTGCTGTTGCTGTTGTTGCCCATGCTGTCCCATTTCTCCAGCATCATTTGTTGAAAAATCTCTTTCCTCCATTGAATTGCTTTTGCATCTCTGTCAAAAATCATTTGGGTATATTCGTGTGATTCTATTTCTAGATTCACTATTCTGTTCCATTGATGTATGTGTCTATCCCTCTGTTAATAAATACCACATGGTCTTAATTACTGTAGCTATAAAATGTCTTTGGGTAGACTGATCCCTCCCAAGTTATTCTTCTTTTTCAAAATTGTTTTAGCTATTATAGTTCCTTTACCCTTCTACACATATTTTAGATTAATCTTGTCTACAAAACATCTTTCTGAGATTTTGACAGGAATTGCATTAAACCTGTATATCAACTTGGGGAGAACTGAAATCTTTCCTATGTTGAGTTTTCTAGCTATGAACAGAGTATGTCTCTCTATTTAAACTTTTAAAAATTTCTTTCATCAGTGTTGTGTAGTTTTCAGCATAGAAGTTCTGTACATGTTTTGTTAGATTTACACCTATGCATTTCTTTGAGCAATTGTAAATGATATTGTATTTTCTTATTCCACTATGTGTTTATTGCTAGTATATAGAAACACAATTGATTTGTGTATGTTTATCTTCTGCATCCTTGCTGAACTCACTTATTAGATCTAGAACTTAAAAAAATATATTCCCTGTGATTTTCTACATACAACCAAATAGGGACCATTTTATTACTTCCTTTTCAATCTCTATACGTTTTCTTTTCTTTTCTTGCCTTGTTGCATTGGCTAGAATTTCCTGTCCTATCTTGAATACAAGTAGTGACAGTGGACAAGTTGCCGTGTTCCCAAACTCAAAGGCAAAACATTTAGTCTTTCATCTTTAAGTATATTGTTAGCTTCAGAGTTTTTGTAGATGTTCTTTTCAAGTTGGGGAAGTTCCCTTCTATTTTGGAGTGTTTTTATTACTGGGCCTGAAGATTTCTCTTTTGTGGAGATTTTTTAAATTACAAATTCAATATCCTTGATAGTTATAGTGCTATTCAAATTATCAATATAATATTGCTGGATTGTGTTTTTCAAGGCATTGGTTTATTTCATCTAAGTTGTCAAATTTATTTGTGTGGAGTTGTTCATAGTATTCCCTTGTCTTTTTGATGTCTACTGTTCTGTAGTGATATCCTCCATTTCATCCATGATATGGATAATTTGTATCTTCAGTTTTTCTCTGTCAGTCTTGCTAGAGGTTTATCAATTTCATTAATCTTTTCAAAGAAATAGCTATTTGTTTTATAGTTTTTCTGTATTATTTTTCTATTTTCAATTTCATTGATTTTCACTTTTATCTTTATTGTGTCCTTCCTTCTAAATACTTGCTTAAGGTTTAATTTGCTCTTCTTTTTCTATGTTCTTGAGGTGGGAATTTAAATTATTGATTTGAGATTTTTCCTCTTTTAAATGTAAAGTATTCATTTAGTGCTATAAACTTCCCTCTCAGTACTACAATCCCACAAGTTTTGTGTCCCACACTTTTTTTTTTGCGGTATGTGGGCCTCTCACTGCTGTGGCCTCTCCCGTTGCGGAGCACAGGCTCCAGACACGCAGGCTCAGTGGCCATGGCTCACGGGCCCAGCCGCTCCGTGGCATGTGGGATCTTCCCGGACCGGGGCACGAACCCACGTCCCCTGCATCGGCAGGCGGACTCTCAACCACTGCGCCACCAGGGAAGCCCCTCTAGCCCTTTTAAAGTTAGAGTATCATTGTAGGCAGACCCAGGAGGCACTCAGATGGAATTTGAATTCCTCATGTTCATAATCAGAATTGGAAGTCCACACCCCTGCTTCAGAGAGCAACAGAGTGAATGCTTAGGTCATCCACTCCTTGCAGAAGTTTCTCAAGTCCATGACTGGGACTGGCCTCCTTTGTCGCTCTCTTGCTCTGGCAAGACTCAAGATGCCCACAGCTAGCGTTTGTCAACCACAGGGCACGGTGACCCATGGTTGACCCCCAAACCTTGTGTAACTCCTTGACCCTGAGGTCCAGAGCCCTGAGGTCTGGGTGTGCCTTCTCAGCCCTGCTCACTCCTCACTTTGACCGATCTTTAAGAAAGATTATCAGAGGCCGACTGCCTTCTGCAGTGGTAGCTGAAGCTTTTCCCTTTCAATCAGACTCTTCCTAGCACAGATGAAGACTCAGCTCCCTCAAGGAGCACAGGAAAAGTCACCTAAAATACAGCCCCGTGCAGATGTGTAGAGTTTACGTGCTAGTCCCTTCAAGTTTATAGAAACAAGCGTGCCTACGCTGGGAGAAGGAAACAGAAAGACCTGCTGCACCTTTTCCTTGAGATTAATGGCTGGGAGATGTTGCCACAGACCTGAACCCCTTCTGGGAAAGGGTGTACTGTTTACTTTTGGAGCCACCAGCATGGTGGTGGGTTAGGCTAAGGGAGGATCCATACCCTTTTTGCATCGCTCTAGTCCAACATGCAGCCTTGCTGGAGCATCAGGTTTCAGCCTACAGAGCCAGAGTGGGCTGCCGGACAGAAAGAGCTGTTACTTTTCACGTGGTCAGTGTGGGATTCTGTCCAGCAGGGGAACACTGTACGTCCTTTGAGGCTTGGTTCTTTAGTCTTTGCAGCTGAGCCAAATGGCAGTGCCAGGGAGAAGGCGCTGCCCTCTGGTGTATGGATGCTCTTGTCTGCCAAGGCCAAAGAGACTCCAGCTCTGGAGTTTCTGGTGAAAGGCGCTTTTCAGCCCTGGGGCATTTGCATTCTGAGCGAGGCTCCAGTCTGACAGGAGACAGCCTCCCTCTGCAGCTGGAGCAAAACTCACTCTGAACCAAACCTTTAGGAGGCTGGGGGTGGAGATGAGGGGAGAGAAGAGAAGAAAATAGCAGTTGTGTGTATTCTGTCCCCACTCAAAAATGGCTGGCTCATCAACAGGACAGTTTCCTGGAGTTCCCTTTTTCACTCACAAAGACAAGAGTAACTATGAATAAAAAAGAAAAGAAGTAAGAAGAAGGGGAAAAAAGGAAAACCAAATAAAGCAGTACTTTTGTCAATTCTCCTTTTTGGGAAGTTAGCCCTGGTTATGCACACTAGAAAGCTCTGCCTACATTGTACAAACACACGGGCTGAAAGTAAATCAAACAGCTAGATCTGTGTGTGTGTGTGTGTGTGTGTGTGTGTGTGTGTGTGAATGCATTTCAATGGGCCAATAGCCAGTTTCTTTTGTTGTTTTGGTAAAAACAAAGTGCTTAATACACAGAGCTGAATTAATGATAAATGTCTTATCTATTCCTGAATGCAGATTTTAGAACCAGGCAGGAATGGGTTCATGTTCCACTGGAGAAATTTGGCAGCTTCACGACTTTGGCTAATTCATGAAATCTCCTTGAGGATCGGAGAACTCCTCACCTATAAAATTGGATTAACAAACCTGTCTAAGGTGAAAGAACACTAGATGAGAGAGCAAATATAAAATGATGGACATGTGGAAGTGGGTCTGGAGAGAGGCAGGGACTGAGTCTGTCTGGCAGCCTTGGAAGTTGTAGGAAGTATCTTGTCTTTATCCTAAAAGCAATAGGTGTAATGAGGTGGATGGACATAGAGTCTGTCATACAGAGTGAAGTAAGTCAGAAAGAGAAAAACAAATACCGTATACTAACACATACATATGGAATCTAAAAAAAAAAATGGTTCTGAAGAACCTAGGGGCAGGACAGGAATAAAGACGCAGACGTAGAGAATGGACTTGAGGACATGGGGAGGAGGAAGGGTAAGCTGGGACGAAGTGAGAGAGTAGCACTGACATATATACACTACCAAATGTAAAATAAATAGCTAGTGGGAAGCAGCCGCATAGCACAGGGAGATCAGCTCGGTGCTTTGTGACCACCTAGAGGGGTGGGATAGGGAGAGTGGGAGGGAGGGAGATACAAGAGGGAGGGGATATGGGGATATATGTATGCATATAGCTGATTCACTTTGTTATACAGCAGAAACTAACACAACATTGTAAAGCAATTATGCTCCAATAAAGATGTTAAAAAAATAAATAAAAGCAATAGGAAACTAAAGAAGGCTTTAAGCAAGGTAGTGACTAGTGGCTGTGACATGGAGAAGGCATTGTCAGGGGTGAGAAGGGTCAGGATCCAAGGCAGAAAGACCAACTGACCATTGCAGCATTCCAGCCCAAGTGAGTTCAGATATTTTCTGGGCTTTGACCCTCTGTCATTTCCTGGCTTTTTTTTTTTTTTTTTAAATAAATTTATTTATTTTTGGCTGTGTTGGGTCTTCGTTTCTATACGAGGGCTTTCTCTAGTTGCGGCAAGCGGGGGCCACTCTTCATCGTGGTGCACAGGCCTCTCACTATCGCGGCCTCTCTTGTTGAGGAGCACAGGCTCCAGATGCGCAGGCTCAGTAGTTGTGGCTCATGGGCCTAGTTGCTCCGCGGCATGTGGGATCTTCCCAGACCAGGGCTCGAACCCGTGTCCCCTGCATTAGCAGGCATTTTCTCAACCACTGTGCCACCAGGGAAGCCCGACTTCCTGGCTTTTGGCACTGCACCTGACTCAAATTCCATGAAACTTCTTTGGTCTTCATGTTCCTAATGTTTGACCCACCACTGTTACTAAATTCACTCCTTGGGTCAAAGATAGCTTTGGTTTGTTTTTTGTTAAATCAATATTTATTAAGTGCCCATCATATCCTAAGAACCATACTGGCTGAATATAGAGTTTAACGCAGAGATGGCAAGTAGATTTCAACTGCTCACACTAGTACAGCCTTCATTGAAAGGGTTCTAGGGTCCCACAGCTAAGAGGGCCAGGACTGATGAGCGTGTCTGCTCTGGGTGAGGTGAGTATTGCCAGCATCTTTGTCCCATATTTGCCATCTCTGGCCCAGGAGTTCTCAGCTCTGATATTCCACCCTAGCTTGATCTTGGCTCTGCTTGCAACGTATTATCCTCAGACAGCTCCCACGAGTCTGGACACAGTAGTTGACACCTCTAGCTGTTTCCTGCCCAGCAACCATTGGAAAAAGCAGCACTCTTTTACCATTGGGACTGCTATGCTAGCAGTACGTTAGCTGACAGGGACCCGCATGTGGAGAGAGCATTCCTGATAGTGAACACACAGG
Source organism: Tursiops truncatus (assembly GCF_011762595.2). Classification (NCBI taxonomy): domain Eukaryota; kingdom Metazoa; phylum Chordata; class Mammalia; order Artiodactyla; family Delphinidae; genus Tursiops; species Tursiops truncatus. The sequence goes on along the minus strand of NC_047041.1, from coordinate 66,083,776 downwards.
AAGGCAAGGTTGAGAGATGAAGAGGTTGAACAGGAGTTATAGTTTGAAGCCCTGGGTCTAGCAATGTTGGAAGCTCTCATCCAGGAGAGAGACATGCATTTGCGTCCACAAGCGCAGCGAATTAGTACATCCTGGAGAGGCCTCAAACTCAACACAAGGGTAACCACATACAGAGAGTATGGCAATGGTTGGAGCAAAGTGGCTGAGTTTTAACAGCCAACAACCAAAAGGGGCTTATGGACACGTGAATGTTTCTTGGCAGATTTTCAGAAACAGTTGGGAAGGGGAACCCCGAAGGACTTAACTTTCTGTCATACCAGATGGGTGCCTGAATGGTTGCTTTTGGGGATATCAAAGAGAAGCGTGATGCATAATTCTGATCTGGGGCAGCTAAAAGTGGGTGTGCTTTCCCCTGCTCTTTCTTTCCCATCCATAGGGCTGGACGTAAAGACCTTTGGGAAGGCAAAGCTATAGGACAGAAACCTCTCGGTTCCTGAGTCATCCTTTGGAGAAGAGCTGCTCAGAAGAGCCACACAATCTATATTAAACTGTTATGAGATATAAACTTCAAATGCTAGGCCACTGAGGATTTGAGGTTTATTTGTTACTTTAGCTTATAGTATATTGATTAATGTACAATAAGTTATACATTAATTAATTATAAATTGATACATTGACAATAAAGTTATACATTAATATACGGAAAGAGCTAAAAATTCCATTACTTCAGTGTTCAGAAAGGGTTACCTATATACCGCCCCCCCCCCAAAAAATCTCTACCACTTATTTGTTCATACAATGTTCATTTTGTTGATGATAATGCAAAGTTAAGCAGGCTGAGAGTTTGGTGAGATGAACACTTTCATACATGGCTTACATTGTAAACTGCTGGAAGGTTTTGGAAGGCAATTTGGCAAAATTTATCAATTATCTTAAAACTATTCATACCCTTTGAACAAATGGTTCTACTTCTAGGAATCCAGCCTAAAGAAACTATGAGACATATGTGTAAAGAATAATGTACATACAGATGGTCAACTGACACATGAAAAAATGCTCAAAATCACTACTTATTAGAGAAATGCAAATCAAAACTACAATGAGGTATCACCTCACACTGGTCAGAATGGCCATGATTAAAAAGTCTACAAATAACAAATGCTGGAGAGGGTGTGGAGAGAAGGGAAACCTCCTACGCTGTTAGTGGGAATGTAAATTGGTGCAGCCATTATGGAAAACAGTATGGAGGTACCTCAAAACACTAAACTTAGAGTTGTCATATGATCCAGCAATCCCACTCTTGGGCATATATTCAGACAAAACTATAATTCGAAAAGATACATGCACCCTAATGTTCACAGCAGCGCTATTTAAAATAGCCAAGACATAAAAGCAACCTAAATGTCCATGGACAGATGAATGGATAAAGAAGATGTGGTGTGTGTATATATATATATATATATATATATATGTGTATATATATATATACACACACAATGGAATACTACTCAGCCATAAAAAAGAATGAAATAATGCCATCTGCAGCAACATGGATGGACCTAGAGATTAGCACACTAAGTGAAGTAAGTCAGAAAGAGAAAGACAAATATTGTATATCACTCATATGTGGAATCTAAAATATGACACATATGAACTTATTTATGAAACAGAAACAGACTCACAGACATAGAGAACAGACTTGTGGTTGCCAAGGGGGTGAGGGGTGGGGGAGGGATGGAGTGGGAGGTTGGGGTTAGCAGATGCAAATTATTATATATAGTACAGATAAACAACAAGGTCCTACTGTATAGCATAGGGAACTATATTCAATATCCTGTAATACACCATAATGGAAAAGAAAAATAGAATAATGTACAAAGTCATTTATGATCATCATAGAAACAATATAAATTTTCGAAAGTGTCAGAATGGTGGGAAATTATGGTACTTGCATAAAATGGAATACTATGTGTCAATTATATTTGTGTTTATGAAGACATCTTAATGGCATGGGGAAATGTTTATATTATAATGTCAGTAAAAATCAGGAAGTGAAACTATATAAAATTCTACTTATTCTGTGTATATGTATATAAGGAAAAAACATAGAAGAAAATACACCAAATTTAACAGTTAATAGTGGTTTTTGACAAGCCTCTCATATAGCCTTATCCACCAGAGGGCAGACTGCAGAAGCAAGAACTACAATCCTGCAGCCTCTGGAACAAAAACCACATTCACAGAAAGATAGACAAGATGAAAAGGCAGAGGGCTATGTACCAGATGAAGGAACAAGATAAAACCCCAGAAAAACAACTAAATGAAGTGGAGATAGGCAACCTTCCAGAAAAAGAATCCAGAATAATGATAGTGAAGATGATCCAGGACCTCGGAAAAAGAATGGAGGCAAAGATCGAGAAGATGCAAGAAATGTTTAACAAAGACATAGAAAAATTAAAGAACAAACAAACAGAGATGAACAATGCAATAACTGAAATGAAAACTACACTAGAAGGAATCAATAGCAGAATAACTGAGGCAAAAGAACGGATAAGTGACCTGGAAGACAGAATGGTGTAATTCACTGCCACAAAACAGAATAAAGATAAAAGAATTAAAAGAAATGAAGACAGCCTAAGAGACCTCTGGGACAACATTAAACACAATAACATTTGCATTATAGGGGTCCCAGAAGGAGAAGAGAGAGAGAAAGCACCCGAGAAAGTATTTGAAGAGATTATAGTCGAAAACTTCCCTAACATGGGAAAGGAAATAGCCACCCAAGTCCAGGAAGCGCAGAGACTCCCATACAGGATAAACCCAAGGAGAAACACACCGAGACACATAGTAATCAAATTGGCAAAAATTAAAGACAAAGAAAAATTATTGAAAGCAGCAAGAGAAAAACGACAAATAATATACAAGGGAACTTCCATAAGGTTAACAGATGATTTTTCAGAAGAAACTCTACAAGCCAGAAGAGAGTGGCATGATACTTAAAGTGATGAACGGGAAAAACCTACAACCAAGATTACTCTACTCTACCCAGCAAGGATCTCATTCAGATGCACTGGGGAAATCAAAAGCTTTACAGACAAGCAAAAGCTAAGAGAATTCAGCACTACCAAACCAGCTCTACAACAAATGCCAAAGGAACTTCTCTAAGTGGGAAACACAAGAGAAGAAAAGGACATACAAAAATAAACCCAAAACAATTAAGAAAATGGTCACAGGAACATACATATCGATAATTACCTTAAATGTGAATGGATTAAATGCTCCAACCAAAACACACAGGCTTGCTGAATGGATACAAAAACAAGACCCATATATACGCTGTCTACAAGAGTGCCACTTCAGATCTAGGGACACATACAGACTGAAAGTGAGGGGATGGAAGAAGATATTCCATGCCAATGGAAATCAAAAGCAAGCTGGAGTAGCAATACTCGGATAAAATAGACTTTAAAATAAAGAATGTTACAAGAGACAAGGAAGGACACTACATAATGATCAAGGGATCAATCCAAGAAGAAGATATAACAATTATAAATATATATGCATCCAACATAGGAGCACCTCAATACATAAGGCAACTGCTAACAGCTATAAAAGAGGAAATCGACAGTAACACAATAATAGTGGGGGACTTTCACACCTCACTTACACCAACGGACAGATCATCCAAAACGAAAATTAGTAAGGAAACACAAGCTTTAAATGACACAATAGACCAGATAGATTTAATTGATACTTATAGGACATTCCATCCCAAAACAGCAGACTACACTTTCTTCCCAAGTGCACACATTCTCCAGGATAGATCACATCTTGGGTCACAAATCAAGCCTCAGTAAATTTAAGAAAATTGAAATCATATCAAGCATCTTTTCTGACCACAACGCTATGAGATTAGAAATCAATTACAGGGAAAAAAATGTAAAAAACACAAACACATGCAGGCCAAACAATACATTACTAAATAACCAAGAGATCACTGAAGAAATCAAAGAGGAAATCAAAAAATACCTAGACACAAATGACGATGAAAACACGATGATCGAAAACCTATGGGATGCAGCAAAAGCAGTTCCAAGAGGGAAGTTTATAGTTATACAAGCCTACCTCAAGAAACAAGAAAAATCTCAAATAAAAAATTTAACCCTACACCTAAAGGAACTAGGGAAAGAAGAGCAAACAAAACCCAAAGTTAGCAGAAGGAAAGAAATCATAAAGATCAGAGCAGAAAAAAATGAAATAGAAACAAAGAATAGCAAATATCAATAAAACTAAAAGCTGGTTCTTTGAGAAGATAAACAAAATTGATAAACCATTAGCCAGACTCATCAAGAAAAAGAGGGAGAGGATTCAAATCGATAAAATTAGAAATGAAAAAGAAGTCACAACAGACACCGCAGAAATACAAAGCACCCTAAGAGACTACTACAAGCAACTCTATGCCAATAAAATAGACAACCTGGAAGAAATGGACAAATTCTTAGAAAGGTATAACCTTCCAGGACTGAACCAAGAAGAAACAGAAAATATGAACAGACCAATCACAAGTAATGAAATTGAAACTGTGATTAAAAATCTTCCAACAAACAAAAGTCCAGGACCAGATGGCTTCACAGGTGAATTCTATCAAACATTTAGAGAAGAGCTACCACCCATTCTTCTCAAACTCTTCAAAAAATTGCAGAGGAAGGAACACTCCCAAACTCATTCTATGAGGCCACCATCACCCTGATACCAAAACCAGAAAAAGATACTACAAAAAAAGAAAATTACAGACCAATATCAGTGATGAATATAGATGCAAAAATCCTCAACAAAATACTAGCAAACAGAATCCAACAACACATTAAAAGGATCATACACCATGATGAAGTGGGATTTATGCCAGGGATGCAAGACTTCTTCAGTATATGCAAATCAATCAATGTGATACCCCATACTAACAAATTAAAGAAGAAAAACCATATGATCATCTCAATAGATGCAGAAAAAGCATTTGACAAAATTCAACACCAATTTATGATAAAAACTCTCCAGAAAGTGGGTAACGTGGCCTACCTCAACATAATAAAGGCCATATATGACAAACCCACAGCAAACATCATTCTCAATGGTGAAAAACTGAAACCATTTCCTCTAAGATCAGGAACAAGACAAGGATTTCCACTCTCACCACTGTTATTCAACATAGTTTTGGAAGTCCTAGCCATGGCAATCAGAGAAGAAAAAGAAATAAAAGGAATACAAGTTGGAGAAGAAGAAGTAAAACTGTCACTGTTTGCAGATGACATGATACTATACATAGAGTATCCTAAAGATGTCACCGGAAAAGTACTAGAGCTAATCAATGAATTTGGTAAAGTTGCAGGATACAAAATTAATGCACAGAAATCTCTTGCATTCCTATACACTAATGATGAAAAATCTTAAAGAGAAATTAAGGAAACACTCCCATTTACCATTGCAACAAAAAGAATAACATACCTAGGAATAAACCTACCTAGGGAGACAAAAGACCTGTATGCAGAAAACTATAAGACACTGTTGAAAGAAATGAAAGATGATACCAAAAGATGGAGAGATATACCATGTTCTTGGATTGGAAGAATCAATACTGTGAAAATGACTATACTACCCAAAGCAATCTACAGACTCAATGCAATCCCTATCAAATTACCAATGACATTTTTTACAGAACTAGAACAAAAAATCTTAAAATTTGTATGGAGACACAAAAGACCCCGAATAGCCAAAGCAGTCTTGAGGGAAACAAACTGAGCTGGAGGAATCAGACTCCCTGACTTCAGACTATACTACAAAGCTACAGTAATCAAGACAATATGGTACTGGCACAAAAACAGAAATATAGGTCAATGGAACAGGATAGAAAGCCCAGAGATAAACCCACACACCTATGGTCACCTAATCTATGACAAAGGAGGCAAGGATATACAATGGATAAAAGACAGTCTCTTCAATAAGTGGTGCTGGGAAAACTGGACAGCTACATGTAAAAGAATGAAATTAGAACACTCCCTAACACCATACACAAACATAAACTCAAAATGGATTAGAGACCTAAATGTAAGACTGGACATTATAAAACTCTTAGAGGAAAACATAGGAAGAACACTCTTTGACATAAATCACAGCAAGATCTTTTTTGATCCACCTCCTACAGTAATGGAAATAAAAACAAAAATCAACAAATAGGACCTAATGAAACTTAAAAGCTTTTGCAAAGCAAAGGAAACTACAAACAAGATGAAAAAACAACCCTCAGAATGGGAGAAAATATTTGCAAACGAGTCAACGGACAAAGGATTAATCTCCAAAATATATAAACAGCTCATGCAGCTCAATATTAAAAAAAAAAACAATCCAATCCAAAAATGGGCAGAAGACTTAAATAGGCATTTCTTCAAAGAAGACATACAGATGGCCAAGAAGCACATGAAAAGCTGCTCAACATCACTAATTATTAGAGAAACGCAAATGAAAACTACAATGAGGTATCACCTCACACCAGTCAGAATGGGCATCATCAGAAAATCTACAAACAACAAATGCTGGAGAGGGTGTGGAGAAAAGGGAACCCTCCTGCACTGTTGGTGGGAATGTAAATTGATACAGCCACTATGGACAACAGTATGGAGGTTCCTTAAAAAACTAAAAATAGAATTACCATATGACCCAGCAATCCCACTACTGGGCATATACCCAGAGAAAACCATAATTCAAAAAGACACATGCACCCCAATGTTCACTGTAGCACTATTTACAATAGTCAGGTCATGGAAGCAACCTAAAGGCTCATCGACAGACGAATGGATAAAGAAGATGTGGTACATATATACAATGGAATATTACTCAGCCATAAAAAGGAACGAAATTGAGTCATTTGTTGAGACGTGGATGGATCTAGAGACTGTCATACAGAGTGAAATAAGTCAGAAGGAGAAAAACAAATATCATATATTAACGCAGGTATGTGGAACCTAGAAAAATGGTACAGATGAACCAGTTTGCAGGGCAGAAGTTGAGACACAGATGTAGAGTACAAACGTATGGACACCAAGGGGGGAAAACCACGGTGGGGTGGGGATGGTGGTGTGCTAAATTGGGCGATTGGGATTGACATGTATACACTGATGTGTATAAAATTGATGACTAATAAGAACCTGCAGTATAAAAACAAACAAACAAACAAAAACTAATACTAAACTTTCTTTGGGTTATTTGTAGGAAATATATTAATATAAATGCTTCAGACATTACATGAAATTTCTAAAAATCTTATATGTTCTGGTATAATGTTATAAGTCATAATTCTAGTTATTACTTTAAAATGTATATCTCAGAAATAAAAAAATATTTTTTTTAAGCTAAAAAAAAAGACACATGCACTCCAATGTTCATTGCAGCACTATTTACAATAGTCAGGTCATGGAAGCAACCTAAATGCCCATCAACAGACAAACGGATAAAGAAGATGTGGTACATATATACAATGGAATATTACTCAGCCATAAAAAGGAAAGAAATTGGGTCCTTTGTAGAGACGTGGATGAATCTAGAGACTGTCATACAGAGTGAAGTAAGTCAGAAAGAGAAAAACAAATATCGTATATTAACGCATATATGTGGAACCTAGAAAAATGGTACAGATGAACCAGTTTGCAGGGCAGAAATTGAGACACAGATGTAGAGAAGAAACATATGGACACCAAGGGGGGAAAGCGGCAGCGGGTGGGGATCGTGGTGGGATGAATTGGGAGATTGGGATTGACATGTATACACTGATGTGTATAAAATGGATGACTAATAAGAACCTGCTATATAAAAAATAAAATAAAATTCAAGAAGATTAAAATAAATAAAATAAACTACAAGGATATATTGTACAACACAGGGAATATAGCCAATATTTTATAATAACTATAAATGGAGTTTAATCAAAAAATTGTGAATTACTATATTGTATACCTGTAACTTACATCATATTGTACATCAACAAAAAATTAAAATTAAAAAATTTTAAAAATAGCGGGTTTTGTCTTATCAATGGGATTATATGGAATTTCTATTTTTTTCTGTATACTTTCCTATATTTTCCAGTTTTAAGGAATGCTGATATATTATTTTTTATAATCAAGAAAAAAAATTGCAAAAAGCTTTATTTTAGAATGTTTGCCAGAGTGTTTCCCAACAGATTGAGGTTGTCATTGGGCTTCTCAAAGGTGAGGTTGCACTTCCTGAATTATGTTCAGGACATGGTCTTTACCCAGGCCTCTAAGTGTAGCCCTTAACCTGATGGCCACTCAGTGGTTCATCAGAAAAGCCTCAGGGCTTCTAGTGAATGTCTGAGCATGTAATAAAGGCAGTAATCAGGGTAAATGATTTCTGCAAGTTGGGGAGAATTTTGCAAGTGATGGTCACCCCCATGTAACCTCTGCCCTCTGCTGCAGAAAGATAGAGGGCAAGGAAGGAGTGCTCAGGGAAAAGTTGGGGTGGGGGGGATGGGGTGAAGAACAAGAGTAAGAGGGAGAATGTGCAAGAAAGAGAGAAAGAGCATGAAGGCAACAGATTCTGGAGGGGAAAAATATACTTAACTTCTGGCATTGCAGAGAGATGTCAATAGGGATTTGCAACAGAATAATCAGAGTTACCGAATTACAGGTAGAAGATGCTTGAATAATTTCAAATGAAGAGATGGAGACTTTTCTGTAATTATTACAAAAGCCCTGATATCTAGAGGTATGCATTCTGATGTAATGAACCCAGATTAGAATTAAAAAATAATAATCATTTTAAAAAGAGATGAGCATTTGAGCAATTGAGTACAACCAAAATGAAGATATTTCCCTCTCCCTAAAAAGGAAGAATTGAATTTTTTTTTTTTTTTTTTTTTTTTTTTTTTTCAGTATGCGGGCCTCTCACCGCTGTGGCCTCTCCCGTTGCGGAGCACAGGCTCCAGATGCGCAGGCCCAGCGGCCATGGCTCACGGGCCCAGCCGCTTGGCAGCATGCGGGATCCTCCCGGACCGGGGCATGAACCCGTGTCCCCTGCATCGGCAGGACTCCCAACCACTGTGCCACCAGGGAAGCCCAAGAATTGAATATTAATATCACATCAGTGTTGTATGGTTTTCATTATGTTTTAGTGTTTCCCTTTGGCTCCAGAAATGCAAATGGAAATATTTGATAGAGAAAAAATTAACATACTTAGTACAGCAATGTGAACTGGAGGAGTGGGTGAAACACACCAAGTCAACTGCTTCATCGATGCTTCATTCATTCATTTACTCACTCATTTAGCCCTTGTGTGTGCCAAGAATCAACCCAAATGTGCCTGCACTGGAGACACAAAGATGAATCAGTTCTCTGTTTTCAATGAGCACAGAATCTAATGAGGAAGACAACCATGTAAATAAACCAATTATTACACAGTGTGAGAAGTGCTGTAATGATGGAAATATACAAAGTGTACAGCACACACCCTTGATGGGATAGTATATTCATGAGCCTGTAGGAGGGTCCAGGTCAAGAGAGTAGGAAGGGAATTTGAGGTGGTGACAGGAGCATGCCATGCAAAGTCAGAGAGGTGAAAGGCAGGGCATGTTTGGGGAACCAAGAGATATTTGGTGTGGCTAAAACTTGGATGTGGGGAGTAACAGCCTATGAATCTGGTGCTACACTGAGAATGACCTCCTTTAACGCAATAGCATCTCTCAATCTTGGCTGAGGATTGGTTGGGGAGTTTTAAAAATATTGATGTTGGGGTCCCACCCAGGGATTCTTATTTAATTGACCTGTCAAGTGGTTTGGCCAGTGGGACCACAAAAGCTCCCCAGGTGACGTTAATATGCAGCCATGGTTGAGAACTGTTGCTCAAAGGGATAGGAAGTCTTTGAATAATCTAATTGAATCAATTAATTTTTTTATAATATTAATTTGGCATCATTTTAGAGGCCAGAGACTGGTGGCAGAGAGGCACATTAGAGACCAAGTACAAATGTCCAGGTAAGAGAGGGTAAAGGTCTTAAACAAGACATTGACCATAAGGAAGGAGGGGAGGGAACAGGTCTGAAATATACCAGGGAGGGAGAATTGGTGGGCTGGGGTGGGAGAAGGGAAAAGAACAAAAACAGTCCACTTTCCTGGTGAATGTCAGTGCCTCCACTGAGGTATGAAACCCAGGAGAGGAAACAGGGTTGGGGCATGCTTAAGGTGTTTGGAAAGCAGGAGTGGAGATGATAAGTTCAACTTGTCTCTTGTTGCATTTGAGGCATGTGTCTAAGTTTTCCATCTTCCAAGTCCCAGCCATCACTTTACAGGCTTTTCCAGTTGCTTGGATACCACGAATCAGATTGTTCAATATCCATTCCAATTTTCTTCTAGATGCTTTCTGATGGTGCAGAGGCTGCACAGAAAAAGAAGCCTATGTTTTTTCAGACCCCAATACAGCTAGGGTTCTGCATGAGATTTAGGCTCTGCCAGTCAGAAGTATCCACACAAGATTCAACAGATAAAAGGGAAACACGAGGAGATGGAAGCCACTCTTCTGAACTGAAGCAGCTTGTGCTGCTGGTAGTTCTGTGGCAAACACTCCCATGCAGGCATGCGGGTTTGGGGGTTTTCTTTGGCATTTGAACAGAGATCACAACTCCCTCCTCTTACTTTACAAAAGTAAATCTTACTGTAGGGCTTTGCCCTGGAGTGAAAAATCCTCTGTATTCCAAATAACAGGACAATTTGTAATATTTATTTCTAATTGTATTTACGAAGTCTCCTTTAATCAAGGCACCATTGATGTGTTATTGGGCTGTTCCCCTGCTTAATACATATTTCCATTAAGAAAAAAGTGTGGCTGTAAAAAAGCAGATTTTGGTGCACACTGGGATGATATAAAATTTAAGACAGGGCTTCCCCGGTGGCGCAGTGGTTGAGAGTCCGCCTGCCAATGCAGGGGACACGGGTTCGTGCCCCGGTCCAGGAGGATCCCACATGCCGCGGAGCGCCTGGGCCCGTGAGCCATGGCCGCTGAGCCTGCGTGTCCGGAGCCTGTGCTCCACAGTGGGAGAGGCCACAACAGTGAGAGGCCCGCGTACCGCAAAAAAAAAAAAAAAAAATTTAAGACATATTACAGAGTGTGGTATGGGGTGATAATTTTTATCTAACCACCTCTCTCTATCATCCCCAAATATTGTTAAGGAATACCTTACTTCTGACAATACAGCCTCTTAAAGTACAGCAGAGTACAGGTCTAAGTAATGAGAGCAGCTACGTCTCATTTCCTCTCTTACCAATCCACTCAGGGCAAAGCTCTGTTATCTGTCTGTCTCTCTCGCCTTCAGAATTAGGATACTCAACATTCATGAAAAGCATACTGGGAAATACTAACCTCCTAGGAGGTGTGTCCTCTCTGAGTTTTCTCCATTTTCATTAAGGGAAAAGAGCTTGGTGAGAACCCTTACTCATTTGGTCTTGATCTGTGTCTCATTTCCATCTTTTGTATTTAAAGGAAAAGAAGGTGATAAGCTTCATGTTTATCTCCTAAAAACTCAACATTACTTTTTTTTAAACTAAAAATATTCTGTGAGAGGCAAGAAGTGTTTTAAATTTTTCTGCACACTTATTTAACCTCCTTTCTTACTTTGCTTTTACAAAAGGATTATTGGATAACACATTTAACACTTACAGACTTATGGTCACAGGAAATAAAAATAAATAAAATCTTCAATTTGTATACTTAGCTTTGTTGCAGAAAAAGTATTGAGTAATAAGTAAAAAAAATTAGACTAAAACGATATAGAAGGCTAAAATACAGTATGGGAAATGGAATGGAAATCAAAATTCAAGAAGAGAAAACCACAACGTTAGATATTAGACAACCGGAGAAGATTTGCATATGTATTCTTTAAACAGATTATGATGGGAACTAAGATTTATGATACTACTGGATACATTTAAAATAATTATATGTCAGCTTAATTTTTAAAATTAATATTTACAATGTATCATAAATTACATCATTTACAGCTATTTAATGATGAAATATTTTAGCTGTCAACTTAAAAATGTGCAAATAGGTACATAGTTTTTCAAAATTCTTTTAGATGGAATGCCAATAAAAGTAGTGAAGTAAATCAAAGACAAATATCATATGATATCACTCATATGTGGAATCTAATTTTAAAAAATGATACAAATGAACTTATTTACAAAACAGAAACAGACTTGCAGATATCAAAAACGAATTTATGGTTACCAAAGGGGAAATGTGAAGGGGGAGGGATAAATCAGGAGCTTGGGATGAACACACACACACTACTATATATAAGACAGATAACCAACAAGGACCTACTGTATAGCACAGGGAACTCTACTCAGTATTCTGTGATAACCTATATGAGAAAAGAATCTGAAAAAGAATGAATACATGTATATGTATAACTGAATCACTTTGCTGCACACCTGAAACTAACACAACATTGTAAATCAGCTATACTCCAATAAAATTTTAAAAAAAGAAAAGTGTGAAGGCCGTTTATCCAGAGACAAGTCTGGGGAGCTTCTGGATAAGGTCAACTCTCCCCTCCTTCCTCCCCAGCTACTCCACCACCACCACCTGCATGGCTGAGCCTGGGTGGGATCAGAGGATGCAAACTAGCTTAGCAGTAGCTAGAGAGAAATACCACTGGAAGCATCAGCCTGCTGCTGAGGGCCCATGTTCAGATAACTTCCCAAACTTAAGCAGGAGAGACTTCAGGTCCTTGACTGGTTGCATTATTTACGCCTAGGATCCCCTCTGTCAGGCTAATCCAGACTTGACAAAAGTTAAAAGTGTGGGCATGTCTTGCTGAGATGTGTCACACATGTGTCATCCACCATTTACACATGGCTGACTTTACAGCCATTTACAACTTATAGTTACAAGCAGGAACATGCTAGTTTGGGTAGTAATAGCTATTTGGATAAGCGTTCAGGGTTTACGAACAGTTGCACACAATGGACAAAGTGAAAAGTAGGTCATTGACATGCTTTTCTTCACCTTCCTTCTCACCTTGGTCCCCTCTTGACGGTTCCCTACTTTACCTGCACACTTCAGGCCACATCTGGCTCTTGGGAATGAATTTTTAAAACCCCAAAGGTTTTACTCACTACGGGGGTTGGAGTGGTCTCCAGGCGACTTCTCGCCTCAAATTGTCTGTTTGTCCCCGATTTAGAAACCCCTCTGAGATCCTGCCATCTCGAAGTCTTTGTTAGGGAGCCAAAGCCCTGCAGGCAGCTTCCCCAGATGTCAGCGCCTTGGCAATGCTCTGGTCTGAACAGGATTTTAATAGCAACTAATTCCCTTGGCTGTGGTATTGCTGCAAACGGCTCATTGCTTTACAGGCAAGTTTCAACAGTCATGTAACCAGATGAGAATATTTGCCAGAACAATAGCATGTGGTAGAAAACAGCTAAGGCATGTCAGGGGACCGCTGTGAGGCAGGTAGCGCAATGGAAGGTGGGATGAATTATCTATGTTCTGGAGTGATTACTCATTTAAATCTTTAATAGTTCCTGACATTAACAGGGGGTTGTTTTTTATTTTTAGTACATTTGTACTAATTATTTTTAGTACATTTGTAATGTCCAAGAGGGAGTTTGTACTCAGGGACAATGGCTGCCAGTAAAGTGGGTGCAGGCTGTCAGAGGAGTTATTCTTTTTTTGTTTGTTTGGGTTTTTTTTTGCAGTACGTGGGCCTCTCACTGTTGTGGCCTCTCCCGTTGCGGAGCACAGGCTCCGGACGCGCAGGCTCAGTGGCCATGGCTCACGGGCCCAGCCGCTCCACGGCATGTGGGATCTTCCCGGACCGGGACACGAACCCTTTTCCCTGCATCGGCAGGCGGACTCCCAACCACTGCGCCACCAGGGAAGCACAGAGGAGTTATTCTTAAATTCCAACCCACACTTGGAGGGAAGGGAAAGCCACCGTCCAGAAATGCTGCTAGACCCATGCCAGCCTGAAGCAGCAAATTCATCCCTGTTTTTGAGGTGCCGTGACCCCATTCTCCCCATCCCCTACCACTCACCCAATAGGTCATCAGAAATCCTGTTGTTTCATTCCTCTAGTGGTTCATTCATTCAGGATTCTGCCCCATGACAGGGTGGGGTGGGGGTGGGGGGTGGTAGGAGGGTACCCGTGAATGATGTACTGGGATGGAGGCTGGGATGCTCAGTCTCTGAGATATCAACCTCTAAAGCATATGGCATTATTCAAACATCTGCCATTTGCCTTACAGCCAATGAGAAACTAACGCACAATTCATTTAAACCCACAGTGCCTCTAGTTGGAGGTTCAGCTTAGGCTACCTCTGATAATATGAAGGATCAGATGACTTGAATGAATTGGGACTCGCAAAAAGGCCATCTTTTCTTGCATTCATTTTCAGTGATAGTTATTGTTCTTTGTTATCTGCTTTGCGGCAGGTTCTTTAAGCAGATCAATGTAAATTCTCATCTTTGAGTTATCAAACAAATAGCCTTATTTCTTTTCCTCCAGATAAAGAAGCTGAGACTCAAAGAGATGACTGAATTTTCTCCAAGTGAGTGACTTCTATGGAGTAGAACCCAGTCTACCTGACTCTGGAGTCTAGGTCCTTTCCACTACATTTGCTGTCGCTAACTTTGCTTTCCCTGAACTCGTCTGATAAGTCCACAGTTCTGACCATGTGCCTTGTGATTTTGTAGACTTTGGCATCTCTGAGTTTTTCCAACAATAAAGTCCTCTTTGCCTTAGAATCCATGGGAAGGCAGTGGCTCTAGGCTACTTCTCTCATTTGCCCTTCTCTGGAATTGTCCAGCTTTGCCAAGTTTTCCTTGAATTTCAATGGTCAGGCCCAAAACCAGTGCTCCAGAGGCCAATGTCCTTTTGTTTGGTACAAGGATAGGGAGCCATTTCTTGCTTAGTTTTTAATACCCAATATTGACCACGAAACTCCAAAATTTTTGAGTTGGAAAGAAGCTTAGGAATCCCAGTGGTACTCAAATGTAAGTGTGCAGCAGAATCATTAGCAGGGCTTGTGCATCTATTGCTGCATAACAAATTACCCCAAACTTAGCAGCTTGAAATAACAAAAATTTATTATCTCATGCAGTTTCTGAGGGTCAGGAATCCAGGAGTAGCTTAGCAGAGTGGTTCTGGCTCAAGGTCTCTGATGAGACTGCAGTCAAGGTGTTTGTTGGGACTGCAGTCATCTGAAGGCTTGATTGAGGCTGGATGATCTGCTTCTAAAAGGACTTACATGTCTGGAGGTGAGGTCTCTTCTTCACCAGGGGGCCTCTCTATAAAGCTGCCTGAATGTCCTAAAAACCTGGCATCTGGCTTTCCTACAGCGAGTGATCCAAGAAAGATCAGGAGAATAACCAAGATGGAAGCCACAGTGTATTGTGAAATATAATCTTGGACGAGACATATCATCCCTTTTGAAGTATTTTAGTCATCAGACAGACCAATTCTGGTTCAAGGTGGGACAGGGCTACACAAAGTCGTGAATTCCAGGAAGTGAGGATCACTGGGGAACATCTTGGAGTTTGGCTATCACAGCTTGTTGAAACACAGATTTCTGAGCCCCATCCCTAGAGCTCTGATTCAGTAGGTTTGGAGAGGGACCCAAGAATTTTCTAATAAGTTCCCAGGGGATGCTGATGCTACTCCTCTAGGACACATACTTTGAGAACCACTAATCTATTCTGATTTCGCAGATGATGAAATTGAATCTCACAAAGATAGAGAAAAATGAGGAGCAGAGAAATATACCAAAGATAAATTATTGAATACCTACTACGTGTCAGGTGGTTGGCAGATGCCTTTATATACATCTTCTTGTTTAATACAACCATTCCTGTGCATTAGTCACCATTTCATGAATGTGGAAACCAAAACTAAGGTTAAGTAACTTACCCAAATTCACATATACAGTTACTGACAGGGACAGGTCTTGAACTCAAATGTCCTGATTCTCAAGTCAATGTCAAAGTATTTTGTACAAACAAATAGCCCCCAATCTACTGTTCTATTATAAGTGGAATTGTTTTCCCTGAAAATGTGTTAGCTGCCTTATTACAGCCCCATCGCACAGGACTAGGAAATCACCCTGTAAATTGTACCCATTGAATTGGCAACTCATAGGCTAAACACTAACCTTAGTTTCTTTTGAAGACACAGAGATTCAACATTCATGGTGCTAGGTCTTGTAGGACAGGTCTAAGAAACACTGGTTCCAGCAGGGATCCCCAGGGAATGCTGACAATTATATCAATTACCCACAGGATGTAACCTCAGTCTATTCAACCGCTAAACTTGCTTGCTGTTCACAGGTTCCACCATAACCTTGGGCAAGTCTCTTAAAAGCCCTGTGCCTTTAGTTCACCGTTTGTAAAATGGAAATAATAATAATTGCTTTTTTGCCGACCTCACAGAGTTAGTGTGAGGTTCAAATGAAATGATATATACAAAGCCCTTTGTAAACTGCTAAGCGCCTTGCACACAGAAGATCCTGTTGCTTTATTGCATTTGTCCATCCAGTATCTGCTTATTTCTGCTCTTTGGTTTTTATCTCTTATTCTTAAGAATAGGATGCTGGACTTTATTGCAAGCCTTTAGGCATAATTTGAAATGATTATTTGATTTTTCTTATGAAACAGGTATTTCTCTAGGAAGAATCAGCTGTAACGTAAGAATTTTTAAAAATAAAAGAAGGGAGAAAACAAACTCTTACTATTTGGAGAGTCCTGTGCTGGGTGCTTAACTTATTTACGCCTCATAACAAGTCTATAAGGGTAATATCAATATCTCTGTTTTAGGAACTTCCCTGGTGGCGCAGTGGTTGGGAATCCACCTGCCAGTGCGGGGGACGTGGGTTCGAGCCCTGGTCCGGGAAGATCCCACATGCCGCGGAGCAACTAAGCCCGTGCGCCACAACTACTGAGCCTGTGCTCTAGAGCCCACGAGCCACAATTACTGAGCCCTCGTACCACAACTACTGAAGCCCGCATGCCTGGAGCCTGTGCTCCGCAACAAGAGAAGCCAGCACAATGAGAAGCCCACGCACCGCACCACAACAAAGAGTAGCCCCTGCTCGCCACAACTAGAGAAAGTCTGCAGGCAGCAACGAAGACCCAATGCAGCCAATAAATAAATAAATTTATTTTTTAAAAATCTGTTTTAGATGTAGACATTAAGGAAAACAGACATAAGGGCATTGCTGTAAGTAGGAGAGCCAGGATTCGACTCCATTAAATTACTCAGCACAGGGCCTGGCTCACAGAAAACGTTCAAAGAATGGAAGCATCTCAGTATCGCACTGATGCATCTATTGGTGATGAACAGGACCACCCTCTCACCATAGTGGATGGGCTTGCTGGAATTAGAGACAATATTTGGAAAGCAGCCATACGAGGAGGACTTACAAATACTTTCTTCCCAGCATGGAGCTAACTTTGCAGCTAAGGCATGTCAGGGGACCGCTGTGAGGCAGGTAGCGCAATGGAAGGTGGGATGAATTATCTATGTTCTGGAGTGATTACTTATTTAAAGTAATGGTAGAAAGGCTTTTCCTGGTAGAGGGTCAGGTTTCGATTAAGTCTGTCATTGCTGACTTTTTCCATCATTGTGGATGATATTGGGAGCAGAGTTTCGCAGCTGACTACCTGGGAACATTTTAGAGCATCCAACAAGTACAGTGGTCACTAGGAGGCAGCATGGGTTAACTAAGAACCAAGGTGCTCTTGGGGAAGGATTATTGGATGATAAGAAAAAGAAGAAAAATGCTGTAAATGTAGTACATCTTGATTTCTACAAAAATATTTTGAGACAGATGGAGGAAAGGGAGTTGGACACAGGGAACTCCAAAGAGCTGGTTGAAAATTATACCCAAGAAAATAGTGATCCAGTAACATGTTACAAGGTTCCATCCTTGATCCTGTTCTATGCAACAGTTATATTCGTGCCTTTGTCAAAAAGTTGATGACCTGCATATCAAATTTAGAGATGATGTACATCTCGGAGGGATAGAGTGTATGTTGTATGACAGAATAAAGGTTTAAAATGAACATTAGGCAAACTAAGTTAAAACTTAACAACTATTAACATAAGTCCTCCACATGGATTCAATAAAAGCAATATCATAAAGAACAAAGTGGTCTGTCCCTAGATCTTATAATAATGACATAGGTGTTTAAGTTAATCATAACTATAGCCAAAGTTCATTTTAGTTAGTTAAGAAGGTAGGTAGTTAAAGGGTTCCAGCCAATACACTTTATCATATGGCTCCCATAAACAGCCTTGGGCTATACTGAGGGATGAGCAGAAGAAATGTAGTCATAAATTTTTAACACAGCTTTACAATATCTGGAGGTCTTGGCTGCTACATTTCCAAAGGGATATTGACACACATCGTAATACGCAGAAGATGGAAGTTAAAGTATTAGAGACATGGACATTGAAAACTTCCAAAGGACCTGGGACTATTCAGTCTGGAGAAGAAAAGAGTTGGAGGCAGGACATGGCAGTTATGTTCAAATGGCTTCCGGAAGGGTTAGAGCCAGTTATGAGCCAAGCGTGTAGGTCATTATAGCCTGCATTATCACCTTCAACCCTGGATCTCCTTTATTGTCTCAACCTTGTCAATTTTTTTTGTATCCTTTTTAATTAAAAGCTTTTATTGAGATACGACATACCCGCAGTGAAGTGCACACCTGTTATGTGTACAACTTGATGGATTTTTATTTATGTATGTACCTCTGTAACCCCCACCCAGATCAAGGGTCAGAACAGGTTCCCTTGTGCCCCAGAAGTAATCTCTATCCTGACCTCTGTGACTAAAGATCAGTCTTATCTGTAACAGAATCACATAGGATGTACTTCTTCTGTGTAGGCTTTTGTGATCTACATTATTGTGAGAACTTCATTCATGTTGTTGGGCGAAGTGGTAGTTCATGATTTTTCATTGCTGTATAGTATTCTGTTGTATAAATACACTACAATTTATTTATTCAGTCCACTGCTGTTTACAATTTGGGGCTATTTTGATGAGCTCTCTTTTAAGCTATAATAACTTGTCATCTTATAAATATTTATAACTTACTTTAAGTAATTTTTAATACAAATACCTAATGTGCTGAAGCATTAGATCTATTCCATGTTGCTCCACAGGCTGAAACCAGCACTTGTGTATTTCCTGACACATAGTAGGTGCTCAACAAACATATGATGAGTCTGATGAATTATCTGTTAAATTGCTTAGAATCAATGAGTAGAAGTTACAGAGATGCACATTTTAGCCCTATAAGGAGGAATATTCTCAATATTAGTCCTGAACACCAGAAAGTGACAAGTTGTAAAACAGTAAATTCCCCTTTTCCTGAAGGTGTGAAAGCAGAAAATATGATCCTCCAACAGGGAACTTGGAGGAGTGGACACAGCGGACTCTGCCCAGGTCTCCCTGGACCCCCTTTATCATTTCTTGTACCGCACTCCCAGCTTCTGTGTTCTTTTGATTCTAAGGGTCAGCAGTGCAGTCATCGGGAGCCCAGCTCCCTTGCCTTGCATTCCGATAAACCCCGAGGTGTAATTTATCTTCCGGGGCTCCTCTGTGGCGTCAGGCTGAGGCTGTGATTTGGTCCAAGTCTCGCTTTGGGTTGGCCTCTTTTCCTTCACTTTCCTACTTCTCCTGTTCTCTTGCTGAGTTTTTTTTTTTTGTTTGTTTGTTTTGTTTTGGAGCGGGGTTGGGGAGTGTTTTCTAAACATATTAGTTGGACATGCATCCTCTCAGGGTCTGCTTCTAAAGAACATGACCTAAGACATTTGGTAAGGAACGAACTGATCTGAACAATTCTGACAGATGATAATTCAGGCCAAACAGTGTGCAAAGAAACCGATTCAGCAAACCTACCGTAGCTGTCTTTTGACACCTAAATGATGCACAGTTCTGACTCTCTGAAGTTAGGGTGCACTGTTAAAACCTGGAGGAGCTGAGTCACTGGGCAAGGCTGGGACCTCTGAGGTGGATCAGCCTGTGCAGAAGGATAAGCTGGAGGAAGGTGGGCTAAGAAAATAGCAATGCAGAGACTGATCTGGAAGAGGAGATAATCAACAGTCTAAATCACAGGTGAGAGACACAGTCTCCACCATTTACCTCCCAGGGAAACACTCAGAGTCCACTGCAGATAGCATCAGGATTCATTGAGTTTAGGTCAGGATCTCGACTGGGGGCTGGTTGCCATTATCCAAGGCAAAAGACCTATGCATGCTGGCTAGACATAAAAGCGGGGA
This sequence comes from Tursiops truncatus, assembly GCF_011762595.2. Lineage (NCBI taxonomy): Eukaryota > Metazoa > Chordata > Mammalia > Artiodactyla > Delphinidae > Tursiops > Tursiops truncatus. Next base: position 66,063,435 of record NC_047041.1, on the reverse strand, counting down.
CGAGGGGAATCTTGTGACTTCAGAGACAGAGACATGCCTGTTCTCAACAGAGATACTCATGCTGGACTTGTCAGCAAAACAAATTTCAAATTTCTCCCGTAAGTGGAACAGAATTTCTAATAGACTATGCTCTGGTTAGAGTAGGATACAGGGAGAAGTATACAGGCCGAGAAATATTTGTTAGGACTAATATGTGCCAGGCCCACTACTAGGTGCTTTTTATACATTATCTTTAACTGCACAGCCACTCTATGAAGAAAGTATTATTAACTTTATTTTTCAAATTTTGAGAATGAGGCTCACTGAGGTTAAATTAAGTGCCCTAGGTCACTGGTTTGGGCCGAATTCACAAGCATCAAACATAAGCTAATTGAACAATGCCCTCTGTGGTCTGTGCCAGGGGAGTGGTGCAAATGATAATTGCCACAGGGGTGTAAACAGAAAAGGCCAAGATGCCAAACCAGCTTTGTAATAAAATGAGGAAAAAATATCAGTCATCCTCATGAGTTGCCCCTTAATGCCAGCTTATTGGGAAATAGAGCATGACTTCTCTCAAAGCACTTTTCTAGACCTATGTATTCAACTTTTCTTGATTTTTCATACAAATGCCTCAACTGGCTTGGGGCAAGCGATGAGGAAGCAAATTGTTTTAGTCCTTTTATCTGGGTTACCTTGTTTAATTTTCTCAATACCAGTGAGGAAGTTATTAATCATTCTATATTTAAGAGACGGGACTGCTGAAGGTCAGAGAACTTGAACTTTCCCCAGATCTCACAACCTATAAAATAATCCTGTTTCCTGTGATCCTGAGTCTATGTGGGTTATTCTTTTTTTTTTTTTTTGCGGTATGTGGGCCTCTCACTGTTGTGGCCCCTCCCGCTGCGGAGCACAGGCTCCGGATGCGCAGGCTCAGCGGCCATGGCTCATGGTCCCAGCCGCTCCACGGCATGTGGGCTCTTCCCGGACCAGGGCACGAACCCGTGTCCCCTGCATCAGCAGGCGGACTCCCAACCACTGCGCCACCAGGGAAGCCCTATGTGGGTTATTCTTTACCCGTGCCTCCTTCTCTGTGAAATTCTTGAAATTATCATGGAATTTATCTATATGTTGGTTGTTTGGCCTCTATAACTGCCTTTCTGCTAATTGAGGGATTTATTCCTTGTTCTGGATTTGTGAATGACTGATCCTCACTTAGTTTCCTACCTAGGCCATAGCATAGTGGCTCCTTGGCAAGAATTTGGGTTCTTGGTTCCAACCAAACATGAAAACTTTGACTGCAGAGTCTGAATTGAGGATAGATGGTTTACACTTGTGAAATACAGATCTTTTCAAAGCCCCATCTTGTGAATCTGTATTACTCTGTTCACCCAGCACCCCTCCCTTCTTCTAGGAATAACCCTCGTTCGTTTGGAGAGCTTTGACCCCCTCACTCCAACATGATTTTAGGGGAGATGAACATCCTCCCCTTTGGCCACAGAAGTTGGTCCAGGGAGCTGGCACACGAGCCAAACCAGACCAATCAGAATAGTTCCCTGGGGTTTTTTTTGAACTGGAACTCAGTAGGGATTTTCTCAGATGATGATGCAGGGAAGATATGAGCCTGCAACTTTGGGGAGAATTGGTCCATCTTTGGAGAGAGTCAGTTTGAAAAGATGAGGTTGCCATGGAGAGAGAAGCAGAGATCAGAAAAACAGAGAGAGAGAGACAGAGCACATGAGTGATGGAGTGCTGATGGAGTCCCTGTCTTGGTCCTTTAATTCCAGAGCCCAGCTCACCCCAGGGTTAGGTGACCCCCAAAACGTCCCCTTGTTGCCCAAGCTAGTCTCTGTTTCTGTCACTTGTAACCAAGTCTGCCATAATACAGTCTATCTCTTTTTTTCTATTGCTTATTCTCAGCATAAGGCCAAGACAGTACATGACTGAAATAAGCAGTTTTGATTTCAGTGAGGCCTGTGGAATTGCTGTAAAACTGACAGACCTGATGGCTTCATCTTTTAAGGCTAGAATGTATCCCGGTCTGCTCAGGACAGCCGTGGTTGATGCCTGTTGCCCTAGAGCAACGATTGCAAGTGCCCCCTTCCAGGATTATAAGGGCCTGACGTGGCTGATAAACCGTATATTTACCTCATTCATCTCAGTCATCCCCTTTCTGAAGCCTTTTCTGACCCCCCAACCTTGAGCCATCCTCCCATAAGTGGGAGCCCCTGGGAGACACAGAGCATGCCTCATCCATCGTTGTAGCCCAGTGGAGTTTTCTGCAACACCCTGCACACTGTCTGAACTCACGCAGTTGTGGCTGCTTTGAACAGGTATGCCTTAAAATAACTATTAAACAGGCTTACCTGAAAGAAATCAATCTGATGGATGTGCATTAGTCATGACCTAGGTTTCTAGTCCTTCAAGTTTAAAGGGAACCTAGTCTCATTTATGAGACATTATTATTATGGAAACTTTGAATATGTGCTTTCATTTAATTCTCTAAGGTAAATCTTATCTCCATTTTTACAGAGTAGGGAATTGACAAAGAGGTGAAGTATGTGCCCCCAAACCTGATCTCTCCCTACAATATGGGAGCCTTCACTGTGTCACGGATTCCCCCCTTGGAATGCCATTCTGCCCTCAGAGGCTGAAAGCTAACCACAACATCTCCCACGCTTCTTTATAGAGAGGGTTCTGGGTGTGATTCAGGCCCTCCTATCTGATGCTGTTACACTGGTTGGAGAATGGAATTAATTCCATAGGATGAGAGGTGGACATTCATTTTGCTGGTGCAGGTCATGGCAGAAGCATGATAGTTCTGCAGCCAGCAGATGCAGGTCCCCACTTTAGCAGAAATGACTTCCTGATCGTGGCGAGAGCAACAGGCCCCTTGAGACCTCCATCTACGGTGTGGCTTTTGGGTGTCACTCCTGGAAGCTCAGCCTGGAGTCTGTTTCTTCCGTTCTGCTATTGATTCTGCGGATTTAATACCCTTCCAGCCAGGTATAATGGGAGTTCCTCTTTGAGCAAGTGAGCACTGACCATTAGATTATGTCTGCACATACCTGGGAGGCATCACAGATCATGGTTAAGATTCAGGGGAGCCAGATGGGCTGGCTTCACTTCTCTTTACATATGCTTTGATTCTCTTCTTCGTGATGAATAGTGGAGACGGAGTCTGAGGACCCTCCTCTAGGCTTCTGGCCCCTCATTTAATAATATCGAGTTCAAGCCATACCTGCTCACTTCCTACTGCTATTTGCCAGAAGATTACGATCACTACCCAGTCTCATTCAGACAGAGCTATATGGAGGAAGAACTAGCTTCATCGTGACCCCACTGCTGAATTAAAATCATCTGGAGCTTTCCTTACACTGATATATATGTTAGAAATTTTTTCCCCTCATTTAGATGGGGGCCAAACAAAGGAATACGTCTTTTATTTATTTCCTTGAAATGATTCTTACATGATAATTGTCCTTAGCATAATCACGGCTTGGTTCCATATTCTCACAACTGAACACTTTTCTTTTCATTTTGGGGTGAGGTGACAGAATCATAGAGAAATACTAATCATTTGGTGTGGTTTTCTTGATTAAAGGAACTGTAAATGACTATTTGAAAAAGTCAAGGAAGGCTTATTCTTGGATTAATACCAGGTAAAATTTGTGTCTATAATTCATCTTACAGAGCAACTGGCTACTCTTTAAAAGTTCAAACACAGTAAGATAAGGAAAATGAGAATAATCATGCCATAAGCCTCAATTAGTAAAATACCTCAGGGAATGGGCTGTCCAACCATTAGGGTAACAAGAAGGACTTTTCTTACTAATTTCTTTGTAGCATAATTTTGGCAGCCTCGAGAAAGACCCACACATCCAAAGAAATTCCACTCCCTTGGCTAACAAATTGCTTTGAATTTCTTTACGAAGTTATAATGGTTACTTTTATGTGCCTTGACTGAGCCATGGGGTGACCAGACGTTTGGTTAAACGTTATTCAGGGCGTTTCCTGAGGGTGTTTTTGTATGAGAGGAACATCTGCATTGGTAGACTGAGTAAAGCTGATTGCCCTCCTTAATGTGGTTGGGCCTCATCCAATCAGTTAAAGGCTTAAATAGAACAAAAATTCGACCCTCCTCCAAGTAAGAGGGAATTCTTCCTGCCTGACTTCCTTCAAGATGTAACATTATTTTTTTTCCCCCTGCCTTCAGACTGAAACATCGGCTCTTCCTGGGTCTTAAACCTGCCAGCCTTTGGACTGGACTACACCACTGGCTCACCTGGGTGGCCAGCTTCACAACTCAACCTACAGATCTTGGGGCTTCTCAGCTGCTATAACCACACGAGCCAATTCCTTATGATGTATGTACAGAAGACATATATATTCATCCTACTGGTTCTGTTTCTCTAGAGAACACTGACTAACACAGTAACAGAGAAGGGACAAAAAAGTACCCATATATCCCAGAGGGGAAGCAGGACTCTCATATACACCCACATACTCAGGAGTGAGTGGCTCATCTCCCTGCCTCTTGAGCACACATTTGTAAGGAGAGGATGGAGGAAGAGCCAAACGCTTGACCCTAAAGAGCACAGAAAACACCTGTGAAGGAGATACTTGCCACAAAAACCAGAAGCTTCATTTGGTCATAAAACGTATCTAAGATTTTTCAGCAGAAACTTAGCTACTGGTAGAGGGGTAAAGAGAACATTTCCATTTAGGGGACATGGACTAGACAGACTGGTTAAGAGATGGCCACAGCTTCCCAGTGACAGCTCAGCTGGAAGGGTCTCACCCCATTACTAATCAAGTAGGATTTAAACAGTATCCATCACTTCCCGGGCAAAATAAGAATGGGTTTTGCAAGTCACAAGTCCAAATATGCAGGCTTGGATGCCAGGTAGGTTTCCCTGGCCTGCTGGTCCCTGACTCTTTGGCAGGATGGCAGCTCACTCTGAGCTGGTGAAAATGTGACTACCCACATAGACCTCTGCTCAAATGTCTGAATCTTGATTCCAGATTTCAGCTGTCAGCCTCGAGACCACGAGGGTCAGGAGGGATAGAGACTGGGAACCTGGCATCGCAAGAAGGACAAACAAATAGGGAAACAAGGGGAAAGTCCAGATTGTCTGAGGCAAAGAAGCAAGCAGGGACATGGTCGAGGTGAGCTTTGGGGACCAGGCTAGACAGTTCCTCAGGCGTCTTCTGGTCTAACACTTCCATTTTTCAGGTGGTGACACTAAGGTCCAGAGAAGGGAAGAGACTTGCCCACATCATACAAGACATTCTAGGGATAGAACTCTGGACTCTGTCTCCAAGACCCAATAACTTTTCTGCTTTATAACAATACTTCTTAAAAGAAACCCAAACCCTATTCTTCCACCAATAGGACAGGAGATCTTAGGGTCAGGATCCAGGCCAGAGCAGCTCTAGAAAGCAGGATTTCGTACTCCGGGCCTAGAATAGAAGCCACGTGGACACTGCCCATCCCTACACCTCTCACTCCCATCCACACATTGGAGCAGGAAGGGGACCTGCAGGTGACCTGCCCAGAAGAGTGGAGAGGAAGGGCCCAGGTGACCAAACACCCATGTTCCATATCTGTCCCTGTCGATCCCCACAAATCACTTTCCCTCTTTGTGCTTCAGTTTCCCCATCTGTAGAATACATTGATCTAACTTCACGCTCTTTAGTTTTATTGATATTTGGACATCCTACATGTTAAATGATTAAGTATACCTGTTTGAGGCAGAGACAGAAATACTATATTTATGTCCAGAGGCAGAACCATTCTGTGCTGCAGTCACCAAGGTGTAGATGTTCTGGAATCAAAGGCCACACAAAGGGCAGATTTCTATTACAATTAAAAGAGGAGTCAGAGGACGCAAGAGAAAACGCTAATTTGTCTTCACTTGAAAATATTTCCAACAGAAATTTTGAGGAGGCTCATCCCCTCTTCCAGCCGTGCGCCTCTCCCATCTTTCCCGAATGGAATTCAGCTTGAGAGACAAATAAAGGATGACATTTTCCGTTCAAAGGTAGCCTGTCTTGGGTCCCAGGGCAGCTGGCTTTGGCAGAGGTGACAGGTGAGAGCAGGCGCTCCTGAGTGAGGACTCGGAAGTGGACATCCTGCATGGCTTTAGGTACAGGTTACAAAGGTGTTACTGACAGCTCCCCACTGAGGTCTGGAGCAGAAAGGACACTAGATAGGAGTACGTGGGGATTTTTTTGTTTGTTTGTTTGAAAAGATATTGGGTATCCTGATGCTATTATCTTGGTAATTACAAATTGCTTATACCTGTGAAAAGCAGCCACCTAAGGGAGGGGAGGGGTCCCCTTGAATGTGGTTATCACAGGGCATTTGCCCCCTGCCCTGCCCGTCCTCCTCTGCCATCTCCCCACCTCAGGTCTCTCACATATCTTTGGCTGGTGATTCCCAGATATGGGAATCACATGCTCCGCCTGCCAGGCTGCAGTGTACCCTGCTCAGGAAGTCTATCTCGACCCATAAAGTCGGGCTGGGTGCCTGTATCAGATGTTGATGCTCCACCCAGAGCTCCTCGGATCCCTTTACTATTTCTCTGTACTCCTCCCTGGTTTCCTTCTGTTTTCTCCTTTGGAATGTTTTTGCTTCCTGAAGCTTCTCCAGGACAACTGCCCTGGGCCCACTGGTGCTGGCAGGTGTAGCGTGTTGGAGAATGTGCCTGCCCCCGCAGAAGTGCCTAGCCAATGACTGGCAGGGTGGGAGTCTGCAAGCTCATCCTCTCTTGTTGGGACAAACTCTGAGACCTGGCTAATACTCCAGAGTTTCCCTATGGGGTCAGGTGGAAGCCACTTTCAGTGGGACTTATGCCTCTCACCCTTGTTGGGTCTCTTCCACTGTCCTGCTTCCCCTGCTCTCTTTTTTTTTTTTTTTTAAATATTTTATTTATTTGTTTGGCTGCACCGGGTCTTAGTTGCCACGTGCGGGATCTTTTAGTTGCAGCATGTGGGCTCTTAGCTGCGGCGTGCAGGATCTAGTTCCCTGACCAGGGATCGAACCTGAGTCCCCTGCACTGGGAGCGCGGAGTCTTACCCATTGGACCACCAGGGAAGTCCCTCCCCCGCTCTCTTACCGGTTTCTCCCGAGACCGCTGCTTGAAAAATCAGGAACATATCAGATGTACCAATCTCTAGGGAACCCAACCTAGGATGGCACTCCCATGTGCTGCCACAGCTCTATGGACCTGCCCCATTTATAGTACTGACCACAGTGACCCATAACTCTCTATCCACTAGCCGGCCCTGCCACTGGACTGAGAGCTTTCCAAAGGCAGGAACTGTTTTGTCCAGGGCTGTATCTCAGGACAAACTGAGGACCTGCCAACAGACTCAATGACAGCTTGTAAATGAATGAATGAACCATGAACTCCAGCTATCAGAATCAATCCCAATAGAAGGCTGAACCCAGAAAGATATCTGAACAGTATGCTTTCTTGAAAATGGAGTAAGAATGTTATGGGACCCTACATGCTGGGCCTAGGACCAAAATAACCCCTTCTTCCTCGTGCTCTTTTTGTGTGTCTTCACCAGCACACTTCATCAGCCCTTTGCCTGTTGATCCCATTTTCCAACAGGCCTTACTCTTAAAAATAGACCTATGGGGCTTCCCTGGTGGTGCAGTGGTTGAGAGTCCGCCTGCCGATGCAGGGGACACAGGTTCGTGCCCCAGTCCGGGAAGATCCCACATGCCACGGAGCGGCTGGGCCTGTGAGCCATGGCCGCTGGGCCTGCGCATCCGGAGCCTGTGCTCCACGACGGGAGAGGCCACAACAGTGAGAGGCCCGCGTACCGCTTAAAAAAAAAAAAAATAGACCTATGTATTTACATCTGTCTTCTTAGTTTTTAATTCCTCTGCAGCTTCTGCATCCAGGCTCTCAGAGTCCCCCATAGCGTCCACATTCATCTCTTAGCTTCTCGCTTACTGCTGGATACTGACCTGCCTCAGAATTCCACCCTGAGTCCTGCATCTGCCACATCAGATCTGCTGACTGCTGTCCCCAGGTGCCCCCAGTCTCCAACTGGTCCCCATCAGGTGCCCTTTCCAGACGGCAGGACCTAGAGCATTGGACTCTCACCACAACACCCCTGGCCCCTCCTCTGTTCTCACCCGGTGCCAGCACAGTGTGGAATGTGGCTGTGACAGAGAAGCCCATTCTGTCACCACCACACAATCTCTGGCACGTTCAGGCAGGCCTGGGCAGGTCACCACGGGTTTTGTTGCCAGGAGGGAAGGCCCACAGCTTTCCCAGAAAAAACCGTGATGAAGGCTTGGAACTGTCACTTGGCCTAAATGGAGACAAGCAGATTGGAGGACTCTTACACTCTAAGTCATCTGGGGTTCTGGAGGATGGCTGGCCATGGGCTGAATTTATCCTCAGGGAGGATACCAAGGCCCGTTTGTCCAATTTATTTGAAGGCAGGGGTGAGGCACAGAAAAAAATAATTCATATAAAAGAAACCGAAGAGCTTGAGAGAAAGAGGCCCCTGCTGGAAAAGGAGGCCCACCGGCTCAGGAGAGGGCCCGGGAAGCAGGGAGAGAGCCATTGGAAAGGGCTATTTAGTTGCAGAGAAAAGGCTCCTAAATCTCACACACACAAAAAAGTGCTTGAAAATGAACTTTGTGAACTTATGCTCCTTTGCCTTTGCTAATGTGGCAAATGCCATCCTTTCATCAAATATTCACAGGCAAGCTATGAATACTTGGGAGTCAGGCTGTGCAGGAAATGATGGTGACCTTGGCTGAGCAGTCAAAGAGAGGGCAGATAGGGCTTCCCTGGTGGCGCAGTGGTTGAGAGTCCACCTGCCGATGCAGGGGACACGGGTTCGTGCTCCGGTCCGGGAAGATCCCACATGCCGCGGAGTGGCTGGGCCCGTGAGCCATGGCCGCTGAGTCTGCGCGTCTGGAGCCTGTGCTCCGCAACGGGAGAGGCCACAACAGTGAGAGGCCCGCGTACCGCAAAAAATAAATAAATAAATAAATAAAATAAAAAAGAGGGCAGAGGATATGTTAATGATTTACAGCCAGGGGATTCCTTCGACACAGACTCATGGCACAAAGAGCCACAGGAGGGATGGCAAAGATGAAAAGGCTCCGTGCAAGGTGATCCGGGAAGAGCATCTGGGCAAACAAGACTAGTTTCAAGTTTTCTCTACCTTTATTTCTACCACACTGGCCATTCCAGATCCTCATCTGTCACACCCATACAAATGTCAGAGACCCCCAATCTTCTGGCCTTCTTTCCCCTCTTCCTTCAATGAATATATATTGTCTTCCTTGCACCAGGCACTAGGGAAACTGCAGTGAACAAAACATCAAAATCTCTGCCCCGGTGGCACTTACATTCCAGAGGGAGGACACAGACACACGTATAGCAAGTCAGAGAGCCATAAGCCATGGAGAGAAGAGGAAAAGGAATACGAGGGTAATGGGAGGGGAGGGTTGCAAAGTTAAAGACAGAGGTCAGGGAAGGCCTTGCAGTTGAAACTTTTATTAAGCTTCTCTATGCCAGACATCATGCTGGCCACTATGCATGCGTTGGGCACAAATTCCGAATAAAAGGATGGGATTCGCCCTTGTAAAGCTGACCATCTAGCTCCTTTCCTGCACACCTTAAATCTCTCCTCGATACGGCTGGCCTGGTGATTTTCCTATAACACAGGGACCACCACATCACTACCCTGCTTAAAAATCCTTCGATTTTCCTCACACCTCAATGTGGCGAGGATCAAATTCTGCCTCCTGAGCAGGTTTAACGTTCCCCGTCCCACCCACATTCCAGTCTAGGATCTGATTACAGCCTTCCTTCCCTCTAACTAGGTACCACACAGGCTAATTTGCCTGTCATTATGCCTGTCATTCTGCCATCATTATTAGTAGTGTGCACTGTACTCTCAAGGTGGATAATAGCTCATGCAGTCACGCTACTTGTAGCACACGCCCAACGCTTCAGCTTGTACAAAATACCCACAATTCTCCAAAAACACGTGCTATTGCCAGCTTCCTCACCTTGCTCGCGCTCCCCCCTCAGTCGGGGTTACCCTTTCCTGCCGTGCTTGTCTGACGAAATCCTCTTTATCCTAAAAACCAGCTGAAATGATACCTTCTCTCTGTTTCTGGGCTGTCTCCGCACCCTCACCCCTCTACTAGACAGCATCATTTGTTCCCTCCTCTGTGTCCCCAGTGCGTCACCCCTTAAGCTGGTGCAGTGTGCTCCACACCTCCATCTGGGTGTCATCTCCACCTCTGCCCTGGGGGAAGGGCCTGGACGCTGTCCAGCCCTGTGTCCCCAGGGCCTTGCCCAGCGTCTGAACCACAGTAGGTACTAAGTGTGGAGTAGGTTGAATGCAGTGTGGTTGTGCTCTAGCTGCAAATATAACAGCTGAAAGCACTAAATGCTTTCAAGGAAACTTCTAGAACTTGAAGACTGGATCTGCCATGCATTCCCCCCGCCCCGCCCCCAATCTGTCACATAATTTCTTCAACATAGTGTGAAGTCGGTGTCCTAACAGTGGATCTCTTGTTGATCTGCACCTTAATTTTCTGGCTCACAGGTGCTCACTCACCTGTACTCTGTATTGTCTCACCTTCCACTTCCCTTGCCTCCTGGGGGAGAGCCACTGTGACATGTACCTTAGCTCTGAGTCTTGGGTCAGGGGAGCAACGAAGGATATTCTCAGCCTATGATGACTGGGATAGTAGGGAAGTGAGATTGGGGCGGGGGTGATGTCAAGAGTGGGAGCCAGCAAAAAGCACCCCTTATCCAAAGCTGAAATGAGAAGTTTCTAAAAAGGGAGACATTCGAGGGCAAAGTGTTGGTACCAGCAGCAAAGTTTCAAGCAATTCTATGTTTATGAGTCTTGAGTAAGGGAGGACGAGGGAGGAAGTTTAACACGTGACTAAAGTCAGGAAGCCAATGGTTAGAAGAGGGGGTACGAAGCAATGGAATGAAAACAAGCTATGCTTTTAAAACCCTGGCTCACCATCACTCAGGTGTTGTTTTATTCATTCGTATTCAGTCATAGTCGCCCAATGAATACTGAGTGCCTATCTTGGGCTGGGCACTGTGCAAGGTGTTTAAAAGACAATGATTAGAAAAACAAAAGACCCAGTTCATGCCAGTCTAGTGAGGAAGTCAGAGATAATCAAATGCTCATAAGATAAAAATGCCCACTTTAGGGCTTCCCTGGTGGCGCAGTGGTTGAGAGTCCGCCTGCCGATGCAGCGGACACGGGTTCGTGCCCCGGTCCGGGAAGATCCCACATACCACGGAGCGGCTGGGCCCGTGAGCCATGGCCGCTGAGCCTGCGTGTCTGGAGTCTGTGCTCCGCAACAGGAGAGGCCACAACAGTGAGAGGCCCGCGTACCACAAAAAAATTAAAAAAAAAAAAAAAAAAAAAAAATGCCCACTTTAGCATGAACATACATACACCACCAAATGTAAAATAGCTAGCTAGTGGGAAGCAGCCGCATAGCACAGGGAGAGCATAGCACAGTTCGGGGCTTCATGACCACCTAGAGGGGTGGGATAGGGAGGGTGGGAGGGAGACGCAAGAGGGAGGGGATAGGGGGATATATGTATACGTATAGCTGATTCACTTTGTTATACAGCAGAACATATATATAATTGCTTAACAATGTAGAGCAATTATCCTCCAATAAAGATGTTAAAAAAAATGCCCATTTTAAATGGTCGTAAGTGCTCTGAAGGAAGCATACACAGGACTCTAAGGGCCTATAATAGACCAGACCTGCCTGGGGAAATGATGGGGAGTTGTGAGCTTAAGGATGAAGAAAAGTGGGGCTGCGGTGGCTCCCCAGGTGGAGGTGGTAGCATGTGGGAAGGTCTGGTGCCAGAGAGAAGCAACGCACCGCAGACTTGGTTTGGAGCCCAGAGGGTAAAGGGAAAGCAGGACAAAATGAGGCTGAGAGAGGAGGGCACATACCCTGCAGGGCTGTGTCAGATACCTTAGGGCATCTGGTCTTTTTGCCAAGAGCATGAGATGACAGGGAGGTTTCTAGCAGTGGGAGTGGGGGTAAAGAGTATGTATGTGTCACCTGATCAGATATGTATTTTGAAAACTTCATTCTAGCTGCAGGGTGAAAATGTGTCGTAGTGGAGAGATCACTCAGCAAGCAATTGCAAGAATACAGGCCAGAGATGGGGTGTGGAGCTCAGACTAAGGAGGGGGCCATGTGACTTCCCATAACCTCCCTGAGTTTCCGTGTGTCATCCTATAAAAGAGACAGTAAGATTTAAAGCTCTGGGTAAGTAAATAGGCAGAGCGTCTACTTCACGGTAAATGCTCAATAGACATGTGGTTTCCTTCCCTCCTGAGTGAAGCAGGCAGCTGACACCTTGGCCGAGATTCCTGGGCCTGTCAGGCTCTGCTTTCTGAGACAATTTTGGTTTTATTCACAGAAGCAACCCTGTGTTTGTGCAGGGAAATGGGGACAGGAAACAGCCCAAGACACATTGTGGAGAAGTTCCTTTCCAAAATATTTTTGAGGTGTAAAAAGAGAGGACAAACTATATAGATTCCAGGAGTCAGTCTCTCTCTCTCTGTCTCTCTCTCTCTCTGTCTCTCTCTCTCTCTGTCTCTCTCTCTCTCTCTCACACACACACACACACACACACACACACACACACACACACACACACACACGGGTGAGGTTCCTTAGGTAAAAAATGACATTGGTCTCTATCACAATAGGGAGGGCCAGTGTCCTAGCTAAGAAGGCTGATGGATTCCCAGGAGTATTGTTATATCTGAGGTTTCCTTGGAAAACCCTTCCTGTCCCTTACAGCCAATCAAGTAATGAAAGTTGCATTGGACTGGGATCAGGTAACTTAGATAAAGGCCTCTTGTGTTCATCCTGGTGTGTGCAATATCAGGTGACCTGCTCTTCCAAGGAAAATAAAGAGTAGCCATCCTCCAACTCAGCAGAGGGGGAGAGAAAGCCTCCCCCCATTTCACGTGGTCAGCTGGAACAAGGCTTCATCATTGGTTGGCTTACAGAGTACACAGCCAAGGGACACCTGCACATTTGCATTCATCAGATGGTGTTATCGTAAGCACAGTCAGAGATGCTTCTGGCAAAAAAGAAAATGTAATTTCATTATCTTCTCTCAAAGTAACAACCTACAAAAGAAAGCTCAACTTGAAGCACTGAAAACAAATCATTCGTTCCTAAAGACAAAACTGGGCAAGAACATTTTGCAAAACTTACTGTAACGTAAACAATTCCTGCGATAAAAGCTTGTAACCAAGAAAGTCACACTTCCTTTTAGTACCCAAATGATGATGGCATTAACCCCAGCAACTGGGTTGTTAATTAATAGCTCCCATCAAAGTGTCCCTTAGTTATCTCAGAAAGCTCCCAAAGGGCGCCCCAGTCTAGCCTCTCAGCACAGACTCCTTGGGTGGGGCCTTCACCCTCCTCTCCTGGTTGGCTGTCCACTCAACCGGATGCTCCCTTGCTGTTCCAACCTGTCAAGCAGATGCCAATGACCCTATTATGGGGGCTCCTCCACGGAATGGCCAGGAAACTACTGGAGGGTCCTGATCAGAGAAGCACATGCTCTTCTTATCTTTAACAGTTTCACGATGTTGCTATGCTAGAAACAAACTGTAGGGGGCGAAAGTGCCAGCAGGGAGACCTGTTTAGCGCCTACTGATGCGCAGGTGAGAGACAAGGAGGCTTGGACCAGGGTGATGGCAGTGGAGGTGGTGACATGTGGTCAGATTCTGGATGTATTTTAAAGGTAGAACTAATAGGATTGCCTAATTGCAACGCAAGAGAAAGAGCAGAGTCAGGGATAACGCCAAGGTCCTTGGCTGAGAACCAACCGGGATGGAGCCACCATCGCGTTCCCTGAGTAGAGAATTGGCTCTATCCACCCTGCTTGCCTGACTGAGCCCTAACATTGCCGCTTACTAGTTCTTAAGCCCGATACTGGGACCAATGAAAGCTGTCTTTCAACTTTATTCACTGAAGATTATATTTACCTCTAGCAAACAAACCACAGTCACTTGTCGGCCAAAGAAGAAAACTTTAAACAGATTTTTTTTAAATAGCAATTTTACAGGCAAAATTTCTTTTCTTTTTTTTAAATTGAGATATAATTGACATATAACCAGGCAGATTTTCTGATTATTATCTAATAACTTTAAACATAAATTATTAAAAGGCGAATAAAAATCTTTACTTAAGAAGTGTGCACCTAGACAATCTTTGGCTTAATGAGGAAATCAAAAGGGAAATTCTTACTGCTAAAAAGCAATAAAAAGGAGAAACACAAAACTAAAACAAATGACCCAGCAAAGCTGTCCTGAGAGAAGTATTTATGGTCTATTACAATTCTCTTATAATTGGAGAAAGAAGACTAAAAAGTAAAAGAACTAAGGACTTGTCTTAAAGAACTAGCGAAATAACAATAAACCAAAGGAAACTAGGAAGAGATTTGTAAAAATAAAAGCAAAATTTAATTAAATATGAGTTAATTAAATCTTAATTTATTGATTTATTAAAATTTAATTAAATTTAACATTTATTTAGAAGTTTAAATAAACCTAAAAGCTGCTTCCTTAAAATAGCTAAACCCTTAAGAAACCTGAATAAGTAAAAAAGAGAAACAAAAAAGGGAGATTCAACCCTATGGCAACAAATTCAAGAATTTAGAGAGAGAAGATGACTTCCTGGCACAGTATGTACTACTAACACTGACCTAAGAGAAAGAGGGAAACCTAAACAGACCAATTCCCACTACTTTGAAAGGTGATTAAAGGTGTACAATATCAAGAGTTTCTAGGACCAGATGGCTTCCCAGGTTAGTAACAAACCACTGTTTGTTCCATTTCCCTCTCTTTTTAATTCAGCCACACCACTTGGTTCTACAGTGAATAACAGTTACATAGTCATAATATCTGAATTCTCTTTATTGGTTTTCTATTTTAATAGAAACAGAAAAATCAGCTCACAGACAAAGCAAACTCAATTATAACTGTACTATGACGTCCAAATGTTATGAATATCGAAAATATGGTTCCTTGACTAAAAAGGGGAGGCTAATACGAGGAGAAGTAGATGGGAGAGTAGGGGCATCTAATAAAAAGCAAGTGTATAAGTATGTACAACTTTGATGCATCAAGATTTGGAGGTTTAGGTAATTATTTAATGATAATCATCAGAAGAACTCAAATTAGGACTAACACAAAAACCAAGAAAAGGGAGAGGGAATGGAAAAAGGAAGTGGGAGGTGGAGTAAGTGTGCTAATTTCACCATATTTCATATTGAGGAGTCAACAAATACTGTCTTAGATGGATAAATTATGAAATAAAGACTTAAGTATCAGAACTTAAAGTCATGGTGGTAACCACCAGAAAAACTCAAAATAGAAGTGGGTAAAAGCAGTCATTTCTGGGTGTAAAAGAGATATAGTACTTTAATTTTATTTTGCACTTTTTTTTTTTTAAAGCTGATCATCTCTTTTATTTATTTATCTCTTTATTTATTTATGGCTGCATTGGGTCTTCATTGCTATGCACGGGCTTTCTCAGGGTCTACTCTTCGTTGCAGTGTGTGGGCTTCTGACAGCGGTGGCTTCTCTTGTTGCTGAGTGCGGGCTCTAGGCACACAGGCTTCAGTAGTTGTGGCACGTAGGCTCAGTAGTTGTGGCTCGCGGGCTCTAGAGCGCAGGCTCAGTAGTTGTGGTGCACGGGCTTAGTTGCTCCGCGGCATGTGGGATCTTCCCGGACTAGGGCTCTAACACGTGTCCCCTACATTGGCAGACGGATTCTTAACCACTGTGCCACCAAGGAAGTCCCTTATTTTGCACTCTTATGTTCTGTTTGCATTCTTAAAATCAATTCTTATAAATAGCAACCTTCATGTATACATACACAAAAATAGAGGAGAAAAGAGCCAACACAACAGGTACCCTTTGGGGGAGGGGAAGAGAGAAAAGCCTCTGGTTGTAGCATGGCCAAGGAAGGAATTTCATGGGAAGACTTCTGATGAGCAGTTTTCAGTTGTTTGCGGTGGGGTGTGCCCTGTGAGTCCCCCTCCACCATTCCCACACAGTCTGCATTGCTCCGGGGTGGATCAGAAGTCCTCAGGAGCTACCAAATGGGGCACCCGGGTGGGCTTGGGGTGAACACAGACAGCACATGTGGATTATAGAGCTGTAAGACAAGGAGACAGCCAGTGCCCTGGTTACACAAAGATGGATCCAACAGTTTCTGTCTTGAGGAGTTCACAGTCTATAGAAAGAGCAAGATACAGAAATAGAGCTTTGCTTAGGGCTATGTGTAGGTGAACATAGAAAAGAAAACTGGAAGAGTCCGGAAGGTCACTATGGAAAAGATGACCTCTGAGTTACATGTTGGAAGTTGAGTAGAGAGAGGGAGAAAAAGGGCTTTCTTGGCAGAGGAAGAGGAAAGGGGCCTGACAGGATGACGCTTGTTCCTGGAATGGTGGGTGATTGGTGTGGCTAGACCAGAGGCTATGTGGGGTGGGAAGACTGACAGGAAATAAAGCTAGAATGATACTCTGAGGCAAATCGTGAAGAGGTTGGGCATTAGCCCATGGGTGTTGAAGCATCAGTCAAGGGCTGGGAGTGGGAAAACAGCATGACAAGATTTGCACTTTGGAAAGATCACTCTGAGTGGAGGCTGGGAGGCCAGTTAAGACTGTGAAAACTAGGGAAGATATAGTGAAAGTATGAAACAAGTCTGTGATGTGGGAGTTGTGAATCTCAGTACTTGTCAGCAGCACATGGGCGGTCACTCAGAGAAATCCAGGGAAGATGGGCTTGACCTTGACCCACTCAACAGAGTGCTGCCTGGAGAGACCTAGCCAATGGTCAAGCACAATATGTCTGGGTGCAGCAATCCCCAGGTATGGTTTAGGAAGATGGCGGGCATCAGTGATTCTGAAAGTATGGCTATCTCAACAGACAGGACACCAGACTGGAGGATCCAGAAAGGAGATTTCAGAAATCCAGGCAGGCAGAGGCCTAAGCCAGAGCAGGGCTATCAGATGCAGCAAAAGCCTCTCAAAGGCTTACTTTCCCCCCTTTTTCTTCTAAACCAACATCTGAATCAGAGTTGGGGCCAGATAGAGTCCTGTGGCTGCCCCAGTCAGGTCTAATTTGCTTTAATATTTATTCTATATTCATTCAACAGAGTTGGAAAGAGAAAACCTATTTTCAATAAAAATGCAATGCAAACATTATGAAAAAAAGGTCCTCTTTATTTTCAAACAAAGCATTGTTAAATATTAAACAATATACTAAAATTTTTTATTTAAAATTTAAATTTTTGTGTTTCATTGATTGTTTTTTTCTCACTTATAACTAGATAACATTAGGTTACTCACCAACTCAATTACTGTAGATTAATTTACAATAATATATGGGTTGGCCAAAAAGTTCGTTCGGGTTGTTTCCATAAGATCTTATAGAAAAACCTGAACAAACTTTTTCGTTAACCCAATAGTTACACAAGTTTTTACCCATCTACCTCCTACCCCTGGATTTTGAACAAACTGCTTTGAATCAATCCCTTCTTCATTACTGACTAGCTGTATGACAAGGCATGTTACTAAGCTAAGGAACATTTTTCTGATCTGGAAGGCAACAGTATTATTATCTTCCTCTCAGAGTTGCTGTGAGGATGAACAAAGTTTATTGTGTGGAAGTTCCAGGAACATAATAACTACTCAATAGATGCTGGTTGCCTTGCTTTCCCAGTCATGTGGTATCTAGAAGTGGGGTTACTGGCAATCGGGTATAGCCAGTGAGACAACATCCCTCATGCCCTCAGTCTTCTGGAAAATTAGGAGGAGGTAGGGAAGAATCATCAGGAGGTATTCAGGCTGTACCTGTTGAAAGTGTACCATATACTCCTGTGAAGTCGTCACTACGGTCGAGATAGTGAATATCCATCATGCCCTAAGTTTTCTTGTGCCCCTTAGTAATCGCTCCCTTCTGCCCCTCTCCACTATCCTCATTCTCCTGCTCCCAGGAAACCACTAATATGCTTTCTTTAACTCTCCAGGTTGTCTTCTTCTTATCCAGTTTTCAGAGTTCTTATACATGGTGGGAAAAAAAAAGTTCTTCAGCAATTATACAATTTGCGAGTGTTTTCTCCCAGTCTCTGCCTTCAGTTTGGGTTTGTCTGACATTTTCTCATGATCAAACTGGGGTTATGGGATTTGGGGAGGAATATCACAGAGATGAGGTGCTCTTCTCATAGCATTATATTGGGGTGCATGCTAGCAAAATGACTTATCGCTGGTGATGTTGATACGGATCAACTGGTTATGGTGGTACCTGCCAGGTTTCTCCACTGTAAAGTTTCTTTTTATCCACTTTCTATATTCTTTGAAAGTTGGTTAAGTCTATTCCATACTCAGCTAGAGGGGAATTAAGTTCCACTTCCTGGAAGGGAGAATATCTATGTATATTATTCAGATTTTTCTGTAAAGAAGTTATCCCTTTTCCCTGTTATTTATTTACTCACTCATTTATATCAGTATAAACTCATGGATATTTGTGGTTTTTTGACATGTTCCCATCCCCCCCCCTTTTTTTTTTTTGCGGTATGCGGGCCTCTCACTGTTGTGGCCTCTCCCGCTGCGGAGCACAGGCTCCGGACGCGCAGGCTCAGTGGCCATGGCTCACAGGCCCAGCAGCTCCACGGCATGTGGGATCCTCCTGGACCGGGGCACGAACCTGTGTCCCCTGCACCGGCAGGTGGACTCTCAACCACTGCGCCACCAGGGAAGCCTCCATCCCCTTTTTTTTGTACTTCCTTATTTTCTGTGCACTACAAAATACTCCACGCTCATCTTGTATTTTCTCTATCCCAGCCCTAGAGTTAGCTATTTCTCCAAGGATCCCTGCTTCCTTGGAGGCAATAGTATTTAGAAATAAATATCTAAATAATGTATGTGCTCCTTGTTAGTGGTGTTACTGTTTTTAGGCATGGGGGGTATTTTTTGTTTTCCTTGTAAGTTTCTGTATATTCAGAGGGAGATTGAGAAATTCACAATTAGCCAGTCACGTAAAAGAGTTCTACTAAAAGTGTGATTCATGAACCATCAACGTCAGCATCACCTGTGTGTTTGTTAGAACTGCAGCTCTTGAGCCTCATCCCAGACCTACTAAGTCAGAAACTGAGTTGGACCCAAGACTCTGTTTTAATAAGCACTGTAGGTGATTCTTTTGCATATTAAAATTTGAGAATCAATGATGTAAGCAGTAGGCTGTAGAAATACAAGTTAACTGCTATTGTATTTGGTACTCCAGTCCTGCTATAGGTGGTGCTCCAGACAATGGCCAAGCTAGTTGGCTTCTTAATCCAGCTATGATGTCAGTCCTTGGATTCCTACCATTCTGAGGATGACACATCAGACAAGGAAGAGCAGACAGGCCAGACAGAAGCAGCAAAAACAAGAACAAAAGAACCAATCATCAACAAAATACTAGCAAACCAAATCTAGCAGCATACACAAAGGACCATATACCATGACCAAGTGGGATTTATTCCAGGAACGCAAAGTTGGTTTAACATCTGAAAATCAATTAGTTTAATATAATATCAATAGAATAAAGGGCAAAAAGCACATGATCATCTCAATAAATGCAGAAAAAGTATCTGATGAATTCAGCACCTCTCCATAATAAAAACACTTAGCCTAGGAATAGAAGAGATCTTCCTCACCTACTAAAAGGTATCTATGGAAAACTCACAGCTAACATCATACTTAGCAGTAAAAGACTGAATGCTTTCTTTCTAGTTTACAGATTTATTGTGAAGACTGAATGAGTGATAATGTGTGTGAAGTACTCACAACAGAACTAGGCACATACTGAGTCAGTTGTAATTATAGAAATATTGGGTGTAGTTTCTTAGTATAGTTTCAACTTACTATAGTTTCTGACACTTATTAAGGGCAGGATTAATATTGCCTGTTACTATTAATATTATTTTAATGGAGTCTTATTATCTTGGGGTGAGGGAGATAGCATACAGAAGTTTCTACATGAAAGGAATCCTGGAGGGACATGGAAGGGACTATAAGCATGAGAATTCTGTTTGGAATTTTGATACAAAAGTAGTACTGAGCATTGGCCAAAGTCCTGCTATAGGGAAATACACTATGGCCAGTTTATCCTGAGGTCTGCTTGCTGGCAGCACTGAGCTGGGGTAGGGGTATTCTATAAGCAGGAGAAACTGCCTTCATGGACAGAGGTGTTAGCCACCCCCCTGCCCCCACCTCCACCCCTACACCAGCGATGGGGTCTGATCTCCCTCTACATCTTGTTTTATTTATTTATTTTACTTTTGCCTGTGTTGGGTCTTTGCTGCTGCACACAGGCTTTCTCTAGTTGCGGCGAGTGGGGGCTACTCTTCGTTGCAGTACGTGGGCTTCTCATTGTAGTGGCTTCTCATTGTGAAGCACAGGCTCTAGGTGCGTGGGCTTCAGTAGTTGCAGCATGCGGGCTCAGTAGTTGTGGCTCGCGGACTCTAGAGCGCAGGCTCAGTAGCTATGGCGCACGGGCTTAGCTGCTCCGCGGCGTGTGGGATCTTCCTGGACTGGGGATCGAACCTGTGTCCCCTGCATTGGCAGGCGGAGTCTCAATCACTGTGCCACCAGGGAAGCCCCTTTACATCTTGTTTTACATCTTGTTTTCCCAACACAGCTGGCAGCAATTGCCTTAGTATTTCCTGGGCCTCTTCTCCAATGACACTCCCTTCCACACAACCACTCTCAGCTGAAAGGCACCAAGAGTGACCATCTGTGAGACAGGCCTATTCAATATGCTTTTTTACAGATCAGAGGCCAGGTTTTGTTTTGTTTTGTTAATTGCATGCCAAGCTGTCACCTAGAGCTTAGTGAAGGGTATGAACATATCCATAAATTATCCAGTATTCAAAGGTGATTTTGATATTCCTATCAGGAGCCTCTTTATGCTCAAATGAGCATGCAGTATTTTTGCAAAGGTAAGCATTCCGAGGGAGCTGTTAATTATTTGAAACCAGGGTGCTTGGGTGACTGCAAACAGCAATGAATAAATCCCAGGAGTGGCTAAGATAGGGCATGATTTTATAGTTGCTAGTGGGGGACTTACTTGGGAACTGTTTAAAAAAGTAAGAGCGACCCATTAGATTATTTCATAATTCAAAAGTGGCACACTATGACAGTGATGGGGTTCAGAGGGAACCCTAGGGATTTTTGTGTCCCTGATGGGGGCAGAGTTGCCTCTGGGCAACACTGTTGTTACTGAGGTACCCCTCAATAACATGGTGGCATGAGAGCAACACTGAGTCACAAACTGAATTCTTAAAATATCGAATTAATGAAATTCTTCTGAGGTATGGGAGGAGGGGACATTTAATCTCAGATCCCCCTCTCTTACTGCTTTCTCTACTCCTTGGCAGCTGGATCTGCTGATGGTTTTAACTCAGGGTCAAGCCTGTCCCAAATTCCAAGCCAATCTCAACAGGCAAAGGCAGGGCCTTTCAGTCATTCATCTTTTTTTCCTTTCATTTATTCAGCATACGCATGGTGATAGGCATTGTTCAAGGAATGAAGGGATAAGAGACTATAAAAGGCATGGCCCCAACCTCAGAGTAGCTCACTACCTAGGGCTGGAAATGGACACATAAATAACTCTAATCTTCAATTTGTTCTAGGAAGCCCAGCCCTGCCCCAATTAGGCTCTGCCTGACTGTGGCTTGCTCAACAAATCCAGCCCCACACGCTCCGCATTCCAGCCCCACATTACCAGGAAGTGTTAGTGCCTTGCACCCAGCTCCCAAGTCATGAGATGGTCTCACACACAGCAGGGTAAAGAAGAAAGGAGGATCGGAAGAATGAAGGAGGCAGGACCTAGTGAGAAGGCAGGGTTGTCAAGACCAGCTGTGGGGCAGGAATAGAACATTTGATAGGACAAGGAGGAAAGGGGCAAGGCAGTGGGTCTGTTCACATCTGTATCTTCATTATCTAAAACTTAAAATTTTGGGACTTCCCTGGTGGTCCAGTGGTTAAGACTTCACCTTCCAATGCAGGGGGTGCGGTTTCGATCTCTGGTCAGGGAGCTAAGATCCCACATGCCTCGCGGCCAAAAAGCCACAACAGAAAGCAATATTTTAACAAATTCAATAAAGACTTTAAAAATGGTCCACATCCAAAAAGGAAATTCTTTAAAAAAAACAACAAAAAATTTAAACTTTGTCATTAAAAAAGGTTTGTGTTATTCCCAATATTGTTTAGTGGTCAGGATTAGGGGTTTGAGGTCAAGCCAACCTGAATTCAAACCAGTATTTCTCTTACACCCAGGTAAAAGGGGCTCCTGCCAGGACCCACACGTACTAAGGATCCTACCCGCTTCCAAACACACACGTACATATACACAAACACTATCGAGTGACTTTCTTAAAACTTTTTAAGTGCCTCTCTGGTGCTTAGGACCAGGCAGAGCTGGCAGTGCTGTCCAGGTGGGTGCCCTGATCCCAGATGGGACTTGCATGAGCCCTGACCTTGTTTCTCCCCTTGGAAGCTCTCTCTGACCCTCCACCCCATGCATGGGGTCAACCAGATGTCCCCTTTTTCCTTATCAGGACAGCAGCTTGGCAATCCGATTGCTTCTGCTGGCTGGCATGGCATTTCTTTTGCATGAGATGTAGCTGCCCAAACAGTACTGACATGCTGACGTTGCTACTCTCACAAATGTACCACTAAGAATGAGTTCCTGGCCCTGGGCTACTGATGTCCACCGTTGGCCCTCAGGGTTGAGCCGCATGTGTGCGTGTCCTTAGGTATACTTGTCCACGTTCTGACCACAGTACTGGCTTCAGGCTACAGACTCAAAGATGGTGGGATGATAGCACACCCTGCACAAGCCTCCTCAGGCTTCACACCATGTGAATCAGCAGTATTCCCAGGTGGCTGTGCTTATCTCCTCTGGGGCTTTTGAGACCAACTGCCACTCTGAAAGATCAAAGGATCTTCTGATTGATGATGTCCTCTCTAGCCAACATGGTGACATGTGCTCCCCTGGACCTGTGTTGGACCACGCAGAAGTTCCTGTACAGAAGAGACTATTTTTCTTTCTCTGCCATGGACCCCTCACCTATCTTAGGAAAAACTTTCTTGGTTTTATGATTCATCTTCAGCTCTAGTCCATGCATTTGATCCAGAGGGTTCAGGGAAAGAGAGATTAAAATGACCTTAAGGAATTAAGGTTTGGGGAGAGAGAATGGATTCAGTAAGAAAACAGTTAAGGAATCAAATTTGTTTTCTTTGGAGAAGAGAAGGTCAATGGATGGTTTAATTCTTGCCTTTACGTATAGGCAATAATTTAACGCAAGGAATATAGAAAAATTATTCTTTATGTCTGAAAAGACTAACAAGAGGGAACGAAATTAAATTAGAGCTGGAGAGATTTCAGAATGATAAAGGGTGATCGGAGAAAGCCTCCCTACCCTGGGGGACATATAAAGGAAATCAGACAACCATTCACTCAGCTTATGTTTTCCTGAGAATTTTCAGGGTTTTTGGGGAGAGGGGGTGTGGAGGAAGGGGGAAGGATGTAGGTGTGGTCCCAGTGGTTTCATCCAGGTTCTCAGCCTCAGCAGATGTGTACAGTGTTTAGCGGGTAGGCCTGAAGAGATTATTAAGTCTCAAGCCCAGGAGCAAAGGGAACTGGGTTCTCAGGGGTATCCTGAGCAGCAGAGCTAAACAAACACCTCTAGGTGTGCCTCCACCTCTCTGCCTGTAAAAAGGGATTACAGACTTTCTTTTGTTCTATCATGTCTAGGAAACGTCACTGAGGTTTATATGCAAAATAAGTTCCTTAGAGGATTCACAGTCTGACCCACAGCCCACATCGGCTGAATTTCTGCACATCGAGCTCCGGGCACAACAAACATGCTCACCATCTCCAAACACGCCCTGCTCCTTCACCCACAGCACCTTCTTTGCTGGAAATGAGCTTCCCTTCCCTGCGCTCTCTCTATTCTGGCCAATTCCTACCCATCAGTGAAGGCCCAGCTTAGATGTCATCACCTTTCAGAAATGTTCCCCCACCCTCCCTCAAACTGAAGCAAACTGAGTCCTGCCTCTGCATTGCTGAATGACTTGGTCCACACTATTGCCTCCCCTCTGGACTGAGCTCACTGGGGACAGGAGTCGTGTTTCAGTCTATCAGTCGGTCAGTCAGTAAACAAATGATGGTTGGGCACCTACTATGTCACAAGCACTGTGTCAGGCACAGCAGATACATCCATGAATGAAACAGACAGGATTACTCCCCCGTAGGAGCTTACGATCTGGGTAGGACTCTAACAGATAAAGAGGGCATTACAATGAATTTGATAAGTAAGAGTCCTGTAGAAGAAGAGGGTGGGGATACGTGTTCCAGATGGAGGGAAAGGCATATGTAAATGGTGGTGGCCAGATAGAACCTGGCACATTGAAGGAAGAGAAAGAAGCTCAGTACTGCTGTTGAATAATACTGGCAAGAGACGGGGACAGAGGGGAGAGCAGGGGCCACGTTACCCTGTGCCTTTTGAGCCCTTTAGGAAGATTAAACTTTATCCTAAGAGCAAAGAAGAACATCTGAAGAGTTTTAAGCAGGGAAGTGGCATCTCAGATTAGCCCTTTGAAAGATGACTCTGGCTGCAATTTGAGGAATAGATAGGCAGGACTTGTTATGGAGGCAGGGCCAGCAGTGAGGAAGGATTTTGGTGAAATAATTTGGTGAAATAAGATGGTAGCAGCAGGAATAGACAAGTGGGTTGTTGACAGCGGTGTCTCACAGGTGGAATGGACAGAGCTTGTGGCTTACTGTGTATGGCTACAGATGGAGGGTAGAGATGGTAATGGAGGGGAAGACTCAGTGGAGCCTTCTAGGCTTTTTTCTTGGACAATGTTTAATGGAGGTGTATTAACCTCCTAGGGCTGCCTTTGCAAAGTACCACAAACTGGGTGGCTTAGAACAACAGACAATTATTGTCTCAGGGTTCCGGAGGTCAGAAGTCTACCATCAAAGGGTTGGCAGTGCCATGTACCTTCTGAAGGCTCTAGGGGTGGATCTGCTCCAGGCCTCTCTTGTAGCTTCTGGTAGCCTCAAGTGTTCCTTGGCTTTGTAGATGGCTGTCTGCTCCCTGTGTCTCTTCACGTGGCTTTCTTACAGTACTCATGTCTCTGTCCAAATTTCCCCTTTTCCTAAGAACACCAGTCATATTGGAGTAGGCCCACTCTACTCCTATATGACCTTATCTTGATTAATTATACCTGTAGCAACTCTATTTCCTAACAAGGTCCCATTATGTATAGGGGATGTATAGGTATTATGTATTATTATTACGTATAGGTATAGGGGATGAGGACTTCTTTAAATGAATTTGCGGGGAGGGGAATTCAACCCATGTTGCAGGGCGTGGGGGTAGCATCATTCACTAAGACAAAGAATGCGTGATAAAACAGGTTTGGTGATAGAAAGATGAAGCCTTGAGCTTGGGGGTTGTTGCATTCAGTGGCCCTGTGGGAAACCAATGAAGAGATGTCTAGAAAACTCTTTGATACATTGGTTTGGTACTTAGAAGAGAGGTATGGCCTGGGCTGGGAATATACATCTGAGAGTCTTCAGCATATGGGGTAGATAAGATGGTGAATCTCTGGGGAGGGTCAGACCACCTGGGGAAAATGAACAATTCATCTTTGAAACCCCAGCACTTAGCTCAGCCCCTGCCATTGCTCTAAATGTTGAATGAATAAGTGCCTGATGAAATGAAAATGTTTCTTAAGCTCGCCATTAGTTTGAGACAAGAAGGCTTTGCGTGGGTGACGGCACGCCCCCCTCTGGCTCTGTGACACGGAGGGAGTATACTTTGTAGGAATGAGGAACAAGTGTCCTTAGGTTTTACCTTATAGTCTCCTTGGCTCTAATTTAGTAAATTTGTCAAAAGCTTCCCACCCTACATCTCCCAGGGAAAGCCATGAGGTCAAGGGTGAGGGATCCTAGGGTTGTGCCCATCTCTTGACTTGTAGGAACACGAACCAGAGGAAAGGTACACGAGTCTTGTTGCAGTCTGCAGCAACATCTCCGTTTACCTGAAAGTCTTCACCTTTGCCATCAGCCCAGCTTTTCAATAAACTAAATTGTACTGAAGTTTCTAAATAAAGACTTTCCTACACCATCTCCTTTCCCTCCAAATCCCAAGACTGATGGTAATTTGATCTTGGGGGAATCTGGGGCAGAGTCACTCTGGCCTGGCCACGCTGGAGTGGGAACTGCAGGAGGCGGGAGCTGTGGGTGGTGTAATTGTCTGCTGGGCGCTTGATCCAGCCTTCTTTGTGCCTGTTGCCTGGTGACATCCAGAGGCCCCTATCTCAGAACCACACTCGGGCTTGCTATTGGTTCAGTGGTGGCATTTGTTGACAATAGATACTTCCCTGGCCCTGGACTCTGAAAGAGACCTCTGGAGCTTGAGTTTCAGGCTACACTGCTTGTCCAAGCGCAGTTCCTTAACTCTTTATGTACCCTGCCAGAAAGGCCCAGCTGCAGCTGCCAGGGCACCGTGAGTGTGTCCAGCCCAACTCTATAGCACTGTTCTCTGCCTCAGAGTGTGCAGCTGGGCTGGGGGATTTTCTTTTCTTTTAATCTTATTTTCTTTTATTTCTTTAGACAGCAGGTTCTTATTAGTTATCTATTTTATACATATTAGTGTATATATGTCAGTCCCAATCTCCCAGTTCATCCCCCCCACCCCCCGCCCCCTGCTTTCCTGGGCTGGGGGATTTTCTTTTCTGCTCTGCTTCTGTGGCAGAACAGGGTTTTCTTCCCTTCTCACCTCTTCCTGGGTTTTCCTTGCAAGACAGTTTAAACAAACAGACTTTGTTGGCTTAACAAGTCATCTGAGCTGAGCTAGGAAAGGCAGTCAATATTAACAGAAAGGCTTGTTTTGTCAATGTTCTTTTCTGAACAATCTGAAAGATCTGAACCTCTTCCTGCGGTGCCTAGGAGTCTGTGGATGAGATCTACACCTTCCTGGGATGGAGCTGGGGCCACGCGGGAGAAGAGAGGTTAGAAGGAGACTGAGGTGACTACAGGGGAGGTGAAAAGAGAGGGAAGCCAGTCAGAGAAGGGGTTCTGGATGCCTCCAAGGTGGACCCTATTGGATCAGTGACTGAATGAAGGGACCAAAGGGATGGTATCATTTATGGAGGTCAGTCCTCCACTTGGGTGAGCACCTGGCATCCGGGCTTTTCAGGCAGCTCCCTAGGCCCTTCCCACCCACCTCCTCCTCACCTTCTGCCTTGGGCACCCTTTAGAGAATGGGTCAGCTGAGGGTCAGGCTGGGGACAAGCTGAGTCAGGGCAGCTGCAGTGAGGACTAGAGTTTGCCCAGTTAAGGGAAAGAGAGTTCTGGCTGGTTCCTCAAAGGTTCCAGCCCTGATCTTCTAAACCCAGTACCACTTGGAGGAATGTTCAGGCCCAGCATCCTGGCAAAGCCCCTACCCCCAATCTCCACCCCCTTGTGCCTCTCTCTCCTTCCACGTGCAACAAAACCACTCACATTTAGGCAGGGAAAGCAGAGGATCTTGCAAAGACCAAGCAAGGCTGTGTGTCAGACATGAGAAAATGACGGGAAACGGGAGGAAGGGGAATGGTCTTCCCTTGCAGCCAAATGCCCAAGCCTGACCTACACTCCGAGAGGAGGCCCTAAGAACATTGCAGGAAGGAGAGGAAGAACTAGGGGTTCTAAGCGGTGTCCTCAGGATTAACTGACCTCCATCTACAGCAGCCAGCACTCCAGAGGAAGTAGGGTTTGGAGCTGGAGCAGAAGTGCCAGGATCCCGTGGCCAGGAGACATGTGTAGCAAACCCCAGTGATCCATGGGTCCTAGGGATTTCTGTTGGGCCTGCTGGAGCCCAGATGTCTGGTTGTCCCTGTCTGAAGGGCACCACTGGGTTGGATGCAGTGAAAGGACCCATCACTCCCCACCCCTGTCCAGCAGGGCTGGGGATCATATTATGCAGCTTCTTTTCTTTTCCTAGTTCATCTTTCTGCCAGCACTAACTGCTCATCAGGGTTTCTGATGTGACTCTCCCTTTTGTTTGCATCTGAGATCCAAGGAAAAGGTGGGCTTTGTTCCTAATGCAGGTGTAATGTGCCAGCTGAGAACGCAGTAGCCCTTTGCCGCCACCAGTTTCCACAACCATTTGGACTAAGAACCAGCAGGAAATAGCCCCTGAAATGGGTACAAAAGTTTTGCTGTAACAAAGTACCACAAACAGGAAGTACCACAACAGAAACGTATTGTCTCCTGGTTCTGGAGGCTCGAAGTCTGAGATTGAGGTGTCAGCAGAGTTGGTCCTTCTAGGAGAGAATCTGCTCCACGCCTGCCTCCTAGCTCCTGGTGGTTTGCTGTCAATCTGCAGTGTTCCATGAGAAATCTCACTCCTATCTCTGCCTTGATCATCCCATGATATTCTCCTGTGCACGTGCCTGAGTCCAGGCTTCTCCTTTTTATAGGGAACCCAGTCATATTGCATTAGAAGCCTACTCTAGTATGACCTCATCTTAAGTAATTACATCTGCAATGATCCTATTTCCGAATAAGGTCACATTCTAAGTCACTGGGGTTAGGACTTCAACATATGAACTTTGGGGGAGAGAGAGAGTTTTTGAGCATTTGGTAAAATAATCAGTCATCTCTAGAAATCAATGTAAGTCCACTAAGAACAAGCCATGTCAGTCTAACCACTTCCTACTGTCACAGGGTTAAACACAAGTAAACAGATTTACCTGCAGGGATGGGCAGGGGCCAGAGCCCAAGCGCCCTTTTTGCCACACAAAAGGAGACGACATTTGCCTATATAACGTAACTGACCTCTCATTTGTTCCAAGGTCTCTAAAACTCAGAAGTAAAACAGTTCAGCGAAAAAGTTATCCCCCAACTGGCTTCAACATTTGGCCTGGTGGGCAACAAGCTATCATAGTTACTAGGATAGCAGTCATATTATAAACCCAGGGAGGAAGTTCTCAGAATCATTTATAATGAAATCTCTAAAGCCTGGAAAACAATCTCCTATCACTTCCTTTGTCATCATACGACTTCCTTTTAATTTCCAAGCCTCGTTAGTGCCTCTTCCCACAGAGTCTGTGAACGAAAGCAAATGCCTGCTTTCGCCAGGAATAACAGTGCAAAGGAGTGTGGGTGTCAGGGCCCTAACGCCCAAGCTTGGGCCTCCATTTCCCGCCATTGTTCCCTCAGTCATGTTCCCATACACTGGTTTGGGCTGTCCTGGAGGGAGTTTTTCCAGATAAAAAATGGCCTGGTTGGCTGCCAGTGATTCAGGCAGGTTCACAGCCCCACACCTGTTTTATCTCTCATGCTTATCACTCATCATCAGCTTCCAGGACACAGACAATAGGGGCAAAGAGGCATGTTGGCTGGGCCAGGTCTTAGGTGGCCCCAAGGGTTTTAGAGGTCTCCAAATAACCAGACGCCGGCAGTCTCACCAGGTCCCTCTAGGTTCTAGGCGAGGGGTCCTTTCCCAGTTAAAGCAGCAGGGATTCAGTGAGTTCACTTGGTGTTCAAGCTATATAATGCCCATTTCCCTGGGGCCCATAATGGCAGAAACGGAGCTCTCCATGTGTGTTGATTTGTCCCCTCTTCTGATCCTGCTGTCTCAGGAAGCCCCAGAGGTGACTGAGCATTTAAGTATCCAGGGAGGAAGGGGTGCCAAAGGGCCTTTTAGATAGTTGTGGTTTTGGTTTTGTTTGTTTTCCCCCAAACTGTGTTAAACTTAAAAATAACCCCAATGGTGAAATTAGTGAAATCTGAATAAACTCTGGATTGTACTAATGTCGATTCCTTGGTTTTGATATTACACTACAGTTAGGCAAGGGTGCAATTTTTTGCAACTTTCTGTGAACCTGTAATTATTTGAAAGTAAAAAAGTTCTTTCAAAAGTAATCTTGATGGGTCCCCAAAGCCTAGTCAATGTACCTTGCCTTTGAAAAAGGTGCAGAGTCTAATAGCTGAGAGCACAGGATTTAGGCCAGACAGATCTCAGTGCCAATGCAGGCTTTACGCCTACAAGCTGTGTGACTTTGGGCAAGTTACTTAATCCTTCTGAGCATGGTTTCCTTATCTAGGAGAGAAATCTTAGTGCTTCCCTGATGGATTGAGTGTGAGGACTAAATGAGGTAACTCATGGAAAGCACCTAACAGGATAGATGATAAAGCACAAAATGTCCCTTTAAAACCATAATCTATTGAATAGAGGAGCCATGCATGTGTTTTCAATAGTGGGTCACAAGCTCAGACAGTCCTGTGTAGCTGAATTTTTTCAGTGGCCCCCATGGTGAGTAGAGACGATCCACACATGGATGTGATTCAAACATGAGTCAAGTGCCTATGGAAGAACTGTTTGAATTTTGTCCCAATTTTTTTCCCTATAAATTGTCCAAAGTCCCAAGTTTCCTAATGTGGAATTAGATTAAACAATTAACATCACAGAATAAGCAATATTCCGTTTCCACTGCAAAGAGGAATTGGCTGAAGCCTACCAGCCAGCCAGGTGCCTGGAGCTCAGGTGGGGTGGGAAGCCTCGGGGGCTGAAAGGTGTTAGGCCCTCTTGCCCCCAACTCCTGAGTGAGAGCTAATTAAGGAGAAGCAAATTTTTGTGAACTAACCCAGGCACCTGCACTCCAGAAAAAGAAGGACCCCTTTGTGCCGGGGAAGCATCTTAGCTACCATGAGCACCTCCTGGAGATATAAGAATGGGTCCCGAAGGCAGCTCTTGACATGCCCTTTCTAGTCCTTCTCCCCTTCCCAAGCCCTATATTCCAGACATCCTGGTTACTCATCATTTCTCAGACACCACCTAGTTTCTCCAAACAGGTTGTCCATCCACCTGGAGAGCTCCTCTTCCACCCACTCCTATAGTCTCACGCACCTCAGCTGATTCCATTCCACCCATTTTTCAAAGCTTCCATCAAATGTTTTATCATTGTCACTCACAGGTCATCTCTCCTCCTTTGAACTCTCCTAGGTCCTGGTTTTTCTCTTTCTCACAGCCTTTACCACAATCATTCAACAAATATCTACTGTGTTCTGTGCACCAAGCTCTGAGGTCGGCCCTAGAGGTGCTGCAGGAGGGTAATAGAATGTGGGAGCTGTGCGTTGGGATAGGGGTGGAGAGAGGGCCGTTAAAGAGTCACAGTGAATCCGAAACTAAAGAATTTTGCTGGGGGCTTCCCTGGTGTCTCAGCGGTTAAGAATCCGCTTGCCAATTCAGGGAACACAGGTTCGAACCCTGGTCCGGGAAGATCCCACATGCTGCAGAGCAACTAAGCCTGTGTGTCACAGCTACTGAGCCTGCGCTCTAGAGCCCGTGAGCCACAACTACTGAGCCCATGTGCTGCAACTATTGAAGCCCATGCGCCTAGAGCCCATGCACCGCAACAAGAGAAGCCACTGCAATAAGCCCGTGCACCACAAGGAAGAGTAGCCCCTGCTTGCCACAACTAGAGAAAGCCCACTCATAGCAACAAAGACCCAACGCAGCCAAAAATAAATAAATAAATAAATAAATAAATTTATTTTTTAAAAAAATATGAGTAAGACATAGTCCCTGCCTTCAGGGATCTCATGGGTTAGTAAGGGGAACAGACCAGAAAAGACACCAACATCTGTGACACCTACGTCAATAACAATGAGTGCTCTCCGGGTACTACGTATGTGCCTAGAGATATCCATTCACTATTTCGCATGATACTGAGGTCAATACAGTGAAGCAGGTAATAATATTCTCATGTTACGGATAAAGGAGATGAGACTAAGATTTTAAGTTATTTGTCCAAGATCACAACTGGCTAATGGCAGGGTGGAGATGTGAATTCAGCCTTGCCTGGCTCCAACTCCATGCTCTGGGCGTTACCCTCATGGCCTGTGGGCAACGTGTCTCAATGCTTCTTCCCTGCCTTGCCCCCCGCTGCAGAAACTCCTGGCCTGCCTGCTGCAGGACATGGTTTCTGGGACATAATCTACCCACCTCTAACAGTGAGAGCAGAGGCCTTGGTTTGTCACAAGAACTGATGTGCTTTAGTATTTTCAGAGCCCCTGCCCTCAGTGAGCCTGCAGTCTAGGAGAAGAGATACCACGCGTATGCATAAATATTCAGGTTATATGACTGACAAATTGATGGCCTGTTCCCTATCTGTTAGACTGTGCTAGCCATCATCTCCCCTGATAGCACCTTCTCTATCTCCATTATAGGTTCCCTGCATTGCACTGTACTTATTTTCTACATGATCAGTTGTGAGGCCTTCCAGAGCCGTGAGTGTGGTGTAACTTCACATCGTGTACATTGCTCGTATTTAGCCTCCTCATTCCTGGGGCAGGTCACCGTCCTCCTATCTCTTGCCTTGGGTTCTTGCCACAACTTCCTTACAGCTCCTGGTTTCAAGTCTCTCCCTGGTTTGAACCATTCTTCACACTGTAGTCACAGTGATCTGGGACCACAGATTTTGAGTCTATCCCTCGCTTAAGACCCTCAACGGCATACCACGACCATCAGGGTGAATCAGAGCATCTAAGCCTGGTGTTCCAGGACCTCCCGCTATATCTTGTACATTCTATGCTTTAGCGACGTTCTCTGCTCCAGCAAGAAGGGGCTGCTTGCAGAGTCTCCTACACACCTGGCTGCTCTTCGGCTCTGGGTCCTGTTCTTTTGTCTGTGTTGAAAGTGTACTCTCTCCCCACCTTCACCTGGCCGACTTCTACTCATTCACCAAGACTTAACTTGGACAGAGATCACACAGGAAGTCTCCTCGAACCTGCACTCACGTTGTATGATAATCCTCTCCTTATGTGTCGGTTTTCACTGCTAGACTGAATTTCATGGGGACAACAAAGGTGTCTTCCTCATCTCCGAATCTCTAGCACCCACCGGAAAATAATAATCACTCAGTAAATACTTGTTTAAGTAAATGAATAAGTGAATGATTCATTACAGAGTACTAGGAGGTATTAAGTGCCAAATGAGTAGTACAGACAATAAGAGTAACAGAAAGGAGGAAGCGGTCACTTCCAGTTGGGAGAGCCCCAGAGGGCTTCACGGATAAAAAGAATTTTATGCTGGGCCTTGCAGGATGAGATAACACATGTGAAAGTGCTGGCCCAACGCCCACCTGCCGTTGGCGTTGAATCAGGGTGAAACGAATCTGATTTGGCTATAGGTGGAAAGAAACGGGGAGGACATTCCATGGGGGCAGGAGGTGGGAGCAAAGGTTTGAAGGTGGAAAAACACACGGCAAGTTCAGGGAACAATCAAAAGGCCAGTTTGACTGGAGGAAAGGATTTGCATCCGGGAGGACAAGTAGGTTGGAAGTGTGGGTGAGGCAAGCCGTGGACGATGCAGAGATATCTCATACTATTGCCCAAAGTGGTCAGTATACAAGGGCCCCAATGCCGCCTGCACCTGTCTTTTCCATCAAGGAGGTGTAAATTTGAACTTGATTAAGGGGGTCTTTGAACAATGTAAGCAAAATACTCAGGATTGTGAGATAGAGGCAGAGTGGATAAGGTGCAGGATTAGGTAATTATTTGGTGTTTCTGTAGTGTGAACAGGAGAGTAAAAAGAGCTCTGACCAGTTTTCATTTTCCCTTGCCTTTCTAGTTTTGCCTGAATCAGAGAGCAGCTGAGTTGACCTAGAAAAAAAAAGTTGCTGTAAGCAGGAAATGCAGTACGGAGGGGAATGGGAAATCCCAAAATCGTGCCAGGAGAGAAAGCAGTCAGTGCTGGTCAGGTGGGAAGAGTGAGGCCTGCTTGCCCCACTTCGGTCCTGGCCCGCTCTCGGAAGCAGCCTACCTGAAAGGTGCTGGACAGCACAGGATAATGACAGATGGGCCTGTGTCATGACATGTTTGGAGCCAGCACCGATATTACACCATGTTTGGAGAAGGAAAGCAGGAAATGTAGAGGGGAGCACACAGGAGAGCTCTACCCTCTCACCAACCCCACGTGCATGTAGCGGGGAGCACACAGGAGAGCTCTGTCCCCTCAACAACTCCACCTGCATCTTGTGTGTGACCTAAAGGAGACGGCACACTGCCGTGAAAGAGAGAGGGGGAAGGGGGTTCTGAGGCAGGAGCTTCCTAGCCCACACCTCTGCCATTTACCGGCTCTGTGGGCTTCACTGGCCATTGAAACTCTCTAAGACGTGGTGTTCTTTCTTTTCTGCTTTTCTAATGAGGGAGGGCGGTTAAGGGTGCCTTCCAGATCTCAAGTTCTATGAGACTCCCACAATTTCCTCTAAGAAACAGAACCAATAGGAATGTGTATATACAGAAGCAGACATATTACAGGGAATTTGTGGTTATCGAGCCTGGTCAGTCCAATATTGGCAGGGTGTGTCAGCAGCCTGGAGATCCAGGGGAGCTGATGTTGCAATTTGTTTGAAGGCTGTCTGCTGTAGACCCAGGAAGAACTGAGGTTACTCTTGAAGTGCAAAGGTAGGTGCCTGGAGAATTCTCTGCCACATGGGGGAGGCCAGTCCTTTTAGTCTAATCAGTCCTTCAACTGATTGAATGAGGCTCACCCACATTAGGGAGGGCAACCTGTCTTAATAAAGGTCCACTGAATCCCAAAACACTCTCACAGCAAGACCCAGAATAATATTTGACCAAATATCTGGGTACCCATGAAACAGGAGGGAAGGGGGCAGGGCACAACCTTTGAAAGAATGACACAGCCCAAGGACATGACATAAACTGATTAGAACCAAATGGGTCCAAGATGGCAGACTAGTCAACTTCCACTAGACCTTGAGCCTCAGTATATGCTCACTGTAACACCCACAGGTGCCATGACACACCCACAGGTGCCATGACAGTTCCAAGACTGACAGTAAGGATCAAAAAGTGGGTGGTGGCCCAATTCCTGGAAATCCCCGCCCCTTCCTGAAATAGCTGGAATACTCCTCCCACTCATTAGCCTATGAAATTACCCACCTCTATAAAAACTGACAACCCCATACCCTGGTGCCTTTCTCACCTTCTGAGATGGCCCACACTCTGTCTGTGGAGTGTGTTTCTCTCTAAATAAATCCACTTCTTACCTATCACTTTGTCTCTCACTGAATTCTTTCTGTGATGAGACATCAAGAACCTGAGCTTCATTAAGTCCTGAAACCAGGTGTGTGATCTCAGTTGGAAGACTGTGGGTTTTGGCTGGGTTGGAGTCCTGGCCATGTGGGTTTGAGTCCCAATCTGAAGTACATGGTGTCACCCATGGCCCAGCCAAGTTGACACATAAAATTAGCCATTACACGTAGTTATCCAGCCTAAGATTACAGATCTCACTCATCTTTTGCTCCAGCTACAAAAGAATATTCCCCATACCTGCCCTGTATTTTCCAACTTCTATTCCTTTGCTCATGCAGTGCCTTCCACCTCTAATACCCTTCCCTTTCCCTCAGTTCCATTTATTGAAATCCTATATTTCCTTCACAAGTAGCTTTATACCACCTACTCCTGAAAGCGCTGTCACGTTCTAGCAGAAAATCTAAGATAATTTCCACAACCTCTGTATCCTTGGGTTTCCTCTTCTGTAAACTAGGGATAATGATTCCTAACACAGTAAAGATTGCATGAGCTAATACACATAAGGCAGTCAGAACAGTGCCTATCACGAGCATTGATGGTTTTTTATTATTATTCTCTACCCGTTCCCCCATTCCCTACTAGGAACGTGTGAATAATAATAATAATGGTGAATGAAAATTTAGCAGTTATCTTCAAGGTAAAGTGCTTTGAAAACAGACATCTACACGTAAAATTTACTTCTGTTCTCCCCTTTCATTTGTATCTCAGTGGTCTTGAACATCCAATGGTTATAAGATTTACTGTCCAGGGCTGTAAACACAAAACAACGTCTGCTCTCACAAGCATTAAAGGATGTTGAAGGATAATTGTGACTATATGTGATTTTTGTCTCATGCACTGATTCCACGTAGAATCTAAACAGTGACTCTACTTTGTGTGTTTGGTTTTAACCACTAAATCCTTTCTCCTGGGGTTTACTGAGGAAGCCCTGGGGGGAGAGTGGTCAGCAAAATGTTTGCCCTAGGCATGGCTGAGATGCTCTTAGTTTTCTCACTCTGCCTTTACTTTCACTGGTTGGTCATAGTGCCAATGCCTAGGGGTTTAGAGCTCTCAGAATCGCTCTGATTCCAACCCTTCAAGGGCTGTCTTCTGGCTGAATTACTAGCTGTTTAGCAACTGTATTTCAACAGCTTGTAAGCCTTTCACTATTGTGGGGAAATGTAAACGAGGGACTCTGAGCCCACAAGGGGCAAATGCTTAGTCAAGTGGGTGTCACCCAGGCATGAAGACTACAGAGATGCAAATGACCAACCTGAGACAAAGAGCACCTATTTGTGCCTGGATGTCACCTTCAGGCAGAGAGACTTCAATGGGGAAAATGGCCCAGAGGACCCTTGGTACAGAGTCAAAAGGAGAAGAGAGGAGGTGAGCACTGTCCTTGGAAATGATAGTGGAGATTATAAGCCCCCAACATGCTCTTGTTTACTACATTTGGGGAGCTGTGAGGAAGCCTAGACCAGTGGAGAATAAAAACTTTGTAAGAGTTCAATATCTGTGTTATTTTCCCATATTTGCATCTTGTTTTCTCTCTGGCTGTGCTGCTGGGAACAGCGGTTAGATGCGTGGACTCGGCTTTAAGGAGAGCCAAGAGAGGTAGCTGGAGCGGCTGCTTCCCTCCTCATCAGGCTTGAATGGGGAAGAAAAGGGCCTTAAGAACCCTGGGACCTGCGAGAAGACGCTACTTCCAAGCAGTATGAAGTTCTGGGTGAGTTGCTTCAACAACCATTGCAATATTCGACTTAAAATGCCTATCCCCTTGATTCCTATATCCCATATTAAACTTGTTTTTGTATACAAGTGTATGATGTCCCCCTTAGACTCTAAGCTCATGGAGGGTGCGAGACATCCTTAGTTATGCTGTCACTGCCAGGCTCTGTCTATCACAGGGTGTTGCCTGCAGAAGGCACAGTCTTTAGCTATTGCTATATAACAAACCACCCCAAAACTTAGCAGCTTGGAACAAGAGTGATGTATTATTTCTCATGGTTCTGCCATTTGGGCTGTGTTTGGTGGAGCAGTTCATGCTACATGGCATTGGCAGGGTCACTAGTTAGGCTGCAATCTGCTGTGCTGGAAGGTCCTAGAAGGCCTTGCTCACATGTCTGGCTCTCAGGTGCTCCTCCACCTGGCCTCTATCTGTCCATTCAGTAGTATAACCACAGCTTCTTTATACCATGGTGGTGGCTTCCAAGAATAAAAGTGGAAATGGAAGCTGCCAGGCCTCTTAACGGCTACACTCAAAACAGATATAATGTCACTTCCACCATGCTCTGTTGGTCAAAGCAAGTTATAAGGCCAGCCCAGATTCAAGGGAGGGGAATTAAGCTCTGCTTCTTGATGTGGGAGGGACATGCTTATCTAGGGAGGGGAAAACTGTGGTGGCTATCTCTGGAGATTCCCACAGGCACTTGGTCAGTATTTGTTGAATTTGCTTTCCAATGTGAGGACTGGTGAGTGTGACATCATGAAGGGAAGCTTATATTTTTCTCCTTTTCATGCATCACTATTTTTTGTCTCATAAGCCAACAGGTTAGACCAGTGCTATCCAAAAGAAATATAATGTGACTCACAAATGTAAGTCACATATGCAATTTTTAATTTTCTAATAACTCCATTTAAAAAGTAATGGGTGAATTTAATATTATATTTTATTTAATCTAATATATCTAAAATATATCATTTCAGCATGTTCTCAATCAAAAATGAATAATGAAATAGTCTACATTCTTTAAAAAATTTTTTTACTAAATTTCAAAATTTGATGTGGATTTTACACTTACAGCACATCTCAGTTTGGACGAGTGCCTAAGAGCCACATACGGTGGCTACACTATTGGACAGCTCAGAGCAAAACAATTTATTAATTTTCCTTATATCTAAAATAAGAGTGATAGGGACTTCCCTCATGGTTCAGTGGTTGGGAGCCTGTGCTTCCACCGCAAGGGGCACAGGTTCAATCCTTGTTCAGGGAACTAAGATCCTGCATGCCGCACAGTGGGGCTAAATAAATAAATAAAAGTATAAAAAAATTAAATTAAATTAAAAAATAATAAGGGTGATAAAACAGAACAGGCAAGCAGTATAATGCATTTTTTTCAGTGCTATTGTGAGTGTAAAATGAGAAAGAATACATTACACACTCAGCAAGTATCTTGCATGCAATAAGAGCTCATTAAATGTTTGTCTGAGAATTTTGGGCTGTTATAAAAAATGTGCCATAGACTGGGTGGCTTATAAACAAAGCTGGGAAGTCCGAGATCTGCACTGGCAGATTCAGTGTCTGGTGAGGGCCTACTTTCTGGTCCACAGATGGCTGTCTTTTGCTGTGTCCTCACATGGTGGAAGGAGGTGAGGCTGCTCTCTGGGGTCTCTTCCATGTGGGAATTAATCCCATTCATGAGACCCCCAACCCCCAACCCCATGACCTAGTCACCTCCCAAAGTCCCCACCTCCTAATACCATTACATTGGAGATTAGGTTTCAACACATGAATTTTAGGGGACATAAACATTCGGTCTAACTTTGGTCCCTCTTCATTGTTTATGGGTATTTCATTGCGGGACTGGAGACCCTCTCAAGCTTGCTCAAGTAAGGCTACATGTTCCTTGAGCTGGAGAGCATTTATTATTTGCTTTTATCTGGTGCTCTTAACCAGGTTTCTTGTTTTTCTCATTTCTCAACTTTTCTTGAAATTTCTTTTCTCTCTGCATATCTGCTGTGTTTTCTTCTCCCCACTGACCAGCTTCTTTTGTCTACTCATAGTTCATCATAGCTTCCCCAGCCTTTCTTGCTATGACATGATCTTTTGATAAACTGTCACCGACTAATAACTGGTTTGGGTTTTCCATGTTTCCCAACAAATTCCCAAGAGGTAATCTGATTGGCCTGGTTCATCTTTTCATGCCAGTTCATGTCTTACCTTACCTGAGAAATGCCTGCCTTGGGTTCAGGTGCCCATCCTTGGCCTATTCAGCTGTGGGGAGGGATGCACCTTCTTATAGTACTCAATGTGGCCACCGGGAAATCAGGGGCTGTGAGTGGGGAAGTTTCCCTTAGAGGAGATGTGGGCAGACAGGCACTGAATGATATCACAATACACTGTTTCTCTCTCTGTCACTGGGATTTTCCAGTTGAGCGCATCAGTCTGACCCCGACAGAAGGAAAGTTTCTTCCCTTTACTTGCTACTTCCCTTTCCTCTGGGATAGACTCTCTTAACAACAATGCATATAATTGGAGACTGCAGGAACCCTGCTTGCCGAGGAAGTCTGGTTAGGCGCGAGGCAGTGCTCAACCGGTGGGAGGGGATGCAGATAGTCTTCCTTCTGTAGTTCTTGACAAACCCATTCTTGGCTCAGTACTCACCACAACAGGTTGATCTAAGTGCTTACTTTGCCAGCATCGCCAGAAATCAGTGTTTTTCTAAGTGGAATTTGTTGTGTCACCCTGTTGCACTAGAATCAGCTGGGAATGCTCACGAAAAATGCAAATTCCTAGTCCCAACTGCAGACCTATGAGTGAGAAGCCCAGGGAGTGCGGTCAAGAATCCGCATGTTTACAAGCTCCGTAGATAAGTCTAATGCACAGTGAGTCTGAGAAGCATTGCACTAAGCTACCCTATGAACCTCGTCTATTTCAGACTATTCTGTTCCATTAGATTTCATGAAAATCCCTTAGAACACCTGATATGCAGAACCTACATTTCTTTTCTAGAACTTTCCAGGTAGTCTAAGGTCCATCCAAGTATCCTCAAAGGCAGATATAAATAAGCATGCAGGTCCTGGCCACCATCCACTCTGACCCGAAACCCTGGATTCAAACAGGGAGCACCCAAACTTTGCCTCTGACTTGACATTTCCCATGGGATGGCAAAGGGATTTCCCTGGTAGCTCTTGTGTGATAAATAAGCACAAATCTCAAGACACCACCCTGGACAGAGGCCCTCTTGGCTGGCAGCCGGAGTCACAGCTCAGTGGGATAAGCCCAAAGAAGCCCCAGGTGGGTGGAAATCAGTGCATGTGGGGCAGCCTCTCTGCAGAATCACAATGGAGCCACGGTTTGCACTAGAGTCAGACAATGACTCCGATTCAAGGGACCAGGTGCCAAGGCCGAAGGGTGCTCTGGGTAAAAGGGAGGACCTGGGCCCCTTTCCTGGCTCAGTCTCTGCCTGGAAATGATTCCACTTTGTTTTTAATCCTATTTGTCTTTCTTTCATATTTCTAGGAGCGCCAATAAATGGCCATCCATTTCTTCCAGGGTAATCACATCTTTTTCGCATTTGACCCCCCAAAATTTAGACACTTACTACCTCAGCCTGTCTATGCTGTATATGAGCAAGAGGTATGCATTCTCCAGATTCTGGAGAAAATGAAGTAATCGCCTTAACAATGAGTCAGGAATGACATTCGGCCTCTCTCAGCAGTCAACAGCAAGTTCTTTCGCAATGCCTCACTGCCTGCCACGTATCACAGATTTCCAGCTCCAGTCACTCCAGATATTTTCATTTGTACTCCAGGACAGAAACCACCATTTGACTTGTGAGCATTTAGTGGATTATGTGCTTCATAATCCATTTCCTTTCCCCTAAGCATCTATTTGTAACACTAAGAGGTCTTCAAAGTAGGCGAAATGTACGAATATGGTTCCTATTTGGTGCCTGCTTATTCACTGAACAGAAAACTTACTATCCTCTTCCTTTCCAGCCTGGAACTGGATGCATTATACTTGTCTCCAGCCTTTTCCTGAATGGGCTCATCTCTCACTCTAAAGAGATGATCAAAGAGACAAAAATTAACACAGACCTGTGAAAATCTATTATTTTATACAAGAGAAGGAGAAAAATGGCCCAATATTCTGGAATCAAATGTAGATTTCTCGCCCTCTGATGTAGATTTTTTTGTATGATATCAAAATACTCTTAGAAACTCTTCGCCTTGTGTTTTTAGTAGCTACTACTGAAATTCTCCTACTAAACAGGAACAGGACGTACTGAAAATACAATCAGCCAAACAAGAAGAGACTTTGTGGAATTTAAAGTGCAGTACCATTCGGCATCTATGTTGGGCATAGAAAAATAATAAATATGACACTGTAGAAAACTATATTAATGAAAGGATAAACTGAAGAAACTATACTAGAGAACAGAAAAAATATATATGTAAATGAGAGATAAAGAATAGCTAGTATAGAAAACAGGTCCCAGGATCTATCTTATTAATTCTACTGAGAAAGGAAAGCTGAAGCAATAATAAGCGAAAATATTCTTGACTTTACAAACAAAATCAACCTAACTGAGTGTATATTCAGTGCGTTTTATCCAAAATATTAACAGGTACAAAAATATTGGCAATTAAAAAAATTTAAAACAGAAGGAATTATCTTAAAAAACGGAAGAGGCTATTGACAGAAGAAAACAAAAGAATGACCCTCCTAGGTCTTCCCATCACAATGAATGCCAAAAGGTCATGAAGAAATGTCTACAGAGATATGTAGAGAGAAGGTTATTATCTACAAATTCAGAAAAAATTGTTATCTGTGACAACAATAGAAAGATGTTCTCAGAAATGCAAGAACTATGAAAATGTACATTTCATCACTCCTCCTGAAGGTTCCTGAGAATGTCCACCAGAAAATCATGAGGGGAGTCCAAAGTAAGATCTTAGGACAAGAAGGAGGAAAGAACTGGAAATAAGTACTGAAACCAGTTACACGTGCATACACACACACAAGTACCCTGGGTTTTTTATTTGTGGCCACACCACACGACTTGTGGGATCTGTTCCCTGACCAGGGACTGAGTCCAGACCAAGGCAGGGAAAGCCTGGAATCTTAATCACTAGGCCACCATGGAACTCCCAGAGGAAAGGATGATTGTAGTTTTGTTTTGTTTTGTTTTTCCACACACACAATTATTATCAATGTGCTTATGGGAGCTTGAATATAAAAAGTAAACTGAATGGATAATTATATTTTTAATTGTTCAGTTAAGGGACTTCCCTTGTGGTCCAGTGGTTAAGACTATGCACTCCTTGGGGCTTCCCTGGTGGCGCAGTGGTTGAAAGTCCGCCTGCCGATGCAGGGGACATGGGTTCGTGCCCCGGACTGGGAGGATTCCACATGCCACGGAGTGGCTGGGCCCGTGAGCCATGGCCACTGAACCTGTGCGTCCAGAGCCTGTGCTCTGCAACGGGAGGGGCCACAACAGTGAGAGGTCTGCGTACCACAAAAAAAAAAAAAAAAGACTATGCACTCCCAATGCAGGGGGCCCAGGTTCAATCCCTGGTCAGGGAACTAGATCCCACATGCCACAACTAAGAGCCCGCATGCCGCAACTAAAGATCCCACATGCCGCAACTAAAGATCCCACGTGCCGCAACTAAAGATCCCACGTGCCGCAACTAAGACCTGGCGCAGCCAAATAAATAAGTAAATATTAAAACCAATTATTCAGTTAAAATTATTGGAAATGTGGAAAAATAGACGAGAAAGAAAGAACACTTGGTTCCTCATTCCATGTAAAGAGGAGTAAAAAAATTAAATGTTTACTTTTAAATAAAATAATAAATATGCTCTTCTGGTTGTCTGTTATCAACTTGTCGTCATTCTGCATGGCTGCAGAGAAGCCAGGAACTACCTTTCCTAGAATCACCTTCCCTGAATGGTTCTGGGTTAGATTTTGCCCAGGAGAGATGCTCTTGAGAAGTCTGGAAGGAGAGGTCTTTGTGACCACAAAAGTGGGTAGTCCTGTGACTTCACAGGGGCTTCCCAGTGAGTCCCAAGAATCACCTGCTTTAGACCTTCAGGCTCAGATCTTGGTATGGATTCACTGACCTTCCCAGCCCTGCTCTTCCAAAGTTGTGCCAGCCCTAGTTCCTGTTTTAAACTTTTCATTCCTGGAATACCTAGACAGTGGTTTTCCTGACTGAAGCCTAGTGATACATTTGACTTTAAGAATTACTTCATAATTTAGTCACCACTCAAATTTAAAGCAGGAAATCTAATTTCCAAATCATTGCAGAAGATAAAAGCAAACAAAATACTCTCCCTATAGCAAAAAACAGAATAGAAAGTAAACAGAAAACGTAAGGCATAAAGCAAGATGTCAGAAGTAACACCAGGCATAACAGTTATGCCAACAAACATTAACACTTTTAAACCCCTTTAAAAATAGGCAAAGATTCAGCTTGGAGCAAAAACAACAAAGCGATTCAATGACTGCTTACCAAAGATGACTTAAAATTCTACTAAAAGATTGAAAATAAAAGGATGGGGTATGGACATGTCATGTAAACGTAAACAAAAAGAAATCAAAAAGAATTTAATGTAACAAAGATTAAACAGGATAATTAGAATTTTTAAAACGTTTAGACACCTAGTTACATTCTCATTGTAAAAAGTCCAAACAATATAGAATTAAATAGAGGTAAAGGTAAGCACTGCTAACATTTTGCTGCTTATCCTTTTAGTCTTCTATCATTTATTGATTATCTATCATCTATGTTATATTGACTCTAAGATGTATCTATTTTTTAAAGTTCCATTATTTCCTGTACATCCAAGAAAGGAAAACACTATGAGTTAAATTATGACATGCTAGCAACTGTGAGATGCATCCCAATTTTAGATATTAAAAAATATTTGAATCTTAACAATGGATTTATTTCTAATGTATTTTTATAAGAATTGACTTACTTTATATAAGGGTTTTCTTATTTGTCTATCTATCTATAATATTATCTTCTGTCATTTTATTTCTTTTCCTAATGATATGACTTGGTAGATTATTCTATTTCACGTCATAACTATCTACCCCAATAAAAATGCTACATGGTGTTTCATAACTTGCATGTATCATCATTTATTAGTTCTTTTCTTTAAATGTTAAACTTAATATTTAGGTTATTTCCATTATTTTTTGCAATGACAAAATGCTGCAATGATCACTTTACACATTCTTATGGAGCACCTGTGTGCCGTTTTTCTAGAATAGATAACTTGCTCTCTCAAGTATAAGCACCTTTAAAACTCTGGTAGAACTAGCAGATTGTCCTCCACCAAGACCATACCAGTTTATTGTCCCATTAATACTTGCTTCCTCATCAAAATGGATATTGTTATCATTATATACATTTTTGCTGATTTGGTAAGTTGTTTTCATCTCCACTTTCTTGATTACCAGAGAGGTTG
Organism: Tursiops truncatus; assembly: GCF_011762595.2. Classification (NCBI taxonomy): domain Eukaryota; kingdom Metazoa; phylum Chordata; class Mammalia; order Artiodactyla; family Delphinidae; genus Tursiops; species Tursiops truncatus. The sequence goes on along the minus strand of NC_047041.1, from coordinate 66,019,034 downwards.
ATTAACTTATCATGTTTATTGCTCATCACATTTCTTCTGTGAATTGCCTTTTTATATCCTTTGCTCATTTTTCCATTGGAGTGTTTTTTTCTTCTTGATTTGTGGATTTCCTTAGTGTTGAGGATAATAGTTTGTCGACCCATTATGTAAACTGCAAATATTTTCTCCCCCTGTGCTGCTATTTTTACTTTATTATGATGAAATCTGTTATCTGGAATATCAAATAGATATAATCAATTATGTCAATCTTTTCCTTCACAGATTTTAGGGTTTGTATCCTGATTAAAAAACACTTAATTCCAAATCATTTAAAGTCTTCTCCTATATGTTCTCCCAATAAAGAAATGTATTATTTCACTTAAGATGTCCAGAAGTAAGGTGGATTTAGGCTGGTATGGTCAGTGGCCCAATGACATTTTCCTGAACTTGACTTCTTTTCATTCCATTGTCGATACTGGCTTTATTTCAGGCTGCCAACAAGATGGCTAGAGCAGGTGCAGATTTCATATGCAGAATTCACAGCAAATCCAGAGGAACAAAAGGGATTGTGTTTTCCTGTTTCTCTTCCCTTTTCTTTTCCTTTTTTTTTTGGCCGCGTAGCTTGTGGGATCTTAGTTCCCCAAACAGGGATTGAACCTGGGCCCTCAGCAGTGAAAGCATAGAGTCCTAACCACTGGACCGCCAGGGAATTCCCATGTTTCTCTTCCTTGGAAACATGAAAATCTTTTCCCAAAGTTTCAAAATACTTCCCCTCATGTCTTGGCCCAGGGAAACGTGGTGACTGTGAATACCTTAGATTAATCCTTTGGGGTGCACAGCTGGTGGGGGTGGTCAAGCACAATGATCACCACGAACTCTTTGTGAAATTTTTCATGTCTGACTCTTTACCTGAAATTACTTTGCGCGTGGTGCTAGGTAAAGACCACCCCCTTAATGAATATCTAATTATTTGCTTAATGAATATCTAATTATTTTAATACCAGTTATTGACTAAGTCATGGTTTTGTTATTAAAAATGCCACTTTTAACACACGTGCACATATACACACGGGCACACATGTGTGGGTCTCTGGACTTGCTTCTCTTCTGGGTCACTATATGTTTATTTCTACACCAAAGTCATCAACTCCGTTGTGTTTTGCTATGTGGGAAGACAGCCCCACCCACTTCTGATTTTGTGCTTTCCAAAAATTTTTGTTATTTTCAGATGATTTCTTGGACATTACTGAGTCAGCTTGTAAGGGTAAAAGAATAACCCTTCTGTAGTTTTGAATAGGATTACATTAAATACCTATTGTTTAGGAAAAGAATCACCATCTTCACAATACTGAACCTCCCAATCTAGGATTATTTGGGTCATTTTTTATAGCTCTCAGAGAGATTTATTGTTTTCTTCATATTAAGCCATACACATTTGTTACTGGGTATGTTAGTCTGTTCAGGCTGCCATAACAAAATACCACAGACTGGGTGGCTTAACAACAGAAATTTACTTCTCACAGTTCTGGAGGCTGAAAAGTCCATGATCAAGGTGCTGGACGATTTGGTCTCTGTGAGAATTCTCTTCCTGGCTTGCAGACAGCTGCCTTTTTGCTTTGTCCTCACGTGATTGAGGGTGGGGAGAGAGAAATCTTCCTCTTCTTATAAGGTCACATCCTATTGGATTAGGGCACCACCCTTATGACTTCATTTTACCTTAATTACCTTCTAAAGACCCTGTTTCTAGATAGAGTCACACTGGGGGTTAGGGGTTCCACGTATAAATTGTGAGGGGCGCAAGGGGCACAGTTCAGTCCGTAGCATTAGACTTGTTATTGGGATTTCATAGTATCTGAAGATAGTATGAACAGAGAAAGAACTGTTCAGCAGAGCAGAGTCAAGAGGAGACATAGGGGGGCTTCCCTGGTGGCGTAGTGGGTTAAGAATCCGACTGCCAATGCAGGGGACACGGGTTCAAGCCCTGGTCCAGGAAGATCACACGTGCCTCAGAGCAGCTAAGCCCGTGCACCACAACTACTGAGCCTACGCTCTAGAGCCCGTGAGCCACAACTGCTGAGCCCGTGTGCCACAACTACTGAAGCCCGCGCACCTAGAGCCCGTGTTCCACAACAAGAGAAGCCACCGCAATGAGAAGCCTGTGCACTGCAATGAAGAGTAGCCCCAGCTCGCCGCAACCAGAGAAAAGCCTGCACGCAGCAACGAAGACCCAACGCAGCCAAAAATAAAACAAATTTAAAAAAAAAAAAAAAGAGGAGACATGGGGAAGAATAAAAGTTGATCTCTGCCTGTACTCAATTGAGTTCAGCTTATTCAATAAAGGTTTCACTATAGATTTACTACCCAACGTATATTCCCACCTGCAGAGTTCCTATTTTCCCATACCCTTGCCATCACTATCATTTCTAAAATCCTTGCACAAATGACGAAAACTTGTAACTTATTTATATCTGCTTTGCCCTGACTGAATAGTGAGGGTATCTCTCATATGTTACTCTCCATTCAATTTTTCTCTTTCTGTGCCTTACTTGTTTATGCCTTTTCCCATTTCTCTATTGGGTTGCAGTCTTTTCCTTTTTAATTTGTAGGCTTTCTTTATGTTTGGGATACAGATACTTTGTAACATGTGCAAACATTTCTCCCATCATGTGGCTTACCTTTTCATATTTTAAAAATGTGTCTTTTGATGTACCAAAGCTCTTCATTTTAATATAGTCATGTTTATAACTCTTTTCCTCATGGTAGGTCTTGTCAAAAAATTCTTCCCTACCCCAAGGACATAAAGATATAATATAAGGATATAACATATATTTTGTTAATAGGTTTAAAGGTTTGTGTTTTACATTTGTGTCTTTAATCCTCCTAGGAATTACTTTGGATAAAGGGTGAAGTAGGAGTCTGATTTCATTTTTGTCCACTTAGAAATCCAATTGCCCCCAAACCACTTAGAGACTATTCTTCCTTTCTGCACTTGGGTTTTTTTTTTTTGTTTTTTTTTTGCGATACGCGGGCTTCTCACTGTTGTGGCCTCTCCCGTTGCAGAGCACAGGCTCCGGATGCGCAGGCTCAGCGGCCATGGCTCACGGGCCCAGCCACTCCGCGGCATGTGGGATCTTCCCGGACCAGGGCACGAACCCGTGTCCCCTGCATCGGCAGGTGGACTCTCAACCACTGCGCCACCAGAGAAGCCCCTGCACTTGGGTTTTTAAAAAATAATTAATTAATTAATTTTTTTCGGCTGCACCTTGCAGCCTGTGGGATCTTAGTTCCCTGACCAGGGACTGAACCTGTGCCCCCTGCAGTGGAAGCACAGAGTCTTAACCACTGAACTGCCAGGAAAGTCCCCACGCTTGGTTGTTATATCTCCTCTGCTGTATTATACTAGGTTTCCTGTCATTTGTGTTTTCGTTTCCAGGTTTTCTAGTCTGTTTTTCCAATCTATTGGTCTCTTCCTGCTTCTAGGGCAACTCGCCCAATAACATGGAAGGCTGTGCATGCACACACACGTGTGTGTGTGTGTGTGTGTCTGATAGAGATGGGTGGGGTTTGATCCCGGGGTAGAGTTTCAGGTCTGAAAGGTTTTCTTGGCTATCAGAAGGCTGCCCACTTTTTAAGAATACTTATGGTAAGGGCCACACGTGCCAAGAACTGGGGAGCAAAGCAACAGGCATACTCCATAAACTGCAGGAATTTCAGGAATGCTGTAGCTCCAATGTCATAAACATCTTGGTTTGCAACATCCAGATGTCTTGCAAGGAAGTGACGGGAGCAAGTCAAACTCAACCTTCCTGTGCTCTGTACTCGGGAATATAACCACAGTTACCTCACGATGGTCCAAGCAAGTTGAGACTGAGGGTAAGGGAAGATGTCCTCCTAATTCTGTGACATGATGTGCTGATGGGTGGTGAAACTGTATATGATTTCCCCTCTCCTTTCAGCTCTTCTGAATTTTCTAAATTTTCTATAGTACACGTGTTGCTTTTGTTTATGTATCTATTAGGAATATGTTCAGCTGCAAAAATAGAATATTTGACTAACAGTGGTTTAAAAAAAATAGGGATTTATTTGTCTCAAAAATAAGAAGTCAGGACTTCCCTGGTGGTGCAGTGGTTAGGCATCCACCTGTCAATGCAGGTGGCATGGGTTCAAGCCCTGGTCCGGGAACATCCCACATGCCACGGAGCAGCTAAACCTGTGCACCACAACTACTGAGCCTGCGTGCCACAACTACTGAAGCCTGTGTGCCTAGAGCCCGTGCTCCGCAATAAGAGAAGTCATCACAATGAGAAGCCCACGCACCGCAACGAAGAGTAGACCCCGCTCACCACAACTAGAGAAAGCCTGCACAGAGCAACAAAGACCCAATGCAGCCAAAAATAAATAAATAAATAAATGTATTAAAAAAAAGAAAGAAAAAAAAGAAAAAGAAGTCATTGGGCTGAGCCAGTGTCACAATGCTGTCAGAGACACACTTTCTGTTTTAGATGTAGGCTTTCATCCTCATGACTGTAACCTCATCATCACAAGATGGCTGTTGTTCCTCTAGGATTCATGCTCATGTTCAAGGAAAAAAGAAAAAGGAAAAGGAAGGAGGAACCAGTAACACCTTTACTAGGAAAACAGAAGCTTTTCCAGAACTCCATCATAATAGTCTGCTGATGTCTTATTGGTCATAACTACCCCTAAGTGCAAGGGAGTCTGAGAAGGTGACAATTTCTAAAAGGGTACAATGTTGCATGGAACATACTAAAGAAGCGCTGGCAAAGGATGGACCACAGGCCTGATGCCTGTTTCTATAAACAGAGTTTATTAAACACAGCCACACTCATTCATTTACATATTGTCTATGGCTGCTTTTGCTACAACAGTAGAATTGAGTAGGTGCAACAGACCATACGGCCTCAAAGTTAAAAATGTTTATCATCTTGCCCTTTACAGAAAAAGTTCGTGGACCCCTATCTAAGGGAGAGGGGAAAAGGATAGCTGTTGGGAGGCAACTAGTAAGTAAGAAAAAAGAAAGATCCAGCATTATGTAGGCAGCCAGTAGCCCTTGAGGAATGACGGTCATCGTGAAGAAGGCAAGTTGTCTTAATGTACACAGCCCACAGAAAAGGATAGATGTTTAAAAAAGAAAACAAAAACCTAAGTTAGAATGGAACTCACTGGAACAAATACATTTTTAGACAGTTTCCAGGCCCTGCTGGGCACCAGCCTTGATGCCTGAAGGGCAATAGTTTAATCCTCTAACCCTATTATTTTTTCATCATTTTCTGCTCATTAGCACAGAGGAGAAATCTCTTCAGGTTTCCTAAGTCCCTTCTTAGGCTCTTTAAAAGGAAAGCATTAAGGTGAGCAGGCTGTGTGAAGTAATCTCCTTTCTGTCCTCACCCTCCAATGAAAGGGAAATGTAACACTGCCTTGTAAGTTACACTGAAAGGAAATAGTTCTCATTGTATCTGAAAAAAATGTGTGGTGGTAGCTGAGAAAGAGACCACAGGATCCTGGGGAATGTGTCCTCTGAGCTTCTGTACAAAGCCCAGTGGACACTGGTATTTCGCTGAGGTTCCTTATAACGATCTCGCTGTACAAACAGATCATTTTACTCCTTTGAGTTACCTTGACTGTGAAAGATCAGCCCAAGTAAACTGGCAAATGAATAGTGCTGATCTTCCTTGATCCTAAGTAAGAAAAATAAACCCATCTCAGGACAAAGATGACCCCAAATTCTCATGACAATCTCTGGTTGACCTTGACTCAGCGATGAGGCATAATATGAGAATGGGGCAATCCACTTCCAGAGCGCCATGGCTCAGGTTTTTTCTGCAGAGACCAACTGTCTGCAGTAACTATCATGGCAGCTGCTCACAACCTACATTCCCGATGCCTAAGGTAGTGTTTTAAGACTGAGGCCAACCACGGCCCCTTGGCTTATAAGGAATCCACCTTCCCCATGGCTGCTAGAGGGATCTATTCTCAAATGCAAATCTGATGAGGGATGTTGGCGAATGCACTGGGATCAACCAACTGTTGATGTCTGGAGCATTTGTATGCAGATGAATCCTGAGTCTGTGTTTGAGCTGAGTGTCACAGATCTGAGAGGTCTGTATGAATGGGGAAGGGAGAAGTGGTGTCACAAATACAGGTATTCACTGTGACTGCCCAGAGTACAGCCTTAACTTCCCTGTTGTATGGCTCCTGCCAACCTCTCCAGGCCCCTCCTGCTCCAAATTTACCAAAACCTCCTTCAAGGTCAGTTCAACCCTAACCTTCCCTGTCACACCTTTTCTAATTTATTCAGGCTTCCACCTCTGTATTCCAAAAGCACCAAATATATATCTCAACAATCCCATGTTGACGAAATGATCTGTTTTGCCTTCTGGTTCACCTACCAAACCGTAAGCTTTTAAGAGAAGCTACGTAAACTCTGTCTCTAGCACAACTCTTGGCACATAGTAGGCACTGAATAAAGTTTTGCTGTTTTGCCCAAATTCCCTTCACAGGCAGATGGAGACTGTGGGTTTTGCATAGGGCAAGGATAAAAGCAAGGAAATCTTCACAGCAGAGAGTCTGTATGAGCTGAGTTTTGAAGGGCAAGGAGTGATTAGCTGGATGAAATAGGAGAATGAGCTTACTGGGAAGAGAAAGCAATGTTAGCAAATGCACAAAGGCATGAAACAGCGTGATATGTCCAGGAAATTGCAAGGAGCTCCATCAAGAAGGAGCAAAGGGAGCAGGAACTGGTCTTAGCCAGATAAAGAAGGGCCTTGTGAGCTAAACCAAAGACACCAAGCCTCATCTTAAAGCTGAAGAGAACCACTGAAAGTCTGTAAGCAGGAGAGCAACAGGGTGATATCTGAATTTAAGAAAGGTCACTCTTGTTGCAGAGTAGATGATGGCTTCATGAAGGAAAGGTTGGAGGCAAGAATCATTTCTATTGCAACAATCCAGTGGAGAAAAACTGAACTGTCATATCTTTGATAACCTTGATATATCAATTCCATGCCAAAGAAGATATCCTAAGAAAATAATCAGAGGCACAGAGAGATTTATGTACAAAAATTTTCTGCATCATCATTTATAATGGCAAATTTTAAAGAATAATTGTAAGTTCTATTTATGGGGGATGGTTAAATAAATTACGGTACATGTATCATACTTTGAAAACATGTTCTAGATCTGTGCCATTCAGTATGGTAGCTGCTAGCCACATGTGACTATTGAACACTTGACATGTGGCTAGTCTGAATTGAGATGAGGTATAGATATGAAAAAAACTGGAGTTTTGAAGACTTGGAATTAAAAAAAGAACTTAAAATATCCCCTTGGCAATTTTTTATGTTGGTTATATGTTGAAATGATAACATTTTGAACATGTTGGGTTAAATAAAGTATATTAATAATTTGACCTGATTTTTCTTTTTTTAACATAGCTATTAGAATATTTGAAATTAATATATAGCTTACAGTATATATCTATGGGACAACAATAGTCTTGATAAAAGTTACAAGATGGGGAAAAGTAGGTTTCAGGCAATATCATGTGACAGGATGTTTTTATGGTTTAATATTACGTGCAAACCAACTTGCAAACTTGTAATGGGGCAAACTGACATCATGGGCCTCCTGATGAGATGTACCAAAAAGAACACAACATCACTCAGGAAGTATTCCTGCCTAAAATATATGGTCCGAATCTAATCAGGAGGAAACACCAGACAAACTCAAACTGAGGGACAGTCTAGCCTGTACTCTCCAAATATATCAACATCATAAAAGACAAAGAAAAGCTGAGAAAGGATCCTAGATCAAAGGAATTTAACAATCAAATGCCACATTTTCAAAAATGCTCTAAAGGACGTTACTGGGACATTTGGCAAAATCTGAATATGGACATAAAATCATATTGACTCCATGTTACATTTCCTGAGTTTGATCATTGTGCTGTGGTTAAGAGAATGTCCTTGTTCACAGAAAATGTACACTGAAAAGTATTTAGAAGTAAAGGATCACAGTGTCTGTAACTTATTCTCAAATGTTTCAGCAAAAGTTATTGTAGGTATATATCTATGTATGTATATACAGAGAAAGCAAAAAGGAATTCATTGAACTCTTTTCGCATCTTTTCCATAAATTTTAAAATATTTTGAGTAAAATGTTAAAAAAAAATTTAAGTATAAATTTTTTGAAAAGCATATGAGAGGCAGCAGTGTAGAAAGTGCCAGCTGATTCTCATTTTTAAATAGTAGCACCCTTAGAAGATCCAGGTAAGAGGGGCTCCTGCCCTGCACCTTGCAGTTTAGAGGGCCATATCCTACCCCTCTCTGGCTGCGCCCCTCCCAACAGGACAAGAAGGCTGCAGGGCCAAAGGGATGTACCCTCAGGGCCCATCAATCCCATTCTAGAGCATTCTACAAGTTCCCAGAACTTGGAATTCCCTGCCATATAATGCAGAGCCCACTTCCAGACCTGTGTGTGCCTGTTGCCTGGGTCCATCTTCCTAAGAATGGACCATGCTGTCGCGGTGTACATCCCTGAGTGACAGATGTTTGCAGGGCGCACTGCATGAAGCTAGGATGTGCGGGCCGGGTAACCATATGCATTCAGGGGACAGCCCTTGCACTGCAGGATGGAGCCAGGAGTGGGAAGAGAAGGGAGCAGGCTGCAGGGTGGGAGCCAGAGGCCCCTTCTCCCCACACCACCTGTTCAGGGTGGAACTCCAAGGAGTCTGAGAAGTCCAAATTCAGATCTGGCCTTGTAGGTCATTATGAAGTTTGATATGTCTAAGTCAGATGATAAAATGCATTTTATATACAGTTTGCCAGCCTGATGCATAACTTTCAAGTATTTAGACATATGGTACGCAGACTTCCGTTTGTGCTCTTTCCCCAGGTCCTGCAATGGTGGGAGTGTGATGAGGGATAGGAAGCCGAGAGGAGCCTGCCTGCATAGACCTGGCACTACCACCGCCTCCTGTTCCTCATTCAAAAAGGTAGGGGGGACTCCCCAAACAATGGGAAAACCAGACCCTGTAATGATTTGGGAGGATTGACGGGAACCTGGCCTGAATACATGGGGAGACTGAGATAACTCAGAAGAGCCTGCAGGCCTTTGACCAGCAAGCCCCAAGGAAAAAAACATTTTCCAAGAAAAACTCTCACAGGTGAGGACAGAGCACTTTCAGTTTGGCAAGGATCTACTCTCCAGGCCCTGAAAGGTGCACATTATCTGGAAACTCTTGTCTCCAGTCCTTCAAGCTTTACCTATTATCCCAAAGGGGGTTGGAGGTGGGACCACAAGCCCAGAGTCCAGGGCTGTACAGGCAGCCTCCTTAGAGCCTTAGAAGTGCTGGGTACTGAGCTCACCCATGGCCCAAGGAAAGCCTCAAGGGGGCAGCCCTGAGATGCTAGAAAGGCCCAGGCTGGGGGTTCTGACTGCCTCCACCCTGGGCACTGACGCACACTGGCAGTATCACCGTCAGGAAGGATCACAAATCCCTGGATCTGACACTTCTTACTCTTCACATGGCTGGCTCCTGACTACACAGGGCTCAGCTCAAAACCATCCTGAGAGCCTTCACTGAGCACCCAGCTAATGCCACAACCTGCGACCCCAGAGCCACCCCAGTCGTGCCTTCTTCTCCCTCTGTTACGGTCTTCACAGCACTTACCACTCCTGAAAGTATCTTGTTCATTTATTTGTTCCCTTATTTATTATCAGACTCCCTTCTTTTATACTAGAACTTTTATGAGAGCAGGGAATTTTACCTGTCTTATATATCACTATAGCTTTAATCTAATACCAGACAGAGAGCAGACATTCAATAAACATTTGTTTAAAAATGCATACCAGGCCTTCCCTGGTGGCGCAGTGGTTGAGAGTCCGCCTGCTGATGCAGGGTACACGGGTTCGTGCCCCGGTCCGGGAGGATCCCACGTGCCACGGAGCGGCTGGACCCGTGAGCCATAGCCGCTGGGCCTGCGCATCCGGAGCCTGTGCTTCGCAACGGGAGGGGCCGCGGTGGTGAAAGGCCCGCGTACCGCAAAAAAAAAAAAAAAAAAAAAAAAAAAGCATACCAGTAAGCCAGGCTGTTTCCAGCTTTCCTTCTAAAGTTTCTTTCTGTAGGGGGCATAAACAGCAAGCCCAAAAGGGCCATGAAACATAGGCCCAAACAGCTGACCCAGCAAGGGTCAGCACACCAAAAATTAATATGAAATATTTTTTATTCTAAAAGGTCAGTGTATTTAGTTTTCTGTTGTTGTATATCAAATGACCAGAAATTCAGTGGCTTAAAACAACACAAATTTTTTATCTCATAGTTTCCGCTGGTCAGGAAGCTTGCATGTTTTAGCAGCTTCTCTGCTCAGAGTCTCATAATGAAATGAAGGTGCCAGCTGGCTGTGTCCTCACTCAGAGACTTAACTGGGGAAACATATATTCCCCAGCTCCCCCTGTTGATGACAGAATTCAGTTCCTTGTGGTTGTAGGACTGAGGTCCCTGCTGTCTTGCTAGCTATAGAACAGCGACTGCTTTTAGCTGCTAGAAACCACTCTTGGCTCCTTGCCATGTGGCCCTCTCCACCTCAGCAATGAAGACCCTCCCCACACATGGAATCCCTCTCATGCTTTAAATCTCTCTGACTTCCCCTTCTGCACCCAGCCAGAGAAAATGCTTTGCTTTTAAAGGGTTCAAGTGATTATATCAGGCCCACCCAGATAATCTCCTTAAGGTCAACTGGTCATATAACCCAAACCCAGGAGGAAAATTTTTCATATTCACAGTTTTGGGGATTATTCAGAACACATACACCAAGGTCAGGAAATCTCGAGGACATCTTAGAATTATGGCTACCACAGTCAAATTTATTTGTCTATTTCATTGTATATTTGTTTTGAAAAATATGTTTATTTAAATTTGTATGTAAATTTATAACATACATATTTATAATATAGATTGTTTATTATACTATACTATATAGTATAGTATATAATTATATATTATGTATAGTTATATAATAATATATGATATATCAAAATAATAACAGAATATATTGTTATATATTGTAAACATATATTTATAATACAAATATTAATGTATATATAAAATATGTATATAACAATATATATGTATATAATTTGTATAAAACAATATTTAAATAAAATTGACTGGCTAGGAAAACGTAAGATGGCTCTTCTGTGGCATTACGTGCCCTCTGGCCACCACCGCATATCCAATTTGGAAATCCCAGGTGGAAGGGGTCTATCACAGGGATGCCATAACATCACATAAGGCAAAGCATGAGAGAGAAAGGAGACCAGAATGTAGTGGGTGGTCCATCTACTTTTGCTGAAGTTAAGTCAAAAGCCCTAGGTCCCATCACTTGAGGGTGCCCCAGTCGTGGGCAGATGGTGGCAGGAAGCTGGGGCATGGTGCAGGCTTGGGGAGAGAGCCACGGCTGCTATGTGGGTAGGGGAAGCAATCAGAACTTCTGACTTGGAGTCTGACAGAGACGAGCTTTAATCCTGTCTCTCCCACTCGCCAGTTTTGTATCCTTGGGTGATTCATTTAATTTGTGTTTGAGTTTTGGCTTCTCCATCTTAAAATGGGGACAATTAGACTTACTATGGTTTGCTGTATCAAACAGAATAATGCTTGGAGCAGTTCTCAGTCCAAGCCTCAGATTAGGGTAGGTATTCTGTAAATGTTTGTGGATTCCAAATCTGGAATTTTCCCACTGAGCTAAGCCTTTACATTAGGGCATTATGTCTCCATGGAGCTTCTATCACAAGGCAGATGTGTACCTAGAAGGGGTAAGACCTTACCTTGGCTCTGTGCTTGGCACCTGCTAGACAAAGAGAAAACACTTTGGCCCTGAGCAGTCAGCCTTGGTGAGGGGAAGCGGGTCTTGACAGAGAGCTGGTGGCAGAGGAGGTGGCCCCCAGGCCAGGGACACCTGGGGATTGCAGGAGCATGTAGGAAAGCCCAGATCAAGGGTGGCCACTCCTGGGGCTCAGAACTTAGTGGGCAAATCCAGCAGTCCCTGGGAATCCCTGAAGCAGTGGGAACTCTTTACACCCATCCTTCCCAAGAGGGAGTGGGGTTGAGCCCCCAGGCCAGTAGCACACTCCCCAACCCTAACTGTCCAGTCACTGCACTCTGACAGCCTTCCTTCCTCCCTTGCCCTAATTCCCTCCCCACCCACTCCCAATCTATCTGTCATCCTAGCAGATTTCCACTCTGACCTACAAATTCAATGACCCTCCTTTGAGGAGCTCTCACAACACTTGTAAATAACTGTAACCTAAAGTGATCTATTTTTTCCATAGGTACACGTGCACAGTGCCATCATAGCAGCCTGGGGTGGAAGGGAATTGGAGACGGGAGGCGCTGTCTGGAAGGGACTCCAGGGGCTCTTGAGGGCTGGGTGGAGTTGCATAGCTGTAGAAGGGGGAGGAATTCTAGAGGGAGCAGGGGCTGTCCACAAACATCTTGGTTCTCCTTCCGGACACATGATACAATTTCATCTCTCTACTACTGCTTTCGAACTAGGCAGGGAGAAGGGGCGGGGGAGAGAGAGAGAGAGAGAGAGAGAGAGAGTGGGGAAAAAAAGAGTGTGAGGTGTGAGGGTGCAGGGGGCAGGGAGGAGGAAATGTGAGAAGAGAAAAATATTTAGAAGTTTTTTCTCAATCTTCTTTATCGGCTGTGAAGAAAGAAAATATTTGTGAGGAATGTGGTTCTGGTGATGTGAACAAGTAGCCTAGGGGGTGTGTGTGTGTGTGAGACAGAGAGAGAGAGAGACAGACAGAGACAGAGACAGAGAGAGACAGAGAGAGACAGAGATAGGGACAGAGAGTCTTAAAAGTGGGTCAAGCCAGAATCAGGCTGACTAGCAGGTAGCCAGGAATCTCTTTGTACTGAGACAAGTCAGGCATTTGTCCTGCCCAGGCCACTGAGGGCACCAATGCAAGCACTGTGTCTAGGCATTGTGGCCCAAGCTGCATATGTTGTTTAACCACATCCACCTGATGAAAGTCCAAGCCAGAAACAGGAAGGATTTACAAGGTGCCCACTCTCCCACTACAGAGGCATTTGCTGTTGAGTTATGAAGCCAATGGGGTCAAGACTCCTTAGAGTCACAGAATGTATTACACCTTCTTCTAAGCACTCTGGATCCCATCAGTGCCACTGGACACCTCTGAGGTGAGAAAGTGACTCAGAAAGAGGAAAGGACCACCCCCTGCCAAAACTGTGCCAGGAATTAGTGCCCAACAGGAATCCTAAGAAACTAATCCTAGGATTTGGAATCAGGAACAGATCCCAGGTAGAGCAACTGCCCCAATACCTTGCTTACTTGCATGTGTTCTGACCTGAATAGCACCAACTATAATTAACCATGCTGATTGTACCCAGCCTTAGCAAATCAACCAATTAAGTCATGGGTGATTAGCTGTAGAACAAAACAAAACAAAGAATCCCAGGCTTGCAAATTCTTTAGCTCCTTGTTGTAGCTTTTCCTCTCACAGTTGTCTGGCCTGCATTTTGCCTTGCCCAACCTAGAGAGGAGACTTGTGGGTGATCTGGACACCAAGAGGAGAAAGAGGAAAGGGAGGTGGAAGAGAGTGAGAAGAAAAGGTGTGGCCAAATGCTATGTTTCCAAACAAATTATCCAGTGCTGCGTAAGTTGCAAAGAAACCAAGAGCCTCCATTCAGCATAAAAGTGAAAAAAGGGAAGGAAGGAAAGTCTGCCTCTGAGACACTTGGAGGGGCTTGTGATTTTCTCTGATACTTACCATTCTGCACTGAACTTGAAGCATTCTGGGTCCTTGACAACAGGGGGAGGAGGGGAAGGGAGTAGACCCAGACTGGGCAGAGATTGTAAGGTAAAGAGCACAGCCAAAAAAGTGACCTTCCCTCTGGACTGCCAGGGAATTCCCGGAAAGTTACTAAAAAGAAAGGAGCTGGGTTGCCAGCTCTGGACATTGAGGGCTCTCTGGAGCCTGCAGAGGAAGGATTAGGGGCCATGTTCTGTATAATGGTGGAAGCCATCTTTGGCTCCAACTCCAAAAAGGAAGTGACCCTTCCCAATTAAAGAGGGGTAAACCTCCTTTCCAGTGCCATTATGTGTCCCACAGTCCACAGAGAGAATATTATGTGTCTCTCAATCCACAGAGAGAAGAGACCCAAGGCCAGCAGAGAGCTAGCAAGAGGCAATATCCCACAGCTGTCCTGGAACAAGCAACCATCAAGAATACTACGTTTCTGAGGCATGAGCTGGCCGAGCATGTGCTCCAAAGTGAGGGAGTCAAGAACGGTGAGGGGAACATAAGAGAGGGCGAACCCTCCTCCTCCCATGCAGCCTCAGGGTACCCGAGCAACAAGCAGCTGGGTCCCCTCATCTTCCTCCTGCAGGTCCAAGTCATGTAGAATCCTAACCCAGACAAGACATGGGTTACTGGCCTTGGCCTCCTTGTCCAAGATCCTGTGACTTGGTGATACTTTGACCCCATCCTGAGTACCTCTCTTCTCTTCCTGACATCTCGCATACCTGCCTCTAGTTCTGACACCAATTCCGATGTGTGGTTTTTTTCCCATACCACCAAGCAATTAACTCAATTCTGACACTATCTACCTAGAGATAGCATCAGATTCTACAGGTTAAGGGCTCAGTCCTACAAGACTGCAGCCTCCCTTGCCACTTCAGATGCCAGTCACAAGTCCAGGTTCACCTGTGCTTCTGACCAACCAGCTACATACTGGAGGTTCCAACGACATCCTTCTTGGGTTCCATTAATTTTCTAGAGTGGATCACAGAACTACCAGTTTATTATAAAAGGATATAACTCAGGAACAGCCAGATGGAAGAGATGCTTAGGGCAAGGTATGTGGGTAAAGCGGTATAAAGCTTCCACGCTCTCTGAGTGTACCACTCTCCAGAAATGAACATGCGTTCGCCAACCTGGAAGCTCTCCCAACTCAGTCCTTTTGGGTTTTTACAGATGCTTCATCACATAGGCATGAGTGATTAAATTATTGACCATTGGTGATTGATTCAACTTCCAGCCCCTCTTTACTACCAGGACATCAGCGGGTGGAAGATCCAACTCTTCCATCACTTGGTTGGTTCTCTTGGCAACCAGCCCCATCCTTAGGTGCTTTCCAAAAGTTGCCTTATTAACATAACAAAGACACCTTGATTGCTCTCAGACTTAGTAAATTCCAAGGGTTTTAGGAGCTCTGTGCAAGGAATGGGGCAAAAACCAAATATACTTAATCATGATACCACACTGCCTCAAAGCACTTCTCTCTCCTTTGGCTGCCATGTGGTAGCAGTCCACAAGACTGAGCTTCATGTGCTTCCCTCCCAAAGCCTTAGATCAATTACAGTACCTGGTACTCCACCCCCACCCTAAATCCCAGACCCCGCATGTACTCACCCACCCCCTTCTGATGACTGGGTCCTGATTTCCTGCCTCTCTAGGGTTCAGCCACTACCTGAATCCCCATTGCTCTTTATCTCCCATGGCCGAGATGCTGACCATTCCTGCAATGCTGTGTCTGAGCACAGAATCTCACTTCCAGGAAGAGAAAGGACCCCTCAGGCTCAAGTTTATCCAGGAGGTTGTTCCTCTGCTTTGCCTATTCTGGAACCAGAAACTTGCTTCTAAGACTCAGGTAGAGGCTTCCAGTTTTAGCATTCATATTTGACAACATACAACGTTGAAAACAAGACTTGAAACATCACGAAGATAACACTGCTATTTCTGAGAATGACCAGGCCCATGTTCTCCAAGGAGGATCACATGCAAGAAATATAAAGGACATAGAGTGGCCGGGGGTCCTCATTTCACTGGGAGCTGATAGACGTGTGAACTTTGGCCTCATCTTGGGACATCCTCCCAGTGAATTCTGATGTAATGAGGGGACCCTACACCCAGTTTTCATCTTAACTCTATCTCCCTCTGGGCCTGCCTGGGTCTCAGGGTCTGGATAATATATATATATATATATATATATATATATTTTTTTTTTTTTTTTTCTTCAGTACGCGGCCCTCTCACTGTTGTGGGATCTTCCTGGACCAGGGCACGAACCCGCATCCCCTGCATCGGCAGGCGGACTCTCAACCACTGCGCCACCAGGGAAGCCCTGGATAATATATTTTGAGGGTACATTCATCCATCTATTCATTGATTCATTCATTCAGTATATAATTCCTGTGACCTACTATATATGAGACCCTACCCTGGGGCTTGCAGCTTCCACAGAATGATAGCATTACACAGTGGTTATGAGTGTAGACTAATGCCTGGGTTCAAGTTCTGGAATTCGTACTCATGAGCTATATGATTTTGACCTAATTATTAATTTTCTGAGCCTCAATTTCCTCCTGAGTAGAAAGGAAACATGATAGTACCTAATTTGTGGAGTTTTATTATGCTTGACATATAGTAACTGCTTGATATCTATTAGTTATTATTTTATTTTATGCTGATCCCACTTGGGTTACCAGCCACTCCTCCCATAAAATAAAGAAATCTATAATTTTCAGGCAATAAAACAATATGAATTTAAAAATCTCTGTGTCAACGAAGATAGTCTGGGCTGTATTCAGGTTGTTTCTCATCTTGCTTTCTGATCTGCCGGGAACAGAGGGACTTCGTCATTTAGAGAGGAAAGAGGTAGAATTTCCGAGTACCTTCTTTGGGGATCTTAGTGGGCAAAAGCCTGCTCGTTGTCCCAGACGTGCCCTCCCCAGCTTCTCAAGCTCGGCAGCCTCGTGCTACCCCAGGTCATGAGCTTGTCCAAAGTGAGCAGGACGTTTATCAGTGGCCTCAGCCCCTCCAACACACAGGGCTTAGGGTACAGTTGCTAACTCAGCTTCGGATGGGGGTCTGCCAGGTAAGAGCAACTCCCATGCCCCCTGCTCCAGGTCTCCTTTTCTGTCCGCTAGATGCAGGAACCAGCGTACTAGAGAGCAGGCTGGGCATCTGTGGATTCCCCCATACCCTAGCACACCACACCCACCCACTCCCCTTCCTGTGTGCGCCTACTTCCAAGACTGTACCTCTGCCTGCATTTCCTCTCCTTAATTTCCATGTAGGGCCACTCCTCCTCCATAGGCCAGGGGCCCTGCTCTGCATCTCTGCCAGTGGCCAAGGCTCCAGTTCCTGACCTAGATTCTGAATCCTCCTCCTCCAGGCTGAACTCTCTTTCCACCTCCCTGCCAACTGCTCCATTTGCATACCCCTGGCTCACATGGTTAGATCTGTCCCTACTCACTGCTCAGGCTGGATTTGGAAACTGTTTGCCACCATATTCCTTCTGTTATCCTTGGGGCTGATTAAACCACCTGGGTTTGGATTCCTGAGTCTCTCCATCAGGACAGTTTCTCCAGCCCCCAGGCCACTTAGGCCAGACACTCAGGCTTTGGAGAATCCAGCACCTGCCAGTGGTATGATCTTGCAAAAGTTAAAACTTCTATGCCCCAGTTTTCTCAAGTGTAAAATGGGAAAATAAGACCTATCTTACAGGCCCGTTGTGAGGATTCAATGAGATAATACACAGGCAGCACCTAGCACATTGCCTGGCACACAGTAAGTAATCAATAAAAAACAACTGTCAAAGAGCTTAAAGCAATGGTATAAAAAGACATCTGTTCAGTTTTTGGTACAGTTCTGTGTTCACATATTTCTCATTGATCCTTGAAAACTGTAATGATGCTCCCTTTCCCACACAGCCCTTCCTGTCCCCAACTAGTATTCGGGACCCAAGGGACAGTTTGGAAGGGTCTGAGGTGGGTAGAGTCTGTGCTCCCAGGTGCTGGGCAGACTGGTCTGGGGGTTCAGCCACCTCTTGGTCACCAAAGGTGCAGATGCTTCCCAGGCTCTAGGTATGAGCTGAACCCAGGGAAGAGGAGAAAGGAGGGAAAGAGGATGGAGTGGGGGAAGTGGCTGAGTAGAAAGGGCTCAGGAAATGAGAATGGGATCACTCAGCAATGGGCCTCCCTGCAAACAGGGCAGAAGCAAACCTAAAGGCTCTTCTGTGCCAGGACCAAGTGGCCATGACAGCACACCAAAGCCAGGCTGCTCCTCCATTTTCTCGTCCACACTCTCAAGACTCATGGGCAGGGCTGAGCTGTGAAGACGCGGCTGCGCCACACTGACGCTATCTGCCCGGCACTTAGCCCAGCTTTCATCAGCCCTCCAACTCTTCACGAGGCTCTAATATGCTTCCCAGCAGAAGCACATTTCACAGATGGGGTGGTGAGGAGAGCCATTAGCCTTGGCCTGTGGGTCAGAGTTGCCTCTGATCCTAGCCTCTCCAAACACAGCGTTAGCCACTCATTCTGAGGAAGACAAGTAGAAGGGATTTGTCAAGGCATCAAGCCTGGGGCAACGAAGGACACAAAGCAGGTTCCTAGAATCTCTTTCCTCTGGTGTCAAGAAGGTCAGCTTAACTATTGCCATAGTGAGAGTCAGGAGAGGACCCTGCCTAGACTAGGGAATGGAAGCTTCAAGTTCAAAGGCTGTCTCTGCCCCAGGCTCCTCATGTGAGATACTAAATTAAACTAAAAGTGGAGACACTCAACATCACCATCGGAAACACCATCCCACAACAGTGGGATCATGCCAACGCACATGGCTGTTAGCACCTGCGCCACACAAGTCTTCCCTTTGCTGCTCTGGGTCAGTGGACTGAAGCTGGAAGAGAACATACTGAGTTTGAATGCCATGTCACAGACTCTCTTACCACTCAGAGCCTTTGACACCACATCAGCCTGGACACAAGACGATCACCAGCCTGATGTGATCAGCTGTGTGAGGGTACAATCAGCTGTGAAAGTGTGTATAAAACCAGGCAGCCTATTAGTACTCTGATGCTGCTTCCCAACATCACTCACCTGAGAGCCAGAGAGGGCCTTCCCTGGGTCTCACCTGTTTCCCAATCAGGAAAGCTCTCTCTAGTAGAATGTAAGCTCCACGAGGGAGCCAGATTTGATGTTTTGTTCCCTGCTGTATCCACAGCGTGGGGTACATAGTAGACAGTCAATTAATATCTGATGAATGAATGCATGAACTTCTCCACTTCACATGGCCAGGCCCACCAGTGTCAGCCTGGAGCCATGCTCTCCACAGAACTTCACCTCCCCTACCTACAATAACTGGACACACTCAGCCTCTGCTGAATATCCTCCTCAATCTTCTAGACCTTAACTGTACACAAGAATCACCAGAGGAGCTTCTAAAATAATATTCAATACTAGTGCCCAGACCCTACCTCTAGACTTGGTTGGGTGTAAGACTATGGCATTGGTATATTTTTTTAAATACCAATGAAAAATAAATGATTCTAATGTGAGAACTACTGCTCCAGACAGAAGAAAGGATGGTTCCCCAAGGACAAAATGGGAATGGGATAGGGAGACCAGACAAGGTCAGTGTTCAGGGGGAACAAGTTCACTTGGATTCCTGCAAAATCCACATTCTTTGAGTTTGATTAATCAAAGAGTCAAAGTAAAGATATGGGCTTTTTCTTCCCTAGTAGGAACCTAAGTCAACCAAAGCTGCTGCAGGAGGCCCCTTTCGCCTCTCCTCACATGGACACCCAAAGACATAACTTTCCCCCACACCTACCCAGCAGCTCATTCAGGACCGCTCTGAACCTACTCTGCCCACTTGAGGCTCCCAGACAGGGACTGTAATATTGATTGGGTTCACCTGGCTGAGGTCCGCCTCCTTAATGATGCCTAGAGGGATTCTTTACCGAGACCCAGAAATTAAAGACAGCAAAACTATCTGTTGCTAACAAATAAACCCACACTATGGGATGAGCTATGCACTGTGTTTATAAACACACGCACACCCCTAGACGCACACACACATATGCGTGTGCACACCCCAATGATAAATAAAGTGTAACAATGGTATACATCTGGTGTTAACTTCTGTAAACCAGTTTACTGAATGGGATGAATTCAATGGTTGCACAAACAGAAAACAGGTTAGTTTTTCTCTTATTGCTACCTTCAGCTGCACTGCCTTCCTTTCATGGCTTTCTGGTCACTTTTGTGTATTTAAAGGGTTCAGTCCAATTTAAAACTTGAAGCATTCAAATGTTATAACTGATAAGGGGTTAATATCCAAAATATATAAACAGCTCATACAACTCAATATCAGAAAAACAAACAACCTGATTAAAAAATGAGCAGAAAACCTGAATAGACATTTTTCCAAAGAAGACATACAGATGAGCAACAGGCACATGAAAAGAGGCTCAACCTCATTAACCATCAGAGAAATGCAAATTAAAACCACAATGAGATATTACATCTCACCTGTCTGAATGGCTATTATCAAAAAGACCATAAATAATAAATGTTGGGGAGAAGGTGGAGAAAAGGGAACCCTCATACACTGTTGGTGGGAATGTAAATTGGTGTAGCCACTAGGAAAACATTGTGATCGTTTCTCAAAAAACTTAAAACAGAACTACCATATGACCCAGCAATTCTACTCCTGGGTATTTGAAAGAAAAAAAATTAAAACAATCATTTGCAAAGATACATGTACCCCAATGTTCATAGCAGCATTATTTATAATTGCCAAGATATGGAAGCTACCTAAGTGTCTATCAACAGATGAATGGATAAAGACGGTGTGTGTGTGTGTGTGTGTGTGTGTGTGTGTGTGTGTATGTGTGTATATACATATATATAATGAAATACTACTCAGTCATAAAGAATGTAATTTTGAAATCTGCAACAACATGGATGGACTTGGAGGATATTATGCTGAGTGAAATAAGTCAGACAGAGAAAGACAAATACTGTATGATATCACTTATATGTAGAATCTAAAAAATAAACTAGTGACTATCACAGAAAAGAAACAGATTCACAGATATAGAGAGCAAATTAGTGATTATCAGTGGGGAGAGGGAGGGGGAGGAGCAATATAGGGGTAGGGGGTTAAGAGGTACAAACTACTATGTATAAAATAAAGAAGCTACAAATATATATTATATAGCACAGGGAATATAGCCAATATTTATAATAACTATAAAGGAATACAACCTTTAAAGGAATACAACCTTTAAGAACTGTGAATCACTATGTTGTACACCTGAAACATATAATATTGTACATCAACTATACCCCAATTTTTATAAATAAATAAATAAATAAGGGTGAAGAAGGTTCTTCCAGGACACAGATGGGAACTTATTCTGAATAAAGAGGAAGTGAAGACTGGGGGGGAAATGCAATGGATACAGAAAGAATTTAAAGAAAAAAACAAAATAAATAATAAAAACCAAAATGATTAATTGGTTAAAACAAAAACAAAAAAAGCTTGAAACACTCCCAATTCTAGATGTCTCACTCCTACTTTCCTTCCTCTAAGCCCAGGCTGGACGTGTGGCTTGGGGATCATCAACGGGGAGGTGAGGACTGCTGTGTTCCTTCACTCTTTCTTCATTTCCTTCCCACTTCCTGCTGTAGATTCCTCCAGGGTTGGGGAAGAGAGTGTCTGGTGTCTTACCTGTCCTGCAGGTGCTTTTCTCTTGAGTGTTGACAGCTTCTGGGAACTGTAAGTGTTCAAAGACTGGCTCCACTGCAGGTTCTCCAACCGGCGGGGTGCACTGTCTGGTCAACATCTTGCAACACTCTTAGCAACTTCCCCCAACAACTCACTGTGTAGCCTTTTCCTGTCACCTCTTAACTGGTAGGCGATCCTCTCTGACAAAGTCCCAATTGATCTCAAGCCTAATTATCTTCCCCAGTGCATGTTTATCCCAAAGGAAAATCATGCTTTCTTTTCACACTAAAGCTGGTCTTTTTGCTCACTCTTTTTATCCTGCCTTAGTGGATGACTTCAGCCACCCTCTTGCCTTCCAAATTTAGTAGGAGGTAAGGTTAGGAGGGGGTACCAGTGTCCACGTTCAAATATACCTCCAAACTCCAAGGGAACAAACATCACTTTCTCCCAATGACCCTCTCAAGATAGACCCACAATTTCTGCAGCTCACCGGGACTGTGAGATACCAGCCCTCTTTTTTGCAAATCTCAATTTCATCAGTTTCCCTTCACTTGGTTTGGAAGTGATTGGAAAGAGAAGAGAAACATCACAGCTCTCCCAGCTAGGCTGACAACTCCTTACCTCAGTGACTCTCCAGAGAGCTCCTTTCAAATCTCTTGTTTTCTATATAAGAGAAAGTAGGAAGTAGGCATGCCAGCCTACTTCCAACTGCGACTCCTGGCCCCATGCCTGGGGGCTTTATCCAGCTGCTGAGCACACCTGGAGCAGGTCAGGTGCTAGGAATTAACACCCTCCCTTTGCCCCAGGAGCAGCACGCAGCCAATGACTGATAGGAGTCAGTGACTAAAGAACTCATTTCCCTTGCTCCCTTGGTGGGATAACTCCAAAGTGCATATTCTACACTGGCTCCCAGAGTTGCTTCCCCCAGAGGGATGAAGCTCCAGTTGCCACACCTTTATGGGCTGCCTTCCCTTCCTTGTTAAACTCTCAGCTTCAGGACGCTGTCTCAGGGTACCCTTCTAGGGGAATCTCAACTAAGAACAATTCTGAGACAGAAATGAAAATATTGTGGACAGATTGGCAGGACCGGTAGACTCAGACCCAGGACTAAGCAAGTCTTCCCAGGTGCATGCCACATCTGTGTTGTATCTTTCAATGTAAGGCTATATATAGCCAGGACATCTTTAAGAGAGTACACCTAGCAGCAGACATGCAGCAAAGGGTGAGAATTTTATTCCTCTGTCCGCTCCTCTTCTTTCTCCTTTCTTCTTTCACCTCCTTCTCCTCTTTCTCCATGGCCTCTCACATTTAGAGTATGACCCCTGGCTCTGTAACTCAGCCATTCCTTCCTCCTTTTAGAGCTCGCAGCCTTGAGCTGAGGTGGGTATGGGTGCCCGTCTCCCTTCTCTGTCCTGTGAGTGGCCTGGAGAGCAACCAGCATGCCACCTTCTGTGAGCACACCCCAAAGAGCCAACCATTGTCTCAGGTCTTTTGGAAAGAAGTCAGCAAAATGATTCACTGATGAAAGAATCTGGTCTTAGGAAATAAATTCAGTCAAACCTAGGCATTTGTTTTCCTAGTAGATGATGGGAAACCTCTTATCTCTCTGTCAACTGTGTCAAGAAAGTGACTAACTCATTACTTAATATCAGTAAAGATGATTTAAGGACTTCAGATAGAAGCCAGTAAAAAGGCACGCTGTAGCAGTGATTGCAGGCGAGAGGGCAGTGCTCACTCCTCCCTCCAAGGGTTCAGAAGCCCATGAGGCTGCTCCGTCACTGGATGCATGAGTTCATGGCGAAACCCCACTGGGGTTCTAAGATGCCCTCTAACTGGGGTGTAGGTAGCCCGAAGGGCAGCAAAATCACAGCCATTGAAAGCCACTATTACTGACTGTATGGCATCGTAGCCCTCAGGGTACAGGATGAAGGACAGGTTGAGGTATCCCCATGACAGCACTGCCCTGAACAATTCCCCATGGAGCAGGTGGTGTCTGCTACCCCGCACTGTGTGTGTGCAGCAGGGCTCCTGACCCCATCTACATGGGGTGGGTCAAGCATGGCTGTCCTCAGAGCACAGCAGCTGGAGGGATCCTTTGCCTGCACGTTTTGCAGACACACTCAAATTCTCTCTGCCAGGCAGAATGATTTATTTGTATGTCTTCATTGAGGACAATTATTTTTTAGCACCTTGCTAGGCATACTGGGTGATCTCATCACAGGGAAGAGCCCATGAGTGCCTGCATCGCTCAGAGCAAAAGTGGGAAAGGAGCCTCCCCCTCCTGCTCATCGAGAAATTCTCCTCTTTCCCTGGCACCTTCACAGAGATATGAGGAGCCTGCTTTTTTTGTCTTGAGAGCACTGGTTTGCCCATAAAAGTTTCATCGAGGAGGATATTTTAAAGGTGCCTCCCTTTTGGAGAGAGTTTTTCTTTTTTAGAAAGAAAGGGGAAAACATTTCAGATCTCCTGCTTTTTAAATTAACAACAAGTAGCATTAAACCTGATTCAATACGTAAATGTAATACTAAACATGTCTTAGATTTCCAAATGTAGGTAGTTGAGCAGGGGAAGAGGAAAAAGAGAGGAAAGGAATGGAGACAGGACACAGGATGGGCCCTGGCAACAGAGGAGAACCCATGGAAAATAGGGGAGAGAGATGAAGACAGAGAGATGGACTGAGGGGAAAAGAGAGGGAGAGGCAGCGGGCAGGGAAAGAAGCCTGGGCAGGCAGACAGCAGGGATGGGGGGCGGGGCAGAGAAAGACACCAGGTAGAGAGAGGGCAGGAAGGAAGAAACGGGCAGAGGGCACAACCCCTCTCAAGGCTTCCTGGTTCTCCTTTCCCTACTCACCAATTTCTCCAACAAGGGTCTAGTCCAGACTCTTCTACTTCCACACTACCCATCCCTCAACTCCTTACACCCCCTCACCATGCCTCAGTTTGGATGCCCACTCCCACGCTGCTCCTACAAGACTTCTATGGGCCAGATTGACACTGCAGCTCCCTCCCTGATTCCTCTACTTCTGTGGCATCTGAGACAGTGGAAGCTGGGTCTATGGGATACAGAGGTTCCCATACCAGTTCTGTTGTTTATTAGCTGTTATATCTTGGGCACGTCCGTTACCCTCTTTGAGTTTTCATATCTGTAAACTGGCAGTAATAACAGTACTTAGCTTGCTTCCAACACTGGACTCTGTAGTGGTTTTTGGATGTGTGTGTAGGTGTGTGCACGTGTGTGTTTATATGATAAGAGATAAGGACACAAAGACTCACTGTGAACTATAAAATGATACACAGGGCGTCCCTGGTGGCGCAGTGGTTGAGAGTCCGCCTGCCGACGCAGGGGACACGGGTTTGTGCCCCGGTCCGGGAAGATGCCACATGCCGCGAGCGGCTGGGCCCGTGAGCCATGGCCGCTGAGCCTGCGCATCCGGAGCCTGTGCTCCGCAATGGGAGAGGCCACAACAGTGAGAGGCCCGCGTACCGCAAAAAAAAAAAAATACACAAATAGGAGTATTTTGGTTCCTTTGCTCTTACTGTCACTTTCTCTCTCCTCCCTGCTTGCTCTTCTATACTGTATCTCATCCCCTTTATCCTCTTTAAACAGACCTTCCCCAAGGCTTGTCTTTTGTTCCTTTCAGTTCCTGACCTCTCCCTTTGCTTCCTCTTCTGTCGACTACAAACACATCTCCAGCCCGACGCTCTCTCCGGAGCCACAAGCCAGGCTCTGCAGCCTGCGTGCCTCAGCGGCACTTCAGATCAACATGCCCCACGTGGCATGGGTAGAATGTCTGCTTGCCCCAGGCTTGTTTTAGAGGAGTGGGAGAAGATAGACTATGGACAGACAGGCTCAATTTCAAATCCTGGCAATCCTGTGGATGTGCTGCCTTGCAGTAATCTTCTGAGTTTAGTTTGCTCACCCACAGCATGGGAGTAATAAAACCCACCTGAGAAGTAAGACGAGGCCTCACAGTGATGAAATATTAAATGACAGCACAGTGAGATAAGGCCAGGAGGGCACATCTGGGGCTAGATGTTCTACAGACACTTCTCAAGCACCAGTGAGTGAGGGGCCACAGGAGGACGACGTTCCCATAGGCAGGTGGCAGGCTTGACTCCAGCAAGCTGGCAAAATAGCATAGAGGTTAACAGCACACAGTCAAGAGCCAAACCTTGGCTCTCCTGCTTACTGGCTGTGTTGCTTTGAGAAAGTTACTTAATTTCTCTATGCCTCAGTTTTCTGTAAATGGCTTGTCATGAGGATAAATCATCAAACATATAAATTCACACAGGCTGCTTACAATGTGCCTGGCATGAAGAAAGTACCATACAAGTACTTTATTTAACAAATATTATATTAGCTATTAGTGACATTATTTATCAATGGTTGCATGTTCATTTCTTACTTGGGAGGCTTTGGGGGCCACATGGCAGCTAGAAAACAAGAGGCCTGAGGACGATCCCCACTGTGTCTCCTGCCAAGTCTTGCTTCATCTTCCTTCAGGCCATAACCTTCTCTCTCTGAAGAGAAACCGGGTGGGGATTCATCGCTCTCCACCTCACCCCCTGCCTTGGAGCCTTGGTGCAAACTACTGCACATGCGGCCAGGCCTGCGACATCACCAGGTGAGATGGACGTGTCTGTAGGGGCAAGGGGATAACGGAGGGAGTAATGAAAAGTGCCTCCAGGTCCGTCTCCCCTGTCCTGGTGACTCTGGAATGTGGCATCATGGGTCGCTCCTGGCACTGTGACCAGCCAGGTGGAACTGGGGCCTGGCGAGAAAAACAGAAGTGGGTCTGAGGAGACGAGGACGGGACTGTGGAGGGCTCATGCCCTGTGGAGGGGGTGACTTGGTCCTGAGGGCAGTGAGGAGAGACCTGAGCAGAGTTTCATTTAAGAAAGTTCTCTCTGGCTCCTGGGTGGGAAACGGGGCTCAGTGCAGGGTGAGATGGGAAGTGAGGAGAGCAGGTGCAGACACCCGAATCTGGGCAGTGGCCACGGGGAAGGAGCAGAGGGCCCAGACAAGTCTGACTTTAAAGGAGGAATTGGCTGGACTTTGTGTCAGCAGTGGGGAGGAGTGGAGTCTCGGGTAGCATGAGGTCTCCAGAACAATGCTGTGCTTTGTCCACAGTGGCAGGTTCCACACCTTTCAAAGGTGTTGTTTCACCTTGGGTAGACTCCACAATGTGTAAAGGAAAAGGGCAGGTTGCAGTGTTTGCCGCTTCCTTTAAACACAGAGTGGGCCCCTGCTTGGAGGGAGCAGGCAGATGCGGCCCTGCCTTAGAGGTGCTCACCTCTGATCTGAGGAGGCAGGTCCTCTGGCCAAGGAGGCCTCGTACTTCTTGCCTCACCCAGGTTTGGTCAAGAACCAGGGAAAACCTGAGCTTCCCTCCTGGGGGGGTGAAGGGAGAACCTCCAGGCCAGCCCAGCCCAAGACGCCACCCTCTCTACTACTCATGTGCTTCCCCAGAGCTCTGGGGTGATATGAAGTTTTAAACTGCAGTCACTAGCTTATCAAGACATTTGTCAACTTGTTGCTTCATCTATTAAAGGAAATGATAAGAGAAAGAATAAGTTAAGAAATATACGTAGAACTCCAAGCAGAGTGTTGGCACATAGTAAGTGTTCATTTAAAAGAGGCACTATGACTATCACTATTACTACTTATTATTACACTTACTACCACATCCCCCTCTGTCTCTTTTCTCTCTTTGCTTTTAATACTTCCGACACTTCCCAGTCCTTCTCCCTCAAAGATTTGTCCGAGACAGTTAAATATTCCCTGATATACGTCAGAGAACTTAGTGGAGTCAGAATCAGGAAGGAGAAAAGACCTTCTGGTCCCTGAGGCCTGCCAAGCACCAGCCACATAATTCCACTGCCTGGCAGAGTCCTCACAGCCCTAGAAGGAGGTATCATTGCCCTCACTTTACAGAAAATGTAAAATGAAATAGAGACAGAGGTCAAGTAGCATGATTGAAGTTCACACAGAAATAACCAGGAGGCCAGAATTAAATGGGGGACTGTCTAATTCCAAAGTCTGGGCCCTTACTTCTAACCCCACAATCACATAAAACCTCCCATCCCTGGGTGGAGAGGAGCAGCCATCCCTTTGATGAACAGCCCACAGAAGGAAAGGAAGTCATTCACTTTTGTGTGGCCTTCCAGATGGAATTGCCAAAGGAACAGAGTGTTTTAGACCTAAATAATCCAGACTGGTTGTGTGCGGGGAACAGGGTCAGTGTTTTCATCCCATCCCTTCCTGGTGTGGCCTGGACACAGCGATGGTTGTGAAATGGAAGGGCTATTAACGGAACCAGGCCGAGGATGTACCTGGGCAGACACTTATCTGGGCAGCATCTCCATTACACCCAGAACCCTAGCCCAGCCTTTACTATGGCCAGGCTGCCAAGCAGAATTCCAAGTCATAAATCCTCTTAAGGGCACAGAGCACATGTTCCACCCTGACCAATGGGAAATGCACACCTCATCTGCTCCCTTCCATCCCTCCTAGGTTCCAGCCCTGGGAGAAAGTGTCGGCGGTTATCACAGCCAGCACTTGTGCGTGCACTTTAGACATCTCTTTCCCATCCATGATCTCATTCCACCACATGTGGAGGTGGAGTCAACAGTCCTGGTATCAAATCAAAACTCTGCCATTTACTGGCTCTGGGCTTTGGCTAAGTTATTTCTCTCACTACAGCCCTGTGAGATTTTCACTGGGGAAGTGAGAAACTTGGGCTCAGAGAGGGCACCAGGGTAAATAGCAAAAAATGTTTTGTAGCTAGATCTGTGTGATTCCAAATCCAAGGCTCTTTCCAAAAAAACATCTGGTCCATGGAGAAAGGAAAAGCTCAGCAAACAGAGTATCTTTGCTACTTCTCCTACTACCATCTGAAATACAACCACCCAAATTCAACCATCAGCCAACTCAACAAGTTAGGCAGAAGGGCAAAGCTCTCTGTCCCATTCAAGTTCCATCAGTAAGAGACAACCCAGGTGGTGGGGGATTGTACCTTATTTGTGGGACCCCATCCCATCTTCTGGACAGCACAGACTGGCTATGGGAACGCCTCAGCCTTGGGGGATACAGCCTCTTTCTGGAGTGCAAATGCTGACCAGGAATTCAAGTGGGAGTCTGCAGAGTGGGGCTGGGGTAATCCGTGTGCTCCTGAGGGAGATCCCAGTAGGACACTGGCTGGCTGAGGACCATGAACAAGGCCCACAGGAATGTGAAGCCTGCAGTTCTGAGATATCCCTGCCTGTTTCCTATGCCTGTAAAGGGATCAAGTCAGTGTTACTTCTGGAGACCAGCCTGCTGGCCAGCACTCTGCATCGTTGCATTTCAGGGTGGACTTTCTGACTCGCGCTTCTTGGTCTCCTTTTTCTAGGAGAAGCTAGAGCCACACTTTGTATTACCTGGTGGCAGAGTCTGAAGAGAAGCAGTTTACTACTCATTCGTTCATTCACCCTGACTGGCACTGGGGATTACCATTGCAGCGAGACAGCTCAAGGCCCCTGCCCTCTCAGGCTTAGTGGAGTGACATGAGATGTAGGGCAGATGGACCAGGGCTCTAATCGCAGCCCAAGCATTTACCATTCGGATGATCTCACCCTTTCTAAACTCTCTGAACCTCAGTTCCCTCAGGTGTCAGATGTGTGCAGTGATGCCACCCTCATAGGATTCAATGAGTGGAAGAATTTACTCAAATAAACGTGAAAGTGCTTTCCTAACCATAAAGATCATATCGACTTTATTTACTGTTAATAATGTGACTATTATTATTACTATTGCTACACTTTTCCATTCAGGAAGTTTTCTCTGCCTGACCTGTGCATTGTGCCGGAATTTGAGTAAAATTTTCTTTGCACAGCAGGCTCAGACAATATTGGTTGAGCTACTCTGGTTAGCCTACTTTTTTTGAGATATAAATTCACTTTCTACACAATTCACCCATTTAAAGTGTACAATTCAATGTTTTTCACTATTTTAACAGGGTTGTAGGACCATCACCAACTCTAATTTTAAAACATTTTCCTCGCTCCTAAAAGAAATTGTATGCCCCTTAGCAGTCACTCTCATCCCCTCCTATCAATCCCCTCTCCCCACTATAAGCAACCAGTAGTCTTTTTGTGTCTATAGATTGGCCTATTCAGGATGTTACACATAAATGGAATTGTACAATATGTGGTCCTGTGTGACTGGCTTCCTTCACTTAGCATAATGCTTTCAGGGTTCATCCATGTTGTAATAGGTATCAGTATTTTACGTTTTTATTGATGAATAACATCCCATTTCATACATCAAACACATTTTATTTATCCAATCATTAGTAACAGACACGGGTTTTTTCCATTTTTCAGCTATTATGAAAAATGCTGCTATGAATATTTGTGTATAAGTTTCTGTGTAGACATATGTTTTCATTTTTCTTGTGTATATACTTTAGAGTTGAATTGCTGGGTCATATGGTAGCTCTAAGTTTAACATTTTGAGGAACTGCCAGACCGTCTTTCAAAGGAGCTACACCATTTTACATTCCCACCAGCAGTATTCTAGTGTTCCAACTTCTCCACACTCTCACCAACACTTGTTATTGTTTTTTTGATTACAGTCATCCTAGTAGATGTGAAGTGATATCTCCTTGTGGTTTTGATTTGCATTTTCCTAATGACTAATGATGTTGCACATCTTTTCATGTGCTTATTGGCCATTTGTATATCTTATTTGGAGAAATGTCTATTCAAATCCTTTGCTCATTTTAAATTTGTATCATTTGTCTTTTTATTATGAATTGTGAGAGTTCTTTCCATATTTTGGATACAAGCCCCTTATCAAATATATAATTTACAAATATTTTTCCCCCTTCTGTGAGTTGTCTTTTCATTTTCTTGATGATATTGTTTACAACACAAACGTTTTACATTTTGATGAAGTCAATTTATTTTTTCTTTTGTCTCTAATGCTTTTGGTGTCATATAAGGTCTGTTTCTTTCTTTTTTTTTTTTTTTGCGGTACGCGGGCCTCCCACCGTTGCGGAGCACAGGCTCCAGACGCGCAGGCTCAGCGGCCATGGCTCACGGGCCCAGCCTCTCCGCGGCATGTGGGATCTTCCTGGACTGGGGCACGAACCCGCGTCCCCTGCATCGGCAGGTGGACTCTCAACCACTGCGCCACCAGGGAAGCCCTAAGGTCTGTTTCTTAAGTGGGCTCTGCCTTTTAAAACACGAGTCTATTATTTAAATAAAATTTTGATATTAAATATCTAGCATTAAATCCAAATTAGGAAAAAGCAATGGATCATCACTATGGTCTTGAACAAGTTACAATAATGGAATAAACCAGACTGAAACCTTGTTATAGAAGAAATGGGGAAAGAATGGAGTTTTCAAACTGGCCGAATGGCATTTGAGGGGGGCTAAAACCCCATTTCTCTCACCATCACCAGTGCAAAATACTTGTGGGGGTGGGGTGGGGCTTACGATAAGAGAGAAGAGTGTGGAAAAATGTACTGGGACTGAGATGTTTAGGAATGAAGCAGCCTGTTATGTGTCCTGCATCTGCACCCAAGGGCCAGGCGAGGCCAAGACTGGATTCCAAGGCCACCCTTCTCACCCTCCCCTCCCCACTTACCATCTGCGAAGGACTGGGGGGATGATCGAGCACTTCCTAAGGTTTGACAGGACACCAGGGTCTTTGAACATGCTGTTCCCTCTGTCTGGAATGTCCCCCACCCCCAGTCCATCCCCCAGCCAACTACCACACCTATTTTCCCTCATATTTCATTTGCTACTTCCTAGGGAAAAACTTCCCTGACCTCCACCCACCCCCACTGCCAACAAGATCAGGTACCTCTGAATGCATTTTCACAGGTACTGTCCTTTCCCTTCATGAGACTTTTCACAATTTCTGATTAGACCTTTAACTAGTTCATCTTTTCTTTTTCAATAGGCTGCAACCTCCATGAGCACAGAGTTTGTGTTTGTTTTGCTCACAATTGCAGGCTTATCACAAAACTTGACATAAAGTAGATGCTCAGTAAATATTTGTGGAATGAATGAATGAATGATCACAGGAACTGGAAAATCCCTCCAGAATGACCCATTTGTTTTCAGAGGGGTTTGTTTTCAGGGTCCTCATGCAACCAGAGTAATATAAAACGATCACTCCCCAGTAGACAGAGCAGCAACAAGCACCCTTTCTGTCTGTAAGATGGCTTCCGTAGTACAGGACTACCCTGTCATGGTAACTGACAGGACCCTCAGGCTGGGCAGGGAGGACGTGGAGGCAGCATGAGGAGTGCTAACAGCTCATGAGGTCAGCATTTCAGGGGTGGCTGGCAGCTGAGTGCTTGCTCCTGGGAAAGTTGAACTTGCAGATGCGGGAAGTAAAGAGTGCACCACGGGAAAGCAGTTCACCTGCGAGGGAATTTGTCTGAGAAAATAACTTTGTTTTCTGGAAATCCTCAGCCAAATCAGCCAAACTCTCATCCTGACAAATAGGCCTCCTCGGATTGCGACACGTGCCTTCACCAGTGACACCTTACTTTATAAAATGTGCGGGACTTTGTTTAGCTCAAACATTCCATTTGCTTCCACAGACGACTTCTGAGCATGCACTATGAATCAGGTGTGGTACTGGATAAGAGGACACCTGGATAAACATGCTCTTTTCAAGGCGTTCACAATCCAGGGGCGAGTCAAATCGTCAATAGATAATTATGAGGCAGCCATGAGTGCCCCGATGGAGCCTTAAAGAAGGGACTGAGAAGAAAGTGATTCTTTTTTTCGTGGGGGTAGCCTGGGAAGGACTCCTGGAAGAGGTAACTCTTCCGATGAGTCTTGAAGTAGGAATCAGAATTATCAAGGGGATGATGCGATCAAGAGGCAGAGATGTTTCATGTAGAAGAACTGAGTTGTGTTGAAATGGTAGGAGCAATATTCAAGCTGGAAACATCCTAAACTAGAGAAAAACAAGGCCCAGTGCTCTTGAGAATGACTCCTCCATCTGCTCACACCCACATCTGATAGGTCTCCGAGACCTGCCGCTTCCATCACCTGAGCAGGTCTTGAATTCTCCTCTCCAGCCCTATTGCCTTCGCTCTAAGCCAGCCCCTCACAAGCTTCCCCAGTTCTACTGCACAGTCTCCCGACTAACTGGTCTCCCTGGCTGAAGCCTCTAACACGTCCTGCGCCCGGTAGATCTCATGTCA
Organism: Tursiops truncatus; assembly: GCF_011762595.2. NCBI lineage: Eukaryota > Metazoa > Chordata > Mammalia > Artiodactyla > Delphinidae > Tursiops > Tursiops truncatus. The sequence continues at coordinate 65,986,291 of NC_047041.1, read as the reverse complement.
GGCCGAGGTGGATTCAGGTACGCTAGCAGCGGCATCAGGACTTGATCTCTCTGTCTTGGCTCTGTTTCCCTTTGTGTTGGCCTCACTCGCAAGCTGGCCATCTCCCTCTGGTGGCCCCACAGCCACAGGTCAGCAGGCTTCCTGCTTCGAGAAACAGGATTGCTTCCCAACAGAGCCAATGGTAGCCTAAGAGCTGGGTCTCCTTGGACCACCAGCAGTGTATGCCCATTTCTGAATCAATCCCTTAGAATCAAATAACACAATACAGCCTGCAGATTCTACCTTTGCAGATTCAACCAACTGTGGATCAGAAATATTCGGAAAAAAAATTCCAGAAAGTTCCAAAAAGCAAAACTTGAATGTGCCACACACCAGCAACTATTTAACATAGCACTTACATTGTATTTACAGCTACTTACATAGCATTTACATTGTATTAGGTATTGTAAGTAATCTAGAGATGATCTAAGGTATACGGGAGGATGTACGTAGGTTATATGCAAACACGATGCCATTTTATATAAGGGACTTGAGCACCTGAGGATTTTGGTATCTGCAGGGTGGGGGTGGGAGGACCAGTCCCCCGTGGGTACTGAGGGACAGCTTACACTGATTGGCCAGGCCTGAATCGTAGGTCCATTCAGGAACCAGAAGGAACCATATGAACTGACAGTGATGGAGGGGTGACTCCCCAAAGCGAAACAGAGATGTTATGATTAGCTGAAGGGCGAGTGAGGGTTGCAGGGGCAAAAGATTGTCTGCCAAGACTGTCTGAAGCACAAATCTGATCTGCTGCTCCACTGCTTTCAAGGTATGGTGAGCAAGGCCTTCGAGGTGTGGCCCCAGCCCACATCTCTGAAACGACTCCCCATTGCTGCGCCATACCCCCACCTTTCCTGCCTTCCACCCACCATCCGTGGCTTGGCCTGTACCATCCCTCCATCTTCCTCCAGGCACAATGCAAAGGCTCCCTCCTGCAAGGGGCAGCGTGTGCCCACTCCTCCTGGCCCTCCACAGAGCTGGCCGCTCCTTCCTCCGGCGTAGCACTGAGAGCTCTACTCTGCACCTGTTCGTTTGCACCCTCCTCATCCTCGCCTGGTTGCTGGGTGAATGTTGGTTAAACTAAATAATTAATTAACTGCCAGGCAAAGGGACGCATTGAAGAATGTTCCAAGGCCTGGTTCCTTTGGATAAAATTTTAGAATAAACTGGCTTAAACAGGGCACTTGTATTGGAGGGGGGAAAAAACAGGCTCTACTTTAGTTTTTCCCTGATTCACTGAAGAGAAAATATGTTTCATTTTTCTTTTCAGTGACTGTGTATCCTCCACTCACGCATCAAGACCGTATATGTTCTCTGAGGGACGCCCCACCTCTGCCAGGCAGGCAGTGCCCAGGCCTGGCCATCCCGTCGTTCTAGGGGCCTGATCCTGGCCTTGGGCATCACCGTGAGGCTTAAAGCACAGGCAGTGGGCCATTTGGGGACAGGAGCTGTTCTCCACCGCTTCCAGGATGGCCTGAGTGTCTGTCTGCCACAATTTTGCCCACCCAGAGTCTGCCTGTCTCCCCCCAGGTCTGAGGCTATGTGCTGCCAGCAGCAGCCCTTTCCCTGATGGCCCTACCCTTCTCAGGTGTTCCCAGGGCGGAGGAGGTGAGAATGCTTTTAGCTCTAACCCAGGCATTGTACAGGTAGCTATTACTACCTATTTTACCAGAGACAGAAACTGACTCTCAAAATGGCAAAATCACCCACCCTGTGTGCTTCTGTCTGCACAGCTAGCTAGACATTGTACCTCATGTTACGTAACTACACATTAACTAGATTTCAGAGAAATATGGGGAGAGAGCAGTCATGTCTTGCGGGCTTGCGGATCTCTGCTTGGAGACAGTGCAGGCCATGCACGACTGCCCCCAATAACAACCCCGCTCCACTGGCCTTTCTGCCTTGCCCTCAGTTAGCCATTCATTCATTTACGAGTATTTGTTTCCTAGGTACTGTTCTGAGCTCTGGGACACAGCAATGAAAAAGGCAGGCATCAGACTTTACCTTCCAGTAGGTATGACAGAAAATAAATACGTAAGGACATAATATAATTTTAGATAGTTAATAAATGCTATGCAAAAAATATCAAGTGTTAATATTCTAGACCTTAAATTGGTTAGTGGGTTCATAAGTATTCATTACATTATCATGCTTTATAACATACCTCTTCTTTCCATATTTTCTTTGTATATATTTTTTTATATTGGAGTATAGTTGATTAACATTTGTAAATATATTCTTCTAATTCAGTATTATAGAACAAAAAAGTTGTGCTTATAAAAAGATTGGGGTAAGAGGACGGAGAGAGATTGTGATGGGGCACGGCGGGTGTTTTAGATGAAGTCATCAGACAAGATTTCTCCCCAGATGTATATTTAAGCTGAAATCAGAAGGATGAGAGGGAGCCCGCGGTGCAAAGGTCTGAGGAGGAGCGATGCTCACAGCAGGACAGGGAGGGTGAAGGCCCCGCAGGGAATGACTTGGGAGTTCCAGAAGCAGCAGACACTGGAAGGACTGGAGCCCTCACCGAGAGTGAGAAAGGGAAGGAGGAGGTGGGCCGAGTAGGGAGGATGGACCCGGCACATGGATCTTGGGTGCATGGACCTTGGGACACTGGGCTCATGGCATGTGGATATTATTCCAAGTGTAACGGGTGGTGGGTTTTGTTTTTAAAAGATTAGTCTCTCAGGAGCACCACAGGAAACAACTGCCCGTCTCATTTCCCCCCTCGCCTCCCCTCTGTCCTCACATGGTCAGGGACATGCCAGAGGCCCTTGTCCCTCTTTCCAGACTCATCAACTCCAAGAGCGTGGGCTTTGTTTTTATAGGGCAAGGAGGCAGAACAGTAAAGGTTTAACTTTATGCTGCTTTTACAGGTGACAGTTAAATCCATGTTGCCACTAAGTTTCAAGTTCAAATATGTCTGTGAAATGATGCTCTAGTTACTTGATTTATATTGACTGTCAACGTTTTCACCAAACTATAACCTCCCCTTAATTATGCTAATAACTTCACTCCTGTCATCTTCGTTCAGCTCCCCCAACAATTCTCCAGTGATGTCTGCCTCGACCCCAGCCTTTGGGTAAGGGAAGAGAACGGGGGAGGGAGGCAGTGAAAAGAACCTGGTCTAGAGACCTGGCTTTAGCACCTGCCATGTCTCTTATCAGCTGAGTGACTTTGGACAAACCATTTAACCTCTCTGAACTCATTCTTTCATCTGTAAAACCAAAATAAATCCTTTCTCAGAAATAAAGTATGAGAAAAGCACCTAGCACAGTGACTGGGATGCAAGAAGAGACCTGTAAAACTGAGTTGAGTCTGATTTTAATTAAATTCCTAAACTAAAAATCCTAAATCTATTAAATAAACTTGACCATTGTTAGTGCTGCTTCACTGACCACTCAGCATTTTTCTTATTGTTTTTTTTTTTTTTTTTTTTTTTTGCTGTACGCGGGCCTCTCACTGCTGTGGCCTCTTCCGTTGCGGAGCACAGGCTCCGGACGCACAGCCTCAGCGGCCATGGCTCATGAGCCCAGCCGCTCCGCGGCATGTGGGATCTTCCCGGACCGGGGCACGAACCCGTGTCCCCTGCATCGGCAGGCGGACTCTCAACCACTGCGCCACCAGGGAAGCCCCTTATTGTTTTTTTTAATGACTATGCATACTCATTGTAGGCTATTAGTAAAATACTAAATAGTATAAAGTAGGAAATTGAAATCATAATTCCACCACTCAGAGATAATTACTCTTAAAATACCCATGTGTTTCCTTCTAGCCCTTTTTCTGTGCATGTATTTTCATATCTGGATAGTACTGTTTATTCCATTTTATATCTTGCTCTTTTCATCAATTTCCTAAGTCTCTAAAATATTCTTGAAAATATGAGTAGTAAACAAATGAAAGATGTCTGCTCTGTGGGAATGGAGGAAAGCATTCAGGTTCAGAATGTATTGGGAAGGAAGAGGAGACAGGTCTTGGAGATGGATTCAATGTGAGTGATCAGAGAGATCACAGATAATTCCCAGTGTTTAGCCTGAGCACCTGGGTGAAGAGTAGTGCCATTTACTGAGGTGGGGATTGAAAGAGACGCAGATCTGGGAGAACATCCTTGGCCACAGGGACATTCTAGCTTCTTGGTCTTCCAGAAGACTTTGACAGGGGGATAAGGGGTGGGGGGGTAGATCTGACTAAGTGCTTAGGGACAGCTGACACATCATCCCTGAGATGTTGTAAGATGTTTCCCCAAAGAGCACCTTGTGAGCAATTCAGAGGCAGCCCCATGGACTGAGTGCCAGATTATGTTCCAAAACTGGGCCTCCCACCTTTCTTGAAGGAGGAAATCGTAGACACAACTTTCAGCAGTTAAAGGCAGACACAGTGTGCATTCCTCATTCCACAAATAATTTCTGACTGCTTACTACGTGCCTGACACTGTTCTCAATACTGGGCATACAGCATCCATCCTGCCCTTATGGAGCTTACATTCTAGTGAGCAAGACCATAAGTAGTATATAGTGTGTTCAATAGTGTTAAGTGCTATGGAGAAAAATAAAGTAGAGAAAGATACCAGGTGGTGTGGAGGGGTGGTGTTGAAATTTTAATTATCGTGGTTCCGAAGGCCTCACCTGTAAGGTGACACCCGAGCCACATGGGGATGAGAGTCTGGGGGATGAGGAATAACCCGGGAGCCTTGGGCCTTTTGTGGTGACTGATATAAAGAGGACTAATAAGGTAAGTTCTGATGGTTTCAAGGAAGAGAATAGCGGTAAAGCTTGAATGTCAAGGGTCGACAGAGTGTATTAATTAGAGTTTTCAAGAGAAACAAAACCAATAGGAAATATATATTATATATATTTACACACACACAGAGATTTATTATAATATATACTTCATGCAGTTATGGAGGCTGAGAGGTCCCAGGATCTGCTATCTGCAAGCTGGAGAGCCAGGAAAGTTGCTGATATAGTTTGAAGGCCTGAGAGATAGAGACCCAATGATGTAGATTCCAGTCCAAGTCTGAAGGCCCGAAAACTAGAAAGATCTCTGTTCCAGCTCATGCAGTCACGCAAATAGCAAAGTCAACTTTCCTCCACCTTTTTGTTCTATTCAGACCCTCAGCATATTGAATCATGCCCACTCACATTGGGGAGGGCCATCTACTTTACTCGGTATACAGATTGAAATGCTAAACCCTTCCAGAAACACCCTCACAACCACACCCAGACATAACGTTTAACCAGCTATCTGGGCATCTCATGATCCAGTCCAGTTGACATACAAAATTAACTATCCCACAGGGATAGGGAGGGGCTGTGTCAGGAGTGCACAGAGCTCGTGATTGCCGCCTGGACTCCTGATAATGGAAGGTATGGAGGTTGGAGGAGGGCATCTCACAGAGAACAAGGATGGCTGTAGGGCACTCCCTTGATTTCTGCTGATGGCAGCTGGAGAGGCCAGGGGAGGGCATTCTTAAGTTTACAGAGGACTGGAGAGAACTCAGAGTGGGAATCCAGGTACGAGCTCTAAGGTCAGAGTCAGGAAGGTCAAGGGCCTCAGGGAAACAGGCAGTGTTACTTCTCCCGCAGGCCACAGATGATGGGGAATTTGGGGGAAGGCAGGAGTCCTCTTCCCAGACAGTAGACATTACCCAGTTGCTCAGTTTCATAGTACTGGCTATTGTATAGTACACCATAAGTAGGTAGCATTGCTATGTCACCTGTGCTGTGGCCCAAGAGGCTGCCTGGACTCTCACACTCTGAATGGAAGCTCTGAATATTTGGAAAGTATAATTGAAGAGCTATAAATAAAGATTAGCCAAGTTATTTATATTCATAGTACTCTCATGTCTAGCACAAAAGAAGGTACTTATCCTTCATGTAGCAGGCATTTGATATATACTGGAAATTAAACCAAAAAATTATTTTCAAAGAAATAAAATCTATTATTTATTCAAAACTTACTGTATCCAAAGTTCTGAGTTAGGTGCAGTGGGGATTTAAAAAAGGCAAAGACATAAGAATTACCCTTAAGAAGTTTACATTCATAAATTAGAGTAGAAAATGTACACTCAAAGAACAAAATTGAATGCAACCAAGTTAGGGAAATTTGGGACCAGATCAGTGAATGAAGTAATGGTTCCAAATACAATCCTCAGGTACTTGAGTCAGTCATTATAAGAAATCTTTAAAATGACAGAGGTGAGGGACCTAAGAATTCATTTAGCCATAATTGCTCACACTTTCTGACCATGACCTACAATAAGAAATATATTTTACGTCACAGTTCAGTACCTACACACACACACACACGCGCGGGCACGCACACACAAACACCTAATTGAAACACGTCTCACTTATCCTTGATGAATGTGCTGCACTCTGATATATTCTATTCCATTTATTTATTTTTTTGAGAGCTGATCTCAACCCACTAAACTGATTTCACAACCCACCAATGGGTTGCTATAGCGTGAAAGGCACTGATCTAGTCTAAATGCCTCCTTGTACCATACCTTCAGCCCAGGCATACTACAGGACCCCAGGTAAGTTGTGACTTGCTGACCTCACAATAAACTTAGAGTTTTGACTCTGCAAAATCCAAGGAGAAGAAGAACCCTGGCTCATTCTACTCACCATCATGTCCCTGATGTCTAGCACTCTGCCTGGCACACAACAGATGTTCAAGAAATTGGTTAAATGAATGAATGAAAGCCAAAAGTCCCACAGCCAGTTAGCTATAATGATGCCTCCTTTCAAAGGCAAGCTAGAACAGACAATTGTTGGGTGTCAGTCAATAGCAGCTATTTCACAATTCCATAAGAAAATAATTTAAAATTTTAAACGTAAAAATAAATCATCGTCATGACATCTTACATGTCATCAGTACATTACTTTAGGTAGTTACACATTGTTTTCTGTATGTACATCCTCATCTATCCATTCTACCTCTGGCCAATGGATTGCAAGCATTTGGATGAAATAGATGTCTTCTTTCTTTGTTCCCACCAACCACCTAATAGTAGCCTTGGCAGTTAGGCTGAAAATCCTTTGGGGAAGAACTGAAATCATTAATAGGATTTATTTCTCTTCCATTGTTTTGTAACAGCTTTATGAGGTATTATATAATTGACATACAATAAACTGCACATATTTAAAGTGTGCAACTTTCAACACAAATATATACCTGTGAAATCATGATCACTATATATATATATTTTTTTTTTAAATATATGATTTGCAAATATTTTCTCCCAATTTTTGGCTTGTCTTTTCATTCTCTTAATAGTGTTTGTCAAAGAGCAGAAGTTTCTAACTTTGATCAGTCCAATTTAGCAAAAGGTCAAAAAGGTTTTCTCCTATGTTTTCTTCTAAAAGTTTTACAATTTTACATGATACATTTAGGTCTGTATTTCAGTTTGAATCGATTTTTGTATATGGTGTGAAGTATGGAAAAGTGCATTATATTTACATACAGATATTTAATTTTTCTGGTACTACTTTGTGAAAAGATGATCCCTTCTCCTCTGAATTGCCCGTGCACCTCTAGCAAAAACTGGTTGTCCAAACATGTGTGGATCTATATGTATACTGTGTATTCTGTTCCATTTACATTTCTATCTGTGTTAATTATATACAGTTTTGATTGAGATTGTGTTGAGGCTATAGATCAATTTGGGTAGAAGTGACATCTTAACAATATTCTAACCCATGAACAAGATATATCTAATCCATGAATAAGGTATATCTCCCAGTTTATTTTAGGTGTTCTTTAATTTCTCTTGGAAGAATTTTGTAGTTTTCAGCAAATAGGTCTTTCACATCTTTTGTCAGGTGTATCCTTAAGTACTTCGTATTTTTTGAGACAAATGTAAATGGTACTGTTTTTTAATTTCAATTTTGAATTGCTTGTTGCAAGTATATAGAAACACAATTGATTTCTGAATAGTCATTGTGTATCAGGTAATCTTGCTAGACTCACTTATTAGTTCTGGTAGATTTTTTTGTAGATTCCTTCAGATTCTATACAAACAAACATGTTATCTGTGAGTAAAAATTTTTTTACTTCTTTCTAATCGGGATGCCTTTTATTTCTTTTTCTTGCCACAATGCACTGGCGAGGACCTCTAGTACAATGTTGCTGTACAATGGCATTTAACCATTAAGCATATGGTTAGCTATACTTTTTTTGTAGCTGCCTTTAATCAGGTTGAGGAAGTTCCCTTCTTTTCCTACTTTGTTGAGTTTTTAAAATCAGGAATGATGTTGTAATTTTAGAAATTATTTTTTTTGGCATCTATTGAGATGATCATATAATTTTTCTTTTTTAATTTGTTAATAGAGTGAATTATACTAATTAGTATTCAAATGTTAAAACAACCTTGCATTACTGCAATAAACCCCACATAATTATGATGCATATTCTTTTTATACGTTATTCAATTTTATTTGCTAAAATCTTAGCTAGAATTTTTGCATCTATGTTTATGAGATATATTGGTCTGTAGTTTTCTTTTCTTGTAATGTCTTTGTATGAGGTAATGAGGTAAAATAAAACAAGTTTGAAAGTATTTTCTCTTCTTTAGCTTTCTTGTAGAGTTTATGTAGAACTGGTATTATTTCTTCCTTGAATAGTTGGTAGGATTCATCAGTGAAACCACCTGGAGTTGGAGGTATCTTTGTAGGAAAAATTTTAAACTACAAATTCAATTTTCTCTAATCGCTATAGGGCTATTTACATTACTTATTTCTTGTTGGATGAGCTGTTTTAGTCTGTGTATTTTAAGGACTTTTTCCATTTCATCTAAAATTTCAAACTTAGGAACACAAGGTTTTTCATGATATTCCTTTATTAACCTATTAATATTTGTGGATGTTTATGGATTTTTTTTTTCCTGATCAGTCTAGCTAGAGTTTTATCAATTTTATTGCTCTTTTTAAAGAAACAGCTTTTGGTTTTATTGATTTTGTCTAGGAAATAAACAAAGAAACAATAGTTTATTGTTTTCTACTTTATTTATTTTTAAAAATTTATTATTATTTTTTTTAATTTTTGGCTGCATTGGGTCTTCATTGCTGTGAGAGGCTTTCTCTAGTTGTGGCGAGTGGGGACTATTCTTCGTTGAGGTGCGCAGGCTTCTCATTGCGGTGGCTTCTTGTTGTGGAGCACGGGTTCTAGAGCGCAGGCTCAATAGTTGTGGCGCACGGGCTTCGTTGCTCGGCAGCACGTGGGATCTTCCTGGGCCAGGGCTCGAACCCGTGTCCCCTGCATTGGCAGGTGGATTCTCAACTGCTGTGCCACAAGGGAAGTCCCTGTTTTCCAATTTAATCTTTATTATTTCTTTTCTTTCACTTACTTTGAGTTTAATTTGCTCTTCTTTTTCTGATTTCTTTAGGTGGAAACTTAAGTCACTGATTTGAGACATTTTATCTTTTCTAGTGCAGGCATTTTGTGCAATAAATTTCCCCTTCAGTACTGCTTTGGTGGAATCCTATGAATTTTGATATGTTGTGATTTTATTTAATTCAAAATAGTTTCTAATTTCCCTTTTGATTTTTCCTTTCCCATGGGTTATTTAGAAGTGTGTTATTAAGTTTTCAAATATTTGGGAATGTTTTCAGTTATCTTTTTTGTTATTGACTTCTAATTTAATTTCATTGTGATCAGAGAACATGCTTTTTATGACTGAATACTTTTAAGTATATTGAGACTTGTTTTATTGCCCAGAATATGCTGTATCTTGGTGAATGTTATGTTCACACTTGAAAAAAAATGTATATGCCACTGTCGTTGGGTGGAGTATTCTACAAATGTCAATTAAGTCAAATCAGTTGATAGCATTGTTCAAATTGTCTTCATTTAAAATTTATATTTCAAATCAATTGTTGCAAATTAAAAATACAACATATTTTTGAAAATTGATCTTTTATTTGTCACTCTTTCTCTCTACTTTTTCTACCAATTATTGAGACAGAGGTAGTGAAATTTCTAACTCTACCAGTGGATTTGTATGTTTCTTTTTGCCATTTCTATCAGTTTTGTCTCATATATTTTGAATCTGTTATTAGGTACAGAAACATTTAATGTTAATGTTTCCTTTTTATGTGTTGATCCTTTCATCATTATAAAATGACCTTTTTTAATCCCTGGTAACATTCTTTGCTTTGAAATCTATTTTGTCTGATTTAACATAGCTGTTCCAACTTTCTTTTGGTTAGGGTTAACATGGTATATATTTTTCTATCCTTTTAGTTTTAAGATATTTGTGTTTTGATATTTGAAATGTGTTTCTTGTACCTAGAATGTATCTAGGCTTTTCTTTTTTATACAGTTGGATAATTTCCCAGTTAAAATTGGTGGTGTCTAGACTCTTTACATCTAACGTGATTACTGAGATAGTTAGGTTTAAGTCTATCATCTTGCTACTTGTTTTTTAGGTCCCAACTATTTTTTGTACTTGTTTTTCTCTTTTGCTGTCTTCTTTTGTATTATTATTTTTTCTTATAATTCCATTATGTTTCCTTTGTTATCTTACTAACCATAACTTTGTTTTGTTATTTCAGTAGACTCTTTAGGATTAGTAGGATTCTTTAGTAGGATTTATAATATAGCATCAACAATTTGTCATAGTCTACCTTCAAGTGATATTACACAGCTTAACACATAGTATAAGAACTTTACAGTAGTAATCTTCCCTCTGGGCTTTTATGCTATCGTTGTCATACAATTCACTTATGTATGTTATAAAACCCATAATGCATTGTTATTATTTTTTTATACACAGTCAATTATCGTTTTTTTTTTTTTTTTTTTTGCGGTACGTGGGCCTCTCACTGTCATGGCCCCTCCTGTTGCGGAGCACAGGCTCCGGACGCGCAGGCTCAGCGGCCATGCTCACGGGCCCAGCCGCTCCGCGGCATGTGGGATCCTCCCAGACCGGGTCACGAACCTGTGTCCCCTGCATCGGCAGGCGGACTCTCAACCACTGCGCCACCAGGGAAGCCCCAATTATCTTTTAAAGAGATTTCAATAGTAAGAAAATGATGCATTTACCCATGTTACCATTTCTTGTGCTCTACATTCCTTTGTAGATCCATATTTCATCAAGTATCATTTTTCTTCCATCTGAAGGAATTTCTTTAATACTTCTTGGAGTGTGGGTCTGCCTGCAATAAATTCTTTCACCTTTTTTATGTCTGAAATATCTTTATTTCTTCTACTTTTTTTTTTTTTTTTTTGGTGTACGCGGGCCTCTCACTGCCGTGGCCTCTCCCACTGCAGAGCACAGGCTCTGGACGCGCAGGCCCAGCGGCCATGGCTCACGGGGCCAGCCGCTCTGCGGCATGCGGGATCCTCCCAGACCGGGGCACGAACCCGTGTCCCCTGCATCGGCAGGCAGACTCTCAACCACTGCACCACCAGGGAAGCCCGCCACTGTCTCTTGACTTGTGTTGCTCTGATGATAAATTCTGCTGTCATCCTTCTCTTGGTTTTGTGTGTGTGTGTGTGTGTGTATAATGTATCTTTCCCTGCTCCCCCCAATTGTTTTTAAATTTTTCTCTTTATCACTAATTTTGAGCAATTTGATTGTGAAAAGCTTTGGTATAGTTTTCCTTGTGCTTCTTGTGTTTGGAGTTCATTAATCTTCTTAAATCTGTGGATTTAGAGTTTTCATCAAAATTGGAAGTTTTTCGGCCATTATTTCTTTAGCTTTCTCCCTTCCTTTTTCGCTTCTCCTTCAAGGATAAGAGTCATATGTATATGAGGTTTCTTGAGGTTGTTCTACAAATCAGTGATGCTCTTTCTTACTTTTTAATTTTTTTCCCCTCAGTTTTTCATTTTGGATAGTTTCAACTGCTGTGTCTTCACAGTTACTAAGCTTTTCTTCTGAGGTTTCTAATCTGCTGTTAATCTCATATAGTGATTTTTCATCTTACTCTGTAGTTTTCATCTTCATAAGTTTAATTTGAGTGTTTTTTATGTCTTTTTCTACTTAATTTTTCAAACATATGGAATGCAGTTATAACAACTCAATTTCTTTCTCTGCTATTTCCAACATTTGTGTCAGTTTTAGGTTGCTTTTTCTTCTCATTTGGGTCAAGTTCTGCTTCTTTACATTCCTGGAAACGTCTAATGGATGCCAGACACTGTAAATTTATCTTATTGGGCATAGGATATTTTTATAATCCTATAAATATATTTTTGAGCTTTGTTCTAGGAAAGAGTTAACTTATTTGGAAACAGTTTGATCATTTCAAATCTTGCTTTTTTTGATTCATTAGATGGGCTCAGAACAAGACTCAGTCTAGGGGTAATTATTCTCCATTACTGAGGCAAGAACTTCTAGAGTATTCTAGTCAATGCCCCATGAATTATGTGTTTTTCCTGTGTGGCTGATGGAAACAGAACTATTTCTGGCCCTATGTGTGCATTGGGAACTCTTCCTTTAATCTTTTTTGGATGATTCTTTCTCCAGCCTTTGACAGTTTTCTCCCACATATGTGCTGATCATATCCTGTTAAAACTTGAGAGGGACTCTATGCAGATCTTAAGGGTTTTCTCTCTGTGCAGCTCTCTCCTCTTTGGTACTTCTCCCTGTACTGCATATCGTAGCTGCCTTAGTCTCCCTGCTGCCTTAGCTTCATCTTCTCAACTCTGGAAGCATGCTGAGCTTTACTTGGATTTCCCCTCCCTGAGCTATGGGCAGGTAATAAACTTGGGCAGTCATAGGGCTCACCAAGTTTGTCTCTCATATCTCAGGGATCACTGTCATTCATTGCCTGCTATCAGTATCTTGAAAACTTTTATATATTTTGCCTTTTCTTAGTTGTTTCAGGCAGGAGAATATATCCAATCCCTATTACTCTATTTTGGTCAAAAGTGGAGTCTCCCTCCATTTTTTTCTCCCTTTCTCTACAATGAGATTTGTGTAGGAAGGTTTCTTAGCAACTATCCAAAAATTGTCAAAGGTATCATGTTACTCTCCATGGGCCCAGATCACCTTAATAAATACGACAGCATTTAATTAAAAAAACAACAAATAAACAAGAAACACTTCTTGACTCTTCTGGAAGCTTGAGGAATTTTTAAAAGGTACAGCACTTGGCCACTGACCTCCAGAAACTGAGACTGTAATGGAGCCATGCCTATATTAATAAATAACTCTAGCAAGACTAACAACTCTGTCATTCTAACTGTTGAAAAAATTGATGTAGCACCTGTCCCTGCAGCCTGCGGGCTGAGAGAAGGGAAGGGTGGGGCCCAAAAGGGGCACACAACTCAGCGAATTCATCTGTAATCTGGAGATTTCAAAAGACTGACTGATAAATGGAGCGTCATAAATTTATCTGTGGTGTTTATCTTCAGAGGTTTAGAGCAGTGGCTTAAAAGACGCTAAATACAGATGTAATCTTAGTTTCAAACAGTCTAAGAAGGCAGCTGCGTTTGGTGAATCTGAGATTAAAGTCTTCCTGGGACCCCTGATAGAGCCATCAATGTTCTTGCCTGCAGGCAGCGGCAGGCTAGTGGTTCAGGTGGCTCACTGAGCTACAAGTGGTAACATGGGACATGTGTGGGTGTTAGGCTTTTAGGGAAGACAGCCTTGGGGTGAAATGCCAGCATTGCCATTTACTCTACTGTATGAGCTGGGGCAAATCAGTAGTTCTTCCTGAGTTCTGTTTCCCCAGGGTGTAATTTTCTATGACTATTGAAATCACTGCATTGCATGTAACAGAGTAACATCAGTAATACATCTCTTTTTGAAATCCCATTCAAATCATCTACCTTCTGGTGGTAGTCCTCTCCTACACAGTGGTATATAAGACAATTGTTTAGCTTTTAGTTTTCTTATTTGCAAAAAAAGGGAAAGGCTCAGGAATCTTTGCTGAATTTGTGTGTTCTCAAATCTTCAAAATCTTTTATTTGCACACTTGACTTGGGTTACTTCTAGTGATGGTTACTCTTATTTTTGCCATTTCTATCTTCCTAATTTCACTTTGGGAGATACCCTCTTTCCAAACACTGGACAGATCTTCACTATAGGGTTTATCACATTTCTTTGGGAATTATTTGCTATTTTTACTGATTGCCCCACTAGGAGATGAAACCCTTAAAAGCTAAGACTAAGTATTAGTCAGCTTGGTATTACCAACACCTACTATATCAAATAAAACATAGTAGGACCTTTTTAAAATAACAAATAATCAATGAATGGACCAATGGAGGAGAAAATTGACATGATATCTGGAAAAGATACACCTAAAATAATCCAAGGTTGAAGTCTAGCAAGCTAAGTTCCTTACTGGGAATAATAATTTAAGTGAAGCCAGTCAAAACACAAAGAACATGCAGGACATCCTTTCTGGAAAGCAGCTCTGAGAAAAACAGTGTGGTAGAGAGAAAGGAGCACAGACCCCACTATCAGAAGGGCTTCAGTTCAAATTCTAGCTCTTCTATGTTTAAAATGTGTGACCTGGGATAAATTATTAAATCCATCTAAGCTTTAGTTGTATTTAAAAAGTAAAAAGGGAGAAATAATAATAATAATAATATTGTGGCAATCATTAATGCTCTTCATCAAAAGTTTCTGGTTCTTCTTCTTCAGGTACTTGATAAAGACTGTACTTCACTTCTCCCTTGTTTTCAGGCATGGCCATACGATTGACTTTAGTCAGTGAAATATGGAAGTGTTTAAGCTAGTGCAAGATTTGCCACTGTTTCTTCTCCTTACCCTAAAGATTGGGAATGTTCCAGAGGTGAAATCTTCACCACCTGGGTCTCTGTGTAGGTATGAAGTGCAACAGAGCCCCCACTGACCTCAAGTAGTAAATTTTGTTGTTTAAAGCAACTAAGATTTGGGACTTGTTACTATAGCATAACCAAGCTCACTGTTACTGATACAAGTTGATAGGTTGTGTCAAACTGATAGGTTGTTGAAATAATTAAATGAGATGTTTTTTAAATGTCTGTGTCAGTTTTCAAGTCTTTGTGGGCCTGACGTTGCTGGGTTGAAAATGTAAAAAAGTTTCAAATTATTTAGTTTGAACATGAGAATCTTTTTGGTGAGGCAACAGCACTGCAAAGTCTGTCAATAAGAGAACTAACTCCCAGCCTCAACAATTGTCAATTAATAGACAGTATATACCAAAGAGTGAATACTTAGTGTTGGCAACCAGTATTTAGCAAGATCTAATAAGATATGAATTGTGTGGCAAAGGGAGCTAGTGAAGGGACAGACCACTTGTAGCTAGAGGAAATGGGGGAGTTTGACAGAAGTCTTGAAGGTGGAAAGGGTATGAACAGATGGAGGAGAGAGAAGACCACAAATTTCTAAAAACTATGACACCTCTAAAACATCTAAGTCTTGCTCTTCTTGTTGCAATTCTCTGATAAGAAGTTGTATCTGAATATAAAAAGCTGCATTTTCACTTTTCTTTCCAAGGAGTATGGTATCATCAAAACAGCATAGCCTTCCACAATTGCTGGCACATAATAGAGACACAATAAATATTTATTGGTCAGATGTATGAATGGATGGATGATTGGGCTTTATGGAAAGACAGACCTGGATTCAAATCTCAGCTCTTTTACTATATGACCTTGTAAAGGTTACTTGTCATCTCTGTGGTTTCTTTCCTACATCATAGCATAGTTTTATGTTCAAATGTAGCACAGTGCTTCACATGGTGGCAGCTCAGTAAAGAGTAGTCTAGCATTTTTCTGTGTTGCAACATAGCTTTCATAATGATCACAGTTAATGCTCTTCACCAAGTGAATGTACATTCTTGGCATGAAGGGAGTTTTCTAATATATCAATATCATAAAAATGTGCTGATAACATCATTATGCCTAGAGATTCTTCCTTTTGTTGAATATTTTCAAGTTTGGACTCACTGAGTCAAAGGCAGTGACTATATCCATGGAAAAATCAGCATCTTAAAGGGATGCTACAGGATGCAGTCCCAGCTAGTGCAAGACGGAACATAATTATAAGAGCCCAAATTCAGCTGATGAACTTAGATTGGATCAAAAGATCTGCTTGGGCTTGCTGGCAGATTCTGTTTAGCAAAGTTGTTTTCTTGTGCAAACTCTTCCCCTGTTTTAAATAAATCTTCAGTCTTCCGTCCCACTGTTCCCTCTCATCTCCCAAACCTATCATCACCACCTCTGGAGTTACTTCAATCCCCTTATTAGTGAATGATACCATCTGAGGGTGGTACAGCTGGCTGGGGTGTAGGTTAATTATTTTCTGTGCAGTGTGTGGGCCCGTTCTCACTCCTCAGATGCCCTGAGTTCCTTTTCATATCTTTCTGTACTAAAGTTTTTCAATGTGTTTACCGTGTAAGTTATAAATACTGATTCAACTTACAGCAAAAGAAGGTAAAATCCATAGTACTACAAGAGATGGCATTTCTAAGAGTGAGATGTAAACATACAGGACTCTTCCTGGAACCAAATCGTGTGTGTGTGTGTGTGTGTGTGTGTGTGTGTGTGTGCGCGCGGGTGCGCGCGCACGCATACACATATGTCTGTTTTTTCTCAGGGTTTTTACTCCCCAGTGTATCCAGATCATTCAACATTTCATGTCCAAAAGCAAACTCATGATCTTCTACTTTCTCGTATTTGGTCTTTTCCAAAGTTCTTTAACTTGCTGAATGGTGCCAATTATTCATCCGGTTGGGCAACAGCAGAAACCCAGGAGCTATTCCTGATTCTTCCTCTTCCCTCAATACCTCCACTCCATCTACATAGAATCCTTCAAGTCCTGTAGCACTTCAGCTACTACGCCATCCCTGAACCGGCCACTTCTCTTTGTCTCTACTGCCACCACACCGTTTCAAGCCACCATCTTCTTTCCCCTGGACAACTAGTTAACTGGGACCCCTATAACCTCTTGTGGTAGAAAAGGTGTGCAGCCCAGATCCCCCTTCAAAGGAAGACTTACTGCCCAGCCATGGGGAGTGTAGACAGCAGATGGCTTCCAACTGTTAGCTCTTGCAGAGTGGGCTGCAGCTGCAGACAGCCGCCTCACCTGGGGTCATACTTTTCCCAGGGTATCCCAGACAGGTGACTGGGAAGTAGAAAAGCTTGGTCATTTCAGCCTTATGTGGGACAACTTTGACTGACAGTATTCTAGAGGTCCCCAGTAGCCTGGCTGAGCCTTTGTCGCTGAGGCTCTCTCTGTGAGCCCTCCTGGAGAACTCAACCTGCAACACCTCTCATCCCCTCTCCACTCGTTCTGTTTACTGTGGCCGCAGTGATCTAATTACAGTGTAAGTAGAATATCACTCTCCCCCTTACACTCCTTAATACTGCCCCACTGCTTTAAGTCCAAAGTTCCAAATCCTGGACCTGGATATCTGATTCTTCTACCCTTCCTTTCTCATCTCACACTCCTCCCTTGCTCTCCATTTGACAACTCAGCCACAATGGCTCTATTAGTTTCCTGGGGCTGCTGTAACAAAGTATCGCAGACTAGGTGGTTTAAACCAGTGGTCCCCAACCTTTTTGGCACCAGGGACCAGTTTCTTCATGGAAGACAATTTTTCCACGGACCGGGGTGGGGGTGGGGGGCGGGGCACTGGTTCAGGCGGGAATGCAGGTGATGGGAAGTGGCAGATGAAGCTTCGCTCGCTCACCCGCCACTCACCTCCTGCTGTGCGGTCCGGTTCCTAACAGGCCGCAGACCGGTACTGGTCCACACCCTGGGGGTTGGGGACCCCTGGCTTAAACAACAGAAATGCATTGTCTTACAGCTCTGGAGGTTAGAAGTCCACAAACAAGATGTCAGTACAGCCATGCTTCCCGCAAAAATTGTGAGGGAATCCTTCCTTGTTTATTCCTAGCTTCTGTTATTTGCTGGCTGTCTTTGGCATTCTTTGATTTGTAGATGCATCTCTCCAATCCTCCATCATCACATGGTACTCTCACTGTGTCTCTGTTTTCACATGACTGCCTTCTTATAAGGATACCAGTCATGTTGGATCCGAGGCCTCCTGTACCCCAGTTTGACCTCACCTTAACTAACCATATCTTCAACAACCCTATTTCTAAACAAGGTAATATTCTGAGGTACTAGGGATTAGAACTACAACATATCTTTTTTCCCCCCCAACATACCTTTTCCTGAGGGGGACACAAAGTAACCCATAACACTGGCATATGTTCAATCCCTGAAACAAGCCACACTCATCTTGCTTCAGGTCTTCTTCAAATACTGTCCACATCTTCCAAGTTTCTTGTCCAAGCCCTTCATCCTCTCAATTTCAGTGTAAAGTTCATTCTCCTTAGGCAGATTTTCTATCCCACTCTTCCCCCAAGCTAGGTTAGCTCTTCTCACTCATAGCACCTTGAACTCTTTCACAGCATTTAGCACTACCTGTAATTACAGACTGACTGAGCAATGACTGTCTCCTCCACAGCCTATCAGCTCCATGAGAGCAGAGGCTGTGTCTGCCTCGCACACTAGGTATCTCCAATGCTGAGCATGGTACCTAGCACACAACAGGTACACAGTACGTATATATAAAATCAGTGATCTCAGAAAACTTTTATGGAGCTATTAGGTTTGATCCCTCCTTAGAGTTTTGAAGTCTTAGGTGTCCCTGTTTCCAGGAGATATGGTATTGCACTAACCCAGTCAAGACAACAGCTTGCTGAAGAAATGGGGAAGAGGAAGAGAGTAAACCCCAGTTAAAGATGCTTGAAGTTGACCCCCCAGATATTCCCAGGAACGAGAGCAGACAGAGGCATCTTCCAGGGGACAGTTGTAAATCCACTACCCAATAGGGAAAGTGGGCAAGGTCTCTATTATTCTCCTGAATTGTGAGCTTTCCTGCCATTAGGACCTTCCAGAAACGTAGGTTCCTCACTGAGTTTCTGGGATCATGCCAGAAAGCTTGATAAATGACAAGAAGCAACATGCAATTCCATAAATACTCCACCTAGAGAAGAGAGGATGCCTCATTCATTTGGGTGATAGTCTGGAAGGTAGAGTGATGGAAAAAGTCCAAATACATAAAAATAGCTATTTAGAGAAGGTTGCAATTGGGGGAAGTGGAGAAGAAAGTTCTAATTAAGATGTTATTGAAACATACCTATTAAATGAAGGGTGACTGCTGATCAGCTGGTTATTTCTTGAGTAGGGAGAAGTGAGTAATTCTTATTTGAAGAAAGCCCCTTAAAGCTCTTTATGGGCTATGCTTCCTGCAGCTTCCTTTTTTCCCCTTCAAGATGCCCTTTGAGTGATGTACCTTTCCCTTCTGTTTTTTTCCACTCAGGGGCTCTTATGTCCCCTCTGTCATCAGCTAGAGCCATTGTCATCCCATCCTCGGCTGGGACCAAGATTTACCAGGCTGACAGGGACAAAGATGTATCCCAGTTGGAAGAATTCTCATTGCACAGTGCTGCAGTGTGCCAGAGTGGAAGGATCTTTCCAGAGAAGCAGGTTTAGAAGAGTAATTAATATTTTGGATTCTTTAAAATTGTTCCTTTTCTTTTTAACCTTCCCAAGCACATAACCTTTATCATAGAATGCCTTAGGAAGATTAGATTTTGTGACAGAAAGAATGTAAAAAGAATTACCGAAGTATTAATTAGCTTTGGCAATCACGATTTAGGCAGCAGGGTAGTAGTTTGCACCCAAGGCTACTATCTTGAGAGGTGGTTTTCCAAATTCTTTTGTATCCCTCCTTAGGTATCAGGGTCCAAGCCTGGAAGACCTGGCTCAGACAGTGCTTCTGTGGTGTGGAGAAGATACCCTAGGCCTCGTGCAAGCCAGGTACACTGTATGTGAGAGGAAATGGAGCAGAAGCAAAAGACAAGCTCTCCACTTTGTAGCCCCGGGAACAGCAGGAGACAGAAGGAGCACCTGGAGGCCAGAGAGCAAAGCTGTCGGTCTTGTTGGCTACCTCCTGGCAGACCCAGCAGGGGATGTGTTAGTTAAGTCTGGGGGAGCCAAGAAGGCTGGGGGCTCTGTTGTGCAACCTCTGGAAGACTAGGAGGAGGCTAATTCTCAGGCCGTCCACACTGAGCTGGGGGACCACCTCCTCACCCTGATGGCTCAGCACAGTCAGGAAGAGGCCAGCCTATGGTTCAAGTGTCCTGGGTCATCTTTGGTTCCAGTGTGGTAGAGACAGGCTCCAGAAATACCTGAGGGTCCAGAGGAGTTTGCAAGAAGGATCAACGTGGTGAGGACGGGGGATTTAAGTAGCAAGGGCTACTGAGGGAGACACTCAAGTCAAAGCCAGACAGGAGTCTCAGGGGAGCTTCTGATGCCTGAGAGCACCAAGGGTCAGGGTGAGTCAGCCGGAGGGAGCTAGAAGGCCCTGAACAAGCTGAGCAAGGCCAGATCACGAGTCACACTTCCACAGAGACCAGAGGAAGCAGGGAGCATCTGCACAAAGACCCTGAATCTTCCCCATAGCCACAGCCGTGGGGTTGCATAAGCTGCCACCACCCCCAGACACACATCTGGACACATCTTTGGGAATTAAAAAGAGACAAAGAATTTTATCTGTGAAACTGAGCAATTTTATCCAAGAGAGGTTAATTTAAAACTTTAATATTGGGTTTAATATTGAGTTAGGCTTTCATTTGAACATTTACAGTTTTTCTTTGCTAACCGATTGGCTGTGGGCTTGGGAAGAAGGCTGTATTAGATATACGAAAAACAAAGCAGATGTTTCTCTGTGCATCCAAGTTATAGTGTGAAGTTAATATTCTGCTTCTGACACACAGGAATAAGGGAACCATGAAATCACTTGTCAAAAATCTCAGCAACGTTTAAAAAACCAAGCATTCAGTTGTTGCAGGGTTGGATGGGTCACATTCCGGAAGCCCCCCCCAAACAGGGCTGACTGCAGCTTTCACGACTGCAGAAAATACAGGAGGAAGTTCAAGGAGTGAACCGGGATGTGTACTCCTCCAGCAAGTATTCTGTTCTCCACTTTAGAGAGAGGTGCCCACACTCAACCCTCAGTCAGACCCGCGCTCTAAGGAGTAGCTAGTCTGCCCAAGGTGGGCACCAGGTGACTTCCAAGGACATGAGACCTGTCCATTCACTTCCCTCCCTTGGCAATACCAGTAGGGGTTATGTCAGCAAAACAATTTGTTTAAAACGACCAAGCCCACGATATGTGATGAACCACACATAGGTTAACTTACACATGAATGTAGTTAGAGTAGTGATGAAATAAAAATTCGTATTCTAAGGCAAGTCGAGGAAAAGTTACACATAAAACATTTTCTCTGCACTTTGGCCTCCTCTCTCCCCTCTACCATGCATCATGTATCTGCATTATGCAGTGACCAAACTTCTCCATCGGCAGAAATACCCACTTAACCGTAAAGAGCGACATGCTCCTAGCATCAACAAGACAACTTAAAAGGTAACATTCCTTCTTAATCTTTGTAAGTGTAGAACTGGATACTTTGTAAGTGTAGAACTGGATTGTGTAAACTGTCAATAATACGTCATTTAATATACAGTCTTCTGTCTCAAAAACTTATAAAACTGTGCTTTGACCTCTAATGGCAAAATATTTCTCAGAGCTTTCTGAGAGGCTGTTCCTGGGTTATAATCCTCAACTTGGCTCGAATAAAATTTCCCATTTCTTTCTTGGATCGACCGATTAATTTTTACATCAACAGTAGGAAAAAAATAACATGATTAAAACAACATGGGTCTGGTGTTCGCTACCTTGTCCTCCCCACTAGGACAAGCCACAGGGACTGTGGCCATCTCTTCCCTGTTTTTTTCTGTCTTACTTTCTTTAGTTATCCTTGTTATTCTTTCACAGGTTTCCTTGTGTATGCTGTGCTGAGCCACATTCCATCATGATCCCGGCCCATCCTTTCAGGATGGAAATAATAACAATCAGTGAGCTCTGGGCCATTCCATCTGCAAAGTCTTCATCTTCCATAACTCTAGCCATTCCTGTTTTTGTTTCTATTTGCACAATAAATTCATGTGTAAACTGTGGTTCTCCTCCAGTGAAAGCCCACTTGGTCAAGTACCTATTGCCAAAGGACAGTGAGTGTCCACTTATCATCAGTGCTGAACACGGCCCTCTTTTTAACTCCTGATGGGAAAGGACAACTCCCAGGCTAGGTGCCTCTGTTCCCCCATCCCATTATTCACAAGTTTTTACTCTGAATGCTAACTATGCGCCACTACTAAGTGTCCTGCTGGATGTATATGGGGACTCAGAATCGCCCACTTGCTCCCTACGTGCTTTTTTTCTGTTTAGTTCTGTAAGTCTCTCTGCATAGGTAGGTGAAACCCATTCTTACACTTGCACACATATCCATGTGCTTGTTTTTAGCAATTCTGAGCACTCAATATTGTCATTAGAAAACTCTACAAGAGTACAATCCAACTCTATGGAAAATTCCTTAAGCACAGGGATGTTGATTTATACAGTCATTCATCTGCATCCATGGGGACTAGTTCCAGGACCCCCTGAAGATACTCAAATCCAAGGATGCTCAAGTCGTTATATAAAATGGCTTAGCACAGTGGCCCTCCGTATCTGAGGTTCCACAGACAAGGATAAGGAGGACCAACTCTACCTCCTTCATTTCTCTCAGTGCCAAGCAAAAAAGTTACCATTTTGATTTGACTTCACATCCTATTAATATTTGATATCTAACCAGTGTTTACTAAGTGTTTGCAATAGGCCTGAGCCTTTCTTATACATTCTCTAATTTAGTCTTCAAAACAACCTCGTGAATTACGGACTATAGGATATTCTCAGCTTTACAGAACAGAAAACACTGATTCAGAGAAGTCAGGTGACTTGTCCAGTCACTCAGCCAGAAGGTGGTGACCCTGGAATTAGAACATGTACTCTTCCTGCTTCAGAGTACAGTGCTATTTTCTACACCACAGCGGCTTCTCCACTGGTGGTTCTTGCCTTAAAGAAGAAGGTCTGCCTAAGGTCAGCAGACTTACCCAATCAAGAGGAAGTCCTTATGTGGAGAGGTAAGGACCCAGCTTCATGGAGCAGGGCCTGGAGGCCCCATCCTGTGATAGGGCACCAGTCCAGCAGGTTCCCAGTTCTCTGGCTGTGTTAGTAGTTTCTGATGCACGTAGAAGGGCAATCTGGGCTCATTTCACTACTCCTGCCAGGGCTGGGATAGAGGGGGATAAGGCTGGCTTGGCCGGGTCCTCTCACCCACAAAATCCAGGCAAGCGGCTTCAGCATTAGCCCTTTCCATTAAAAGGGCAATGTGGAATTCAGTCTTCCCCAAACAAGGAGGTTGTGATGGGGGTGACAAGTGACACTTCCACACCCTGCCTGTCCTTGACCATGATCATGCAGAGCCCCAGGTATGATCCCTTGAGCAAGCAATGGGGTCACCCATGTTATCCAACCAGGCTTAGCAGGAGTTGACAGGGCCAGAGACAGCTGGGACCCAGGTAGGTCTATCCTCTCCCACTAGTGTAAGAACTCCATGAGAGCTGGGACTTTGAATGTCTTATTTACTGCTGTACCCCACTGTCTTGAACTGTACCTGGCATATAGTAGGTATTGTTGAATAGACACTGTTGAACAAATGATTGGATGGATGAGCAAAAGAACCAAGAGGCACGCTGCATCTTGTGTGCATAGAACCCCATCTGCAAGGGAAATGTATGCACAGACCTTTTTCTAAAGGCCTCCCCTTTAACCTTGCCGGCCCCCCTCCCTTCTTCAACACATACTGTCTCCTGAAAAAAACATCTCTGACTGATCTCTAAGCACTGGTCTTATGCTGGCACCCTCTTTACCAAAGGCAAGAAAAACTCGTCTATCAACTTTCCCTTAGATTGAGCAGAAGCACCCGTCTCCAGCTTCAGAACCACAATTCTCTCAGGAGCAGCTGAGCCCTTTCAGTTTAGCACCACTCCCCTGAGGCAGGAAGGGGAGAGGCAGAAGCCATGCCACAGTCCAGGCTTGGGTCTCCCAGACTCAAGCTGCCTGAGGAGGGCCCCATAGTGAGGCCAGGCCCCAGTGGACATCTGAGAGAGGCACAACCTCCTGTACATAATGGAAACTCTCGTCTATACTCTCTCATTGTTCTTTGTCTGAGGGAGTCTGTAGTACATGGGGCCAAAAGTCTCACAGAATATTTGATCACAGGAAACTTTCTTAACTTGGCTAAGCCTCAGTTATCTTATCTATAAAACTGGAATAACAATAGCTTCTGCCTCATAGAATCATTATGCAAACTAAATAAAAGAACATCTACAAAGTGCTTAGCACAGTGCTTGGGACATAGTAAGAGCTCAGTAAATGATAGCCATTATTATTCCTGTTAAGTATGGTTTGTTCCTGTGCTTCCATTGTAAAAACAAACAAATATAACCCACAATCTGAAATAAACAGAAAAGCCTCACTTATCATTATTAATTCATTCAACCAAGACTGCATCAGGCCCTATGCCAGGTCCTGGACAGATTAGGGAAGGTCTCTAAGTTCTTTAAGTCTTTAAGTTCTCTGGGCTTTCACTTATGTTGATCCCTGGAATGAATCGCACATACTCTCTGTTTGCCTGTCTCACTTTAATCTCCAAAACTCAGCCAAATGGAACCTCCTCTAGGGATGCTTTCCCTGAATGGGTGCATCCCATGCTAGATTCCTTGGGAGGCAAATTCTGAGATTAGCATGGAGGAAATCCTGGGGATGATAACTTACAGAAGGGAGGAGAAGAAAAAAGACTGGATAGAGGGAGATGTTGAGCAGCAATGCAGTTCCAACAGGGGCCCCAGCAACCCCACAGGCCTGTCAGACAGCAGGGAGTGGGCCAGGCCTTCACGCTCCCAAGTTGCATCAGTCATTGGATGCAGGCTGCCTCTGGAAGGTGTGACCTTGGATGAGACAGTTTTCTTTCGCCCCGACAATCCCCAGAGAGGGCTGTCAGCTGAGGGTGATCTGGAAGCACTCCCTGCAGCAGGGGAATGGGTCCTTCATTCCTGAAACGGGATTTGGGCAGCACAGTGTAGCATCCACGATATACTCCAGCCTAGATTTTATCAGTCATATAGAGATGTTGATTTCCATCTGCTCGACTCCTATCTCTCAAGTGGTATACTACATGCGTGGGAAAAAGGAAAGGAATTTACGGGCCCCTGAACTCTCAGCTGCATTAAAATCTCCATTATCCTCTTCTATTCCACAGCTCTGAGTCCTTCCTTCATTGCTAAGCATCCCTGCCACCAAGGCTAGAAGTCAACAAACGTAGGAGGGTTTATGAAAAAAGTAGTGAGTCAAGATGGAGGAGGGTGGAGGGTGGACAGGGATTGAGCTTATCTCTGGACTGGGCTGGACCTAGTTTAAGACAATTTTTGATGCTTCTATGGCTTTTTTAAAGAGAGAAGAGGGCAGGCAGATTTCAGTCTCACCTGAAAGAGCAGGAAGTTGTTTCCTTGGGCTGTCAGGTAGGTCTACTGCTGTTATCAGTTTGGCACAGTCTATCTTAAGAAAATGTAACTAGTGGTTCTGCTGTCTGTTGGCAAGCTCCAACAAGGCCTAACTCGAGACATATTGGGCATAAACGTCTATCTGAACGAATTCTGGGATCACACAGTGGATTTGCAAACATGTTTTCAATTAAAGGCTGCTCTCAGGAAACTGCAGCTGCCTTTCCACCCTAGAAAGAAAATATCCAAAAATCCAACTCCAAACTGAGAACTGAACTTGTATTTCAGGCCTATAACAGATTTTTATCTCTCGGGTTTCTGAGTCCCAAAGATACTTTCAGACTTCTTATTATTACCCACTAAAACTTTTATGAATTTTAAGAATTATGAACACATCCTAAACTCATTTTAGTAGGTTTGTTTATTTAAAGGGCACAGGTGAAGCAATTCTGAAGCTATTATATATGTATTACAGGATTGAGAAGTGAATGAATATATCAGTGTTGAGATCCAGGGTGTCCACCCTGGAAGAAGGGACATACAAATATGAACTGATAAACATGTGAGGCAATGGATGTGTTAATTAACTAGGTGGTGGGAATCCTTTCAAATTACCATTATGTGTACATGTTAAATATCTTACAATTTTATTTGTCAATTATACCTCAGTAAAAATGAAAAGAAAAAAATATGGATTGGGAGAAGGCAAAAAAGAATTCCACGAGGAAGGAAATGGAGCTATCAGTGTAAACTCATGATTTCTAAAACAAGTATATGTGTGTGAATACACATTTTATGTGCACATATGTATGAATATGTATTTATATTTATATACAGGCATATATTCCCTAGATCTGCCTACTAAAAGGGTCAAGAAGCAAACCCCCTCTCCCCTCCCCATAGCAATGAGCACATCTATCTCCCCAATCTTGGTCTCTAATACCATTCCCCACTAAGAGGAAACATGTTTCTCAGAGGAATGGCTGATTCCAGGGTTGAGGTGAGGTAGGGACAAAATGAACCTAGAACATCTTATTATGCCAAGGATGCTAAAGAGGGAGAAAGAGAGAGAACAACTGGGGCATGTCAAAAGGACACAGGAGCCAGATTAGAGGGACTCCCACTGGCCAAATCAAGTCCATCCATGCATTATAAAGCACTGGAAAAAATAATTTGTATGTTCTTACCAAGGACGAATAGATAGATAGGTAGGTAGATAGACAGATAGGTGAATGAATGAATCAATGAATGAATGGAGAAGGGAGAACTCTTGCTTACAGTAAAGTGCAGAAAACCGGCTGGTGAATTTAGAGGTAGTCCTGTGGGTGGAAAATGCTCATTTTGCAACCATCATAATAAAGATAGGATGAGGCAAGAACCATAAACGGAAATAAAATCTAGGAGGAAATTTTGACTAAGAGCAAAATATTTGAACCATCTTAAGGTGTCTCTCCCACAGGAAGAAAAAAAAAGAGTAACTACAGAGTGGAGAAGTCAAACAACACCTTGACTGGGTCATCAAAATTAACATCACTAAGAGGACATCATGAACTTCCAGGTGTGACACCCTGAGAAGGACACAATTATCACCTATGCAGTGTTCTGGCCAAGAATGCACGACCTGAATTTAATCATGAGGAAACATTAGATAAACCTAAAATGAAGACTGTCCTATAAACCAAAGGGGAGAGAGTTTGAATTCTTCAAAAATGTCAGTGTCATAAAAGACAAAGAAAAGCTGTGGATAAAGAAGACCAAACACCAAAGACGGACAATAGCAAGTGTTAGGGAGGATGTGAAGAAATTGGAAACTTCATACATGGTTGGTGGAATGCAAAATGGTGCAGCTGCTTTGGAAAACAGTCTGGAAGTTCCTCAAATTTTAAACATTGAGTTACCATGTGACTCAGCAATTCCATTCCTACATAGATACCTAAGAGAAATGAGAAAATATATCCATATAAAAACTTGTACATGAATAGTCATAGCAGCATTATTCATGATAGCCAAAAAGATAATAGGCAAATGTCCATGAAATGATGAATAGATAAACAAAATGTGATATATCCATACAATGGGCTACTTATTATCCAGCAATGGAAAAGAATAAAGTACTCATACACGGTGCAACATGGAGGAATCTTGAAAACACCATGCTGAGTGAAAGAAGCCAGACACAAAGGACCACATACTGTATGATTCCATTTATATGAAATGTCCAGAACAGGAAAGTCTCTACAGGCAGAAAGCAGATTAGTGACTGCCTAGGTCTAGGGGAGAAGGAGGGCAGGTAATGCTAATGGGTGAAGGGTTTATTTGGGGTGAAAAATATGTCTAAACTTCGGTTGCGGTGATGGTTGCACAGTTCTGTGAGGATACTAGAATTATATCTCAATAAAAATGGTTTTAAAAGTCTAACGTTCTTTAAAATACCTGAGTAGCAACAATATTTAGCAGTAAGATTTATCTCTATAAAGAGCAATTTTTTACAATAAAGAAATAAAACATGCACATACAAGGATGGTTCGGGAAGCATGGAGGACATTTGTGACCTGGGCAGGAGCAGCTTGAGTGACGAAGTAAAGGCAGAAGGCAGACTGGACTGGGTCAGAGGAATGGAAGGTGAGGAAGCAGACAGAGTACGTTTGTATTGCAGACAACTCTTTCAAGGAGCTCCCATGTAAAGGGAAGTAGGTAGAGAGATGGAGTGAGACACGGGGATGTGAGGGCTGGAGTAGGCTTTAATCATGTTGGAGAGCTAGAGTGTTGAATGCTGCTGGAGAGTATCCAGGGGAAAAAGCGCAGTTGGAGATGCAGGGGTTGAGAGAAGATAATCCATACAGCAAGGTCCAAGGAAAGTCATGGGACCCAGAATCCATGTGATAACCAGGGAAAAGAACAGGAGAAGTGCCCGTATATACAGGTCTGGGATTTGGCTTCAGTAAGATGAGAAAATTCCTGACAGCTGACTTCTACCCGTGGAGAAGGAAAGGACTGAAGGTTTGAAGTTTCACATCCTAAGTTGGTCGCCTACTAGCTGTGTGATCTTGGCAAATGTAGTGAGCTTCTCTGAGCTGGTTTCCTCCTTTGTAAAGTGGATTATACCTTGGAGTGTGCTTGTGAGGATAAAATGAGAAAACATAGGTAAAATGTAGAACAGGGTGACTATCACACAACAGGCTCTCAACAAATGTTAGTTTCTTTTTTAGTTCATTTCTATACCCTTGTTCACTCCACTACCACCCAAGTACATGCAAAAATAAGAGCTTCTTAAAGGCAACAGCCTTATTTTATTAATCATGTTCCCATGACCTATAACGATACCTGGCACACAGTAGTTGTTCAATAAATATGTTTCCTAAATTCCTCTTCTCTGAGTAGCTGTCAAGTGTCCAGCCCCATGCTAGGAATTTTCACTCATGTGCTCCTCACAGATACACTGGAAATGGGGTGGTATCATCTTGCCTTTACCAGCGAAGGACCTGAAGCTGAGAGAGGTTAAGTCATCCAGCTGCTAATGATAAAGGTGGAACTCCAGGGCAACTCTTCATTCCAAAATCAGTGTCTTTCCACTATCTACCAGATACCTGGTTTTGTTTTTGTGTTCTGTTTTGTTTTTTCTCCTGTCTTAAGCTGGTTTATAGGTGAGTCTCCAAGACATTGCCTGGAGGAACCTGTGTAAGCCTCACAAGGGCTAGAAGCTTTCTGCTCACCTGTCCTAACTTCCCTCCCCATCAGAATTGCCCTCCCTTCTTCCTCCTGCCCCTCCCTGACCTGATGAAGGTGTCTAGTACCACAATTAGATGGTTTAAAGGCTTCATTTTAGTTATTTCCAGACCCAATATATAAAGAAGAGAATAAAGGGTAATCTTAAAGACTAGTAAATTATCAGTGAGCAAGTGAAATTCACTGTCTAGTTTTGGCATGATAGAAAGTTTGGGGACCTGAAATGCCCAAATTCACTGCTGTTGGAAAAGGGTAGAGGGGAAAACTGTATCTTTTGCCTTATATGCTCTGTCTTTTAAAAAATTTCTTAAGATTTTAATGAAAAATTTTGAACATACAATTACAGTGGCATAATTGTAAAATAACCTAGTAGAGAAACTAGTATAATGAACCCATGTACCCAACAATTAGCAAGATTTTGCTTCACTGGCTTCATCTCTCTCTTTTTTTAAAATGTAATTCCTGACTTCCTGTCATTTCACTCCCCACTTCAAGATGCATATTTTGTGGCTGCGTTGGGTCTTCATTGCTGCACGCAGGCTTTCTCTAGTTGCAGCAAGTGGGGTCGACTCTTAGTTGCGGTGCGAGGGTTTCTCATTGTGGTGGCTTCTCTTTGTTGCAGAGCATGGGCTCTAAGCGCACAGGCTTCAGTAGTTGTGACACGTGGGCTCAGTAGTTGTGGCTTGCAGGCTCAGTAGTTGTGGCACACCGGCTTAGTTGCTCCACGGCATGTGGGATCTTCCCGGATCAGGGCTCGAACCTGTGTCCTCTGCATTGGCAGGCGGATTCTTAACCACTGTACCATCAGGGAAGTCCCAAGATGCATTTTTTTTAATGCATTTTTTTTTAACTTAGCCACAGGATTATTTTTACACCTAACAAGCTTGACAACAATCTCCTGGTATCACCTAATACCAAGTCTGTATTCAAATTTCTCTGATTATTTAACGTTTTTTTCTTTTTCTTTTCCTCTCTCTTTTCTTTCTTTTTTTAAAAAAAAAATTTGGTGTGTTTGAATCACAATGCCAGACCTACACATTGCATTTGGTTGTTCTGTCCCTTAAAACTTTTTAAGAGAGGGAGTTTCCCTTTCCTAAGCCCATTACTTGCTTTTGATGCCAATGCATTGGGGGAACTAGATCCATTGCCCTAAGAACATCCCCCATTCTAGATTAGTCTGTTTCCTTGTAATGAAATTTAACTTGCTCTCTCTCCCCCATAATTCCTGTAAACTAGAAGTTGGCATTAAACATTTGATGGACTTCAGGTTTTTTGGCACTGATTCTTTGAGGTGGTGCTGTGTGCTTCACATTGGACCACATCAGGAGGCAACAGCACTGACTGTCCCGCTCTTGGTGATGCTGAGGGTGGTCAGTGTGTTCAGGTGGTTGTCCTGCCCTTTTCTGGGGTAGAGCAACCATGAAGCAAGTTATCAAAAGTCAAACTGACAGTGATCTTTAATTCATTCAGTTGTCATTACCTGGGTCCCTACCATGTGCAAGCCACTCCATTAAGGAGATACAGAAATAAATAAAAAATACTTTTCCTGCCCTTGAGAGAACTCACTGCGACGAAGGAAACACTGTGAACTGCCCTGGTCTTATCCCGTGAATTGCTTCCTCCTCTGTAGGTCTGCAGCTCTATAAACACTTATAAGACACAGCTCAGGGGCCAGGAAGTGCCAACATTCTCTCCTAAGACATCACCTTGCTTGAAGGCTGCAGCCTTCCAGGACTCCTGGTCATCATGAGCTTTCCTGTGGGAAACTAAGGGAATAAGGGAGTGTTCTCCAATAACCACAAGGTGCCCAGTTGACTCTTCCTTCAGTCCTGAAAAGTTTGACTTCATAATTTAATGAGCAATTGGACTTTCTGCTTTTTGCTTCAAATTCTAAAAAGTAGAAACTCTCACCTCCAGTGAAGGTGTCTTAAGTACAGCTGCTTTGAAACATTTATGTCTTAAGTACCAGGTGGCTACATGTGAATGGGGAGACTTAAGTCTGTCCTTGGCAAAATCAGAACTTTAGAATTGTGTCAACTCAGCTTTTATGTGTTGTCCAAATGCTTCACCCTTTGGTGGTTCTCACTCTGCTCAAAACCCTCCACAAGACTTCTCTGCTGCACTTCTAACTTGTGTTCAGCTCTTGCATGGGGGATAAACAGGGGATGTAACTCACTACACCTCAGAGAATGTCAAGTGTATTCTGAGGTTCTGCATCCTTTAAAAGAGGCTCTGCCAAGTCACCTGGTGCACGTGCCCCTCTTGCAGGTGAAGAGAGTGGAAGCAGCTGAGGACACTCCACTCCAGGCCACTTTTTCTCTGAGTATTTTTATTATGGATATATACATCTTTAAAAAGCGATGAAAGCACTCTTTATCGCAAAAACTCCCTCTGTTTGCATTTCTAGCAACATTTCCTAGCCCGCTCTGGAGCTGGAACAAATTCTTTCCTCCACCTGGCCCTCCTTTCCCATCTCTCCTCCTGAGTGCTGTGCCAGCCCTGGAGACTGAAACTACAAACACATCTACCCTGCCTATTGACAGAGGAGGCTGTGGCCTCTCCTCTGCTGCCCCACCCAATGCCTCAGGGACCTCCTCCACGGAGAGTTAAACCCGTCCTCACCAGTCAGGTCCTTCCCTACAGGTTGGGCTGATCAGAACTCCCTCGACCAAGTTGCCTTGGAGACAGCCCTGGTGTCTGAAGAGAACAAAGGTGGGGAATTGCCACCCTGCCCTGGAGCCCAAGCAGCCTCCAAAGGCCAGTGGCTCTGACACCAGTTGCATCATCCCCAGTCTCTTAGTATCACACAGTCTCTTTCCTCTGTTTTGTTGCTAACTTTACATAACTTTGGCTCATGTACCAAAAAACTCATTGGGAGGCCTCTGAACATTATGTTTGTGGACTTAGGAGAAAATTCTGAAGAATATCCTAAGTAAGGGGAATGAAAACCCCAGTTGCCAGGGGGTAGGGTTAAGGGGAGAGCAGGGTGGTTTCGCATATGCTTGTGTATCTGAAGTGTATCATACACGAAAATGCCAAGTATACTTCCAGTGGTTTTGAAGCAATAGACAGTTGCAAGTGGGGAAAATCTTCAGAGGCACAGAAGGTCTTCCCCACCAGCTGGTCTCTGTTTTATTATCTTTTATAAAAAG
This sequence comes from Tursiops truncatus, assembly GCF_011762595.2. Classification (NCBI taxonomy): domain Eukaryota; kingdom Metazoa; phylum Chordata; class Mammalia; order Artiodactyla; family Delphinidae; genus Tursiops; species Tursiops truncatus. Next base: position 65,953,972 of record NC_047041.1, on the reverse strand, counting down.
ACATTCTGATTTATTTGCAGGTCCTTACATCTGGGTTATAAATTAATACTCCTTTTAAACAAATTTACAAGCTCTAAGAGTCAGACATTCTTCTTCCCCTGAATCATATGAGTATCCTTTGCATTAGAAAGAGAGCAAAAGAGGGTGTAGACTATAAAATCTAAAGCATTATTGAAGCCGTACGTGCTCAATCCTTTTATAGCAAAGCAGGATGGTCTAGCTCTTTCTAGGGCACCTGGGTTCAGATCCTAAAACTTTTCTGTCTTCTGCAGGTGAGCCCTTGGAGACTCCATCTATTAATACATAAATTAGGAAAGAAGCAGTACTCATAAAGGTGTTGAGAGACTTAAAAAGAAAGGATGCGTACAATATTGGCTTTTAGTGGTGCTCATTACTGGTTAGTCCTCTTTCTTATCACATTGAAAATCTGGAAGCTCTTTCAGAATTCATTAAGTCAGTACAGCAACTTTGGAACATGAGCTTTGAAGTTCAATTCCCTGAGCTTAAATCCTGCTTCCCTCTCTTATAAGCCCTATGACCTTGAACATGTTCATTAACTTTGCTATGCCCCAGTTCCCTTAACTGAAAAGCAGGGATAGTAGCAATACCTATCTCATAGGGTTGTTGTTGGGCTTAATTGAGATAACAGTCCCTGGCACACATAAAAGTGCTCAATTAGTGACTACATTCCAGAAGCTGAGAAGTGTGAGAGTTGGATCAAAATTACACTTTCTACTTGACTTTGTCATTATGAAGAACTTTCTCAATTGAAAAAAACAATGCTGTTTTTTCTAAGAGCAAAACTTGCCCATTAAGGAGCTACTTGAGTTGAAATGTGCTAGCAGGAGGCATTACTTTTGATGGATTGTGGAAAGTTCTGTACAGCACGCAACTTGTGAAATGAAATAGGTTATGTTTTTGTAAACTCCTCCCACTCTAAGAAGGTTTAGTGCCACTAGGGGTTCTCCAGGGACAATGTACGCTTTCGTTGTGGTTTGACTTTTAAAAGTGTTTGATTGTTCAGTACACCTTGTTTGAAGAGTTGCTTTACTACAACTTAATGGCAAATTCCACTCTGGATTTCCTGCCAACAAATCTATAAAAGCTTTGTTTGAGACTGAAAGCATTCAGAACATTTTTTTTTTTTAAGCTGGGAGGTGCTGGGTGTACAAAAAAAAAGGAGGAGGAGGAGAAGAGAAGTCCTGTGGGTGTAGGATGAGTGTTTGTTCTAAGAACTGGCTCGCCGGCTCCAGAGCAATTAAGAAAGGCCAAGATTTAGAGTGGGGCAAAGCGAGCAAGCAGCTCTGTTATCGCCCGGCCCAGAAGAAACAGCCCGGCCCTGCTCTGCCCCTCTCATTCAACAGTTCTGTTCCCGTTCTGAACTGATGTGATGACAAAGCAGCTTTCAGGGCATTCTTCCCAGGATGTAACATTACATAACACCTACTCTGCTTGGCCTGCTGCGGGTGCCATGGTTTAATATCCAAGACTGGCATTCCAGTGTTAGGCTAAGGAAATAAACACGTAGTGGTTTTCGTGCCAGTGTTCACGGGTGGCACCTGGTTAAAGAGCATTTCAGACTTATGTTCCTAAGGCTGTATCCACGTAAGCCACCTTATATTCATGTTGGAATAATGAAGATTAAAAATAAAATTAAAGCGTCCATTAATGGAGAACTCTTTTTAATATGGATAAATATCATACATATAATGATAAGTGAGAAGAGCAGCTGCAGAACGGCATGCAGCTGTATGAAGCAATTTAAAATAAGCCTAAACCGCCCTCTGTATCCACAGGTTCTGCATCCTCAGGTTCAAGCAGCTGTGAATAGAAAATATTCAGAAAAAAAAATTCCAGAAAGTTCCAAAAAGCAAAACTTCAATTTGCCCACTCCCTGGCAACTATTTACATAGCATTTACTTTGCATTTATAACTATGTACGTTGTATTTACATTGTATTTACAACTATTTACATAGCATTTACTTTGTATTAGATATTAGAAGTAATCTAGAGATGATTTAAAGTACATGGGAGGATGTGAGTAAATTATATGCACATATCACGCCATTTTATATAAATGACTTGAGCATTTATACATTTTGGTATCCAGGAGGGTCTTAGAATCAGTCCTCCATGGATACCTAGGGACGACTGTATTATGTACTGTATATATACAAGTACAAAAACATGCACAGAAACCCCGAATACCAACTTCAGGATCGTCAGCTCTGCAGAAGGATGAAGAGATGAAGGAAGGGAGAGTGATGGGGGCAAGGCCCTACCTGTATTTGAAGGTTTTTTCTCTTTAAATCCAAAATAAAGAGATCTGAGACTAATATGTCAAAATGTTAGCATTTATTAAACCTAGGTGACAGGTGTGTGGATATTTGTCATATGATCTGTACTTTTCTGCTTTTTCAAGTATTTCATCATTTAAAAATTTTTATTAGAAACTAAAAGCATATCTACATGATGGAATATCATGCATTAGATAGAGTAAGGAAAGAATATAGGTTATCAGAGAAGTATGTACAAGAAATATTCTAGATCAAAAACACAGGCTGCTCACGTTGGCCCCGGCAGGAGTGGAAGCTAGATCTAGGTGGAATGGGGGTGGCCTGCTTAGGTGGAGGCCCCTCTTGACCACCTCCTTTCCCTCGTCTCCCCCCTAACTCCTGGGCCACGTGGGCCAGCCCGCTGAGCGGGGGGGCTGCCTCCACGTTCCTCACCTCCTCAGCCGACTTCTCCACAGGGGCAGGCTGCTTGCAACTGGGGGTGTGTAGCTGGCGCATGGGTACAAGGCCACTCGGGATGCTCCTGTGGAGGCCCCCACCATCCCTTCTTGAGTTTTAACGTTTCCACTTGGGCATCCCTGAATAGTACTCTTCCACTCCAAACTCAGTCTCCTAAGTTCCAGCTTCTGCCATCCTGCCTCTAAGGTGCAGCTCCTAACCCCTTAGACTTTAAGCCTACTCACCAATGTACCAGACCACCCCACGGGTTCCCATAAAAGTAATTTCCAGCCAGAAGGAGGAGGGCATCATTACAAGAACAAGAACAGATACAAAAACATGACACAATAGGTTGCTGTAGAGCATGATACTATAATCTATTTTTGCATAATAAAATATACATATGTATACACACACACACACACACAGTAGTCTAAAGCTTTCCTCTGGGCTCTATACTCATAATCACTGCCTGAAATCTCCATTTGGATGTCACTCAAGCAATCCAAAACCCTACTGGGTCAAAAACCAACCTCTTCATCTTTCCCTCCAGACATTCTCATCTTCTACTTTTCCCCATCTCACTACATGACACCATCATCCACTAGTTGCTCAGGTAAAAATCCCAGGAATCAATGAGGATTTCTCCCTTTCCCTCAAGGCCTGCTGGTCCTACCTGCCAGCTCTAATGGATCCCATCTTCTCACCTTCCCTGTCACCCCCACTGCCCAGGCCATTATCAGTCACTGGATGCCTGCAAGAGTTTCCCGACCAGCTCTCCTGGCAGCCGCTGCTGATCCCTACAGTCCATTCTCCACATGGCCAGAGCGGTCCAGTAAAGACACAAATCATCCCTTAGCTAAAACCCATCAATACTCCCACTGTTCTCAACTCCTTAATTATGGGTCTGGATCTGCCACCTTCCCCTGCCTCACTGGGCACCATGCCCCCCTCCCTCCCCTGCACTCCAGCCACCCTGGAGGACTTTCATTTCCCAGGGATCATCACGCTCCCTCTGGGTCAGGGCACATGCTGCTCCTCTTGCTTCAGATGCTTGATACTCTCCTCCTTTGTAATCAGAAATAACCCATAAACTTAGTTAAAATATCCACATTGAGGGAAGATCAAATAAATGTGTTTGTCTTATTTATTTCTTGAATAGTTTATTTATTTACTTAATTCAGCAAATACCTATTGAACACCAACTGTGTTCCCAGATCTGTACTGGATGTTACGGTTCCCTTGTTTGGCTTCCATATCCTAAGCCCAATTGCTTCAAGGTTTACACTAGGGGTTTCATTTTGATTACAGCCCCTTCGTACGCCCAGCTCTGCTATGAGATGGGTGAAACTCAATGGAAATGCAAACACACTTTCATTTCTCATAGGAGAGAAAAACTTTTACTATAATAAGCCATCTCCTTCAGGAGATGAGGCTAAACAATTGTCACTGCAATCATTTTCCTCTTATAGACAATTATAAGTCCAGAAACCAAGTAATTTTCACCATGTTCCCACTGACCACTTGTTCTGAGATTTCTACACCCACCCTGTTGTCAACTGTTCCCCAATGCTAACTTTATGTGTCTGCAGGGTTTGCCAGGGACCTCACTGAGGAACTTCAGTGTTGGAGCTCAGGGTGAGCAGTTTCTGGATATACGGACAAGTGCCCAGTGCACTGTGCGCTCTGCCCATCAGAGCTTTCTCATCTCCTTGGGCATGTTTCAGATCTCATTTCAAAAGCCTCAGGGCAAAAGTCTGCAAGGAAAACATGTGTTTGTAAGACTGGAATTATCTAGGTTGACTATTGATATTAATTCAACTCAGTTTCTGTTTTTCCTTTTTATCTCCCTAAAAGACCTGAGTGTACAAGAAAATACTCAGTGAACATCTGACTAGTTGTGAGATGAATGGAAGTAGTTAATTTAGCATAGTGTTTAAAGCAAGGGTTTCAGAGCCAGAGAAAGCTTGCTCAGTATGTTCTTTCCTTCATGCCCTGCCCTTTGCTTCCAGACAAACTCCTACTCATCCACCAACACCCACCTTAAATATCACTTCTGGAAAATTTTCCCCAATGCAATCAATATGAGTAGGTAGTCCTTTCTTCCTGGGTTCCCAGAGCATGTCTATTATGTTTAGTTTAGCACCTGTCATGTTGTCTTAAAATTGTTTGTTAACTTATATGTCTCTTCCATTGAATAACTAGGTAATACAAGGCCAGAAACACACCTTACTCTGTTTAGCATGGGGTCTGTCATACATTATAGTGATCAAATATGAGCACTAAGTAATCAGTCTGACCTGGGTTCAAATCGTAACTTTACCTCTTACCAGTTATTTAACCATGTGAAGTTAATTAATCTCCATAAGCCTCTGTTTCCTCATCTAAAAGACATTTACCTTTAAGAGTTGTTGAGAAAATTAAATTAGGTATTGCATATAAATGTTTGACATGGTAAATGGTCCACACTGAAGGATTTTTTAACTCTCACTTTTATTATTAACTGCACAAATGTTTGTTAGCCAAATTAATAAATGCATGACCTAAACCTCTGATCACAACCCCTTCATGCCAACCAAAGAAGGGATTGTGAGTGAAATGTAGGAGGAAATGTCATTGACATAGTGTTCACTTTTCTCATAAAAATACAGATAAAAATATACAGGTGTTTTGAATGGTCACTTGTGAAGGACACCTGTTAGGAGAAACTAGCCTAATCGTTCTAAACTGCTTCCCGTGTTAACGGTAAAAATCAAATTCAATTTAAATACTGAAGGTCTTATAATGTGCATTTCAGCCTACCTGTTTGGGCAAGCGATTTTTTCTGGGAGCCTGCAAGAGACAGCTTAATTAGTGGTGGTCATTAGAAGAGATGCAGCTGATTACACATCACTTAAAAGCATTTCAGGTCGATTTTTTTTCACTTTGTAATCTTCTACCTTTATCCTTCCCTGGCAACTTTTCTGCTTACTCCTGACTGAAATTTAAGAGATAGACACATTTTCATAAAATTTTACAGCCTGTTATTTTGCCTCAGGCTCTTCATCTTTTCTTAATTATGATAATAGTAGCACGAATTCCCGGAGTGCCTACTGTGTGCTAGCCAGACAGTGTGCTACGTGCCACATATACTGTATATATCTCCTTTTCCCTGAGTTTATCACCATCTAACATACCAGATTACTTGCTTCTCTATTATTTCATTGTTTATCATCTATCTTTCCTCCCCTCCCATCCCTCACCTCTAGGAAAGTAACAGCCCAAGGGCAGGGATCTTTGTTTTGTTTCCTGATATATCCCGAGAGATTAGAACAATTCCTGGCACATAGTAGATGCTCAATAAATATTTGTTGAATGAATGCATCTTCACACAACCCTGAAGTAGCTAGTATTATACTTATTTTGAGGCTGGGGAAACTGAGGCCCAGAGATATAAAATTAAAAGCCCCCCCCCCCAAAAAAAAAAGCCCAGCATCACATAGATAGTAAGCAGCAGCTGTGGCCCTTGGACTCAGACTTGTCTGACTCTAAATTCTCTGCTTTCTCCAAGAGGGAATGCCTTGCTGTGATCAAGTCCTCTTCTGGAACGCATGCATCCCCTGTGCCTGGGTTGACTTGAGACGGGATTTGAGATCCAGGATGGCAATGCCAGGAGTGCACATGATTATGTTGTCAGAACTAGACAAGGAGACAGGTCAGACTGCTGGCCACAAGGGGGTGGCTTGGAGACAGGTTGGCTGACCATAACACCCTCTGGCTCTGTGCTCAGAGAGAACTTCATGGTCTTCTCAAATCCTGTTTTTCCTGCATGCCAGAAGTTAATATAATCTCCCCTACCTCTTACAGACCTCCCAAACTTTCTGTGAAAATTCACGGTGTCTGGGCAGAGATTCCAGTTCTTTGGAGAAAGGTGTTCTCTACATGCCAGGTGTTATTATTATAATGATCATTTACGGCTATTCACACCCTTTTGATATTCGGAGCCAGGCACCTTTGTTCCCGGACCTCTTCGGTCAACCCCAAACTATTTCATCCCCAGCTCCTTTCTCTATATACTGAACATTATGAAAATATTGGCTGAGTTCCATATTCCCATCCTGGATGTGGATTTTGGTGAGTGAGTCAAATTAAGAAATCATGACCTGTTGTGGGAGGTCTGGTACCCTCTCCTCATCATACATACTTCCTTGGCAAGATCTTCCAATTCCATAGCTTCAGCTGCTGTTTACTGATTGGTTTCCCAATCAGCATCACTTTGCTTTCCAAACTCCAAACTCACTTTTGCAACTGTCTTCTGCATACCTCCACCTGGATGTCTGGAAAGCATCTCATATCCAACATGTGCAAAGCTCAGTTTCTCATCTTATCTCCAAGTCTAAACACCCCTCTCAGTTCTTTGTCTAAATGAATGGTCTCTGTCATCTTTTATTTCTCAATTCTCGTTTCTTCACCACCCACATCCAGGCATTAAGCTCTTTCTGTTTCAAATCAGAAAAAAATGCTTCACATCTGTTTCCTACTCTTGGTGTCTACAAACACTGCCCTAGTTCTGACCCCAAGCAGCTGCTGACCTCCTCCCTGGCCTTTCTGGATACAGTTTCTTCCTTTTACACGTGGCCATAACAGCTGTCTTTGACATGACAAGCCTAATGATGTTACACACTCCAACTCTAGGCTCTTCAGAACTGGCCCTATCTATCATGCTAACACCATGGGCCCCATCATGTGCTAACTTCTTGTCCTCACCACTGTCTTCCATGACTACCCTATGTTTCAAACTCTTCACCCTCCCCTACATGCAGTGGTTTTCATTTCTTCATGCCTTCCCACACTCTGTTCCCCTTGTCTGGAATGCCTTTCCTTTTCTTTGCCACCCATCGCATTCACATACATCTTTTAGGTCCCATCTCTTCTGCTTTTCCAAATCCCTGGAGGTAGAGTAACATCCTTCTCTATGGTTCTGTAGCCATTTGTAAATGCCCTCTTGTATTAGCCAGGGCTCTCCAGAAAAACATAACCATTAGGATATAAATGTAGGAAGTGATTTATTAGGAATTGGAATGAGGAATTGCCTCACCCTATTATGGAGGCTGAGAAGTCCCCCAATCTGCTGTCTGCACACTGGAGACTCAGAAAAGCCAGCAGTGTGATTCAGTCTGAGTCTAAAAGCCTGAAAACCAGGAGCACTGAGGGTGGGACAAGATTGATGTCGTAGGTCAGCAAGAAGGGATGGACTCTTCTTTCCTCCAACTTTTCGTTCTATTCAGGCCTTCGACAGGCTGGATGCTGCACACTGGGGAGAGCGAACTGCTTTACTGAGTCCACCAACTCAAATGCTAATTTCATCCAGAAACACCTTCACAGACACACCCAGAAATAATCGTTAGCCAAATATCTGGGAACCTTGTGATCCAGTCAAGTTGACACAAAAAAATTAACCATTACATCTCTCAAAACAATTCTTACCAAGAGCATTCTATAATACATGTTTTGTGATGGGCACTTTTCTGACACTCATTTAATCCCTGCAACAACCCAAAGAGTCGTTATTATCTTTATCCTCATTTTATCCTCAAGAGGCTAAGACCAAAGTTAAGTCACTTGTCCCAGGTCACCCAGCTAGGAAGTGGAATTGCCCATTCAAATGGAGACAGTCTACACCGGAGCCCATGCATTTGAACACTACGCTTTTTGTCTCTCACTGTGAGATTTATGCATCTGTCTAGACTGTACGTTTGTTGGTTTCCCCAACTCTAAAACCTGGAAAATTATTATTAATGCCTAGTCCTCAGGCTTTGGGGAAGCATGAACAGAGCTTAGAAATTAGATGTAGACGTAGATGGTAAAACACTAATAAGCAATTATGATTACACCCTCGACTGTCGCACCAGGCCCCTGAGAGTAACTCATCCTTCCAATCCGTCCTTTTCGCCACCACGTTAGTGTCCTAGAGCACAGATGAAATAATATTATTTGGTGGCGTTAGTTTATATGCTAAGGATACAAGAGAGAGCAAGACAGATATGTCCCCTGTATATATGAGCATAGAATCATGGGAAAGATAGATATTAAGTGTGTGGTTGCAAATATGATGAGTATTTTGATAGAGGGCATATATAACAATAACAAGTGCTGCAACTTTTTTTTGGATGTTTTATTTATTTATTTTTATTGAAATATAGTTGATGTACAATATTATATTAGTTTCAAGTGTACTACTTAGTGATTCGACATTTACATACATTACAAATTGATAACTACAATAAGTCTAGTATATGAAGTTATTACATTATTGACTCTATTCCCTATGCTGTAAATTACATCCCCATGACTTATTTAATTTATAACTGGAATTTTGTACCTCTTAATCCCCTTCACCTATTTTACCCACCCTTCTACCCCCTCTCGACTTTGGTGATCCACTAGTTTATTCTTGGTATCTATGAGTCTATTTCTGTTTTGCTTTGTTTGTCTATTTGTTTTTTAGCTTCCACATATAAGTGAAATTATATGGTATATGTCTTTTTCTGTCTTATTTCACTTAGCATAATACCTTCTAGGTCTCTCCATGTTGTTGCAAATGGCATGATTTCATTCTTTATATGGCTGAGTAATATTCCATTGTGTATACATATACCACATCTTCTTCATTCATTCTTCCATCAATGGACATTTGTTTCCGTATCTTGACTATGGTAAATAATGCTTCAATAAACATAGGGGTGCATATATCTTTTCAAATTAGTGTTTTTGTTTTCTTCAGAACAATACCCAGAAGTGGAATTGCTGGATTGAATGGCAGTTCTATTTTTAATTTTTTGAGGAACATCCATAGTGTTTTCCATAGCGTTGCACAAATTTTCAATCCTACCAACAGTGCATGAGTGTTCCTTTTTCTCCACATCCTTGCCAACACTTGTTATTTGTTGTCTTTTCTTTTTCTTTTCTCTTTTTTTTGTTTTGGTGGGGGTGGGGGGGCCATGCTGCACAGCTAGCGGGATCTTAGCTCCCCAACACCAGGTACTGAACCCGGGACCATGGCAGTGAAAGCGCCAAGTCCTAACCACTGAACTGCCAGGGAATTCCCTTGCTGTCTTTTTGATGACAGCCATTCTGACAGGTGTGAGGTGATATCTCATTGGGGTTTTGATTAGCATAATCCTGATGATTAGTGATGTTGAGCATCCTTTCATTTGTCTGTTGGCCATCTGTATGTCTTCCTTAGAAAAATGTCTATTCAAGTCCTCTGCCCATTTTTCTTTTCTTTTTTTTTAACATCATTATTGGAGTATAATTGCTTTACAATGTTGTGTTAGTTTCTGCTGTATAACAAAGTGAATCAGCTGTATGTATACATATATCCCCATATCCCCTCTGTCTTGTGTCTCCCTCCCACCCTCCCTATCCCACCCCTCTAGGTGGTCACAAAGCACCGACTCTACCCATTTTTCAATCGAGTTGTTTGGGTTTTTTGGTACTAAGTTGTGTGAGTTCTTTATATATTTTGGATATTAACCTTTTATCATATATATTATTTGCAAGTATCTTCTCCCATTCAGTAGGTTGCCTTTTTGTTTTGTTGATAGTTTCCTTCTCTGTGTAAAAGCCCTTTAGTTTGATGTAGTCTCATTTGTTTATGTTTGCTTGTTTCCCTTGCCTGAGGAGACAGATCCAAAAAAATATTGCTAAGACCAATGTCAAAGAGCTTACTGCCTATGTTTTCTTCTAGGAGTTTTATGGTTTCCTGTCTTACATTTAAGTCTTTAATCCATTTTGAGTTATCTTTGTATACGATGTAAGAAAGTGTCCCAGTTTCATTCTTCTGCAAATGTTTGTCTAGTTTTCCCAACACCACTTATCAAAGAGACTGTCTTTTCCCACAATGTAGATTCTTGGTTCCTTTCTCTTGGGTTAATTGACCATAGATATGTGGGCTTATTTCTGGGTTCTCTATTCTGTTCTATTGATCCATGTGTCTGTTTTTGTACCAGAACCATACTGTTTTGAATGTTATACCTTTGTAGTATAGTTTAAAATCAAAGAGCATAATACCTCCAGCTTTGTTTCTCTTTCTTAAGTTTACTTTAGCTGATGAGGATCTACTTTGTGTCAGGTACTGTTCCAGGCCATGAGAAATCACTATTTTCATGAAGCTTATGTTCTAATAGGAGACACAGACAAACAAAAATGTTAGGTAGGGACTCCCCGGGTGGTCCAGTGGTTAAGACTCCATGCTTCCACTGCAGGAGGTGTAGGTTCGATCTCTGGTTGGGGAACTAAGATCCTGCATGCCATGTGGTATGGCCAAAAAAGAAAAAAAAATGGCAGGTAGTGGTAAGTGCTATGAAGAAAAAGCAATCCAGATAAGGGGGGATAAAGCAGTCTGGGGGTTGTATTGGTTAGGATTAAGTCCAAGTGCACTGAATAGGCAAAATAAATAAGGATGGTTTAATATAAGGTTTTTTGTTTCTCTGCAATGATGAAATCCAGAGGTATGCAGTCCAGGGCCTTTAGAATAGTTTCACGGTCATCAGCCTTCCGCTTTCCTCTCTGCCATTTTCAATGTGTCTTACCTGTTAGGATTGCCTCATGGTTCATTGTGGCTGCAAGAGCTTCAGCCATCATATCCGAAGTCCAGCAATGAAGAGGGAAAAAGGAAGTGAGGACAAATAAGGGGCACCTCTCAGTTAAGTCAGCCCCCTTGAAGGGAATTTGCCAGAAATCTCACACAACTTCTTCCTTCCTATTTTAATAGTCACCCCTAAATGTAAGGGAGATTAGGAATTGCAAGTCATCAGCTGTGTGAAATGCTATCCAGAATATAATCAGGGTTTATTCATAAGAAAGAAGGAAAAAGTGGTATTCGATAGATAACTCCACCAGGAGTTAAAAAGGCTTTCCAGAAGAATGGAGGCTTGGGCTGACAGCTGAAAGATGAGTAGGAGGGGCCAGGCCAAGAGGAAAAGAGCACTGCTACAGATAGAAGAATAGCAGCTCTGATGCTCCCGTAGGGCTGGAACCAAGCTGATCTTTGTTCTGTGCTTAGAACCTTAAGGAACCTTGAGCACCTTGTTCTGTGCTCACCTTAAGAAATAGTTACTGACTAAATACCAGCCTCCAATCGGCTACTTATGCTACCCAATGTGTAGTCTCTACCCCAGGAGGAATACCCCCTCTCCCAAAGGAACTCTCTCTGTTATTTCCATTCTACTTACAGCAAATGACTCTTGGTAAAAAATCATCTTGTATCCAGATGCAGACAGGACAGTGCTCACAGATGCCAAGAAATCAAGATATGAAACATGTGTTGCAGCAAAATCTGACCATAAATTCCAAATGAATCAGGAACACTGCTTAACAGGCCAGTGCATCTCACATATTAAGTATCCTTTGTTGCTTATAGCTACAGAAGCTGCTGAGGTTGGGAGTAAGGTAAGGAAATGAGAAGAAACCTGCCCAGCCTTTCCTGTTGATGAAATTCCAGGGGAGTCTGGTTCTCAGGTTTGGTGATTAGTGAGCCAAGTCTGGGAGATCTGACACTGAGCCAGTCTCTACTCTGCTGGCAGACCTGGAAAGCTTGGATGGGGTGGCTCAGAGGAGGGACCAAAAGACTGTGTGCCTTGCTTAGAGCCTCGCACATGGTAGATGTTCAATAAATATGGCTACCTGAATGGTTGAGGCATTTGAGAAAGAGTTTGTAGAAGTATGACATTTGAACTAAGTTATAGGGGTTCCTGCAAGGGTGGGAGGAGGGACAGACATTTGAGATGGGAAAGACAGTGTGTGCAAAGGGAGAGAGGCGTGAACAGGTTAACCTCACGTGGTACAGTGAGGCTAGGGGAGGGTAGCAGTGGGAGATGAGGCTATTAAGATGTATTATGCAGGACAGTGCTAAGATAGACTTTTATAGACTTTCTCCAGTGGGTAATAGGGAAGTTTTGATGAATGCTGAGCACGTGAGGGACATAATCAGAGTCACGGGCTCATTCACCCCTCTCTGCCACAGTCACTATTCCAATGCGAACTTTCCATATAGTCACAATATTGCTTCCATTCATTTACCTCTCTCTGTTCCTTCACATCCAGACCTCTTCCTCTCTTCATCCCAATTCTTGATATCATCATAGGGGCCTTCATCATCCACGTGGATGTATCTCCCAACACCCGTGGCTTCCAGCTTTGATGACCTTCAACTTCAGCCATTCTCTTTAGCCATCCACTTCCAGAGCCATACCATAGACCGTCCCCATGTTGAGAATCTCAAAGCCCAGTTGTTCCTTTCCTCTATCATCCATGGAACAGGCAGAAGAATCCAATCACGTCATTCCCCTGCTTGAAGCTCTGCAGTGGTTCTCAGGGCACATTACAAATCCTGTCATCCATGGAGCAGGCAGAAGAATCCAATCACGTCATTCCCCTGCTTGAAGCTCTTCAGTACGTATACAAATCCAAACTCCTTCCTGTGGGCTTCCGGACCCTACAAGTTGTGGCCCCTGCCTACTTCTCCAGTCTCATCTTGGACCACTCTCCCCCTCACCTTGCATTCTTCCTTGGCCCTTCATCCTTTTACAACTACAGTTGTATTGCCACCCTCATCACACTAGACTTCTCAAACGAATTCTCATTACTTGCTGTCCCTAACTTTCCACTTCCCATTCACTCCTCAAGACACTAAATGTGGCTTCAGCTCCCCCCAATCTTCTGACACTCCTCTCTCCAAGGCTATGGTTATAAACTGCCAAATAAAATGGGTGCAGGTAGCCACGCTTGTCTTGAAACTCACTCCCCCTAAACATGATTTCCACGATGTTACTTTTTCCTTCTTCTCCTACTTCTCTGTTTTTTCTTAGTCTTTGTGAATTCCTCTTCCTCCATCTACTATCTAAATCTCTGTCTTATCCAGAGCTCTATCTTCAGTACCTTATATTCCCACTCTACACTCTTTGTTGAGCAACTGAATCCCTGTCCATGGCTTCCCTGTCCCCTCATCCAGGCACCCACAGACACCTCAACACAATATATTCCAAACTGAGTTCACCATCTCCCACTCCCACCTCTTGCCAAGGCCCAGTCCACACCATTTAAGAAAAGCACCCACCCATATCTTCCCATCTGCCCAAACTTGAAAGCTGGAAATCATTCCAGGTTGTTCCTTCTCCCTCATCCTCCACCAATGATTAATCACCACATGTGGGTGAGGCTAGCTTCTAAATGTCTCAGATCCCTGCTTAACCCCATCTCCTAGTTCAGGCCCTCCGCATCTCTCTTCCAAACTTTTGGACCACCTGATTACCATGTTCCCTATCTTTGTTTTTTATCTCTTGTCCTCATTAGATCATGTCTTATTCAATTTCTTATCCTCTGGGTCTGCTAATAGTGGCTGGCACATAGTGTGTACTTGTAGTAGCGTTTGTGACTATATGAATGGACACATGAATATGTGCATAAAGAAGGAACAAATTGGGCAAGGCACCTGGCATTGCCTAGTTCAAAATAATATGCCTACAAAATCAAAATTCACAAATCACTTGCACAATAACTTTGTGAGGTGCTTATTATTATTCCTAACCTCTCTAGTTCAATAATTTAACCTAAACGATAGAATTAATGTCATAGAATTTGTAAGTGGAAAAGCCTGGATTTTAACCTATGGCTCCAAATCTTAAACTTGTCACCAAGTCTTAGAGTTTTTCTCAGCAGCTGCATTATTTTTAGGTCCTACCAACAATCTGGGATTAGCCAAATTATCTATTCTACTTTGCAGCATTGTTTTTAAACAACACATTTTTACCCACAGAAAATGAAATGTATTCATTTCCTTAAAGTACAAAGGTTTGTCTTCATTGTTGCTGCTCCAAAGAATGTGCGATCATGTGCAGCCTCAGGTAGACATTTCAGTCTACCTGAAATGTGTGTATGTTCAAAAACTAGCCCTAGGTACCAAAGGCTCAGACTTGTATGCTGCTCTGTGGCTTGAAACTCCCTCTTCCTTGGTGATTTTGGCAGCCAGTCCCCTCCTAGAAAGGCTGACGTAGATAAAACATCACCCAAATAGAGTTTGGTTTCCTGCACCATCCTCCCTCAAACCTCCTCCACCTCTCGTATTCCCTACCTCTGTGAATAGCCACCCATTTCCCAGACCAGAAACTTGGTCACCATCCCTGAGTCCTCCACCTGCACATCCAACCAGTCTCCTCTACCTCCCAGCCAGTCTGTTCTACCTCCTCAGTGTTCCATGAGTCTGTTATCTCTTCATTCCAATGACTACTACCTTCATTCAGGTCTCCACCTGAATCTTAGCTGCATTAGGAATCAACCTCCCAACACATCTCTCCACTTTTTGGCTCTGCACACACAAGCCAACATCCACACTCTAGTCCAGTTCATGATGCAAGCAGACAAATCTGCTCAGGTCAGGCTTCTGCCTTTGAACCTCTAATGTCTTCTCTTTTGTCTCAAGATTAAGTCTAAAGTCTTCATCATGGCACACAAGACCCGTCATGGTCAAGCCCCTACCCACCTTGCCAGCCTACTCTCACCCCACTTTCCACCTCTCAACTCTGGGTTTGTACTATCTTCTTCTGCACTTTGCATTTACTGGTCCCTCCCTCCCCCACTTCAACTTGGTCAACTCCAACCAGTCCTTCAAATCTTGACTTGGGCATCATCTACTCCCAGTGACTCTGGCTTCCACAATCTGGGTTAGATGCCTCCTTCATTTTCCCATGGGAGCCAGAGCACTACCCACACCGTATTGTGATTGTCCACTTGTTTGTCTATCCTTTACCCCACACCCCTTACTCAGTGAGCTCTGTGAGGGCCAGGAGTGTTCATCTATTTGCCTCTAGTTCCTGAGCCAGTGGAGGCTCATGAGTTTGTTGAGTCAATGAATCCTTGCCCTCAACTCTCCCAACTCCCCTTTCCCTGCCACCATAGTGGTGGAGACACCAGTAAAACAGTCAGCATATGTCAGTGTTATAAGAACCTTAATGGAGTTATGTATAAGGTGCCCTGGGAGCAAGGAGAAGGGAGCCACAGCAGCTTCAGATGTCTCAACCAACTGTATGGCAGAAATATGCCTGGGATGTTAACTTTTTGAAAAACAGCAAATGGAAAGAGCACCTCAATTTACAACCCTGAAGATCAGCTTAAGAATAATTCATAACTCTAGGTCAGTGGTTCCCATTCTCTTTCCATATGAGGACCCCTTCTAATATCAAAAAGTTTAGATATTTCTGTGTAATAGTAGCTGACGCTGAAAATCCTAAAACTCCTCTAACTTCAGTAAGGATTTTATGAATCTGATTGGATTCATCACAATGCCATCTACAAAGATTCACAAATTAGTAGTACATGAATGTGAAAGACAGTTATTATGCCCACAGACTGCCTGCTGTGGGTATGGGTTTGTGGACCCCCCGGTAAACACTCCACAGGGCCCCTGGCAGCCAGGGGTTTAGACTCACTGATGCTACCATAGCCCTTTATGCCTCTCAGCTACCCTTTCCTCCTGGATCTGGACCAACTCAGGAAACTCAGTGATGTAGAAGACAGACATGGTTGGAAAATGAGTAACTGGTAATACCTTCATAACTAAGTAATTCTATTCAGGCATTAAGAGATTAGTTCAATACTTTAAGAATCTGTATTTTAACACAGAATGAGCAGATCAAATACTTTCCTTTAAGCAACAATCAAAGGACCACTCTACTGTAAAGTCTACTTTGCTGCCATGTGATGAGATGAGAAGACCATCTGTCCCAGAGACCATGGATCACTTTGTTATCCCTCATGGCACGCAGGTTGGTTGGTTCAGGGTCATGCTGAACCTACTCCAGTGATTCAAGAGCAACCTTCACTCTCATGGTTTTAGGTTCTATTATCAGCAGCTATGTTCAACCAGGATATAAGAAAACAATCTCCCATGGTACTTTGCTCATACTTTAATTATGACACTTTACTCTTTTTTTTTTGTAGTTACATAAGTTATATGTACTTATTTAAAAAGTCAAATGAGGGACTTCCCTGGTGGCGCAATGGTTAAAAACCCGCCTGCCAAAGCAGGGAACACAGGTTCGAGCCCTGGTCCGGGAAGATCCCACATGCTGCAGAGGAACTAAGCCTGCGCGCCACAACTACCTAGCCTGCGCTCTAGAGCCTGCGAGCCACAACTACTGAAGTCCGCGCACCTAGAGCCCGTGCTCCGCAACAAGAGAAGCCACTGCAATGAGAAGCCCATGCACCACAACGAAGAGTAGCCCCCGCTCACTGCAACTAGAGAAAGCCCACGTGCAGCAATGAAGACCCAACACAGCCAAAAATAATAAATTAAATTAAATTTTTTTTAAAAGTCAAATGATACCAAGTTTATAAAATAAAAAATAGCAGTTTCTATATCACTCCCTGATGCCATTTCCCAAAGATAACCATAGATAATAGTATAATAAAGTCTTTTGTTCTGTTTTATTAAAAAGAAAAAAAAATACATATTGTTCTACAACCTGATTTTTCCTTCTCTCTTCCAATTTTTTTTTACTTTCTATTATTAAACTCTTCAAACCAATACAAAAACACAGAGAACAGTATAAGGTATCCCCATGTACCTATCACCCAGCTTCAACAAATATCAACAATTGGCCAATTTTGTTCTATTTATCTCTCCTGCACGTCCAATTATTTTCCCTGAAACATTCCAGCAAATCTTATATTATTTCACCATAGTATTTTATTTTGTATTTCTAACAGGCAAAATCTTTTAAAAACAATCATTTTGTCATTATCATATCTAAAAATAATCACCACCTTTTAATAAACAGTCTGTTTCTATTTTTCCTGATTGTCCCTAAAATTTGTTTTTTAACTTTTGGTTTGTTCGAATTACTATCCAAATAAAGTCCATAACTTGTTGATACATCTCTTTTAATCCACAATAGTTATAATAGTTCTATCTCCACTCCCTCTGTTAGGCTATTTATACATGGGTTTTTGTCCTATAGAATTGCCCAGTCTGGATTTGGCTATTACATACTCAGAATATCATTCCACATGCTCTTCTCCTCTCCCTGTTTCCTATAACCTCCTCAGTAGACCTAGACTCTTGATTAGATTCAGACTCTTATTTGGGGTGGAATATTTGGTAGATGGAGCTGATAGCTTTCCATTTTATCCATGGCTGTTAGTGTTGTCAGCTGATCCATCCACTATAAAGTTTCTGATTAACTTGACACCTGCTCATTTTAATATCATCAATGATCACTATCTAGATGCATTAACTCATTAGGGGTTGCATAAGGGTAATTTTCTAATTCTATCATTTCTTCTGCATTTGCTAGCTGAAATTTTTTTGTAAAGAAAACTTTCCCTCATTAACTGTTTGATGACTTAGAAACTCAGTGTGTACAAGAAAGACAGAATAAATGTTCTCTTTATTACTAATTTCCAGAATAACAACTTGGTATCCTAGCCACCTCATATTAATCAAAGGTGATTAATAGGTTAATTTTTTTGTAATATCATTGTGAGCCCCTAGATTTTTATGCTTTTGGTGTGTTTCAGTCCATTGCAGTTGTTATTCTCATTGAAATTCATATTTTCCTGTCTTTAACCATTGAAGCCCCTTCAGGTTGCCCCTGAGTTTATATAAAATCACAAAGTCTTTTACAGTTTCCTTGTTTTCTAGAACATAGGATGTAGCAAGCCTATCTTATCTATTTCTTGTCATGAATTTGGAATCAGCCATTACTTCAAGGAGCCTTTGTCTTTTTAATAGAAAATGGTATTTAGATATCGTTGGTATAGGTGCTAGTGGGCAGTAATTGATTCCAGACTATTTCTGTGGACAAAGCTAAGAAATGTATAATTTTTAGAGCTATAAAAAAAGTAATGACTTTATACTATTTCTACTTCCTTGCTTTTTTTATTTGACAATATAATACAGATTTTTTTTCATGTCAGCAACGCAGATCTAATTATTTTAGTAGCTGTGTAATATAATTATATGGCTATAACACAGTTTATATAACCAATTTTCTCTTTAGAAGAAATATTAATCCAAAGGGCTCAATAAATGTAAAATCCCAATACCAGTGTCTTAGAGAGCACTTTGCATGCTTAACCCCTAGGCCTGGTATACAGCAGGAACTCAATTTTTGTGTGTTGACTTGGACCGAGCAAGCCAAGGCCCACAGAAGAAGATGTAAAAAAGAAAAAGTCTAGGCTAAGGCCTCTGTAATAACTCCAAAGGACCTTTGGGAAAGCTCTGTGCCTCTGGTCCAAACAGGATGACAGACCCATGAAGTAGGCCTAAACCTAACCCACCGATTAAAGCCAAGTTCAGTGGAGCCTAGCCTGGATCAACTACCTCCCAGGTGAATGAGAATGAATGATTATTATTTTAAGCCATACTGAATTTGGTAGTGATTTGTTATACTTTATTATTATCATATTCTTGGACAGAATGACTTGACATGATAAAGATATCAACTCTGCTCAAGATAATGTATGTATTTAACATGATCTCAATAAAATATACTGAGACGGGTTATTATTAGCTACATAAGATTTTCTATAACTAAAATTGTAGATGATATCAAAATGAAAAGGGAGAGAGACCAGAGAAGTGGGAGTAGTGTTTTAAGATTCTTATCTTGCTTGGGGGCAAACACAGCACTTATAAGTTTATATCGTGGTCAGAAAAAATAAGCAAAAGTATGGCTCTTAGTAAGTTTGAAAAATAGAAGAGCAAAATTAAATGTATAACTTTGAAATCAGTCAAAGAAAATTCTATCCATTCAATGAAAAAAGAAAAGAGAAAATGAAAACACTTGTAAGTGACTTAAGTGGGAATGGCAGAGAAAGGACATCCAAAAAGCTACTTGTCAATAAAAGTAAGAATACTAGCAAAAAGTTGTCAGGGGCTTCCCTGGTGGCGCAGTGGTTGAGAGTCCGCCTGCCGATGCAGGGGATGCGGGTTTGTGCCCCGGTCCGGGAGGATCCCACATGCCACGGAGCAGCTAGGCCCGTGAGCCATGGCCGCTGAGCCTGCGCGTCCGGA
Organism: Tursiops truncatus; assembly: GCF_011762595.2. Lineage (NCBI taxonomy): Eukaryota > Metazoa > Chordata > Mammalia > Artiodactyla > Delphinidae > Tursiops > Tursiops truncatus. The sequence continues at coordinate 65,934,186 of NC_047041.1, read as the reverse complement.
GCCTGTGCTCCACAACGGGAAAGACCACAACAGTGAGAGGCCTGCGTACCGCAAAAAAAAAAAAAAAAAAAAAAAAGTTGTCAAAGAGCTAAATGTAAGAGCTAAAACTATAAAACTCTTAGAAGAAAACAGAGAAAACGCTTCAGGACGTTAGATTTGTAAGGATTTCTTAGATATAACACCAAAAGCAAAGACCACAAAAGAAAAAATAGATAAGCTGGACTTCATAAAAATTTCTTATGCATCAAAGACACCATCAACAAAGGCAATAAATGGAATGGGAGAAAATATTTCCAAATCATACATCTGATAAGGGATTGATATTCAGAATATATGAAGAACTCCTACAACTCAACAAGAACAACAACAACAAAAAGAATCTAATTCAAAGTGGACAAAGGACTTGAAAAGACATTTCTCCAAAGAAGATAATAGAAGTTACCAGGGGCTGAGGAGAGGAGACAATAGAAAGTTATTATTTAATGGATACAAGGTTTCTGTTTGGGATGACAGACAAGTTCTGGAAATGGATAGCGGTGATGGTGGCACAACATTGTAAATGTACTTAATGCCACTGAATTGTACACTTAAAAAGACTTAAAATGGTAAATTTTATGTTATCCATATTTTCGCACAATAAAAAATTAAAAGAAAACAAGGACAATGAATTTCGTAGCTCTTTCCATGAAAAATTTCTAAAAGTAATCACCAACCCAGTAGCAGTTAGTGCTCCTAGTATACAGACTGTGGTTTCTAATATGGTACTGGCACAAAACCAGAAATATAGATCAATGGAACAGGATAGAAAACCCAGAAATAAACCCACACAACCACGGTCAATTAATCTATAACAAAGGAGGCAAAACTATACAATGGAGGACAGTCTGTTCAATAAATCGTGCTGGGATAAATGGACAGCTACATGTAAAAAAATGAAATCAGAACATTCTTTAACATCATACACAAAAATAAACTCAAAATGGATTAAAGATCTAAATGTAAGACCGGATACTATGAAACTCTTAGAGGAAAGCATACGCAGAACACTCTTTGACCTAAGTTGCAGCAATATATTTTCAGAGCCGTCTCCTAGAGTAATGGAAATAAGAACAAAAATAAACAAATGGGACCTAACTAATTAAACTCAAAAGCTTTTGCACAGCAAAGAAAACCATAAACAAAATGAAAAGACAACCCACAGAATGGGAAAAAATATTTGCAAACAATGCAACCGACAAGGGATTAGCCTCCAAAATTTAAAAACAACCCATGTGGCTCAATATCAAAAAAAAACAAACAACCCAATCAGAAAAATGGACAGAAGACCTAAAAATAAACATTTCTCCAAAGAAGACATAGAAATGGCACAGAGGCACATGAACAGATGTTCAACATCACTAATTATTAGAGAAATGCAAATCAAAACTACAATGAGATATCACCTCACACCAATAAGAATAACCATAATCAAAAAATCTATAAACAGTAAATGTTGGAGAGGGTGTGCAGAAAAGGGAGCCCTCCTACACTGTTGGTAGGAATGTAAATTGGTGCAGCCACTATGGAGAACAGTATGGAGGTTCCTTAAGAAACTAAAAATAGAGCTACCATATGATCCAGTAATCCCACTCCTGGGCATATATCTGGAAAAAAACATGGTTCAAAAGGATACATGCACCCCAATGTTCATTGCAGCGCTGTTTACAATAGCCAAGACATGGAAGCAACCTAAATGTCCATCGACAGATGAATGGACAAAGAAGATGTGGTACATATATACAATAGAGTACTGTATTACTCAGCCATTAAAAAGAATGAAATAATGCCATTTGCAGCAACATGGATGGACATGGAGATTATCATAATAAGTGAAGTAAGTCAGACTGAGAAAGAGAAATACCATATGATATCACTTATACGCAGATTCTTAAAAAAATGATACAAATGAACTCATTTACAAAACAGAGACAGACTGAAGAGACTTAGAGAATGAACTTATCTTACCAAGCGGGATAGGTGGGGGGGCACGGATAGACTGGGAGTTTGGGATTGATGTGTACACACTGCTATATTTAAAATAGATAACCAACAAGGACCTACTGTATAGCAGAGGGAACTCTGCTTAATACTCTGTAATAACTTAAATGGTAAAAGAATTTGAAAAAGAATAGATACATGTATATGTATAAATAAATCACTTTGCTGTACACCTGAAACTAAAACAACATTGTTAATCAACTATGCTCCAATACAAAATTTTTAAAAAAATTTTAATTAAAAAAATATTTCCCATTAAAAGGAATCAGTGATGGCTGATTTCAGGTCTGGGTCAGAAAATGTACGGTATGAGCCAGGAACACCTTGACGCACCAGAGAGCAAAGCTATCAAAGACTGTGAAAAATGTGTGAAAAGGATTCAGGAACTAACCTGAAGAAGCTCCCACTCAGCCAAAGATAGGACCAAAACTATAATGGATTGAAACACATTAAATATTTTAAGTTCAAAATTCCATAATGATTCCCAAAAAGATGAACAAAGAAGAAAAAACTCAGTCAACTTTGGAGAATGCTAGGGAACAACCACATTATTCTGAACACTAGTAAATAAAAAGAAAATGCAGGAATGTTGCTTTTATCCTATATTTCAGGATAATCAGGATTTAAACTGTTCATCAGGGTGACATTTGATATAAGGAAGAATCTTTCTACAGAAGTATTCCAGTTAATGAATGACAAAGGAATGAGGGAGGGAGAGGAGAAAAGAAGGGAGAGAAGGCGGACTTCCCTGGTGGCGCAGTGGTTAAGAATCCACCTGCCAATGCAGGGAACACGAGTTCGAGCCCTGGTCCGGGAAGATCCCACATGCTGCAGAGCACATAAGCCCGTGCGCCACAAATACTGAGCCTGTGCTCTGGAGCCCACAACTACTGAAGGGAAGTGGATGTGGGGTTGGGCGGGGGGGAACATGAAGTAAAATAAAATAAGACAGAAGAGAGACCTTGCACAAACTGAGGATGGCAATGTGACCTTAATGAAGAAACAGGATCCGGTCAATTCTGTGGTTTTTAAGGTGGGAAAGGATGACATCGAAGAGGGGTCTTGAGCTGGATAACCAACAACCTTATAAATCCTGCTAAGCAATGTGCATTTTATCCTGAAAGCTACAGAGAATCCTGGAGATATCTGAAGCAGGAAAATCTTGCATGGGACTGGGTGAGAGGGGCAGAGGCTGGGAGAGTGGTCCTTCAAAGCAATCCATGCTAGGTCTCCACATGTGTAGTGGGGTCAGTGTGGACACAGAAATGCCCTAAATCAGGTGTGCATGCCCAACTACATGGCACAGGGATCTTTGGAAGACTCAACACTGCCTCCCTTTAACCTTCCCTGATCCTCATGTACCAGAGGCTCAACCAGGAACAAGGCCTGGTTAAAAGTGCTGGGGACAGCTCCAGCACAGTCATGGTTGGTACCACCTTCCAGATGCGACTGTGAATAGGGCACAGCTGTCTGTTCTGATGGACAAGGATTCCAGGTTGTTGACTATACACCTGTGTCCTTGGGGCCTTCAGTCAAAACCTCCATGCTGATACAGAGGGTATTAATTTTTTGTGAGAATTTTTTTTCATTGGCAAAGTCTTCACCTCTCTCAGACAGATGCCCAGATATTTACATAGGAATTTCTCCTCCTTTGCTTTTTCCTAAATCCTCACCTGGTAGATACATTACCAGCCCTATGGTTCTGAAAAATCATTCCACCTCCCTGGTGGAAATACTTGGACAATACTTGATAGTCTCTGAGCACCACCCTCTCCAATGCCAACACTCTGAGGTCTGTAAGCACTCCTTTTCTGAGTGTGCAGAGCACTTCTTGAGTACAATGTGCCCGGTGTGATGTAGCAAAATGGGTACAGGTTTTAGTCAGGCTTAGGTTAGTATCTTGCATCTTATCAAATGGGTGGCCTTATCTTCTCCATCTATAAAAACTGGAGGTTAAAAAGGTCTATCTCACAAGATGAATGTAGGGAAAATGCATGTGAAAATACTTAGCCCGAGGAGTGGGCATTTGGAAAGTACTCAAGAAAAGATAGTTCCTCCTCACCCTCCTTCATTTCTGTTTAGGAGAACATGTTTCACAAACACCTTCACACTGAAAATCTCACAAATTGTCATGATCAAATTTTCCCTTTTCAAGAATTTAAGGGTGAACTCAGGTATAGTAACATATGTAGAAAGAAATGCCTAGAATAATCTAAACTGTTAATTAGAGGCTGTTAATAAACAAGTGGGCTTACGTACTTACTTTATTTTGATTTAATTTTTGATAGGGGTGGGTAGGGAGAAGCACAAAATCAAATATGTTTTATGATACCACCTTCTAAGGATACCTTTTCTACTAGACTCAGATGAAAAAAGATAATATTTTCTTTTTATAAATCTGATTCTATTCGTTAATCCCCTTAATCTCACTCATGTAGAGTTTCTGGCCCTTCTGCTCAGATGGATCATTGTTCAGCTCTGATATCAGACAAGACTGCTATTAATAAGCAGAGTTCGGGGAAGATAAAGAAGTGGGAGGAAGAGAAAGCACCATGTCCTCTTAACACTTCTGGTCGGATGACTTGCCCTTCAGGTTGTAAGGATATTTTAAGTCAGTGGTTGCCAGCCCTGGATTCCTGGGGCCCCAATGAATTAATTAATTTTGGTTAAAATACTTTCTTAACAAAATATAATATCAAATGAAAGTCAAGGTGTGGTGAAATGGGCACTGTTATGCATGGCAGATTGTAATTAGACCAAATCTTTTGTAAAGCAATTTGGTAATTAAGTCTCAAGCCTTTAAATGTTGTACTCTTTGACCTGGGAATTCTTTCTGGGAACTTATTGTTGGGGAGGAGTGTCTAATTAGGGAAACAGATATGTACACAAAGAAGCTTATCACAGTGTTGTTTTATAATAGTAAAAAAAATATTGGGAACAACCTAATAACATGAGAATAGTTATATGCACTATAGTGCATCCAACAGATGGACGGAGCCGTTTACAAGGAATATGTCAAAACCTGAGCCTAAAAGCATATAGGCTTCTCATTAAAATTATATATTTTTAAAAAGCAGCAAAATATGAAAACTTCACAATTCAAAAGGTCTGGAAGGAAATATACCAAATTTTGATAGTGATAAGCTTATGGTGATGAGATTTTGATTGACTTTTCTTCTTCCTTATGTTATTTTCAGGACCACCATAAAGACTACAGAATATAACTTTTCTAATTAGCAAATCATCATCATCATCATCATCAATCATGTTTTATAAGGAAGTAAACAGAGATGCCAGATATAATCTTTTTGGTTTGGGAGATGGCCGAGAATGGGATCATAAAGATCAAAGATACAATAAATTCTATCAGTTCCACAAAAGGATGGGACTGGTTGGTAAGGAGCCTACTCCATCTCATATTCTCCTGCACAAGCTTGCTGGTTTCTCCTCAGCGTTTCTGTTAGCCTTGGAGAACAGTAAAGGAGGTAGTTTTCCCAGGCGCACTGAAATCCTGGTGCTGGTGCATTCACTGTTATGCATTCCTTCTCATTCTTAGTGCCATGATGATTATTTTTAAAGTGAATGAAATTTTAAGGATATCTAGGATTTGTTAGGCACTTTTTATCCCCATATTTCACCTTCCTCAGGCTTGCAGAAGTTCTTAGTAAAAGGAACTATTGTCCCCCCCCACCCCCCCCCTTCTCCTTTCTCCTACCCACACAGAAAGTGCCTTTGGGGGATATAATTGATTTGGATAAAAGAAAAAATGGGCAGACTGGACCACCCTTTGTTATGAACAAAACCTCCTTCACTGCCTGAAGAGCTGACTGGGAAAGCATGTTCAGGTGGTCAGGACTGGAAGGTCCTAGAAAGAGGGCATCAGAAAATCCCACAGGCTTTCTCCCTATGATGTGGCTTATTTGCTTTACAGGCTTCAGGCATACTTGCTGACGTCAGCAGCCCGTCAAAGTTTAAAATAATAGTGAAAAGGAAAATGGCCCCTTTCTGCTAGGCAGTCCTGTTCTGCCAACTTTTGTGTTTTCTTTTGAGTTAATAAACGTCCAAAAGCCATCTCCTCTACCACCCTTGGTGCGGAGCGAGGGAAGCACAATAACTTTAAAACCACCAGGTCAGTCTATTCCCAGCATAAACCATCCAGACAAGTAGCGTTTGTCACACTCTAATGAGGATTTTACCTCTGCCTCCAAAAGAAAGCTATCATTAGGCTTTGTGTTTATGGATTCAAATGACTGTCTTGGGACAGTGGGTTTCCTTTGGTCCCTTCCTCATTTTAATCATGCTCCAGACCAAACGCATAGACGTTTTCTGCATCAGACGAAACGAAAAAACCATAATTATGCCAGCTAATGTCTTTGGAAAACACCAGTTAAGAAAATGGCCTTTTAATTCCCATTCCACTCGAAAATCTGAAAATATCTACACATGTTATAATAGCATGGCGGTGGTGGAGGGTGGGTGTCTAAAAAGCAGAGAGCTCAAAGGGTCTGAGGAGGTCTGGTGGGCAGGCCCCTCTTGGCAACAAGCAGAGAATCTCTCCAAGAAAAGAAATTTCTCTATAAAAGCAAGACCTCTTAAGTTATCTTCCCATGTAGTGTTGAAACTGGAGCCGGCCCCCGCACAGTTAGGTTGATACCAGGCTGGCACCGCGCACACACCCTATTGTTAATACCTCCTCAGGACAGATTAGATCCCACATTCCTCAGAAGTTCTGAGCTCTGGAGGGAACACTGCCAGCAGGCTCCTTCCACAGGGCAACAACTAGCTACAACTGATAAGTTTTCATTGAAATAACTGGAACAATTACACTGAGTTCCCACAGGGCTGTGTCACTAGCTATTAAGAGAGAAGCACTGCACTTGCATGCTGTGGTGTCTGCAAAGGTGTGAGCCAGACAAGAGTAATTCAAGTCGAATCTTTAGCTCAATTTTATATGCCTTTATATGCTTTTATGGCTACATGCCGTTGTTAACCAAATTCTTCACCTAAGGTGTACTATTAGATTGTTTTATGTTTTCTTTTCAGGTCTTATCTAGTAAACCTTGATATTTACACTATCTCAATTTAGGTTTGGACAAGTAACTAATTAATCTCTGACCAAAGATACTGAAGTTAGACTTGGGTTTGTTTGGTAAAATCTGTTGAGGTCATGGTTGGTTTTACACGTAGCTTAGTTAAAAAGCTGAATACTAACAAAGATCTTTGCTTTCAAGGCTTACCTTTCAACCAGAGTGCTCATTAAACAGCAAATGTAGTTGTACTTGGATTCTGCAACTTCCCTTTTATTTTTTCTGAAATAACAGTGTCTGAAGGGAATGAAGTGGCAATAAGAATAAAAGGACAACACACATACCTTTGCAGGAGCAAATCTCAAAGGGCCTAGATTAAATTTTAACCAGGGGTTATGTCTACCACGATTCTGTATCTCCACGGGTTAGGTTTGGCTTTTATAATAATAAAAGGTGATTTTGGGAAAAGGACCCCATTTTAACATATACTGTATTTGCTAGGAGGAAACAGAGTTAGTCTTTGAAAGAAAATAAAAGGCAAAGAGTTTAGCAGATGGGTAATTCCCAAATCTGCATAAATGTAAACAGCCAGGATTTTGGTGCCTATGGGTTTTATCAAAGGTGTGAGTAAGGCTGAGACCAACACCAGTGCGTCCTCTTTGGCTAGTTTTAACATGTTCACAGTCACAATTAACATTCAAGGAATTTCCTTTTCATCCAAGTGTTTCTTTAAAAAGTACTTTATACCACAAACTAAAGTTCTAGCTGCCATCAGTCCTTCCCATACAAAAGATTGGTGAAATCTCCATGATACTCTTTTTGTTGTTTTTTTGGAAAATGAGCTCGGACCACGTCAACTTCCTGGAGCATTTGTTTTCCAACATAAGGGGGTTCTCACCTCCTCCCTCCTTTCTTCCCCTGAAAGAGCTTGTAATGGAGACCCTGCTTCCTCGTCTGGTTATCATCCTCCACATTCACTCCAAGGCCAGAGGAGCGCCGCTGCCGAGCAGGCGTCCCCTGCCCTCCCCCACCCAGTCAGAGCGCTGCTGCCCGGCAGAAGGTCCGGGCCCACTCCCCGCCTGGTTTCAAGTCCCTGAGCCGGTCAAGCCGGTGCTTCCTACAAAGAAGGGAGAATCGGCCGTCTCCCTCTCCCCGCTCTGCTCCTCCTACACAAGGGATTCGCACACAGGCACCGAGTCCGAGTCCTGGCTGTGCATAGAGCTCAGCCCGGTATCCGAGTCCTCGTCGTTACCAGGACAGCTCTTGGCCAGTCCGCGGGCCTGGTCCACCCACACCTCTGCGCAGGCCTGAGGCCGGGGTTCCTGCGAGGGACCGCTCGAGACTGGAGTCCCATCGGGAACTACCGTCAGCTCCAACGAGTGCAAAGTCTGGAGAAGGCCCTGTAGCTCGCGCTCCTTGCTGTCCCACTGCTGCTGGCTGTAATCTAAGTCCGACTTGACGGCCTCAAGGTCCGTGTTGAGCCGGAGCCCGATGTAGAGGCTGGTGCTGAGCTGCGTCCTGACCCGCTCCCGCTCCAGCAACAGCTCACCGTCGAGGCCGCCATCAGCCTCCGGGGGCTCCTCCCGCGCTGCGAGCTCCTCCTGGCGCCTCCGCATCCACCTCTGGTTCAGTTCCTCCTGGATTTCGGCTGAGAGGCGTTCGAGCAACTCCTCCTGTTGGGCCCGCTGCTCCTGCAACCGCAGCAGGTCGTCGCAGCGCTGGGCCAGCTCCTCCAGCTCGACCGCCTGAGCCTCGCCGTCCAGGGCCGGCGCCGCCGTCGCCGCCGCCGGCTCCTCTCCCGGGCCGCGCCCGTCGAGCTCGATGCCTGCGCCCACCAAGTAGGTGTCCTGCACGTAGTTCACTCCGTGCCGCCGCATGCGGTCCAGATGCACCTTGGCCTCGTAGCGGTCAATCTCTCGGTCCAGCTCCCGGAGCCGCTGCACCTGCTGACGGATGGTGTGGTCCTGGGAGAGCACCAAATGCACCAGCGTCTCCATGCGCTCCACCGACGCGCTCTCGGCGGCCCGCGGCGACGACGAGCAGGACGAGGCTGTAGACGAGGAAGTGGACGAGCAAGGCGACGACGGCTGCTGCTGGCGCCGCCGGTTGAGCTTGGCCAGCTTGCGGAACGCCTTCCGCACCACCCGTCGCTGCTTCTCCTGGGTCAGGGCCAGGCTGGGCCGCACCGGGACGCCCCGGGCGGAGCAGGTGCGCTCGCGACTGAGCACAACGCGCGCCTCGGCACTGCGGGGTCCCGCGTTGGGCAGCGACGCCTTGCTACGCACCAGCACGAAGCGTACGTTCTCTCGCTCGTCACCCCAGGCGTCCCAGAGACGCAAGATGCGCGTCTTGTTGGGCAGGATGCGCTCAAAGCCCCGCCACTTCTCCACAATGCAATAGCACTGGGGGGGCCCGCACAACATGCCCTGGGGCAGCGCGTCGTCGTCCTCGTCGTCCTCGTCCAGGGGTTCCGGCAGCTCCCCTGGGCCTGGCGGGTCGCCAGCTATGCCCCGCCGCCGGCCTCGCCTCTGCCGGCGTCGCCGCTGGCAGCCATCCTCCAAGAGCACCCGCACTACGTCCGAGCAAGTGGTGCGACGGGAGAGACCGGACACCAGTTTCTCCTCCTGGCAGATCCACACCGATATCGTCTTCTCCGAAGGATCCATGGCTCAACCGGGACGCAGGTGGCGGGAGGGGCCGAGCCCCACTGGGGCAGCGGGCAGCCCGGCAGCTCTTGAATAGGGATTGGAGCTCGGGATCCTCGTCCTCGTCAGCACCGGCCCTTCTCCCAGCTGCGCAGAGAAGGCAAGCTGCGGCGGTGCTCGGCCTGGACGGCGCGCTCCCGGAGCAGCATGCGCGGGCTCGGGCTCCCGCCGCTCTGGCTCTGCCTAAGGTTCCCGGGGCCTCCGGGTTTCGCTCCTCCCCACGTGGCTCCTCCCCCTCCCGCCCCCAGCGCCGGAGCTACGGCCGGAACGCGGGAAGCACGGAGCCCAGGCCCGCCCCTCTCCCGCGCTGCCCGCGTGGGCACTCTACTGCGCGTCGGTTCGAGAGAGGGACTCGGGGACCTCCGTGCTGCAGCAGGGCCTGGATCCGTGCCTAGGCGCGGGTCAGCTCTGCTCCTCTTCTCGGCCCACTGGCTCCGCTCCTTGCGCCTAGAGCTAGCTGGACTTTCTCACCTTTCCCGGCGCCCCAGAGACGTTTCCTGGTCCTTAGGCAGCACGGTCTGAGAAGTGCCGCGGCGCAGAGAAACCGAGACACCCCGCGCCACCGGAGATTCCAACCGCTTGCCTGACCTCCAGACGGGAGCTGTAAGAGCCTGCTATAATGCGGAAGGCCTTCAGTCTTTCTTGTCTGGAGACAATATTTGCATATTGAAGGCGAACAGGACGGGGCAGTGTGCTCGGGGAACAAGTGTAGATATAGTAAGGTCTAGACTTGAAGGGGACGTTCAGAGGCTGCTCCCGGTGCCCGGCACCGTCATGTCTGTGGCTCCCCACGTCGCCTTGGCTTCACAGAGCCTTCTTGGTAGGGGGACTCCTGATTCTAGTGTGAGTTCCGGGCCCAAGCTCTTTTCCACATCCCACCTTCATAAAGAGAAACCTAGTCATTACCGCGACAGTTTCTGGCATTACCCAGGATCTAGATGTGGTCAAGAGGAGGTAAGGGCCAACTTTCACAGCTCAAGAAATCCAAGACCAAAATGCAAATAAACTTTTTTCATCCTCAGACGCTGATGAGGATGGTCCGTTGTGTGCAAGGCTTGCTCCCAGCTTGTCCTTGGGAGCACAGGCCTGATAAGCTCACTCCTTTGCTTCAAGACCTTGGACGGCTCTTCACTGCCTCCTGAATAAAGTACTTTTATTCATTCATTCATGCACTTGATAAATATTTGCGTACCCACTGTGCTCCAGGTATTCAACAGAGGTGCTAGACGTGTCCAACACGGGGTCTTCTGTGCTCTGATAAAGGAGAGCACGAGGTGCCAGAGGAATGCTGGAGTAGCGTCCTACCCAGCCTGGAAGAGTCGAGGAAGGCCCCCCGGGGAAGGGTCATCTTAGGCAAGACTGAAAGCATCATCTGAGTCAGCCAAAAGAAAAACAGAGGGGAGGAGGCAGGCAGCATGCCAGGCAGAAGGAACCACATGTGCAAAGTCAAGGAATCAAAAGGGCATGGCAGTTACCGGGGCTACAAGGAGTTTAAGTGAGACGAGTGTCTTAAGAATGAGGTTGGATGGGTGAGCAGGAGCCAGATCTGGAAGGGGCTTTAATTCCATGTGTCAGTATTTGGACCTATCCTAAGGGCAATGAGAAGCCATGGAGTGTGGATTCTGAGGTCAGACTGCCTTAGTAAAAATCCAGCCCTGTCACCTACTAGCTCTGTAACCTTAGGAAAAGTATTTCATCTCTCCGAGCTTCATCTATGAAATGGTGACAATAAAAATACCTGCCTGATGCAAACTATTATATATGGGATGGATAAACAGCAAGGTCCTACTGTATAGCAAGGAACTATATTCAACATCCTGTGAAAAATCATAATGGAAAAGAATATGAAAAAGAGTATATATATATGTATATAACTGAATCACTTTGCTGTACAGAAGAAATTAACACAACATTGTAAATCAAGCAGAAATTAACACAACATTGTACATCAACTATACTTCAATAAAATTTTTTTAAAAAACTACTTAATAGAACTGTTATGAGGATTAGATGCTTGGACCTGGTAAATCCACAATGGAAGTTTTATTGGAAGGTTAGAAGTAGGGGGTATATTAGTTTACTATTGCTGTGTAACAAATTACCACAAATTTAGTGGCTTAAAATAAGACCCAGTTATTAGGTCTGCAGGTCAGAAGTCCAGCATGGTATGGCTGAGTCTTCTGCTCATGGTCTCCCAAGGCTAAAGGCTAGGTGTTGGCTGGGTTGAGTTCTCACCTGGAGGCTCTGGGAAACAATCCATTTCCAAGCTCACTCAGACTGTTGGCAGAATTCAGTTCCCTGCAGTTATAGGAGTGAGCTCCTTGTTTCCTTGCTGGCTATTGGCTGGAGGTCACTCTCAACTCCTGGAAGCCTCCCTCAGGTCCTTCCCATATAATACCCGCCCCTTCAGCTCCAAGTCAGCAACAGCATGTCAAATCCTTTGACTCCTCATTTGCTTGAAGTCTCTGTGGCTTCCCCTTCTGCTACCTGCTGGAGAAAACTCTGCTTTTAAAGGGCTCGATTCATTACGTAGAGCCACCTGGATAATTTCCCTGTCTTAAAGGCTGGCTAGAGACTTCCCTGGTGGCACAGTGGTTAAGAATCCACCTGCCAATGCAGAGGACATGGGTTCGAGCCCTGGTCCGGGAAGATCCCACATGCCGTGGAGCAACTAAGCCCATGCACCACAACTACTGAGCCTGCGCTCTAGAGCCCACAAGCCACAACTACTGAGCCTGCATGCCACAACTACTGAGCCCGTGTGCCACTACTGAGCCCACGTGCCACAACTACTGAAGCCCGCATGCCTGGAGCCTGTGCTCCGCAACAAAGAGAAGCCACCACAATGAGAAACCTGCACACCACAACAAAGGGTAGCCCCTGCTCGCTGCAACTAGAGAAAGCCCGCGCACAGCAACGAAGACCCAACGCAGCCAAAAAATAAATAAATAAATAAATTATTATTTTTTTTAAAAAAAGGCTGACTAATTAGTTGCCTTAACTGCAAAATCCCTTTTGCTGTGTAATGTAAGATAATCACCAGAGTAACACCAGGGGGATGGAGATCATGGGGCCATCTTCAATTTCTGTCTACCAGAGAGCCTAAGGTGACCATTCTTATTTTGAAAAATCACTCTGCTTGCATTGGGGATGATGGATGGCGGTGGGGAATGAAAGCCAAGGTGGCCCTTGCCTTGTGAAGACTGTCACATTCATCCAAGGAGGAGATGGTCGCTTGCACCGACAATAGTGGTGGTGAGAGGACTGGACAAAATTGAGAGCTCTCAGGGAGGCGGGAGAAGCAGGACTTGGTAATGGATTCAAGGGGTATTTCCATCTTTCTAGCATGGTATTGGGAATCTCATAATCTGGCCCTGCCTACTCCCCTAACTCCTCCTTCACATGCTTAGATATCCTTGCCTCCTTCCCCTCTCATGATTGTTAGAGCTTTGTTATCAGCTGCAATCCCTAGAAGATTTTAAGCTCCACAAAGGTAGGGATCATATCTGTTTTGCTCACTTTTGAATCCTCTGCATTTGGCACAATGCCTAGCACATTCTAGGTTTACTAGGTATCTGTTGAATAAATAAATGGATGAATGAATGAATCCTACATTCTAGCAAGTCAACACCTCACTCATTCAGAGCAGCACCTGAATCTTGATGCATTCATGCTTTTATAAGTGCTTTCCCCACTAACTAGGATCCCTCTTAAACTGCAAAACTCCTACTCATCCTTCAGAAGTTCAGCTCAAACATCATGTGTTGTGGGAATTCTTTCTTTCCTCCTCCAAGATGAACTGGCTCCTTGTTCCTCTTCTGCCTCTCTTGATGCACTTGTTACTTTGTGTTGTGATGCACTTTTTTCATCTCTCTTTGTCCACAAGACTTAAGAGCTTTTCAACAGTGAATTGACTATCTTATTTATATTTTGGTCCCTAGTGCCTAGTGCCTGGTACATAGTAGGCACTTTCTATGTCTTACTCAATACTGTAAGGAACACTGTAAGATGTAACACTAAGATGAATACTATCTAAGATATTGTGCTACCCTCAAGGTTGTAGTTTCTTTTTAGTGGCAGCAGATAGATACATGAAATCCCTGTTGTAGGAATGTTATATATGTTATTCCTGCTGGAGCAATTAAAGGATAGAGTGATTAAGGGGTCCTGGGAAGACTGAAGAAGGCAGGGCTTTAGTAAGTGGAGAGAAGGAGTTGGTGGGAGAAATGACATGAGCTAAAATGTTAAGGTAGGTATACACATGGTCATGTACTAGTGTTTTAGAGTGCAGGCTCTGGGGCTGCCCTGCCAAGTCTTGAGTACTAGCTGCAAGCTTTCTAAGCTGTAATTTCCTCATCTGGAAATAAAAAAGAATAGAACCTCCTTAGAGAATTGTCATGAACATGAAATAATGTACAACATGTAAAAAATTTAGTATGGTATCTGGCATATCACATCACAAATGCTCGATAAAACATAGCTAGCTTTATCCACACATTTTGAGTACCTTTCCAAGCTGTGTCCTGGGCTAGGCTTTAAGGCTACAGCAGTGAATTAGACAGGCACGGTCCCTGCCCTTACAGAGCTCACAGTCAGGACTAGTTTGGTATTTGTTTGATTAAAAATGTAATTGTTAGATTAGGCAAGGCTGTAGTAATAAACAGAGCCAAACGTGTATAATGGTTCAAACGTAACAAAGGTTTATTTTTCTCTGATGTAATAGTCAAAAGCAGGTATCCTGGTTGGTAGGTGGCTTTATTACAGACAATGATACAGGGATCCTGGTTCCTTCCATCTCATGACTCCAAAGTCCCTTAGACCTCATCGTCTACATCCAGCCAGAGGAAAAGGAGAGGAGGAAGGGGCATATCGTTTTCTTCAAGAACTTGGCCAGGAAATGGAAAACACTGCTTCTGCTCACATCCCACTGAGTAGAACCCAGCCACATGGCCACTTGTAATGGCAAGGGAGGCTGGGAAATGTAGTGAATGTCTCAAAAGAAGGAGTGGATTTTTATGAATAGCTAACTACCTGCCAGAAGAATCTTTATTAAAAATGGGAGATGAGGCAGAGAGATGTTCCAAAAGTCTGTTGCAACAGGAGGCCCACAGGCCAGTTCTGGCTGTCTTAGATGGAGCACACCCTTTCCAGTTGGCCATGAACCCAACACTTTCTTTGTCTCTTATATGACCCAATTCACCTACATTCACAAGTCACCTCACCACTGTAGACAGCTGAGTTTGTGACTCCTGCTTCTACACTTCCTCCCAGGATTATCTCACTAACCGCCAGGGATTTAATACTATCGATACACCATGGCTCCCAAATCTAGGCATCCCTTCCAGATCTCCTGATCTCCCAGTATGCAATTCAACTGCTTGCCACATAGCTCCACTTAGGTGTCCCCAAAATACCCCCAAACATTTGTCAAAAGGATAAGCTGAACGTATCTTTCTTCCCAAACCTGTTCTGCCTCCTGAACTTCTATCTCAGAGAATGGCCCCACCATCCACCAAATGACATATGAAACCTGAGGATCACCCTGCATCATCTACCTCTTATCCCACAGTGTAATGAAGTTTTATGAGGGCAAAGCTGTTTTGTTTTCTGCTTTCTCTCCAGTGCCTAGCACACAGTAGGTATTGAGTGTTTGTGGAATGAATGAGTGAATGAATGAATTTCCTTAGCTCAGGCCCTAGTTATTTCTTACCTGGATCACGCACTTTCCTCCACACTAGTTTCCTCCTGGCTTGCCTTTCTCCCATATTCCCTACTGACAAATGTGTGATGACTTCCTATTATCTTCAGAATCAAATCCAGCCCCCTCAGCAGAGCCTACATACCCCTCAGGATCTGATGGCTGCTTCACTCTCAGCCTGTACACTCCAGCCACCTCCTTGTTCACAGTCTTCCCTCTGACCCCCTGGCTAATTCCTACCCACCCTCCAAGTTTCAGCTTAACTGCCACCTCTTCCTAAAAGTCTTCACTCACAACAACATCCGCTCCAGGAATTAATCCAAGCAGAACTGTGCTTTAGGAAGATTAATCTACATCAGTAGGTAGGATCAATTGAAGTTATGATACACTTTTGTTAAGAAGAACAGGCTGCGGGGGAGGGTAAAGGGCTGCACTGTCCAGTACAGTAGTCACTAGACATATGTGGTTATTGAGCACTTGAAATATGGTTAGCTGAATTGAGATGTGCTATGAGTATAAAATATACACTAGATGTCAAAGACTCAGCACAAAAAAAAATTTAATAACATTAGTAATATGCTCTATCAACTACATGTTGAAATGATACTATTTTGGAAATATCTGATTAACTCATTGAATTTATTTTACTGTTTTTTTTAATGAAGAAACAAAATTTTATTCAGCAAATGGGAAAAAAAGAAATTCCAATACTTTCCTAATCAAACACAAAAATTAATTCAAGATGAATCATGGACTTACATGTAAAAGCCGATACTATTAAATCTTCTTTTTCTTAAAGAAACATATTCATAGAAAACATAGAAGAAAAAATATATTCAAGCTTTAGCATGGCTAAGATTTCTTAGAAAAGACACAAAAATAACCCCAAAAGAAAAACTGGACTTTATCAAAATTAAAGACCCCTAGTCATTAAAAACAAACAAATAATAAAAAACAAAAACAAGCCTGTTAAGAAAAGGAAAAGGCAAACCACAGACTGAGAGAGGTTATTCACAGTGCACATATCTGACAAAAGACTCATGTCCATAATATAAACTAATCCCTATAAGTCAATAATTTTTAAATGTTATAAAAGCAGACAAAAGACTTGAACAGATACCTCACAAAAGAAGTATAAAAATGGGCAGTGAGCTTAAGAAAGAGCTCAACATCCTCTATCATCAAGTAAAAGCCAATTAAAACCACACTGAAATACCACTATATATCTACTAGAATGACTAAAATTTAAACAATAACCCCAAATGTCAGCTAGGATGTAATGCCACCAGAACCCTCATACACGGCTGGTGGGAATGTAATAATACGAATGCTTTGGAAAAACAGTTTGGCGGTTTCATACAAAGTTATACACCTCCCTTATGATTTAGCAAATCCATTCATAGGTATTTTATTCAAGATAAATGAAAATATGTCTAAGAAAAGACTTATCCAAAATGTTTATAAGAGCTTAATTTAATAGCCCCAATCTGGAAACAACCCATCAACAGAAGAATGCAGTATATTATATTACATTATATTAATTATATTAATTCAACAAAATACTAATTAGCAATAAATGTTATAAAGTATTGTTATCCACAGCAACATGAATGAATTTTAAGAACACTCTACTGAGTGAAAGTAATCATATATAACACATATTGTAAAATTCATTTGTTCAAAGAAGGCAAAACCAATCTTTGGTGACTGAAATCAGAACCCTGGTTGTCTCTAGGGTAGAGGAGATTGCATAGGATGGGTTATGGAGAACTTTCTAGGGTGAGAGAAATGCTCCTTATTTTTATTGGTGTTTTTTGTTGTATCGGAGAATGCATTTGTCAAAACTCATTGAACTGTACCTTTATAAATCTGTTTATTTACCTGTATATAATTTTTATCTCAGTTAAGATAATCCAGTCTGTCTGACTCCAATGCCCACATTTTTTTTGCTATCTTATGCTGAATATCAGGCAAAAAATTAGCCACTGGAAATTTTACAAACCTGAAATGAATCAGCACCTTGTGAAGGAAAGAGAATGGATTCCTGTATTAGAAGAGCATAAGTGAGGAAGCTGTTTATAAACTGTAAAGGTGACAGAAATACTTATATTTATTTTTAAAAAACTATTATTATAAACTGTTAAAGCAGTATCACACCCTAGGGGCTTTGGAAAAAGTAGCCATTTCCATTATCTGTTGCTGCATAAGTGGCCTAAGGCAACCAATTTTATTCCCTCATTTTTCTGTGGGTCAGGAATTTGGAAGTGGCTTAGCTGAGTGAATCTACCTTGAGATGTCTCAGGAGGTTGCAGTCAAGTCCTTGGCAGGGGTGCAGTTATCTGAAGGCTGGAGGGTCCTCCGCTAAGTTTACTCCGTGGTTGTTGACTGGCCTCAGATCCTCACTGGCTGTTGGCAAGAGGCCTTAGTTCCTTGTCAAGTGGGCCTCTGCAGACTGCTGAGAGTCCATAGGATATGACAGCTGGCTTCCCCCAGAGCAAGTGGTCCTGTTATTGATCGCAAGTCCATGTGCCCGACGCACAGTGAGGCAAAACAATAACAAAACGGAGTTTGCAGCAAAGAAAGGCTTATTGCAGGGCCATGCAAGGAGAATGGGGGACTCATGCCTTAAAAACCCCAAACTCCCTGAAAGCTTCCAGCAAAGCCATATTATAGGAAAGGTGAGGGAGGAGCATGGTTAGCAGTTGCAGACTTCTTTGTGTCAGATCCTTTGTTCTTGAGGTCAGGTCACGGTCACATTACGATGTTCCTGTAAACCTTAATGGCAGTGTCCATATACTCCAGCTGCTGAGGCCTCAGCGGACTACGACCCACAGAGACCGCCGCTGCCATTAGGTCACGGAGGTGGGGATGGGGGGAGGGGTTTGCTGCTGCTTCAAGGCCTGGGCCTGGCCAGTGGGCGGCCGTGGCAAGGGCTCTGGAGCTCTGCAGGACACAGCCCTCAGCCTGTCCCTGAGCCCCCCCCCAGCTCACCTGTGCGTCCCAAGGACGGAGGGCCTGGGAGGGCCCCGGGGAGAAGGCCATGATCTACATCTCACCTCTGCCATGAGGACCACTGCCAGGCTGACTGTTGTCGGAGCGGGACCCTACGGTCTCGTGCTCTTTTTTTTTTAATGGATAAACCAACACATTTATTTTGATGGATTTTGTTTTTCAGGCAACATAAGAATGATATCGTAAATGATGTAAGAGATATTTAGTTTTAAAAAAAGGAGTACAGGAGAAACAAAATTTAGATACATTAAAACAGACCTGCTACCAAATTCAAACATAAATAATTGAATTTCACAAATTACTACTCTCTGTAATTGTGGTTTAATCTTACATGAAAGTGACTAAGTTCCACCCCATTTACCTGTTTCTTGTTACTTCTTTTTAAATGTGGCTACCAGAAATTTAAAAATATCTGTATGGCTCATATTATATTTCCATTAGACTATGCTGCCTGTGGAAATTTCCAGAAACTTGAAGCAAATTGTTTGAGCCTCTCCAAGTGTGGAATTACCCTAAATATCCTAAACAAGTGCATGTCTGCCTGCGTTATGGCCATCTCCAGAGAAAGCCATCGCATAGCTTTTCTGGATTTGTAGTTTGAATGTTTCTTTTTGTTTTACGATGTCCCTCAGAAAAGTTTCTTGTTAGAACCTAAGCTACTCCCCTTAGGCAGCCTAAGATGCACATTCCTGAGTCCAAACCTACAGGTGAATCCAACTGAAAGTCAAAATATAAGTGGTTACTTCCCAGACAGGACTTCAGCATCCTTGCTCATCTACCAGTCCAGATCCCTGGTGGAGATTCAGGTAGCGTCCTGAACCAGAAAATACACAGGCTTCACGATAGGAGAAAATATACAAAAATATATTTTTGATCTGGGCATAGGGGAGGCATTCATAAACAGGACAAAAGAAAGCAAAATTCATAGAAGAAGACCACGTAAAAATTTGAAACTTCTGATTGGAAAAATATATAAGGATACCATAAATTATGTTGTCAAATAATAACGCAGAAAAAATTATCTACAGCATAGATACCAAAGGATTAGTATTCAGGATGTATAAAGACTCCTAAAATTTAGTTTTAAAAAATCATGCCACATGACGTAAGATAGATGAAGGGTAGATTAGAGGTAGATCACAAAAGAGGAAACATAAATAGCCAACAAACAATAATGCCCAACTGGACAAGATATCAGGAAAATGTAAATTTAAGTGAAACCAGATGCCCTTTTACTGCCAACAGATTGTCAACATGTTAGAAACTGACACTGACAACGCTGGCCAGGATGAGGGGATATATCTATTAAACATTAAAATGTACATACTCTGGGACATAAAATGTCCCAGACATAAAATGCCCCATTCAACTTCATGGTATCTACCTTAGAAAACATACATGCGCTCAAGGAGGCATGTATACGGATGTGCACTAAACCATTTCGTTTTAGCAAAACAATGGATACAATCAAAGTGTCTATCAATAAGGGAATGGCTGAATAGACTAGGAGATACTCAAAATTTGGAAGGCTTGGCAACAGTGAAAGCCAGTGAAGTAGATTTATAAGAATTAGGTAATAACAAATCTCCAAGATGAACTGTTCAGTGCAAAAGGCAAGTTTCAGTGTGATGTTTATGATGAGATCCCATTTATGTTTTTAACACATACACATATACATCAAATCAGGCCGTGTGTTTCCCTGGGTACAGATAACTATATGTGCATGCACAGAACAAGGTATCGGAGGATGTTTGCCAAACTGAAAGCAGTGAATCCCTCCTGGAAGAATAAGAAGTTTGCAGAGGGAGACGATCAAAGAGGAATTTAGTTTCATCTGCAACAATTTTACAAGAATTTAGTCATGCATTACTTAATTATGCAATTGCAGTGTATGATTTTTAAAATTGAAAGGGCTCAGGTTGGGATCACTAAGTTCTGGTTCTCTTTTCGACCTTTCCTTCATCTCTTTTAGACATAGCTCCCTCACTCATGAGAAAACTGAGGCCATGGGGAAGGGACTGGCCAGTTTCCCAGCTCACTGAGCCCTGTTCTGTCTGCAGTTTCTACCTGTCCAATCTATCAGTCACAGTTCATGGCAGCTGTGGAACACCCAAAACAGGAACTCCCGCCCTTAATTATATCAAGGCGTGCAGAAGTGTGACTGGCCCTTACTGCATGAATCAGCTCCTCTTAATGATTAACTGTAGAAAATAATCCGGCAAATTATGTTTACAAAAATTTTTGGTTGCTCTCAAATGCATTAGAGGAAATCTGGGAACCGCCACGCTTGTCCAAGGGAACCCATTCCTGATCAAACTGAACACCTGGCTGGGGGATATCCTCAGGGATGTGGCTTCTTAAATTGAGGTCAATGGGCCACCTGCCCAGAACTGCCTGTGGTGTTTATTAAAATGCAGATATCTGGGCTCCACTCTAGACATAGTGAATCAAAGTCTCTGGAGGTAGGCCCCAAAATTTGCATTTAAAGCAGCCTCTCCTGGGGATTCTTTTTTTAATAAATTTATTTTATTTTATTTATTTTTATTTTTGGCTGCAGTGTGTCCTCATTGTTGCACATGGGCTCTCTCTAGCTGCGGCGAGCAGGGGCCACTCCTCGTTGCGGCACGCAGGCCCCTCACCGCGGTGGCTTCTCCTGTTGCGGAGCACAGGCTCCAGGCACGCAGGCTCAGTAGTTGTGGCTCGCAGGCTCAGTAGTTGTGGCGTGTGGGCTTCAGCAGTTGCGGCGCGCAGGCTCCAGAGCGCAGGCTCTGTAGTTGTGGCGCACGGGCACAGTTGCTCCGCAGCATGTGGGATCCTCCCGGACCAGGGATCGAACCCGTGTCCCCTGCGTCGGCAGGTGGACCCCCAACCACTGCACCACCAGGGAAGTCCCTCCTGGGGATTCTTATGCAAATTAAAGCTTGACCCCCAACTGCACTAGGAGGAAAGAACTAGAGACAAGAATGCTTTTAGCAAGAATGCTCTTTAGCCATCTTGGTCCCATAGATGGTAATCATATAAAAGTAACATACATACACAATAGGGTGCTGGCAACATATGACAGGTGAGAAAGAGATGTCCCTGAGAAGAAGAAGGTAAGAGAGAGGACAGAGTAGGGGAGGAGCTGATCACTCTTTATCCTCTGGAATCTTTTCTCTTTGGTGGAAGCCTGGGTTACAAGATGATAACATAGAAATGTAAGCGAGTCTAAAGTAGCAATGACTTCAGTCATCTGAAAGACATTCTGGAAGATACTGAGCATTCCTAGTCCTTGTTCCAACAAAACCAACCTAGCTCCTGATTCACAAATCATCCTGGGAATGTATAGCACTTACAGTCAAAGAGAAACCTCTTAAGCAAAAAGTATCATCTATTCAATGGTCTATGACATCACCATAGAAGACCATGTCAAAAGGGGTTTTGTGTGATTAATTTTCATTATCTGTTGTTACCCAGTTAATGAAAGGTGATACTGTTAATGAGTGTGTGAACGAGACAGTGTCTTCGTTGCCACATCTGAAACATTTCCCAGCTTTCCCAGGGTAGAATAGTCCTGACCCTAAGTGTGGCCTTTCTTCATTATAGAGAGATACAAACTCTTTCTCTCTCCAATTGCCCAACACCAAATTATTGTGTGTCAGCTACTCACCACCCAGGACACAATATGAGGCCTGTACTTGAATTACTGCTATTTTATGTGAGCAAAATGCTAGCTTTATTTTCTCAGTAAAGTCGATTGAGTTGAGAGAAGTTTCAATACCACATTTCTTGGTTTGAAAGCATGATTGTTTTAGTAGCTGGTGTGAACTGCCTGGAACTTGGCAACTCCCTCTAAGAAATATTTAGAAGATATTAAATTTGATTAAATGGAAACTTTGATACAAATAACTTTGAGACAGTGAAACCATGTTCACAAGGAGATGTTCTTTTCCCCACTGAGGAAGAAATGGAGACATGTTTCTATTGTCAGTGCGTCCTATCCGGCCAGATTAAAAAGGAAGGCTGTGGGCTAGATAAGCAAAAATAGGTTACATCTGGGTAACTCTGCGGTCTCTCCCTGCTTGCTGAAGAAGCTCCTCTTTGTTTCACTCTTAAAGCACAGCGTTGTTTTCTTGGACTGGTGCTGAGTTAAACCGGGGTTAAACTATGGATCCCTTACACTTGATTTCGTGATTGGGAGACCTACACAGATGCAAACCTAGAACATAATTGAACCCTTAAAAGCTAAAATCTCCACGAATAGGAAAGAAGCCACTTGATCCTACAGAAGATTGTCTGGTTCCCTTCTCTTTTGTATCTGTTGTTAAACTAGAGAGAGAAATCACTAAATTATCAGTCTGTATTTGCTACTTTAGAGTACCCATTAAAGAATTTTACAAAACAACTGTGTCATAAAAAGTATTTCATCCATATGATTCAGCCACCCCATTTCTCAGTGTGTATATACCCAAAATAATTGAAAGCAGGGTCTTGAAAAGATATTTGTACACCCATGTTCATAGCAGCATTATTTAAATAGCCACAAGGTAGAAGCAAGCCAAGTGTCCATTGATAGACGGATAAATAAAATGTGGTATGTCCATACAATTCAGCCTTAAGAAGGAAGGAAACTCTGACACATGCTACAACATGGATGAATTTTGAGGACATGCTAAGTGAAATAAGCCAGTCATAAAAAAGATAAATACTGGGACTTCCCTGGCGGTCCAGTGGTTTAGACTCCGCACTTCCACTGCAGTGGGCACGGGTTCAATCCCTGGTCGGGGAACTAAGATCCCACATGCCGCAAAGTGCAGCCAAAAGAAAAAAAAAGATAAATATTGTGTGATTCCACTTATATAAGGTACCTAGAAAGGTCAAATTCATAGATACAGAAAGTAGAACAGTGCTTACTGGGGCCTGGGGAAGGGGGGAGGGGAGAGTTATTGTTTTATGGATATGAAGTTTCAATTTTCCAAGATGAAAAGAGTTCTGGAGATGGAGTTGGTAATGATTGTACAACAGTGTGAATGCAGTAATGCCACTGAACTATATACTTAACAATAGTGAAGATAGTAAATTTTATGTTACGTACATTTCACCACAATTTAAAATCATAATGCTTTTTAAAAAGTATTTTAGATTTTTATGCCAAAGCTCTTACTAAGGGAACCTTCAACTTTTTCAAAAGGTAAAATACTTTCCACATGACTTTCAAAGTAAATACAGTATTTTGTTAATTCCCTGCATCTCTCAGGAAACAATTTCTGATCAGTGTTCATTTGAAAAACCTTTGTCTTCCTTCTGCTTTCATACTCTTTCTCCCTAGCTCCACGTATTGGTCAACTTTGTTAGCCATTTATGCTGATTTGTGGCTTTACTGCTCCAGTCTTTATGAGAAACTTAGGTAAATAGTTGCAAGCTTTGCTAAGCTTGAAAAATGATAGCTGGGTACTAAGTCTTTATGTTGAAAAGACTGTGACTACAAAATATATTCTTAATAAAATTAATATTCTCCCTAGTTCACAGAGCCATGTGCAGAACAAACAGCACAATTTCTGCCTGGAGACAATCGATATGAACACATGTTGTCCTAGTAGATAGTTGCTTATTAAGCAATTGCAAAGAATAGAGCTGGATGGACCCAAAGACATTATTTTTATCCCTGTTTCCTGGAGCACTAGGTTTCTAAGCAGGTCTCCTAGGAGCAACAGAAGACAGGGCTCTAAACCCCGCTTCCAATACCAGCTAGTGAAGCTCCATTTGTGTATATTTTATACACTGGGGCTCCATTCCCCCCAAATGTTTGAAATCCACTGACCATGAAAATGTTTTGCTTGACTCTGCACCTTTCCTTCTCTTCTTCTCACTTCCCAACTGTTACAATTCTGTATGGGAATCAATGCAGTTATAGGGAGGCTGAATCCACCCTCAGCAGTGGGAATGGACCTAGCACCACATTACCTCAGCCTGGCCAATCAACACATTTCATCCCGTCAGTTATTGGTTCAGGGACAGGCATGTGACCTCAGAGGGTGTGGTTAGAGTAAATCTTAGAACTTCTGCTGATAACACTGACACAGAGATTTTCTCTTTGTGCTATTCGTGAATGGGCGTGTGTAGCCCCAGGAAACAGCTGGAAGCCATTTTGCCACCAAAGGGTCTGCTGGGTCTGCCTAAGATAAAGCAACACCAGGCAAGCAGTGCCAAGAGATGATGAGGGGCAGACTGATTCCTGGTTAAGTTGTTTGAGCTACCCCTCAAGCTTTTCAAATTTCTTTGGGCTTTTCAATTACATGAGCCAGTAAATTCCCCTCATAATTTAAGCCAATATGAGCCAGCTGTCCTGTTACTTAGAACCAAAAACATTTGAACTGATACACCATCAATACATGTCAAACAGCCCCTTAGTTTTACAGATGAGGAAACTAGGACCCATGGATGCTATGTTAAGAGGCATAGACTTCCAATCCCAGGCTATTTTCTTTTTAGTGTCCTAATCATTTAGAGCATATTTGTGGTGAGTTTGGCAACAGTGAATAAAATGTTAATTCTCCATATAAGCAAGCGTTAACTGGATGTGATCTAAAGTACTAGAACTGATTTTCCTCATGTTTGACTTCTGGCAATCAATCTCATTGCTTTATGGCCACTCTGTGTATTATGCACCCTGATTGATTCATTAAAGAGAAGAAAGATGAAATAGTTGGGAGGAGGTGTGGGGACCTCACTGAAGAATTTAATTTATAGCTAGTTTACCAGCAACTTAGGATGCTGCTTTGCCATTTTCTTCTAAATTTGTCATGCACTTTTACTTCATAATAATCATCCCTTATTACCATTTCTCATCTTTCAAAAGCACAGCCCTGCTGCCCTGTCTTCTTACATTTTTTTTTTTTTTTTGCCGTACGCAGGCCTCTCACTGTTGTGGCCTCTCCTGTTGCGGAACACAGGCTCCTGATGCACAGGCTCAGCGGCCATGGCTCACGGGCCCGGCCGCTCCGCGGCATGTGGGATCTTCCCGGACCCGGGCACGAACCCGTGTCCCCTGCATTGGCAGGCGGACTCTCAACCACTGCGCCACCAGGGAAGTCCTCTTCTTACCTTTTGAAGCTCCTTCTACAGCTAGAATTTCCAGATTCTGTATGCTCTTTGTCTGTAAACTCTGAAAATTCTATCATTTTTACCTATATATACCATCTCTCTCACCCAAACATTGATCTTATCTTTTGGGGAGGACTTTGTTATCTACCCCTAGCCCTAAAATTACTTAAGAAAATGCTCACTGAGTCTTCAAACAAATGTCCCACAATGAGGAGAAAAGAGAAAGGAACCCACATTTAATGGGCCAGGAGGGGTACTTGATGTCTCACAGATATTCTCACAACCACCTGACAGGAAGTAGGTAGTAGTGTTCTAGTCTAAAAATAAAGAAACTGGGGTTCAGTGAGTTGCTGAGACTCAAACCTAGGTGGGTGCAGGTCCGAAGACATTTCCTTCCGCCCCTGTGCTGGGCAGTGGACTCTGCCCCTTCTTTTGCCAGCTCTAAATAATAGTGACCACCCGGATCTAGTGTTGGGAAGACTGAGGCCGCATCCAGGCCGAGAGGGAAAGACAGTAGACATGTCTGTCAAGCTTGCCAAAGGGGAGAGTGGCAGCCCACATGCCACATATTTCACATCTCTGCATGCCCATGCCACAGCCAGTTCTAGAGGTTTTTCCTGGAAGAAGTTCAGGTGCATCGGAGAGTCTAGCTATAAAGTTTGTAAACTCAAATGTGTTGGGGGGAATGGTTCTGCATAAAGATGAGTATGCATTTGTAGTGTGTATGTGAGAAAACTAGAAGTCAGAGGGTTAATCGCTGTCTACTGGAGGTGAATCATGAACCAAGCAGGTGAGAAGTTTGGGTCCTGAAATGACCAGTACACTTTTGTACGGAATGCACCAGGGCAGCATACCAGCCTCCTTTTTCAGATTCACATTGACACACAGGTACGTGAATGTTGCCATCTGAAGTGACTCGCTTAAGAGGAGCCAGTTCACATGCCACTACACAGACGGACTTACAGCGTCTTTCTATCAAAGCATAAAGTGTCGCACATGAACAAACAGTGAGAAATAACCAGTTTTCTTTTCCTGGAGAAATAGGGACACCAGAAAGGGAAAGAGGAAAGGAAGGTAGCAGTCAGGGAAGCCACCTTCTAGCTCCTGCTTTGAAGACATATTCATCATGCATATCCCTTAGCTGGGTGGTGGACAACACTGGAAGTTACAGGCCTGCTGGTTGCATAGACGGTGGTCCTCATGTGGGGTTATTCAAGATATGCAGAAGGAAAGAGGCTGGATCTGGTCACAGAAGGCATTCCATAAAGAATAAATGAATGAATGAAAAATGTAATAGAAATTAGTGCAAATCATGGATTCAGATCTAAGCCATATTTGTCTTATTTCCTCATCTGAAGAATATCTATGATTTTCGGTTGTCTGGGGAGGGACTGTAGAAGGCAAGGAGGCAGATTTTGAGTTCAGTAAAGGTGGGGGTATTTGGGGCTGAAAGAAGCCAGTGCAGGAATGATGGGCTTCACCAGGAGAAAAAGTGCATCTGTCCAAGGGATGGACACTGAGAGTGACCTGGGAGGCTGAGCAGGTTAAACTCTTCCATTGGGGTAGACTGTGCGTTTATCTGAACAGGAGGTTAGCTGTGGGGTAACTGGAAAGGAGGCCATTCTCCAGAATGAATAACAGTGGATTTAAAGACAGACTTGAAGTAGACAAATTAAAGATGCCAGATTTTTGTGGCAAAGTTAGTATGATATCTAGTTTCCAGAGCTCTGCTTCTCAGTTCTGGCTGAACCCAGAATTACCTGGGAGCTTTTCAAACTTACTAACGCATGGACCCTTCCCACAAAGATTCAGATTCAATTGGTCTGAAGTGAGGCCAGGAATCAATTTTTTTTTAATTTTATTGAAGTATAGTTGATTTACAATGTTGTGCTAATTTCTGCTGTACAGCAAAGTGACTCAGTTATACATATATGTATTTGTTTTCATATTCTTTTCCATTATGGTTTATCACAGGATACTGAATATAGTTTCCTGTGCTATACAGTAGGACCTTGTTGTTTATCCATTCTATATATCAGGGGTCGCCAACCCCCAGTACCAGTCCGCGGCCTGTTAGGAACCAGGACACACAGCAGGAGGTGAGCAGCCAGCGAGGGAGCAAAGCTTCATCTGTCGCTCCCCATCGCTTGCATTACCGCCTGAACCATCCCCCCGCTTCACTGTCTGTGGAAAAACTGTCTTCCACAAAACCGGTCCTTGTGCCAAAAAGGCTGGGGACCGCTGCTATATATAATAGTTTGCATCTGCTAGTTCCAAACTTTCGATACTTCCCTCCTCCACTCCCCTCCCCCTTGACAACCACAAGTCTGTTATCTATGTCTGTGAGTCTCTTTCTGTTTCATAGATATGTTCATTTGTGTCATATTTTAGATTCCACATATAAGTGATAGCATATGGTATTTGTCTTTCTCTTTCTGACTTACTTCACTTAGTATGATAATCCCTAGATCCATCCATATTGCTGCAAATGGCATTATTTTCATTCTTTTTAATGGCTGAGTAATATTCCATTGTATATATGTACCACATCTTCTTTATCCATTCATCTGTCGACAGACATTTTGATTGTTTCCATGTCTTGGCTAATGTAAATAATGCTGTTATGAACATAGGGGTGCATATATCTTTTTGAATTATAGTTTTGTCTGAGTATATGCCCAGGAGTAGAATTGCTGGATCATATGGTAGCTCTATTCTTAGTTTTTTGAGGAACCTCCATACAGTTTTCCATAACGGCTGCACCAATTTACATTCCCACCAACAGTGTAAGAGGGTTTCCTTTTCTCCACACCCTGTCCAGCGTTTATTATTTGTAGATTTTTTAATGATGGCCATTCTGACCAGTGTGAGGTGGTACCTCATTGTAGTTTTGATTTGCATTTTTCTGATAATTAGTGATGATGAGCATCTTTTCATGTGCCTATTGGCCATCTGTATGTCTTCTTTGGAGAAATGTCTATTTAGGTCTTCTGCCCATTTTTCAATTGGGTTGTTTGTTTTTTTGTCACTGAGTTGTATGAACTGTTTGTCTATATTGGAAATTAAGCCCTTGTCAGTTGCATCATTTGCAAATATTTTCTCCCAGTCCGTAGGTTGTCTTTTCGTTTTGTTTACCTTTGTTGTACAAAAGCTTATACGTTTGATTAGGTCCCATTTGTTTATTTTTGCTTTTATTTCTATTGCTTTGGGAGACTGACCTAAGAAAACATTTATACAATTTATGTCCAAGAATGTTGTGCCTATGTTCTCTTCTAGGAGTTTTATGACATCTTGTCTCATATTTAAGTCATTTTGAGCTTATTTTTGTGTATGGTGTGAGGGTGTGTTCTATCTTCATTGATTTTCATGCAGCTCTCCAACTTTCCCAACACCACTTGCTGAAATTCCCCATTGTATATTCTTGCCTCCTTTGTCGAAGATTAATTGTCCATAGGTGTGTGGGTTTATTTCTGGGCTCTCTATTCCGAGGAATATATATATATATATATATATATATATATATATATATATATATTCCACCAGGGACCACCAGGGAATTCCCAGGAATCAATATATTTTTTAATTTATTTCAATTTTTTTATTTTTCGCTGTGTGGGGTCCTCATTGCTGTACACGGGCTTTCCCTAGTTGTGGCGAGCGGGGGCTATTCTTTGTTGTGGTGTGCAGGCTTCTCATTGCGGTGGCTTCTCTTGTTGTGGAGCACAGGCTCTAGGCATCCAGGCTTCAGTAGTTGCAGCACACAGGCCCTAGAGCACACAGGCTTCAGTACTTGTGGTGCACAGGCTCAATAGTTGTGATGCACGGGCTTAGTTGCTCTGCAGCATGTGGGATCTTCCCGGACCAGGGATCAAACCCATTTCCCCTGCATTGGCAGGCAGATTCTTAACCACTGCACCACCAGGGAAGTCCCAAGAATCAATATTTTTTAAAAGATCTCCAGGTGGCTCTTACATGCCACTAAGGTTAAGAATCTGCACTCTAGATATAACTCAAAGTAGGTAAATTTTCAGGAATCCATGCCTAAACTATGAAATTTTGAAAGAATTCAAAAGAGACGTTTTGGGATTATTGATCCACACCATATATATCCTTGGTTTCTCACCAGCCCCTAATCTCAAGGCCCGACAGATGCCAGGGTGATCTCCATCCATGAGAGCATCCCTAGAGGGGCCAGTGGGAAGTACACTCATGGAACCATCCTGGTAAAGCTATGGCAAAGAAAAATCTCAGACTCTGAGTGGCCTGACACTGTAGCAGGGGAGAAACCACACTGGAAGGCATGGCACAGTGGAAAGGGCACTAGGCCAGGAATCTGATGTCCTGTCTTTCACTCTTGACTCTGCAACTCCCCCACCCAGTAATCCTGGGCAAGTCATTTCACCTCTCTGGGTCTGAGCTCTGTTACCTGTCAACTTCAGTCTTAAAGTTTCCTTCCACATCTACGGCTCTCTGACCCTAACTCTATTTCTTTGGCCAGGTCAATTTGAGGTCTCTAGGCCTCGTGAGTTTCTGGGGGGAAAAGGGTGATGCAAGAGGAAAGAGTAATATGGGAGAAAGTAGAAAAGGTGGACAGAGGTTATTTGAGCTTTAAGAGATACTGACAAGGTTCTATATCAAGAGTATTAAAAACATTCTAAAATTTATTTGGTTCTGGATACAGAATTCACTTAAATTGAAGGCGAAAAGGTGGGACTGAATGTACACTTCTCTAGTTGGAGAAAAATCTAATGTGATGATGATGCTAATGGACATTTTGCAGCACTTGACAGTTTACAAAGTATTTTCACATATTAATAATTATAACTATATAGTACTTTAAGTAAAAAATACTTTGCAGCGCTCTCCCACCTGCAGGAGTTGGTATTGACTGCACACGTAAATAGGCTTATTATTTACATGGTTGTTAGCAGAAGTGAGAGTGATGGAGATCCAACACTAGCATCTGGACAGCGAACAGTTCAGAAGATGACCTGGCACATCTGTATCAACACTCCAGTATTCAACCTGGTGGTCTCCTAGTCATGGTCTGGAGCAGAATTTGAGCTGTGAGGCCCTGCTTACCTTCCTAGGAAGTATGTCTTTCCTCCATCACCACTGAATCCATACATTTGCTTTACTTCCTCTTCCATTTAGTTTCCATTAACAAGCTGTCATTTTGTCTTTTCTCTCTAGACAGAATCCTAGCCTGGGAGGCAGAAATTCTGGGTCCCGGTCCCAACTCTGCCATTTAATTATTTTGTTCCATCTGATCCTCACTTTCTTCCCCTAGAGCAGAGTAGAACCAGCTCTTTCCACCTCACTAGGTCTATGTCAGGCTCAAATAAAGTAATATATGTCACAAGGTTTTGAAATGTTAAAAAGTACAATCCAGATAGACCTGAAAGAATGTCAACTATTGTTATTTGGGGGCTTAGCAGGACCAGGAATTTGTTCTCATTGCCTCCAGAACATGTCAGTGCTATGCTGGCCTCCTGACTCCCTAGGATCCTCCTTCCATCACACAGAACATTGATCCTGGGATTGTCCCCAGGATTTCCAGAGTATATCAGGGCTGTGCCGACTTCCTGACCACCCCCAGATTGTATCCCTGGTTCTTACAGTGCTCTTATGGGCTTAATTGCTCCAACTTTCCATCTCCTGCCCACATCCAGAGACTGTCATACAGAGTGAAGTAAGTCAAAAAGAGAAAAATATCATATATTAACGCATATATGTGGAACCTAGAAAAATGGTACCGATGAACCGGGTTGCAGGGCAGAAATAGAGACACAGATGTAGAGAACAAACGTATGGACACCCAGGGGAGAAAGTGGCAGGGGGTAATGGTGGTGGGATGAATTGGGAGATTGGTATTGACATGTATACACTGATGTGTATAAAACTGGTGACTAATAAGAACCTGCTGTACGAAAAAATAAAATAAATTAATTAATTAAATTTTTAAAAAATAACCTTACTATGTGCTAGATACTCTGCCAGACACATAAACTTGCATTTAATCTCCACTATAGCCCTGAAAGTGATGCTTTATTTTCCCACTTTGCAGACGAAGACCCTAGGGTGAGTTGCCCAAGGCCATAGAACCAGTGATTGACAAATCTAAACTTCAGCTTTGGTCTTCTGATCACAACGCCAAGACCCACCAAACCCCCTGATCACTGTAAGCCCCTTCAGGTTATCCACTCATCCATCAGTTTGGGTCCAGAAGCTAAAATAATTCATTCCAACTGGCTCAAATTTTAGAGTCCTTAATCAAGGGACTATTTACAGAGCAGGGTTAAGGGAACAAGAGAGGGACAGTTAACCACCAAAAGATGACTGTATCCAAGTCCAGGAGAAAAATAAAAACAGAAACAGAAACGATGCCACGGTATGAACAGGAAGAATTAAATATAATAGATTGATTAACCAGGCACTGGAAGACTAAAAGGGTAAAAGAGAACATTTCTAAACAATTAAATCAAACCACTAAGGGATCTTTGCCTATGGGCAGTAGCAGCTACTACAACCCTGCTAAAGGGGGCTGAAAAGTTAACGGTTGGTCAGCCAATCACTACATGGACTCCACACCAGGTTCAGGCTTTAGTAAGCAATAGGGAAGGTCAATCTGAGTTCAGGCTATGCTTTTAGACAGCCCAGTGGTTACCATAAAAACCTGTCACATGTTGAACTACCATATGACCCAGCAATTCCACATCTGGGCATTTATCTAAAAAAATGAAAACACTAGTTTGAAAAGGTACATGTACCTCCATGTTCATAGCAGTGTTATTGACAATTGCCAAGATATGGAAGCAACCTAAGCGTCCATCAATAGATGAATGGATAAAGAAGATGTTTTATACACACACACACACACACACACACACACACACACACACACATACATACAATGGAATACTACTCAGTCATTAAAAAAGAATGAAATTTTGCAATCTGCAACAACATGGATAGACTTGGAGGGCATTATGTTAAGTGAAATAAGTCAGACAGAGAGACAAATCCTGCATGATATCATTTATATGTGGAATCTAAAAATTACAACAAACTAGTGAATATAACAAAAAAGAAACAGACTCACACATATAGAGAAAAAACTAGTGGTTACCAGTGGGGAGAGGGAAGGGGAGAGGGGCAAGATAGTGGTGGGGATTAAGAGGTACAAACTATTATATATAAGCTACAAGGATATATTGTACAACATGGGGAATATAGTAAATATTTTATAATAACTATAAATGGAATACAACCCTTAAAAATTGTGAATCACTATGTTGTACACCTGAAACTTATATAATATTGTACATCAACTATACCTCAATATAAATAAGTAAAAAAACAAACAAACCTGTCACACTGAATCCTGCCACCCTGCTACCCACAGAAATGGGGCTCCTGGAGCATGACCGTATAGAAACCGTAGACACAATCTATTCCAATCACCCAGACCTAGGAAGTGAGCCTTTTCCAAATGCTGAAGAGGAATGGTTCACAGACAGGAGCAGTTTTATGAGAGAGGGATAAAGGCCAGAAGGATATGCAGTTACCTCCTAGACCCAAGTCATAGAGGCAGGAAGCCTATGTCCAGGGACTTCAGCCCGCTGAGCTGATAGCCCTCACCTGAGCATTAGAGCTCAGGACCAGGAAGATCTTAAACGTTTACGCCATCCTACATGCACATGGGGCTATTTGGAAGGAAAGATATATGCTTACAGTGGAGAATAAGCAGTTGAAACATGGCTTAAACCTATTGAGACTCCTAGAAGTAGTGCAGCTGCCGAAAAAAGTGGCAATGATTCATTGTTGGGGTCACCAAAGAGGGATGCAGAGGTAAAAGGGAAACCAGGTGAACACAATTGCCAAAAGGGCGGCCCTAGAACTAGTAACTTGGCAACTACCACTCATACGTAAGAGGTCAAATCCATCCAATTATTCCCCAGTCTACACAAAGGGAGAATTAGCCAAAGCCCCAAAATGGTGCTTCAGTAGAGATCTAGGAGGCCATGGGTGGCTAATTAATGAATATGGGCAATACTTCTTTCCCCAAACTGCAGCTTGTCAAGCCGTTAGGGAGGTTCATCAAGGAACTCACTACAGGAGGGAAGCTCTGTATAATTGGTTAGTTGAGGTCATAGTAACTCCTGGCATGAAAGGTATAATCAGTTGGATTGTTGAGACCTGCCCCATCTGCACAATGAACAACCCCAAAGTTGGACCCCACTGCCGACCAGAGGCCCCTAGGTAAGCTCCATTCAGACTATTCAGACCAGAGAGACATATCCTGAAGATCAGCAGATTGATTTCACTGTCACCGAGAGCATTAGACAACTTCAGGTATCTCTTGGGGCTAGCGGACATGTCTTCAGGGTGGGTAGAAGCATTCCCACTAGAACTTAAACGGCAGCCACAGTGGCTAAAGTATTGCTGAAAGAGACAATCCGAAGGTTTGGGCTCCCAAGATCCCTATAAAGTGATAATGGCCCAGCATTTGTGTCTCAAGTGACAAAGGGGATAACAAGTGCCCGGAGCATAAAATGGACCTTGCACTCAGCCTGTACACCCCAATTGTCCAGGAAAGTAGAGAGATCCAGTCAGACCTTAAAACAAGCTTAGCCAAGCTATACCAGGATACTCAAGAAAACTGGATTAAGTTACCCCCAATTGCCCTGCTTTGCACACAGTTAACCTCAAGAGATAAGTCAAAATACATTTGAACTCATGTATGATAGACCTATTCCCAAGCCCAAGAGAAGGGACACATTAGCCCCCTTGAAATGGAACAACTCAAGTATACCCTCCAGAAGGAGAAACCACGAAAGGCCTCATGGAATATGGTAACCAGGTGCCGCCTGCACCCACCGACCTTCACCCACTGGCCCTCCACCCCTTCCCCCCCGGAGACTGGGTGAACCTAAACACCCGGAAAACTGGCAACACGCAAGATCAGCTCACTCCTAAGAGGACCGGACCCCACTCAGTGATCCTTACCACCCATCCTGCCCTGAAGCTGCAGGGGTCACTCCACGGGGGCATCACACTTGAGTGAGGGGGGCCCCTGACCCCCAACCTCAGAGAGACAACCTGGGGCAACAGACCCCCCCCCCTGACTCTTCGTGTGAACCTCTCTCTGACCTGAGGCTTCTCTTCCAAAAAAACAACACAAAATTGTGACCAGGGATATTCAGCCACGGCAGAGTCTCGACATCAGGGCACACTTGTACCTACAGGCAAAGACCAAGAAACCTTCATTGGTAGGAAAAATTTTAACGCATGACCATTATTCTCTTGCTAACACTTGGGCCATGCATCCTAAACTGTCTGGTGTCCTTGGTCTCCAAAGTTTAGAGTTTCTAAAACTCCAAATGGTGGTCGCTCAGGGATGCGAACAGCCCGGGCGGAGGCCTGTGACAAGGATGCACGTGTAAAGGCAGCTGGGAGAAGCTCTGCTCCTCCACCCGCGGTTATGACGACGCCCCAAGTCACCCGGAAGCAGTTACAGACGGACCCGCGCTCCTCGGCGCCCCTCAAGCGTGAGGCGCAGGACAAAAGACAGACGAGGGATTTGTCACCGACAAAGCCCATTAACAATTCCTGGGAAATAGAATCTGCGTAATAAAATAAAGTCTAACCTTTTTTCCTCTGTGCTTCATCTAGTTTCACTTGCTCGTTGGGGACCGTGTGCAGAGGCCTTGCACCTGGCACTTGAGTGCGAAACGGCTGCTCCGACACCTCAGCGTGGGACCAAGTGCAGAAGCGCTGTACTTGACACACTTCAAGATGGCGCCGGCGGCAGGGCGGTGTTCAGAGACGCCGCCCCCCCGCTGGGCAATCAGGGGCGTGAGCAGCGCAGCTGCGTCCGCCCCTAGCGCTCCGCCCCCTACTCCGCTGACTGGAACTGTAAGCAGCCCCGCCCGTGGCCTACCTGGGAGACTGGGTACTCTGGAGGACGAGATTGGCCCTCTCCGTTCTTTGATCAAAGAACAAAGCTTTCCTTCGCTTCTGAACTGAACTTGGTCTTGTTCTATTAGTGTGAGAGACTGCGGGCAGGTGATCCTTGTTGGGGACTGACCTGGGAGGGTCGGTAACAATGCTACACTTGGAGCTCGGGAAACACAAGGAAGCGATTGGGATTATTCATTAGGAAGAACCCTGTAGAACTGGGACCCAGATCTGTGAGGAAGGTGCTACCTACCTGATGGTCCTGTTCATCTGGCCCTGAGAGCCCCAGAGCTTAGAGAGTGGACACAACAGAGCTGTTCCCACACCTGTGAGAAGAGGGTGTTCTTAGCGGGTGCTGGTTCTATAAGAGGGTACAATGAGGCTGATTGTGGGAATATGAACAAAAACCTGAAACCTGGGACCGAAGGCCACTGCAAGGTGACAAACTATTGCTCAGAGGATTCTGACAGAAGCAGGAAGCCAACACGGAAAGATGCAAGACCTTTCTTCCCCTTCCTGCCTTCCAGCTCCTTTCAGTGGCCCCTTATTGACAGAACCTAACAGGGAGCCGCTGGCAAAGGAGTAAAGTAATGATAGAGTCCCAGCTCCAGGATGAAAATGCTGAGACTAGAAGGATGGGTTTGGAGCAGAGAAGTCAGAGCTGAGCACCCAGCATAGCCCACCCTTGGCCGCTCATCATTCACATATGTCATTCACATATATCCTTCTACACACACTTGAACTTCTATACAGAACTGTATGCTTCTGCCTAACAAAACACAACTATCCTTTGTACAAATGAAGACAACTTTACCTCTCCCAGAGAGGAAAGGCACAAAATCCCAAAAGTAAAGGTGTCCATTTGTGGATAACAGTCACAGTATCTGTCTCTGGGTGATGTGATTATCAGTCCCACCTGAATGTTTTGTAAACAAAGATTAATTTTAAAGTTTACCACTGCCACCAATACTCATATAAATTATAAGGGAAGGAAGAGAAAGAAAGAGAAGAAATAAGTGTGCGTTAAATATATGTATGTGTATGATGTCACTTATACGTGGAATCTAAAATTTGACACAAATGAACTTATCTATGAAACAGAAACAGACTCACAGACATAGGGAACAGACTTGTGGTTGCCAAGGGGGAGGCGGGGTGGGAGAGGGATGTATTGGAAGTTTGGGGTTGGCAGATGCAAACCGTTATATAGAGAATGGATAAACAACAAGGTCCTACTGTATAGCACAGGGAACTATATTCAATATCCTATGATGAACGATAATGGAAAAGAACATAAAAAAGAATGTATATATATATGTATAACTGAATCACTTTGCTGTACAGCGGAAATTAACACAACATTGTAAGTCAACTATACTTCCATTAAAAAAAAGTATACACTGTGCAAACATGTAAGAAAAAAACATGCAGAGTGGTGACAGTCCTTGTCTCTGTAGCTGATCACCAGGAAGGGTTGAAATTTTTAACTTCCTTCCTCTGTTACTCATTCTATGTTTCCTTCCTTTGCTCTGTCAGCATATCACCTGGTGTGGGTTTTTTACCTGCTAGGATGACATCAACTTTCATTTCGAAAGGGTCTGAATCTTCAGTGGTTCTGCCCACTTTTCCATTAAGTATTACTACTGGACGTGGAAGTACTAAGAGGTGCCCCAAGCAACCCCTAGATTCCAGACACGGTCCTCCATGTCCTCATTATGTGGCATCTATCCAGTTTCTCCTTGGTAGTCAGAGCCTGCCACCTCAGCAGTGTTTGGATTCTATCCTGTAGGTAATAAGGAGCTACTGACCAATAATAATAATGAACCAAGGCAGTGAGGAGGATTTTTTTTTTTTAATAATATAAGAAAAACAGGGCTTCCCTGGTGGCGCGGTGGTTGAGAGTCCCCCTGCTGATGCAGGGGACACAGGTTCGTGCCCCACCCAGTCCGGGAAGATCCCACATGCCGCGGAGCGGCTAGGCCCGTGAGCCATGGCCACTGAGCCTGCGCGTCCGGAGCCTGTGCTCCGCAACGGGAGAGGCCACAACAGTGAGAGGCCTGCGTACCGCAAAAAAAATAAAATAAAATAAAATAATAATAATAATATAAGGAAAACAAATGACCCAATATTTTAAATAGCAAAAGAT
Organism: Tursiops truncatus; assembly: GCF_011762595.2. Lineage (NCBI taxonomy): Eukaryota > Metazoa > Chordata > Mammalia > Artiodactyla > Delphinidae > Tursiops > Tursiops truncatus. The sequence continues at coordinate 65,896,518 of NC_047041.1, read as the reverse complement.
CTGAAGATACTTTACTAAAGAAAATTAGGTATGGCAGGCAAATAAGCATATGAAAAAAAAATGCTCAGCAAGTCATCATTAGGGAAATGCAAATTAAAATCACAATTAGATACCAATACACACCTGTTTGAATGACCGAATTGTTTTTTTGATATTTTAAAGTCTGACAACACCAAATGCTGACAAGGATGTGGAGAAACTGGAACTCTCCTACAGCAACTCCACTCATTAGTATTTACTCAAGATAAATGAAAAGGTATGTTCACACAAATAACTGCACATAAATGTTCATAATGGCTTTATTCGTAATCACCAAAAAAAAAAAAAAAAAGAAACAACCCAAATGTCCTTCAACTGATGAATGGATAAACCAACTGTGGTACTTCATGCAATAGAGTATCACACAGCAATAAAAAAGAAGCAGCTACTGATTCCTGCAACAACATGGATGAGAACCAAATGAAATCAAATTAATGTTGCTTATAGATCTAAAGTTGCCAAATGATGTCTTTTTTGAAAATCAATGTTTAACTTTTTAAAAGATATAACTATTTATTTATTCTTGCACAATTGCCCTATGTATAACAAACACAATCAATGCTTGATGATTTTGCCAGGTCTAAAGCTGCTCTTCTCCATTTGTAAAATATAGTATAAAATTAAATATAAGCGATTTCTATTTTCCATCATTCCAGTATATATCTATATAATCAATATGGAGTTTTCTGTATATGTCCACATAAGTTTGAGTTGGAATGGTTTCTGACAGCATTCGTTTATCATTGTAGGCGAACAATCATGAATGCAAAGGATTTTTATCAAATCATACCCAACATCTTATGCATTTTCCACAGTTCTTGAATTTTGGCTACTCTCAATCAACAAAATTCCTTTATCATATATCCCAAATCCCTTTCATGATGCTACATTTAAGAAGAAGTAGAAATCATTTGAAACTTGATATTCAGTCCACATTTCCCCTTCAAGTTAAAAAAAGTGACGTGAGACCACAGAGCTGGACGCATATTAGGAGTCTTACTGTGCTAGTCCTGGCGGGAGATGGTGAGAGTGGAGCTGGGCAGGGATGTGGGGTGGAGAGGAAGGGACAACACATAAAATAGAACTGGCAGAAAAACTGTGGGTTCAACAGAGTGTGTGTGTGTGTGTGTGTGTGTGTGTGAGAGAGAGAGAGAGACAGAGAGACAGAGAGACAGAGACAGAGACAGACAGACAGAAATACAGACAGGTACAGAGACATAGAGAGACATGCAGAGAGAGAGATGGAGGCAGACAGGGAGAAGTGGTCCTGATACAGGACCACTGAATTTTTGGTTCTTTTATTCTCCAGAAAGATATAGGACAAGACCTGGAATTAACACATACAAAAAAATCTAAAAGAAAAACCTTTAAAAAAAAAAAGGATCTTTTTTTTCTCTTCTGCACATGGGGAAAGTGCAACCTCTCCTCATTATGAGTTTTCAAGTATAAAAGACTTTTTCTTCCAGGGCATCAAGATCTGTGGGCTGCTGAGATCAGGGAAGCAGCTCAGGCTGCAAAGAGAGCTCTTGGTTCAATTGAAGCCTCCGCACCCCGGGGGCTCAGCCTCCAAGAGGATAAGGAGTTTCAGGAAAGCTCCGCAAAGGCACGGTAGCTTCTCTAGGAGAACAATCCTCCAAAGGAGGGGAGTAGGCAGGTGGCTCCCCTCAGGGCTCTTTCAGCAGCTGAGTGTCTGAGCGCTGTGTGCAGATTGGGCTGTCTCTCATCGTCACTGGACTCCAAGGACAGTGATCCGCTGTCCATCACCAGCAGAACGTTGTTCCCTCACTTCAGAGCGCCCTCTTGTTATTTAAAGGGTTTTCTGCCTTCTCAAGTTCCTTTGTCAACAGTCTCCAGGAAGAAGCCCAGGCTGCTGGGGCAGAAATGAATGCATGCTCACATTCTACTTGGGAGCGCTTAATCATTGCCTGGATCACCACTCCTGCACCGCCTTTGTTTGGAAAAGTTACACGTGGGAAAACTTCCCTTTCTCGTTGAAATTAACAGCGAGGCAGAGAGAGTCCACTGATGTGTAGAACCTCAAAACTCACAAAGAGAAAGAACTTTGCTCCTGTGTGTGAGTGAACCATAGAGGAATCAGATAGAGTGATAGTCGTTATCATCCTGCGACCAAGACACTTCTGCAAGGTTTGACACCACCCTATACTCACTCCCCTCCCCCTGGGCCTATGAGACAGACCCAGCCACGAAGACAGGCAGCTCAAAAGAAACTGAAGCTTAAAAAAAATACTTCGGGTTCAACAGAGGTGATAGGGCAGAGGTAAATGTGGGAGGGAGGCAGGGTTGCTTTCTTTCACTTCTTCCCCTTTTGTTTTTTAAATAGCATTTATCACTCTCTGCTTTTATCTTGTTCGTGTATATGTTTTTATTATTATCTGTCTTCTCTCCTACCTTGAAAACTCCATGAGAGCCTAGCTATTTTCAGTCTTGTTCATCATTGCATCTCCAGGCCCTTGATCAGAAGTAGGCTTTCAGTAAATATTTGTGGAATGATTGAATAAATGAAGATGCCCTCAAAGGTGGGCTCTCAGGAAGGTGGGCCTGGGCACAGGTTTTCAGCCCCAGTCTGACCACATGGCTGGGATGCATTCATGTCACTTTGCCATCCCAGTTAGAGACTTGGAGAAATAAGCATCCCATAGAGGTGGAGCCATCTTGGGGGGTGGGGGTGGGGGGTGGGTGGGGGGGTGGGAGGTGGGTGGGAGGGACAGTGGGTGGGGGCAGGTGGGAAGGGATTAACAGCTGTTCATATCTTCCCCTGAGCCCAGTCTGGGTGCTTTCCCAAGGCCAGGGAGCTAAGATCCCCGGCACTGAAAAGGTGGGCATTAAGGGCAAAAGGGCATATGGGAGTAGGATGGCCTTGATGAACCCATGCAGCCATGGGTTTAGGACCAGTGAGGAAAGCTCCAGAAGCCAGAAGGGGGAAGTAGAGAGTGTCTCCCGTAAGCTGTACCTCTGTACTTACAAGGTTTCCAGATAGCTGGGCTTGTGCCTTGGAAAGAAAATAAAATTTGTTTCTCCTTCTCCAAGAGATTCTGAAACACACAAGGAAACAATCTCACAGGATACAGCAGTAATAAACAAACAACAAAGCAACAACCCCAGGCCCCAGGCTCTGCAGTCCTGGAACTTGGGTCAGATCTAGCTGCCTTATTCATTCACTTATAAATTCATTTAACTAATGTTTATTGAGCACAAATTTGTGCTAGAAATTGTGCCACTGTGTCCTCAAGAGTTTCTGACTTGTGGGCTCCAAAAGCTTTTGTGATCTAATGGGTAAAACGATGTTTTGTAAGGAAATACCATTCTGATAGTTGAATATCATATTCAAATTAACTTTGTGGAATACAAGCCATTTTTCAATTGGGATTTGTCTGCATTGCCTTACACTGTTAATGAATTGCTTCCCAGGCTGATGGGATGCTCCTTGGATCTAACCATTGCAGTGTAAATATTGCTAACCTGTGTTTTGTTTTGTTTTGTTTTTTGCGGTACGCGGGCCTCTCACTGTTGCGGCCTCTCGCGTTGCGGCGCACAGGCTCCAGACGCGCAGGCTCAGCAGCCACGGCTCACGGGCCCAGCCGCTCCGCGGCATGTGGGATCCTCCCTGATCGGGGCACAAACCCGCGTCCCCTGCATCGGCAGACGGACTCTCAACCACTGCGCCACCAGGGAAGGCCTAACCTGTGGTTTAAGTCTGCTGCTTTTGTTGTTGCTTCGTTGTTTGCTTATTTCTACTGTTTCCTATGAGATTGTTTCCTTGTATGCGTCATAATCTTCGATTGTGGGCTGATTCTGAGGGTGTTTAACGGTGGGATTTCTGTGTAGTCTGGTTTGTGTGTCTACAAAGGGGGTTTTTGCATTGGCTTCTGCCAGCCTTGTTACCAGCTCAGGACGTTTTTCATGTCGAATTGTTAGGGACTTCTCCTCCACTCAGATAGTATAAGTTTGAACCTGTGAAATTTGAATAGCCCCTGTGGGTAAAACCCTTTAGTTATAGTTGGCTTCAGGTTACAATTTCTCTGAAGGGAAATATTTTTTCTTACCCAGAGCCTTTTGCTGGTGGGAAGAATTTTCCAGAATGTGCCTTTAAAAGTTATTTACTCTATGCAGGGGTCTCCGTTTAAGTCCTTGCCCCTGTCCCTGAATGGGCAGCAAAACTCAGACTTGACAGCTCTGCCCCCAAGGACAGCCAAAGCATCAGATATTACTTGAAACTCCTTTTTTCAGCTTCCACTCCATTTTTAGACGCTGAGCATTTTCTTCCTTTTCTTTTCCTTTTGCAAAAGTGTATTGCAGAAATCGGTGTCTATATTTATCCTATGACTGTTCTTTAATGGCTCATAATTCACAATAGACATGTTTCAAAACGAAATCAATAGATTTTCAAAACGTGCTATTTTAAGTCTCCATGTGACACAAAAAGAAGGGGAAAAACTATGAACCGTGAACCCTTAGGCAATTTCATGTACATCGTCTTATTTGATTCTCACAACAATCTTGTGATATCGTTATTATCCCCATCTTACACATGAGGAATCTGAGGCTCCAGATTAAGTGGCTTGCTCAAAGTCACGTATCTAGTCAATAAGAGGACTGGCATTATACCCATGTCTGTCTGACTCCAATGTCTGTGCTCTTCCACTGTGCCATGCTGAGGGTTCATGGCAGAGCCAGAGAGAAAACATAACCAGCAAAAGGCTCAATACAATATAAAAGTAAAAAAATAAAATGATAAAAA